>NC_059427.1:172937340-173537340 GCF_021028975.2 Sphaerodactylus townsendi | reverse complement strand
TATTTGCATACAAAAAAAAAGTTTTACTGGGCTCTGGTGACTCTCTTCATGCCTCCCTCCTATTGGGTTCTTTTAACAGAATGCCAAATAAGATGAAAAGAAGAGGGGAAAATGTTATGGTGGAAATTTAAGAGAAATAAACTCTCTTTGAATCCCAGTTTGCAGCCTGGAATCTCACAGATAAATTAAGATAAGGCAGCAGGTTGCAAGAGGCGCAACTTGAAAGCCCGCCCAATATGGTGAATCAGTTCCTATCGAAAGCGGACAACGAACTAAGGAACTGGCCCACAGAAGAAAGAGGCCGTTTGTCCGGCCACTGCATCACACCTAGTAGTGAACGGGCACGTGTAAACTTGTGCGTATATGGATTATACTTCAATATAAATATACAGAAGAGTCCCTCCATCGAAAAACAAACATAAATAGATCCTGTTGTGCGCTTGCCCTCCCGAGTTTCTGTAAACATTTGGCAATACATATATATACATACAGATTGCTTCCAGCAAACTAATGTGCAAAACGTGGTCGCCTCATATAGGGGGCGAGCAATGAGGTATATTGCGGCTTGTCTGGGTTACCCGTAAGCTACTTCAGATCTGCCGTACAGGGCTCTAGGTAGTTGCAATACCTGTCCTGACTTGGCCTGAACACTGTGACACACACCCTCCCACCGGCTGAGCGGTTTCGGATGGGGACATGGACATCACATCAGGATGCAGCTGCGTTGCTCGCCATAGGAGTTATCCACCCGGTCAATTTCCTCGATGATCTTGGTGAAGATACCTTGAGTCATCTGCATGCCAGAGAAAAGAGGAAAACGATGTTAGAGCAGGAGGAAGAAATCACAGACGGGGGGAAATCTCCACCTTCGTTTTTCAGTATAAGACACTTGAAACTGTGCCCAACCTCCTTAAGTACAAAATATAATAAGGATCTGTGATGGAATAGTGCTGTAGATCTAGCGGCGTCACACCTACATGTTGGAAGGGTCTTTGATCGCCGGATGGGGAAACTACAAAGGCCATGGAAATTTGCCCAGGACAGGAAAATGCCCAGATAAGGCACTTCAAAGACTTTGGGGACCACATGGCAAGGAGGCACGTTTCCTTGGACAGTACAGAACAAAGGCCAGGGTGATTCCACCATGGGCTAAGCTAAGAGAAGCACCTCTTGACAGGAGGTCCCAACAGAACCATAACAATGTATTCAGCTGAGAAATCTCTGTAACTGCATTTATGTTTCATTTCTTTGATTTCTATTTTCGTCGTCTGGGTTGGGGTGAGATAAGCGTGCCTCTCCCAAGCTTGATCTCAGCCTCAATCATCATATGGTGGCAGCAGTCTCCAATACTCTAGGGCACAGGTGTCAAACTCGCGGGCCTCCAGATGTTATGGACTACAGTTCCCATCATCCCCTGCCAGCATCATGTAGGCAGGGGATGATGGGAACTGTAGTCCATAACATCTGGAGGCCTGCGAGTTTGACAGTTATGCTCTAGGGCAGGGGTCGGGAACCTTTGCTACCCAAAGAGCCATTTGGACCTGGTGGCAGCAACTGGGGAGCCTCACCCCGCCCCACGGCGCTGCCCTACCCCGCCCCGCGGCGCTGCCCCACCCCGCCCCACACCCAGCCAGCCCTAGCTCTGCAGCTCCAGCTGCCGCTGATGGCAGAGCACCTCCTCCCCCCCTTCCAGAACAGGGGGAGAGTGCCTCCTCCCCAGCAGGCTCCTGCCCCCCACCCTTACCCCCCACCCCCGCCAACTGGCCAGCCAGCCGTCATTCCCCTCCTCCCCTCACCCTCCCACGGCAGGCTCTGAGGCTCAGCTTCTAGCAGCCAGCCTCTATGTGACTTTCTTAAAAGGGCAATTCTCCAAAGATTGATTGCTTTCCCCTTTAAGCAATCTTTTGGGGACTCGCCTCTTTAAGAAAGTCATAGAGGCTGGCTGGCTGCCTGGAATGGCAGCTTGGAACTAGCCTGGGTAAGTCGGGGTGGCTGCAGAGGAGGCCAGGCTGCGTGAGTAAGCGCTGCAGTGCTTACTCGTGAGTAAGCCATTGCGCTTACTCGCGAGTGAGCGCGACTTTGCAGGGGGGGTGCCCGGAGGGTTTTTTGGTCTCCGGGCACCATTTGGACCTAGCACGCCTCTGGAAGGGGCAGCGGTGCCAGGAGCCACAGTACAAGCGGGAAGGAGCTGCATGCGGCTCACGAGCCGCAGGTTCCTGACCCCTGCTCTAGGGTGAACACCTTCATGGCTTTGCAGCAGGCTTGCACACAGCAAGGTGGGATACCATACCTGGAGGTGGGGCAGGGAGCATTCCACAGGTACTCTCTAATTCAGGATGTCAGTCCAATGTAACCCACAAAGAGGAGCTGTAGCTCAGTGGCAAAGCATTTGGTCACAGGTTCAACACCCAGCATCTCTGGTTAAAAGAATTTGGGAGCAAGTAACGAGAAGGACCTCTTCGCTGGAACCCAGGAGAGCTGCTGCCACACAGAATAGATAATACAGACTTCGACAGACCAGCATTCTGGCTCAGTAGAAGCAGCTTTGTTCATGACACTTCATAACCAAAGTGACTCAGGACAGAGAGGTGGGCTTCTGAGCCATCCTCCCCTCAATTCAAGTCAGCAGAAGAGGAAGCCCAACCTGGTTTTCTTTTGCCGAGGACTCCAAGAAAACAGCACCCCAAGAATCAGCAAGCTTCTTGCCCTCATCAGTCTTCACCTGTCGGCTGGAGAGACACCAAGGAAAGGAGATTTTTTTAAAAAGAAGCATCTTCTTTGGTTTGCATCACTATTTTTAATATATTTTATTGCCTGGTTCTTGACGGGTCTGTTAAGGGTGAGACAGAAGTGACATCCAGACATTTACTGTATTCTATATGATGAGCACTCGGCACTAAAGAAACCCAATATTCTGTGTGTGGTTATTTAAAATTTCACCTAGCGCATAATTTCATTTATAAACTCTATTAATCGTAGTTGCCTTTCCAAATATCGAAATATTCTATTGCTGGGCTCCTGTACGCAGTGTTCTTTGTACCAAATACTGGAACTTCCTCCTGTCTTCAACTCTGACCAAAGTGCCTTTTGTGCAGTGGCGTAGCTACCACGGTACAGGGTGGGGACAAATGCACTGGGCGGCTCCCGTTTGATCACATGGGGGCGGAAAATCACATCCCCACACCCTTCCCCCCCTCAGCCAGGCCCAGCCCTTCCAGGCCACTCCTTCAGCCAGCAGAGGCTGAAGGAGTGGCCTAGCAGGGCCACCACAGGGTGCCCCTCAGCCCAGCCCCATCCGGCAGAGGCCGCAGCCAAGCAGCCCTCAGCCCCACCCCACCAGGCCCGGCTGAGGCCGCAGCCAGGCATCTGTCAACCCCACCCCGCCAGCCCCCCCAGGACCACTGCCAGCTCAGGTAAGTGTGGCACTGGGGGGCGTAGCTACCACGGGGTGCAGGGGGGCACCATTTCCCCCCCACTACGCCTCTGCTTTTGTGCTAAACCTTCAGCTAGAACAGCCTGTATTTAAAAAAAAAAACTTTGAGGAATGGAAGCTTTAAAAAAGATAAGCTGAAATGTTTAGACAATCCAGTTCAGATTAATTGTGCATGGTAGATATCAGAAACACAGAACCCCAGAACTTAGCAGTAGGCAACGGAACCTACTGACACTTAACCATATGGGCCTACCCAGAATTCAATTTTGGAATTCTAGGAATGTGGCAATGTTACAGCCCAAGCAGAAGGTAGGAAGTTATATACACAGTGCACGCTATTCATATAGTATTCACACCTAGGGGAAAGGTGCATGTCTCCTGCCCTCTGGCGCTAAGAAACAGCATGATAGCAGCTCTCCATATATCATCATCATCATCAGAAACTACACAACATTCCCCTTCTTTCTTCTTCGGGTCCCTAACATCTTGGGGCCCACCGTTCCCGCCCTTTGGGAGGGTTTTATTGTGGATTTTAATGGATGCCGATAATTCTGTGCTGTACGCTGTATTTTAAAGGATTTAATTTTAGAGTTAACATTTAATGTATATTTTGTATTTTGTGTGTTTTTATTCTTTGTTGGTTTGTTGTGAACGGCCCAGAGCCCTTCGGGGGAGGGGCAGTATAGACATTTAATGATAAATAAATAAAAATAAAATAAACATTCCCTTCCACGAAGAGAAGTGACATTTGATCTTTGTGAAACACAACAGAATAGTGTTTGGCCTGGTCACGTTTTAAGAAGCTGAACCAAAGGTAGAAATGACATTCCCTTCTCATGCAGTATGGGTCGTTAGGGACACTCCAGAAGAGACTGAAGTGGACCCCTTCCTGTTTTCAAAGGTCTTCTTACCTTTCTAGCGAGAGATCAGCTTTATTGCCAACAAGCACCACAGGCATCCTGTCAAGAGACAGAGAAGGGGAAAGGGTTAAGCGTGGCTCCTCCTGCGTACGGAAGAGGCCTCACCCTTCTCCGCCCATCTCTCCACCACAACAGTCAGTCGCAGCGGGTTGACATCTCCGGCCCCATCCTGCAAAGCAGCTGGAAAAACCAAACCTGGCCCTTCTCGCAGAAAGGGCTACGTTCCCCCACCAAGGCTCAAGCATTTTCAAGATTTTACGGAGCCGGACTGATCGAGTCTAAGGGTCAAATTTTTTTAAAAAAAGACGGAAGAAGAAGAGTTTGTAAGGAGACTCAAGGCGGCTCACGAACTCCTGTCCCTCCCTCTCCACACAACCGGCCCCCGTGTGAGGTAGGTGGAACTGAGAGAGTTCTGAGAGAACTGTGACTAGCCCAAGGTCACCCAGCAGGAATGTAGGCGTGCAGAAACAAATCTGGTTCACTAGCTAAGAGTCTGCCACTCAGAAGAAGAAGAAGAGTTTGGATTTATATCCCCCTTTCTCTCCTGTAGGAGACTCAAAGGGGCTGACAATCTCCTTGCCCTTCCCCCCTCACAAAAAACACCCTGTGAGGTGGGTGGGGCTGAGAGAGCTCCGAGAAGCTGTGACTAGCCCAAGGTCACCCAGTTGGCGTTTGTAGGAGTGTACAGGCTAATCTGAATTCCCCAGATAAGCCTCCACAGCTCAGACGGCAGAGCGGGGAATCAAACCCAGTTCCTCCAGATTAGATACACAAGCTCTTAACCTCCTACGCCACTGCTGCTCAGGTGGAGGAGTAGGGAATCAAACCTCAGTCCTCCAGTTTAGAGTCCACCTGCTCTAAACCACTATAGCACGCCGGAGGGGGCTTTTTAAAATTTGAAGAGAAACTACATCGCCCGCCTCTCCAGTTCAGATTATAGGTGCGCGCAATTGTGCCAAACTGAACACAAACACATATTTATATATAACTGTTCCCCCCCCCCCCCCCCAAAAAAAAAGGCAGGTGAAGGGGCAAAAAGGATACTTGTCTTTTTGCTTTGAGGGTTATTTAAATGGACAGGTAACTGCAAATGCCTTATACCAGTCTGAGGACCCTGATTGACAGGAGGTTTTAAAAAATTCTACTGGTGACCTGAGATAGTGGCAGTGAAGGAAAATGGTGAAGGAAAAAAGAATAATATAGGATTGAGGAGGAGGCTGAAAGAGGGAATTGAAACTGGGAGGGAAATAGCTATAGGGGGTAATAATTATCAAATGTTAAAGAAGAAAAAGTAGAACCTGTGGGTATGTTGCTGCCTCCATAAATTTTAGAAATTTTACGTCAAATAAGCTAATCCCTTTTTAACTAAGGAGCCAAGTGATCTTTCTCAACAGTTACAAACACCTGTCAGTAGAATAAAAGTTATATCCTTGTAATGAACTACCTATTGTATATAGTTATATCAAGTTCCCCTTATTCCTCTTGCCTTTTCACCTCCCATGTTTTAACCTGAAGCCTTCCTCACAGTCTGACCTCACCATTTCCCCAGAAGGCAAAAGGAAAACAGTTTATGAGAATTCATATTCAGCCTCTTATGTGCGATTTTTAGACATTTAGCAACAAAGGTTTTTTTTCAGTTCCTCAGCTTCCTTGCTGGGTCAGAAAACATCTATATACATTTTAATTCTGGGGTTGGACAGAGAAACAAAATAAAAAGAGCTGCAGGGTTAAAGGAAACAGGAAGAGGGGAATTGTCATAGCTGTTATCAGGGAGAGTTGGTTTTGACAGGCAACACTGCAGGGGGCAGGGGGCGGGATTAAAAATCTTCCTTTCTCTGTTTCCCACCTCCCATTCAGCCCCAACCAACTCAGCTACTTTTGGCATTTTAACAATACATCCGTTTGCAGACCTCCCTTTGGTAATCCTCCTTCTGGTGGTCCTCACAACATCTGAGGGATCTACCGCTCCCCTCCAGGGGAGGATTTAGTGACGGGACGCAAGGAACTGTATATTGGAACACTGTGTTTTATGGGGTTTTTAGCTGTTTTAATCCTTATAGAGCCGTAAGTTATTATATTGTAAATTGTCGATGTTTTAAATTGTGCTCTACTTATATTAATATGTTGTGAACCGCCCAGAGCCCTTTGGGGAAGGGCGGTATACAAAACTAAACAACAACAACAACAACAACAACAACAACAACAACAACCTAAAGATCTGGCAGCTGTGAAATCTTCCACCACTAACCTGTGGGCATCACCACCACCACCACCACCACCTTAAGAGAATCAGGCAATTGATAACTTGCAAAATAGGGCACAACTGTACACTCCCACACATGCCAGCTGGGTGACCTTGGACTAGTCACAGCTTCTCGGAGCTCTCTCAGCCCCACCTACCTCACAGGGTGTTTGTTGTGAGGGGGGAAGGGCAAGGAGATTGTGAGCCCCTTTGAGTCTCCTACAGGAGAGAAAGGGGGGGTATAAATCCAAACTCCTCTTCTTCTTCTTCTTCCCTAAAACCCTTTCCCATCAGTTTTCCCAGATAGGATCAGGCTTAGCCATTAATGGGGGAAACACATTCTGTGCATGCTCTGAGGAACTCATGGTTTCCCATCTTCTGGCTTTAAGATGCTGCCTTGCAAATAGGATTCAGGGGCTGAGTCCAAGTCTTAAAGCTTAGGAACAATTTACAGGGGCATTTAGAAAAAAAAACCTGTAGTGGCCCAGCCTGCCTGTGAAATACCTTCACGGCACAGGACTCTTAAAAACCACATCGAGAGCTGAGACGCTGCTCAAGAGACTGTAGTCCACCTCGCAAGGAGAAGCGTTCCCTCCGAAGACCCATCCCAAGGGATTCAATGCAGGCATAGGTATAGCAACAGGAATGACCAAGGAAGTCTGCAGCCTGGAAAACAGTGCTGACATTTGTAATTCTGTGTAATACATGAGCAACAAGGGATTAGGAATCGCTGCCAGTTACCATGAAGCTGGCTTGTTATTAACTGGTCGTCTTGAAAACTGAATGGTTAATCGGACTACATTGCCAAGCGATACCAGGAAGCATTTTGGAAATAAGTCACTAGTTGCCAACCATCCATTTGCTGGGAAATCATGGACTTAATCCTGCTCTGGAGAATGCCCCGATTCCAACCCGTGGAGATGTAAACCAATTAAGTGTTTCCAGACTGATATTGCCAGAAAACGTGGCTTGGCACCAATGACGTAGGTATAGATTTTTTATGGGGTGGGTTTGGTGCCCCCAGTAGTCATTAGGTGGAGGATGGGGCTTGGGGAGGCATGGCCATGCCCCCAACCCCTGAGCCCCACCCCCTGGCCTCAGTGCTTATAAAAGCAACTCTCGGAGGCCAGGGATGGCAGTCTCTTCTGCCCCACCCCTGCTGGCTGGGCTCCCAGCTGGCAGTCAGCAGTCCCTTCTGCCCTCCCCTCTGGGGAGGCCAGACAAGACTGCCATCCCAGCCTCAGAGAGCTGCTTTTACAAGCACTGAGGCTGAGGGGTGGGGCTTGGGGAGGAGTGGCCATGCCCCCAGGGGCGGGTGTGGGTGTGGCCCCACCCCTGAGCCCTGCCCTCTGGCCTCAGTGCTTATAAAAGCAGCTTTCCAAGGCCGGGGATAGCAGTCACTTCTGGCCTCCCCAGAGGAGTCCAGCCAGTGACGGGGGGCAGCGGGGGGGGGGGGTGCCATTTACCCCCAGGATGCCTCTGCTTTCAAGCAAGCCAGACATGTAATGGGGGGGGGGGGTTGAACCTGTGAACCCACCCCTTACCTACATCCTTGCTTGGCACCCTTACCAAAGGGCATCAGGAGGTAACTAAAGAGGCATCAACCTGTGGGCACACAATCACTAAGCAAAGAGGGAAGCTGGTAAGTTAATTTCCTGCTAGGCACCCAGTTGTTGCTTCAGCGCAAATATCCCCAGCTCCTGAAGCCCTCCAGAACAGGTGCCAAATCTCCATGTCCCTTTGGCAATGGTACCCACAGATCTCACAACATGCCACTCCGTGAGGCCTCACCCACCCACCCCTGTCCTCATGCCTCCCTACAATGCTCCCGCCCCTCCATTCCAGAATCCTTTGGCGTCTTTGTCCGGAACGGTGCCCTTCAATTTCCACCCCGGCAAATTCGCATTTACCTTGTCTTCCCTCTGCTTTCGTACAACTTGCTGTGCAAAGACTTGACCACCTGGAAACTGCAGAAGACAAGAGAAAGCCTCAGCTAAGATACTTGAGCTGAATGCAACTGATACCTTCCCAATCATATTCTTATTAACCAAGCGATCTGCCTGAAGACCAGGATATACTCATTGGACACAGCTCATATGCGCCACAGTAGTAGCTAAACGTATTGTATTTTGGCTCTGGAAATCCCCGTATCTCAAGAAGAACCGCACGAAGAAGATTTTATTAAGAAGTGCAAGACCCCCAGCCCTGTGGAGACAATGCTGAAGGGAAACCCAAGAGACCACCCTGTCACCCTTGACTTTTTTCTCTTGTTCTTGGTTGCTTTGTCTTCTTCAGAACATCACACAAAGTTTTAACTTCTCCTCTCTGTTACACGGCTTTTGTAAAAAGGTTTCTAGTGGAAGTCATAGTTGGGGCCACCAGCTAAGTTTCCATCACGAGGCATGCTGCCTATCTACCCCAAAACTGAACATGTTTCCATTTAAGTTTGGATGAACAGATTTCTGCAGTTTTGAAATAAATCAAAACCTTCCATAAACTGTTGCTTTAAAAACACAGCTAAGGGAGTTGTTGTTTCCACCATTTCAAAATAGGAACCTTTACTGTGAACTACTGTGAATTGCAATCAGCCCATGGAATTATTCTGCCCCATCACAGTCATTATCTAGCATGGTTAAACAAAGCATGTAAGGGACACAAAGAGAACTGGTTGATCTCACTTAGATAGGAAAAACTTGGCGGGACCGAGTCAGAAAATTCTGTAACACGGGCAGAAGAAAGGAAAAGAGAAAAACAGATATGCAAACAGTTGAAGCCAAGATATTCACCTGGCCTCAGTTCTGCCCATGACAGCATCTAAAGCTTCTCAAACTTGTGTTTTCCAGTTCCCAATATCAAGGGGACAAAGCGTCCTGCCCTAAAAAAAACCCCATCAGTCTCGGAGTAGCCCCCCAGTACATTTGCAGGCCACAGAGCTTCGTTGCCAAAGAACCAAGAGAAACCTCGGAGCTCCCTTACCTCTTGAGAGATGTCACAGAGTATACCAGCACATAGCCATGGATGCCGATGATAAAAGAGTGAGGCAAGATCGTGTACTCATCCTGAACACAAAACAAGGGGAGACAAAGAGTCACGCCAACTAAGAGCCATTTTCTTGCAAACAAACTGGCATCAGTTCACAAGTGTGTATGCATCAGGAGGCAAAGGCAGGAGGGAGGGAACCACACTTCAGAAAGAGTACCTTTGCTAACAGTAAAACTCTCAAAGGATTTCTCAGTTCGGCAGAGGCGAAGCGAGGGGGAACTGCACCAGGAGCGCACGCGTGCTGTGCGCCTCTGCCACTGTGCCGTCCGCCTTGACCCCAGAATGCTTTCGCCATGCCCTGGCCACGCTCCCTTCACTGCTCTGCCTGGGGCGTTGCACCCCACCCAACCTCATTGGCGCTACGCCACTGCAGTTCAGAGCCTGTGTTGTGCTCCAGAAACGGTTGCATTTAGAGGCAAATTATATGAAGTGGGCCCAGCCCAGCAGATGGTGAGAGTGCGTGGGAAAACACAGAAGGGAAGAGAAGGGAAGGGAAAGGGAAGGAAAGGAAAGCCATTCTTACCTGTCCTGCAGTGTCCACTAGCTGCAGGTGGAATTCGTCCTTCCCTAGCGACAGCATTTTGTTATAAGCTACAGAAGGAGGAAAAGGCAAAGCACAGCAAAGTCATTCAACTCCCGCCGCACTCCACAATTTAATTCCCATGCTAAACTCCATCCCAGTTCTCTGTACCGGGACATCTTTCTTCTCGTTCTCCCTCCAGCTCAATCTTCATGCCAACTGGGGTCTTGATCTTCTACACTGGCCACCCCCTCCTAGTTTTGCATTCCAGCCTGCTCCATCCTTTTCCTTGCCCCATCCCAGCCTCCATCTGAGCCGGAGAGGCAAAAGCAGAGGGGTTTAACCAGGGGCTTTAAAAGAATTCTCCCCCCTTGTGGAAAATACTTACCCAAGCAGAGGCATTTCTGTATATTCAGAACATTCTGCATGTGCAAACAGGACTTGGGCCCCTTCTGCACATGCAGAACAATGAACATTCAATCCACCTTCAAAATTGTTTGCAAGTGGATTTTGCTATTCCGCACAGCTTCAAAGTGCACTGAAAGTGGACCGAAAGTGCATTATTCTGCACGTGCAGAACGGGCCTTGGAGCGTGATTCCGACCCCCACACCACTCCCGCCATTCTGATGGGACCTTTTACAGCATGGTTGCTGCATGCACACAGCCGCCAACGTGCTTTTGAAACCAAAAAGCTAGCAGGGACAACATTCTTTTTTTAAAAAAAAACAGGCTGCTTGCTGTAATGGAAGGCAAAGCCCTGTTGAAGAAGAACCGAGCAATCACAGAAAGAATCAAGACCTATCTTTGGGACCACAGCCACGTCTCTCAAGCACTGGCCCCGTTTTGCCTGCAGTTGCTCAAAAGGAAGGAAGCAAAGAAACCAGTAGACAGTGGCGTATTTACCTAGGGGACATGGGGTACCCTAAAAAATTTCAAATTCATTTGTGTGGGTTTTTGGGGGGAGTTAGTGTTTTTTCAGTTTTCAGCCTGCAGGGGGCGCAGTTTTTAGGCTAGCACAGGGGTCTGCAATCTGCGGCTTTTTCAGCCTTATATTGTGGCTCCACATGGCCTGGAGGTTGGAGGGTAGCGTGGGCGTGTCCCTCCAGCCCTTCAGACCAGCGCTGGTAGGAAAGGTGAGTCGAGGGGCCAAACCAGAGGCGGCTTCGTGCTTTTCGCGTCCCCTCCACACACCTCTCCTGCCAGCGCTGCTCTGGAGGGCTGTAGGGACACGCCCACGATACCCTCCGACCCCAGGAGGTTGGAGGGTAGTGTGGGCATCTCCCTTCAGAGCAGCCGCCATCCCCCCTCTGCTGTCCCCGCAGCCGCCATCCCCCCTCTGCCCATGGAGCAGGCATCGGGCAGAGGGGGTTTCCCTGCCTGGCGCCACTGCCTCCCGCAGCGCGAGAGGCGGTGGCACTGGGCAGGCCGCAGAAGCCATCCCCCCTTTGCCCCACAGTGCAAGCGACTGCCTGCTCCGTCGGGCAGAGGGGGGATTCCCTGCCTGGTGCCTCTGCCTGGAAGGAAAGGGGAGTGGAGGGGCCGAACGGAGGCGGCTCCGTAGATCTTTGGGGCTGTGGAAAATGGGTTCAAATGGCTCTTTGGATGGTAAAGGTTGCTGACCCCTGGGCCAGCAGCACCAAAATTTCAGGGATTTTTCAGGAGACCCTCCTGATGATACCACCCAAGTTAGGTGAGGTTTGGTTCAGGGGGTCCAAAGTTATGGACTCCCAAAGGGGGTGCTCCCATCCCCCATCATTTCCAATGGGAGCTGAGATAGGAGCTACACCTTTGAGAGTCCATAACTTTGGACCCCTAAACCAAACTTCACCAAACCTGGGTGGTATCATCAGGACAGTCTCCTAAAGATACCCTGAAATGTTGGTGCTGTTAGCTTAACAATTGCACCCCTGACAGCAGGGACCCTCCAGATTTCCCCAGATTCTCCTTTTTAATCAACCCCCTTTGGCATGGACTTAAAGGGAGAATGTGAGGTCCCCAGCTTAAACACCATTGAAAGTGATGCTGTTTGGGGGTGGATTCCACTGGAGGTGTTTTGTGAGAGATTATGCTGACATTTGTTTGGTAAATGTTTTGTTGGGGGTGATTTGTGAGAGATGTACATGCTTAACACCCACTTGCACTGGCTTGGATCTGTTTCTCAGGCTAACAACCTACCTCATAGGGGTGGTGTGAGGGCAAAACAGGTTATGAGCTGGCATGGAGAGAGCCACCATGCTTTGCTGGGGGTGGAACAAAGACATTCACGCATAGACATGCTTTAATACATCTGCCTGGCAAACGCTCGCTGAGGGTGGGAGATGTTTTGTAAGCTGGTGAAAAAAATCATTGTTTGGTCGTGGTGGGGAATGATGGCCACCCATACGGGGGGGCGCCAAACTCAGGTTTTGTCCCCAGGCTCCAGTTTACCTAGATACGCCTCTGCCAGTAGGCGCAGAGCCATCTCTAGACACTGCTTCCAGAGATTGGCAATAAAATTGTGAAATATCTGATGAAGAAATAAAAGGGGCAAAATGTCCAGCAGTGGATCTGCACTGAACAACTGCTATTGTGCTACCAGCCCTCCAGGAAATGTTTCGGGGAGATAAACCTCCTAGGTGGTGTTTCCACCAGGCCCCGGAAACGATCAGCTCATTGAACAAACAGGAGCTGAGATATTCATCCTCACCCAAAGCGTAGTCCATCCAAACACAACAGATTCATGGGGAAACCTGCCCTGAAATAAGTTAAAATATTTCTCTGCATGCAATGGGTGTGGAGGGCAACTTACTAATTCCCCGTCAAAAACAGGAAGGGGCCGTAGTGGGGGGTCTGCAGCAAGGCAGGAAATGAGCACAGAGGTACCAGGGAACCTTTCTGTTTTAAACTGAAAGTTTGCTAGAATCCAAAATGTTCAAACCCTTGAGACCACGCTCAAGACACAGTCGAGACTTATTTGATTCTAATTTTTCGTGAAAAGCAAAGCCCCCATTTTTATGACAAGATCTCTGGAGGTGGCTCTAACCGACTTCTCTCTTTTCCCTCCTCTGGCTTTTTCTACAGAAAAAAAAACACGAGCAAGTAACCTTCCTGTCTTTAACCGTGTTTGCCTCCCAACCATCGTTTAAAACTAGGCCTCCTTTCAAAGAGGGTGTGGCTGACAGCACAACCATGTATTTGTCCAGCAAATGTAAAGACTGAGGTCATATGCTCCTGGCTCGAGAGTCAGCATGGGAGAGGTGATGAGCCAAATCTAGGCAAAACGAGGATTTCTAGATAGCCTGATGAGGAATGTTGCTACATCCCACCCAGCCTGTACATATTTTCTCTTTCCTCTGCTGGCTCCCCTAACCTATATCTCCTTTAGGCCCTTTCTGCACTGTAAAACACCATTTGGGGGGGAGCCTTCGCCACCAAATTGATGCGGCGATGAGGCGTCGCTCCCCCCCCCCCCGCCCCCGCCAAAATGGTGTTTTTGAACCTTACTCCCCGAGTGAGGTTTTTGGGAAACGCCGGTTTCCACCCAGTGCTGAGCGAACGGCACCGGGTGGAAGCTGGCGTATTTCCTGCGCCACTCCAGGACGCCTCCTACCTTCTGCCACCTTCCGTCGCTTTGTGGAGACCAGGGGACATGCCTCCTGACCTCCGAGCCCACGGGGCTCTGGCCACGGGGCGTGTCCCCTGGCCTCCGCAAAGTGACAGAAAACAGGAGGTAGGAGGCGTTCGGAAGCGGCGCAGCCCGTGTGAAGGCTGCGCCGCCAGCTGCGGAGCCAGCCGGGCCATTCATGTGAACGGCCCGGGAGGGAAGGGGGGTGCTGTTCAGTTGGCTGTGCAGAAACGGCCGTACTGGGGAATTCCTATGTCAGCTGAAGTCCTGTCCCCCCAAATCACACCTATTCTCTTCAGTTGTTGTGACACAGGATTATATGGAAAAAGAGAGGTCGAGGGAAGAAGAAGAGTTTGGATTTATATCCCCCCTTTCTCTCCTATAGGAGACTCAAAGGGGCTTACAATCTCCTTGCCCTTCCCCCCTCACAACAAACACCCTGTGAGGTAGGTGGGGCTGAGAGAGCTCTGAGAAGCTGTGACTAGCCCAAGGTCACCCAGCTGGCGTGTGTGGGAGTGTACAGGCTAACCTGAATTCCCCAGATAAGCCTCCACAGCTCAGGTGGCAAAGCGGAGAATCAAACCCGGTTCCTCTAGATTAGATACACGAGCTCTTAACCTCCTACGCCACTGCTGCTCCTAGGCAGTGCATGTATCATCAGTGATAAAGTATAAAGTGGTACCTCGGTGTTCACCGGTAATCCGTCCGGTGACGTTCAACGAACACCGGAAATGGCAAACATTAAGGTACGCTGTTCGCGCACGCGCAACGCCATTTGCGTAGCCTTGGAAGTCGGCGGAAACCGAGGCTACTGATGACTTCCGAGTACGGAAGATGCAGCCAGCGATCAGCGAACACCGAAATTGGCGCTCACCGAAGGTGCCGATTACCGAGGTACCACTGTACACATAAAGAAGACTTTAGGAGGGGCAGAGACTTGCAGTGACTTTTCTGTATGGTTTACCCACCAGTGCTCCCCTAGTCCCTGCCCAAACATATTAATAGCATATTTGCAAGCATGCTGACATTCAAGGCCTGATCTTCATCAAAATCTTTCCAGCTGTGTCATCAGAACACAGATCAGTAATAAAGCAGGCATAACAACTAGCACTACTGAAATAAGCAGGGCTTTCTTGTAAAAAAATGTATACAAAATGTGTACAAAAAAGAGTCCTCCCCTGTGCACTAACTCCTAAAGTGCCAGACAGTAACTAGCTTTTACAAGGCCTTTTATAGCTATAAGGCCGTGGTGGCAAACCTTTGGCACTCCAGATGTTATGGACTACAATTGGCCGTGCTGGCAGGGGCTGATGGGAATTGTCGTCCATAACATCTGGAGTGCCAAAGGTTCACCACCACGGCTATAAGGAAATTTTGATCAGCCATGGAAGGGGGACACGGAAAGGGAATTTTGAGATATATATATACATATACATATACATATGTGTGTGTGTATGTATACGTGTGTGTGTATGTATATGTATATATGTATATGTATATATGTGTGTGGGGGGTGTATATGTATATATTATATGTATATATGTATATGTATGTATGTGTGTGTATATATGTGTGTGTATATGTGTGTGTATATGTATATGTATGTATGTATGTATATACATACATATATATGTATACATACATACGTGTATGTGTATACATATATATGTATACATATATACATATGTACATATACATACATTTATATGTATGTATATGTATATGTATGTATATATGTATATATATGTATATGTGTGTGTATATATATGTATATGTATGTATGTACGTATGTATGTATATGTATGTATGTATGTATACGTATGTGTGTGTGTGTATATATATATGGGAATTTTGATCAGCCATGGAAAGGACTGCACGTGTACACACTACAAACTGCCCCAGAATGCTGATAAGGGTCACATTGGCCTTTTCCACAGAACCAAAATAAAACATTTTGAAACAGGAAATAAAACGTTCCTCTGGGAAATTCTGCAACATTAGAAGCCCACAATGTTTCTGTTCCAGCCTCAAAATATTTTAAATGCACCCTCGATTTTAGCAATTCTTTTGTTGAAATGTTTTCAAAATGTTTTAGCTTCTAAATCTCTGCCCCTCCTAAAATCCTCTTCATGTGCATGCTTGAACGCTGATGATACTTGAACTACATAAGGAAAAACCTCTCCCCGCTCTTTTTTCATATAATCCTGCATCACAACAAAACGTTGAGGGAACTTGTCGGGGGAGGGGGGGTTGACATAGGAATTTCAGCCCAGCACCTGGCCCAGTAAAAGAGATAAAACGTTTCCTACACCTCTCTGCGGTGCTCGGACTTTCTCCTAGGTGCCATTTTCTGAGCTCAATTGTTTATTTTTGTCAGGGTTTTGGGGGGGGGGGGTCGCTATCTTTGAAGTTTTGTGTGCATGACCTATGAAGAATCGCAGCACAAGACTTTGAAGCATCAGATCCACAGATAATTTTTAAAAAAACCAAGCACAAAATGGCGGCCAGGAATCGTTTTGAGGGGGTGAGTGCGAACAAACGGGTGGATTGAAAACGTTTTGCAAATCCTTTCGTTGACTTGAGCAGAAAAAGCCAGTGACTAAATATGAAATAGAAGATTGGGGGGTTTTCTCCCACAATCCACCACCACCTTAAAAGGGCATCTCTGGAAATCCCAAGGGTAACAGCATGATTAAGTGGTATGCAAAGAGTTCTGACTTTCTGTAAGATTTGCCCTTAACAGCTAAGAGCTCAGATGCAATCCAGGGAAGACCGAACCACGCAAGACTTACTGCTTTCCACGGTGGGGTCGTAGCCCTCCAGAAATTCCCCATCGATGAACTGGTGAGCAAGTGAGGTTTTACCTAAAGAGGAAAAAGGTGACAAGAAAAAAGTCTTGCTGCGAAAGTGCTCTTCGGATCTCTTGGCGGCCAGTAAGTAAGACTTATAAAGAAGAAGAAGAAGAGTTTGGATTTATATCCCCCCTTTCTCTCCTGCAGGAGACTCAAAGGGGCTTACAATCTCCTTTCCCTTCCCCCCCTCACAACAAACACCCTGTGAGGTGGGTGGGGCTGAGAGAGCTCCGAGAAGTTGTGACTAGCCCAAGGTCACCCAGCTGGCGTGTGTGGGAGTGCACAGGCTAATCTGAATTCCCCGGATAAGCCTCCACAGCTCAGGCGGCAGAGCTGGGAATCAAACCCGGTTCCTCCAGATTAGATACACGAGCTCTTAACCTCCTACGCCACTGCGTAGGTGAGGACAGCACTGATCCAAGGTGAGGACAGCACTGACTTACAAATCAGGGCCATTAAGGGGCAGTTAACCAAGGAAATCCTTAAACTTGAATTATGGAGCGAGAGACAAAAGGCAATGAGAAATCTCCTGTATGAAGTCGTCGTTGTTGCTGTTGTTGTTATTAAACCATAAGTGTTCCATTGACTCCCATATGGCTTGATATCGAAGAGATAGAAAAAGTGCAGAGAAGGGCAACGAGGATGATTGAGGGCTGGAGCACCTTCCTTATGAGGAGAGGCTGCAGCGTTTGGGACTCTTTCGTTTGGAGAGGAGACGTCTGGGGGGGGGATATGATTGAAGTCTATAAAGTTATGCATGGGGTAGAAAATGTTGACAGAGAGACATTTTTCTCTCTTTCTCACAATACTAGAACCAGGGGACATACATTGAAAATGCTGGGGGAAAGAATTAGGACTAATAAAAGGAAACACTTCTTCACTCAATGTATGATTGGTATTTGGAATATGCTGCCACAGGAGATGGCGATGGCCACTAACCTGGATAGCTTTAAAAGGGGCTTGGACAGATTTGTGGAGGAGAAGTCGATCTTTGGCTACCAATCTTGATCTTTCTTGATCTGAGATTGCAATTGCCTTAGGAGACCAGGTGCTCGGGAGCTGCAGCAGCAGAAGGCCATTGCTTTCACACCCTGCATGTGAGCTCCTAAAGGCACCTGGTGGGCCATTGCGAGTAGCAGAGTGCTGGACTAGATGGACTCTGGTCTGATCCAGCAGGCTTGCTCTTATGTTCTCTTATGGCTAAAGAACAAATGATGTAGACATCCTCAATTATCAGTAGATCCAAAGGAAAGTCTTGGGAATCTGTCCTGCTGGTCAATTTTCTTTGCAGCAGTACACATTTTTATCCTTTTCAAAATGTATATTTGTATGGCCCCCTTTCTCCTGAGCATCTCAGGATTGAAGGCAGATAACAAGAATAAAGATGATCTAAATACAATAAACATCAGCGCAAAACATTAAAACCCAATCTAAAGGCACCTTATGGGCCAACCAGTGGGTGAGTCTGCCTTCGGCCACACTGATACACTTCCAAAGGGAAGGGGGAAATGAAATCAAGACAATTATGAGGTAACATCATGTGGTGGTTAGTATGTTGGGCTGGATCTTAGAGACACCCAAGTTCAAACCCCTGCTCTGCCACAGAAGCTTGATGGGTAACCTGAGGATAGTAACTGACTCTAGGTCTAACCCAGGGGTGTCCAACTCTGGCGCTTCAGATGGCATGGCCAATTGGCAGGGGCTGATGGGAACTGTAGTCCATGAACATCTGAAGCGCCAGAGTTGGACACCCCTGGCCTAACCCATCTACCCTAACCTAACCCATACATATAAAGAAAACCATGCGCTAACATTCCAAAGGAGGTAGGTGATGTTTCTTGGCCCAATGGCAGAAACCACAATATTAAACACTGAACATGGTTCCATTTGGAGAAATCTGCCCAGATGCTGCTCCTTACAGCCCAAGCTGTAAGCACAATCTCTAAGCGCTCAACAGCAAATACTTTGAAACCTAGACAAACCTAGTCTCCCCGAGTTACTTTAACCTTCTGACACATCCACTGAGGGGCTTGTGAACTGAGCTAACAGAATCAACAGCATGTCATTCTCTTACAGCTGTCATCTGCTCTGCAAAGAAAAGTAGTAACGTGTCCAACAATCGAAGCCAATGGAAATCAAATGGAAACCCAGACATTTTTTGACAGTGCAGAGAAAATTCCCCTAGATCTGTGATAGGGAACCTTTTCAAGACCAAGTGCCCAAGTTGCAACCCAAAACCCACTTATTTGTCGCAAAGTGCCAACACGACAATTTAACCTGAATACTGAGGTTTTAGTTTAGAAAAAATGGTTGGCTCCAAGGGGTGCGTTACATGGGAGTAGGCTTGGTGGTAGTCGGTGGCTTTGCTTTGAAGCAACCGTGCAACTCTTCCAACGGGTGAATCACATCTAGGCTGGCCTGGGCCGCTGGGCTCGATTATTAGCATTAAACCTAAGACCTAGTTTTGGGGAAGCAGTGTAGGTAACCCTGTTAAGTGCTGTTAAACCCTACTGATTTTCATGCTAATGTATGGTTGGAGGGCGATTCCTCCCCCCCACATAACAAACTCTGTTTGTGCATGCCCACAAAGAGGGCTCTGAGTGCCACTTCTGGCACCTGTGCCATAGGTTTGCCACCACTGCCCTAGATGACCTCTCTTAAGCACCTCCTTAGAAACACTTTAGTGTTTCTAAAGGCGTAGGAGTGGCGTAGGAGGTTAAGGGCTCATGTATCAAATCTGGAGGAACCGGGTTTGATTCCCAGTACTGCCGCCTGAGCTGTGGAGGCTTATCTGGGGAATTCAGATTAGCCTGTGCACTCCCACACACGCCAGCTGGGTGACCTTGGGCTAGTCACAGCTTCTCGGAGCTCTCTCAGCCCCACCCACCTCACAGGGTGTTTGTTGTGAGGGGGGAAGGGCAAGGAGATTGTAAACCCCTTTGAGTCTCCTGCAGGAGAGAAAGGGGGGATATAAATCCAAACTCTTCTTCTTCTTCTTCTTCTCCTGCAGGCATGGGAGCACCACAACCCTCCAGACTATATCTGCCCCAACCCAAGCAAGGGGAGCATTTTGCTTTGCAACCTTTGGCACCAGCCAAGTTAAAATCTACAGTGGCCCATTTTGGAGCTGCTCAAACAAGGTGCAGGTGGCTAAACTGGGAGGATAAACCATTTAAGCGTACACATTAAAACCCACCACGCCCAACCCTTCTCAGCTAGGGGCGCTCTGCATGACCCCTACAGATTTATTAAGAAGAGAAGAAGAGTTTGGATTTATATCCCCCCTCTCTCTCCTGTTGGAGACTCAAAGGGGCTGACAATCTCCTTGCCCTTCCCCCCTCACAACAAACACCCTGTGAGGTGGGTGGGGCTGAGAGAGCTCCAAAGAACTGTGACTAGCCCAAGGTCACCCAGCTGGCGTGTGTGGGAGTGTACAGGCTAATCTGAATTCCCCAGATAAGCCTCCACAGCTCAGGCGGCAGAGCGGGGATTCAAACCCAGTTCCTCCAGATTAGAATGCACCTGCTCTTAACCATTACGCCATTGCTGCTCCCATTCTAACCCATTCTAATAACAGAAATGAGGCTCCAGAGCTCTTAAGGCATATAGAGGTTAGCCTCCATGGAACCTCAACCCCCCCCCCCCATTTTGTTTCAAGAGTCACCAAAGGCTTGATGCAAGGAAAGAAACCATGTCATTCCCCAGCCTCCCATGCATAATCTTTGTCCCCGAGTCATTTCCTCCCCCTGCACGTGGATTAATAGAAAACAGACCACAAGCAACCTATTGCATTAGCATGTGGGGGGGTGGGGGTGGGGGGCTTTCAGATGAGTAGAGAGTTCTGTAGGCACAAATAGCTCCCCAGAGGAGAAGTCAGTCAGCAAAGGTCAGGCAATCCCTGGCTACCTCTAGCCAGCAGCTACAAGTTTCCCCAACTTGCGAGCTCAGTTGGAAGGGTCCAATAAGCCTCTCCAGAGGGCTCGATCCAAAAGAAGAACTGAAGGGGTGGAGAGGAGACCTATTCCCAATACAAGCACCCTAACACTATCAGTTCTGATTCAAGACCAACGCCCCAGCACTTTCAGCATTGAGGGATGTGCGTGTCTATCAATGCACGCGACGACTGGCAAAGCAGTAACCAGCGCGGGTCTTTGGTGGCAGCGCTCTGGGGGCAAAACAGTGACCGGCACAAAACAAAGTGGATATTGGCCAAGGCACAGGATTGCACCCATTCTGTGCCCCAAGGCTGTGGAACCGGGCAAGAGAGCCACGGTTCGTCTCAGGATATGTCCCCTTTAAGCACAGCAAGCACAGAGATAGGAAACCCACAATGCAGAGCAGAGCACCCAAACCCCAAACGCGAGGGCCGTTCAGCAGCGTCAAAGGACAGGACACGTGTCATAAATTCACCCCTCCTGGCGGCGGCCAGCTTGTATTTTCTCCCGGTCGGACCTGCAAAAGGCTGCTCCCCCCCCCCCCCCACGCGCGCACGTGCGCAAGCCTCGGATGCTCCTAGAGGGACCGCAACGCCGCGATCCCTTCCAGAAAGCCGCCCACGCGAAGCCCGGGAAAGCCCTCCATCCCCACGTGACACGGGAAACCCTGGCATGCCCGCGCGCTTCCCCGGGACGCGCCTGCATCCTACGCGCTCCCTCCCTCCCTCCCCGCCTGCCTGGCGCTTTGCGCCCACCCAGGCGCCCACCCCGCCGCCTCCCGAGCTGGGTGCCTGCAAATTGCACGCCCTTCCGCGCGCCCTTGGCTCGGCTGCGCGCCCCCCCCCCCCCGCCACTGGCTCCACGCCGCCTCCTCCCCCCCCCCCGTTCGCCACGTGCCCCCGCCCGGGCGCCGCCACTGACCCACGGAGCGGTACCCCAGGATCACGACCTTCCGGTAGCGGACCAGCGGCATGGCAGGGAGGGAGGAGCAGCGGAGGGTGGGGGCGGCCGGGCGGCCCGGCAGATAAAGAGCCCGCCGGAGTAGCGCCGGGGGTGCCGCCACTACAAACCCCCCACGTGACCACAACACTGGCCTAGCGCCGCTGCTCCGGATTGGCCCGGGGGAGAGAGGCGCGTGCGCGGTCCGGGCAGCTCCGCTCCCATTCATGAAAACGGCGGGCGGAGGGACGAGGAGGTTCCAATTTGGAACTTCCAGACACGCGCGGCCGGCCTCCGCCCCGAGGAGTCCGCTTCGGCGCGGCCAGTCGGACGGGAGCGCGCTTCCGGGGAGTGAAATGCCCACCTGGTTGGCTTCCTAATCAAGTCGGTTTCACCTCCGTGCCCCGGTTGTTTGTTTTTTACCCCAGGCGTGCATTTTCACATGTGCTTCTTGGTCCATGGATGTACGCTTGTATCTGCCTAGCTCACCGGGTGTCTGTTGTGGGGAGAGGAAGGCAAGAAGTTTGTAAGCCACTTTGAGACTCCTTATAGTTGAAGAAGAGTTTGGATTTATCCTCCACCTTTCTCTCCTGTAAGGAGACTCAAGGTGGCTTACTGTCAGATCCCCAAAAACTGAAACAAACTCCATGTAGAGAACAGAGCTTTATTCATGGTCTGGAGGACAGCCTGGAAAAGCCAAGAATGGCTTTTCCCAAGCAGCAGACAGCAATATGTTCACACACACTCACACACACACACACACACCATGAGAACAGCACTGGGAAAATATGTGAACAGTTAGATAGCACAAACTGAAACCACTGTGTCTGGCCTTGGCCAACACCTGGCCAGAAGAGACTGAATGAAAGAGATCCCAACCCCCACCCTCTGAAGGCAAGAAGCAGCCCCACAAGCAATCCAACTACTAGGCATCCTGACACTTACAAGCTCCTTTCCCTTCCTCTCCCCGCAGTAGACACCTTGTGAGATAGGTGCAGCTGAGAGAGTTCTGATAGAACTGAGACTATCCCAAGCAGGCTTTAGGTGGGAGAGCAGGGAAACAAATGCAGTTCCCCAGACAAGAGACTACCACTCTGGTGGAGGAGTAGCAAATCAAGCCCGGTTCTCCAGATCAGAATCCACCAGCTCTTAACCACTACACCAGGGGTGGGCAATTATTTTTTTCCATGGGGCCGCATAAGAAACAGAAAATATTGTGGAGGGCCGGGCCAAAAGCCTGAACTCAATTCTGCATAATAGGGGCTGATAAGTGACAGACAGGTGCACAGATCAACTTGGAATCAGTGGCAACAGTTCTGCATACAACACTATTTGGCACAAAGAATCACAGGCTTAACCTACCTTCATAGTTGTCCACTGTGACAATCAAGCAAGTGGGGAGACTTAAGTCCCTTGACCTACTTTTTTCATCGACTGGTGCTTTTGAAAGCCCCGCAGAAGCCGGCAGCCAAGGCAACCGGCTTCTGCGGGGCTTTCAAAGGAGGGGAACGCCCCAGAAGCCACTGCGCGAGGGGAGTGGCCCTTCTCAGAGGCCCTTTCCAGCGCAGTGGCAAGGTGAGGGGGGAAGGGGGAGGGTTAGCAGAAGAATGAGCAGCGCGGTTCTAAACAGGTCCTCTTAGGCCAGGGCCAAGTCTGTCATACTGGCCAGTCAGGGTCATCTGGCGGGCCGAATGTGGCCCGCGGGCCGTATAATGCCCAGGTCTGCACTACACCATGCTGGCTCTAGTTGAGAAAAAGCAGTGTATAAATCCAAATTCTTCTTCTGCTAGTATCATAGCTCACTTGAGATGCCTTACAGTTGAGAAAAGCGGAGGATAAATCCAAACTCTTCTTCTTTCTCTTAATCTATCTGGCTTGCAACCCAACGTGAGAAGTAAAGCACAGGTTTGAATTTCTCCCAGATGCCAGCCACAGATGCAGGTGAAACGTTAGGAACAAGATCCACCAGACCACGGCCACACAGCCTGGAAAACCCACCAGAACCAGTTGAATCTGGCTGTGAAGGCCTTCGACAATACATTCTCCCAGTTAAATTTATGAGACTGAAAGATGCCTAACTTAACTGGGAGATAAGAGAGAGAAGAGTTTTGGATTTACACCCTGCTTTTCTCTGCCTTGAGGAGTCTCCAAGCCACTTACAAACTGCTTTCCCTTTCTATCCCCACCTCAGACACCTTGTGAGGTTGGTGGGGCTGAAAGAGTTCTCAAAGAACTGTTTACTGGCCCAAGGTCACCCTGCAGGCTTCATGTGGAGGAGCAAGGAAACAAAGCCCCGTTTTCCAAAGAAGAGTCCACCATTTAACCACTACATCACTAATGACAGTTCTACAGACTAATTTTCTTGGGCTCACTCTCTAACCAAGGTAAGTCAGATCCAACAAGCAGGGCTAGAAAAATACCCACATTTCTCCTTAAGAGATTCAACTCCCTGTTACGAAAAGCCAATGAGATGGTGTTGTCAATGTCATACAAAGGTTTGAGGAAGGCAATGAAGAAAGGCAATGGGGTAACAGTGTCATGCCGCCTGCCCTTTTTTCCTTTGCTTTTTTCCTGCCATGGCTATAGTGTCAATAATCATGAGCACGCCTTTCTTGGAAAAATATCCAGCCAGGCCTCCATGCGCAGCAGCTTTATATTTCCCCAAGACTCAGAAAATATTGGCTGTTCCTTTATATCACCACCAAGGAACCAACGCTCTTTGTTCCCCGTTATTAAAAAAGAAATCTGCTGTAATCCTGTGCAATTTGTTATTTGGGAAAAACCTCGTCCACCTCAGTTCTCTGTAAAGGCGCCGAAGGGGCACATCTGGAACTGCATAATTACCCTTCTGCATAGAAGACCAGCAGAACTGGAAAGGTGTAGAGACCCTTGAGCCCCTCCTTGGCTAAAAGAAGGGAACTTCCATCCAGCAACCCAAAATCGCCTGCGCCTCTTCCTGCCTTTAACAACTGTGTGACCTCTGTGCACAATAAGCGCTGCTGTTCCCAGTATGAGCGCCTACAGTCATGAGAAAATATTCACTTACTGAGTTTGGATCATGCAGCTTGCAAAACGCAGGAACATTGCCACACAACTATCCATATTTAGGCCATCTGTGGCTATAAGGGCTGTGTCGTTCTCTGACTTCTCCAGTGGTGGGATCCAAAAATTTTAGTAACAGGTTCCCATGGTGATGGGATTCAAACTGTGGCGTAGTGCCAGTGGGGCTGGGCGGGGCATGACGGGGGGCGGGGCATTCCTGGGCGGGGCTGTGGCAAGGACGCAGCCGCTGCGCCAGTCCTTGGGCAGGAAACGAATGCACACAGGCGCAGGCTGCCACGCACGCCGGTGCACCTCCTGCTAGACTGCTTCAAGTTCTGCGCGCTACTGCTGAGTGGAGGGGCGTAACTAAGGCAAAAATCACGTGGCAAAATCACCAATTAGTAACCCCCTCTCGGCACACACAAATAATTAGTAACCTACTCTCGGGAACCTGTGAGAACCTGCTGGATCCCACCTCTGGACTTCTCCCTTCCACCGTTCGACACTGAATTAACTTTGGGCTTGCAGTTGCCAAATGCCGTTGAAGCACTGCACTGTGCTGTGCTCACAGGCCAGCTCAGCCTCTGTGTTTGTCCTGTCTTATCTATCAAATACCACTGATATCTATTCACCTAATTTTCATTTTGATTGGCCGATATTGAAATCGACATTTCTTTTGAGGAGTGTCGAGTCGAGGCTTTACGGTGCTTGCTTTATCCTTTAGATACATAACAAAGATGAACCAAAGTTGGGACACAAGGCGGAAAAGCCCTATGGTGGATTCATGCTGACTGTAAAATAGTATCATTGACATTTTTGGGGTCTCTAATGTTACCTCAGAATTTGCTGCCTGAGGGCATGTTGGCTATTGGCTTGGCCAGGCCTGATCGATCTTGGCCCTTTCCCCACCCACCCTTGTCGGAGGGTTGCTGCGGGCAATTCACAGCGCGCACAATTCCTGGCGCGCGCCCCGGCTTCCCCATCAAAAGGCACCATTTGAAAAGGCACCAGGAATTGCGCGCGCTGAGGGGGCGCAAGAGAGGCAGCGTCAGGGCTGCTGCGTTCTTGCCGCCCCTGAAGTGGGGAGTGCAGCTGGACCCCACGCTACTTTAGGAGAGTAGCGCGGGGCTTCAGGTAAGTGGGGAAAGGGCCCTTGACAGTTTATACCAGGGGATCTCCAACTGTCTTGCTAGTAACACAATGCTGTCCCTTCAAAAGTAGACAGAGAGATAGCTGCTCCATTCTCCTCCCTTTCACCCCTTTTAAATGAATAGGGAAGGTCAACCTTCAAGGATGAAATAGAAAGTAAAATTACATGTTCAAGGAATCGGAACCATCTTGCAACTTCTTGCTCTGCGTAGCTGTGGAAGCCACAATCACTGCAAAACTTTTTTTTTTAAAAGAAATCAGAGCCAGGTAATGGTAATGTCATTGGTTGCTGTTGATATCACAGCCCACGTCAATGATTGCCTACGGCAGCGACTGCAGTCAGCTGCATGAAACAGAGGAGCTTCTTGAAAGAGAAATCACTTGGTGATTTCGCCCCCATGACACCCCCCACCATTTCCATCTATACTGTCCTTCTGCCAACATTTGGATCAGGTGCCGCCCAAATGTCTGTGTGTTGCTGCTACTGTGTTTTAAATGATTTTAATGTTTATATGTTTATATTTTTATTACTATATTTTGGGTTTGCCTCTTTTGGCTTTATTGTTCACTGCTCAGAGCCCTTTGGGAGTTGGGTGGTATAGGAAAATAAATAATAAATAAATAACAACAACAACAATAATAATAAACTGACAAAGTGTTAAAACACAATACACTAGACATCACCGTGATCGAGGACAAAAAAGTGACCATCATCGACATAGCAGTCCCCGGTGACAGCAGGGTCATTGAAAAAGAACACAAGAAGGTCACTAGATACCGTGATTTGAAAATCGAGCTTCAGCGTCTATGGCACAAACTAGTTGACGTCATCCCAGTGGTGATTGGCACGCTGGGTGCCATCCCGAAAACACTAGGGCAGCACTTGAAACATCTTCAAATTGACAAAATTAACATCTGTCAAATTCAGAAGGAAGCCCTGCTGGGATCCACACAAATACTACACCGATACATTACAACTTCCTAGGCCTCTAGGTGAGGCTCGAATTGTAATGAAGGCCAACAACCAGCTAAAGATCTGGCAGCTAGGCTTTGTCTCCAGTTTGATCTCATTTTGCTCAATGGTTTGACGCACTTTGAAAACTCTGGTGACTACACCTACATCTCCCCACGTGGCTGTAGCACCATAGACTTTATGATGATCTCCCATTCCTGCCTTTCTAACATCAAAGCTTTCAAGATTGATTTTCAACCCTGGAGCGACCACCTGCCCCTCTCAATGTGTTTTGACAGGGGGAAGCCACGCTCAACTATGCATTCTCCACCCTCTCTATCCACTCCAAAAATTATGTGGAACGATCGGTCTAGAACCAAGGCAACTGCACTGTTTTCGGGGCCCACCTTACTTGAAATGAGATCAAAACTATTAGGAATCTCTCCGTCTGAAGAACTCATCAACAAATTTGAGATACTCTCTCCGGGAGATTGTTGAGGGAACCTGGCTACCAGCCCACAGAGGATCTTTCCTCTTTTAGAGTGATGCAAAAGACGAACAAGTGTTTTACAATAGACTGTAGACATCTCAAAAGGCAAATGAGACAGATCTTATGCAACTTCAGAAGCAACAGTCTCCCCCACCTGCCCCCAAAACTATTTTATTCTGAAACAAAACCTAATGCAAGCTCTCCAAGCAAATCAGAGAAAAGAATCATCGAATCCAACTGGAAACCCTTGATTCAGACTGTCCTGAAAAAAGAATGACTCAAGGGGTTTCTGTGGTGTGGCTGGTGGTATGCGTACTTCTCCCACACCAACAACCGCCATAGACCAACATCTGTGGTTCTCTTACTTTCAAGAGGTGTTTGGTGACAACAGTGAACTTCTGCCCCCCTGACACCCCACGCTCCACCTTCACCTTCCCTACATGGCCTCCAGTGCTCGCATTGAAGAAATTAAACCTTTGAGTTGAACAACTGAAGTCCCATAAAGCCCCCGGCCCAGGCGTCCTTCCGCCTGGTTATTTAAAACATTCATTGACTGGTGGTCTCAGCTTCTAGCTTTGCTATTTGCAGCAGTTAATGGCACTTTAGCATAGTCCCCTCTTCGTGGACCAATGCCATAGTAACATAATATTTAAAAAAGGAGACCCTAATCAGCCAGTCAATTACAGACCCACATTAGCCTCCTATCAATAACTGGTAAGCTTTATGCTAAATGCTTATTGAACAAGCTCTCATCCTGGTTTGACAGCAACAGGATATTGGGCTTAGAACAAGTTGGTTGCAACAACGGGCATACCACAATAGATCACTGTATGCTTTTAAATATGAGATTAAATACTCCAAATTCACCAAGAGACAAAGTTAACCTCTATACTGCAACTATCGATCTAAAAGGGGCTTTTGATTCAGTGGTAAAGAGAGCTCCTCTGGCAAAAACTGGAGGCACTGGAAATCGATCCCAAACTTTTAAGCTTATAAAAGCCCTGCACACCAACAACGCTTGTCAGAGTGAAATGCCAGCCTCTTGGCCTATTGACCCCTAAAATTAGAGTAACCAAAGGGGAGTCAAACAAGGTTGTTTACTGGCCCCCTTCCTGTTCAATCTGTTTTTAAATGACCTTGCCCCTACTTTGAGAACAATTGACTCACACTGTCCCTTGTTAGGGAACATGCCACTGCCAATTCTGCTTTATGCTGATGATGCGCTCTTACTATCTCGCTCCAAGGTTGGTCTATCTCACCTCCTACATGAATGCAGTGAATATTGCAATAACAACCTGCTGTCAATTAACCCTCTCAAATCTAAGATCATGGTCTTTTCAAGTACCTTCAAGATTTCTAACTGGCACTTAGATAATGACTCTATTGAACAGGTTAAGTTCTTCAAATATTTGGGAATCAATTTCCATCCTGAATCCTGGTTAAGGTCAAACATGGGGAAACTGTTGTCCAAGAGCTGTCAAATCACCTCTGCTGCCATTGAAAGGTTTTTCTTTACTAAAGGTGGCAGATTTATTCCGGCTGCTTTGGGGTATTTAATGTAAGGTGTCCCAACAACTTCTCTATAGGGTTTCCCTATGGATGAGAAGCCTGGCATATATCCTTGGAGGCCGAGAATACAATCTAAATTTTTATATAAGCTTTTTTGGGGTCCCCCATTGCGTACCCTCGGCTGCCCTCTGCCTCGAGGCAGGACTACACCTCTTAAGAACAAAAGCATGGTGGGCCACCTTTAAATTTTTGGATTACGGTTATGTGTTTCCTTAACAACCCTAATAGTCTCATTTATTGCACCCTCCACGAACTTCAATCTTCTACCTGGTGGGCTCATATCAAATCAAAGATTTCCTCCCTGGGTCTTTCTTGGGACCAGCTCCTTATGCTTTCTCCTAGCGAGATACAACGTTGTATCAAGGTACGGCTATTCGATCAGGAACACCAACATCTAGTTAGTAAAGCAAGGAGCTTGTTCTCTCCCCTCCATTTTAACATCATGCCCGGGAAATGCAAGACAGCTGCATATTTAAACATCTTGTCTGACCCTAAGTTGAGGTGGCTATTGACCAGAGCGAGAACCAACACATTTCCACTAACCTTTTCCCCAGAGAGATTCACGGTACCTTCACAGCAAAAGCGTACCTGTGAACACTGTCAAACCTCTGAGGAGTCATTGGAGCACATTTTATTAGTTTGTCCAAAATTTAACGATTTTAGACCAAACCTGTTTTTAGGGGATCCCTTCCTGGGCCATCCAGGCCTTTTTATTCTTATATTGACCTATCTTCACAAATACAGAGAATCCCAAGCAACTGGACATAGTGGCCAAATTCTTGCTCACTATTACGAAATGATTTCCTGGTTTCCTCTTTCGCTCTGATGTATGCATTTTTGAAACAGGAGTACCTGTTTTATCTCGTAAAACTGTATTTGGATTACTTAGTTCTGCTATGTTTTAATGCCTAATAAAGGTCTTTGAACTTTGAGATCTGGCAGCTGTGAAATCTACCATCATCATCATCATCATCATCATCATCATCATCATCATCATCATCATCATCATCATCATCATCATCATCATCATCGAGATTAATCCCCTGCACTCCCTCTGGTAGGATGAAATATCCAAGTTCAGCTGTTGTGAAAATGCAGCGTCTCTCAAAGTCCAATCTAAATGGGCCACCGGGGGTGTCCAACTCTGGCACTTCAGTTGTTCATGGACTACAACTCCCATCAGCCCCTTCTGGCATGGTCAATTGGCCTTGCCTGCAGGGGCTGATGGGAATTGTAGCCCATGAACATCTGAAGTGCCAGAGTTGGACACCTCTGGGCTAGGCAAAACTCATTAGAAGAGCATGCGTTTATGGAATAAATTAAACCAACTAATATATAAAAGTCTTGTCTGAATGTTCTGAGGTTGTAAGAAACCTCTTGCTCATATGCCAGCCCAGAAGTCTAAGCAGTCAAATCTCCTGATCAGCGACTTCGGGTCAACACTGTTTTTCAGTTGTCATTGCAAAAGTAATGTCTTCTAATTTTTGTTTTCGTAAATAATAATGAAATTTAACTATTTCAAACTTGACATTTTAATTAATTAACATTCAAGCATAGAAAAAGTGAGTCTTGTGCCCCCTTAAACACAATGTTTTATTCTGGCATAAGCTTTCAGTCACTAAAGTCTGCCTCCTTAGACACTGTGATCTTCACAGCAAGTGTGGTGTGGTGGTTAAGAGCAGTGGGCTCTAATGTAGAGAACCAGGTTTGATTCCCATGCCTCTACATGTTGGTGGACATGTTGGTGAGCAGCAGTGGCATAGGAAGTTAAGAGCTCGTGTATCTAATCTGGAGGAACTGGGTTTGATTCCCAGCTCTGCCGCCTGAGCTGTGGAGGCTTATCTGGGGAATTCAGATTAGCCTGTGCACTCCCACACACGCCAGCTGGGTGACCTTGGGCTAGTCACAGCTTCTCGGAGCTCTCTCAGCCCCACCCACCTCACAGGGTGTTTGTTGTGAGGGGGGAAGGGCAAGGAGATTGTAAGCCCCTTTGAGTCTCCTGCAGGAGAGAAAGGGGGGATATAAATCCAAACTCCTCTTCTTCCTCCTCCTCTTCTTCCTCCTCCTCTTCTTCTTCCTCCTCCTCCTCCTCTTCTTCCTCTTCTTCCTCTTCTTCCTCTTCTTCCTCCTCCTCCTCCTCCTCCTCACATAGGAAGAATGAGAAGAGTGTGGATTTCTCTCCTGTAAGGAGACTTTGGGTGGCTTATGTTCCTCTCTCCACAACAACCATCTTGCAAGGTAGGTGGGGCTGAGAGAGTTCGGAGAGAACTGTGACTAGCCCCAGCAGGAATGTCAAGTGGAGAAACAAATCTGGTTCACCAGATAAGAATCTGCTGCTCATATGGAGGAGCAAGGAATTAAACCCTGTTGTCCACATTAGAGTCCACCTGCTCTTAACCACTATACCACACTGGCTCTCTGTAGTGGATTGTACTCCATAGAAGCTTGTATTGAAATAAAACTTTGTCAATGTTTCAAGGTGTTGCTGTTTTCTGCAACAGATCGAAAGACTGTAGAATTATTGCAGTGGAAGCTATCAGAAGTTTTCTATTCATTCTCATACTGGAGCACCAGAGGGCAGCAGAAACCACAAAACCAGTACTAAAAGCGGTATTGAGGCAGCTCAAAGTCAGCCCCAAACAAATTTGGTATAAACTACAGCCCATCATCATCAGATGCATAAAAGAACATAAGAACATAAGAACAAGCCAGCTGGATCAGACCGGAGTCCATCTAGTCCAGCTCTCTGCTACTCGCAGTGGCCCAAAAGGATGCCTTAAGTGTATACAAACAAATTGTAAATAGTCTCATTATTCATTTTTAGCAGCAGAAAAGAGCAAGAGTCCAGGAGCATCTTAAAGACATAACAAAGTTTCTGGTAGAGTATAACCTTCCGTGAATCATGCAGATCACTTCTTCACGTACAGTGAGCTACAAAGTTTTATGTCTCACAAAATCACCAAGTTTCTGATGTGCCACTGGATTCTTTGTAGCTACAACAGATTAAGATGGCAATCCCCCTGGAATGCATTTAACAATCAAAAGTTCCCCATGGCCGTCAGTTCTATTCCTGTGTAAATACAGACCTCGAGGATAGATCTTGATTGCTGCAGTCCAGCCACTGGTAAACACGTTTAAATCTCCATTGATATCAACGGAAGGAACTGATAATATAGGATTGACTTTGCCATCAAAACCAACAGGACCCAAAACCACTTATCTGAGGTTGATAGTCATGTCTCACCTGTTTGAAGGATTCCTGTGTTTGCAGTTTGTTTCCCGATGACTCACTGTTTGTTATATTGCTCCCCTGATCTGTAGATCTGTGGCCTTGTAGGGTAGTGGGAGCAGCAGCAGCGTAGTGGTTAAGAGCAGGTGCATTCTGATCTGGAGGAACGGGTTTGATTCCCCGCTCTGCCGCCTGAGCTGTGGAGGCTTATCTGGGGAATTCAGATTAGCCTGTGCGCTCCAGCACACACCAGCTGGGGGACCTTGGGCTAGTCACAGCTTCTCAGAGCTCTCTCAGCCCCACCCACCTCACAGGGTGTTTGTTGTGAGGGGGGAAGGCCAAGGAGATTGTCAGCCCCTTTAAGTCTCCTACAGGAGAGAAAGGGGGGGATATCAATCCAAACTCCTCCTCCTCCTTCTCCTCCTCCTTCTCCTTCTCCTCCTCCTTCTTCTTAATGCAGTACTAGCGGGCCCGGCCACGCGTTGCTGTGGCAATTGTCCTTCTCATCACAGTCTACAACCCACACAGATGTCCATGCAGGTCCAATGATCCCCAGCATAGCCTTTTGGGGTGGTCAAATGGAATCCCTCTTTCCCTTTTCAATGCACATCATTATATGGTGCGGTCTTGTTTTTTTAGTATAAGGTAACCCTTTCCATTCCACAACAGAACTGTCCAGAGTCTCACGAGATCCTGCTGTCCATGGAGGCTAATTGACATGCACAGTAGTCCCTGGCTCAGGTAAGGAACAGAACTAGGGGCGAAACAGTCGAACTTGCAGTAGAAGGCAAGAAGGATGGTGAGGAGCGTTCAGATCGAGGAGACCAGCTCCCTGGAGCCGTAATGAAAGAAGCGGAGCCGGTAGTGTTGGTTTGCCCCCACCCTGCAGATTTTCTTAGAAGAAAAAGGCAAACTCCAGCTCGCTTTTAGTAAAAGAGAGGAGGTGGTAGATGTGTATGAGAGTATGTGTGTTGTGTGGTAGCAGTGGGTGAGGCACAGAGAGTGAAAGTTACCTGCCTGTGAGGGGGGAACCCCACCTGACGTCTCACACGGCAAAGTGTGTATGTGTTTCACTTCCACTCGTATTACCTAACAGTATTACCTATTTACTGTTTTCACTGCTCATCTCTGACCATCTGCACGAACATTCTAAGGGTGACAGTTAAACACAGCCAGCTTCATGGCCTGGTACGCCAGGAAAAAGACAATTTACTTGGCTCAGGTATGGATTTTCGGTGATTTGAAGGTCCGATTACCTGCCCGCAACAGGGAGGGATGTCCTGTGAAAATTTGGGGGCGATCCATCCAGCAGCTTCTGAAGGAGACCGTCAGGGACAAACACACGTTTAGATTTTTATATATATAGATAATTGATTTCTACCTGTTATTGCCAAAGGTCCCAAATTGAAGCTCAATCCTCAATTCCTACTCTCTGAGTCCATTTTTTAAACATCCCCTTTATTGGTTTTTAGTTAAATTAGAATGGATACATACAGATATGTTCCACCACTTTTCTGCTCTACACTGGAGGTTTTTTTACCCATGTTAATCCATGAAAAATATTATGGACCATCACCAATATGAACGTGCTTATTTTGATCAGACAGTGACATCCTGTTTTTACCAAAATAATCCCATAGAGGGCAGCACAACTTTCTCCCGCTCCGCTTCTTCAGCTCAAAATGCCCCGACAATTCTGCTGGGGGGTAGGGTGGGGGGATTGCCACAGGAGGGGGAAGCAAGACATGCATTGCACAAAAATTGAGGCCATCTCATGTTTGGGTGGTCCTGGTCTTTCCACCAGTTTTGCAGACCAATTGCAGGTGCCTTTACCGACAAGAACATCTTGCTATGCTCGGCATGACTGATTCCAAAATAAGTACTTCATGGATTTGCGCTTTATCCTTCACATACCTAGGCCAAGAGTGAACACTGGCATGCTAACATAGACCCCTTCCGCACATGCAAATAATGACATACTTTCAATCCACGTTCACAATTGTTTGCAAGTGGATTTTGCTATTCCGCACAGTAAAAGCCAGCTTCAATGTGGATTGAAAGTGCATTATTCTGCCGGGCCCTGACATCTGGGCCAACTGTCATCTCAGACTCGCCATTCCTCCCTTTTGGAGGGGGAATTTTAGATTAGGAGAATACTGGGCCATGCTTCCCCTTTTGGGAGGGAGGAAATCACAATAGTAGACTATTGAACGCCATCTATTTTACTGTATTTTATTATATTTATTAGGAACGTTTTTTATGGTTGTCACTACTTTTAAATGTTTTAACTACTTATATTGTTTTCCCTCTGCTGTACACCGCCCAGAGCCCTCCGGGGATGGGGCGGTATAAAAGCTTAAATAAATAAATAAATAAATAAATGTGCGGAAGGGGTCATAGACTGCCTCCACTCCATATTACAGAAGTAGTGCATATCCTTACATGTGCTTCGCCCTTGAGACTCTGACTGCTTGTTAGGTGCATGTGGGGACTGCAATCCAAATATTTTGTTGATTGTCAGTGTATCTAATGCTGGCTGGAATGTCTTTTGCCAAATGACCTGAGCTTTGTAGGGTAAAAAGAACCCTCCATCCTGGAGGTTTTTGGTTAGGAAGTGATCTCTCTCAACCAACACTTTGATTTTTAGTGAGGCTTTACAGTACTGCTTGAGAGTCCTATAACTAATCAACTTTGCATCTTGATTGATTAAGGTCATACCCACCCACCTGCGTCCCCTAAGCATACTTACTAGGCAAGAGAAAGCCCCATCCATGTTAGTGGAATTTACTTTTATGTAAACTTCTGGGCGGTTTGAAACAAACCAATCCAATTTATAGGTCCCAAAATTGTATTTGGGCGTCTTAGTTGATAGTTCCATGGGAATGTCAACTCAATGCATGGCAGCTGTGAAATAAGGCAAACTCTATGCTGGGAATCATTAGAAAAAGAATTGATAATAAAACTGCAAGGATTGTCATGCCCTTATATAAAGCAGTGGTGCGACCGCACTTGGAGTACTGTGTCCAGTTCTGGTCGCCACATCTCAAAAAGGATATTGAAGAGATAGAAAAAGAAGAGGTGCAGAGAGGAAGACAGCCGAGGGATGATTAGAAGGACTGGAGCACCTTCCACTTATACATGAGGAAGAGGGCTGCAGCAGTTTGGAGGACTCTTTCGTTTGGAGAGGAGACGGCTGAGGGGGGATATGATTGAAGTCTATAAAATTATGCATGGGATAGAAAATGTTGACAGAGAGAAATTTTTCTCTCTTTCTCACAATACTAGAACCAGGGGGCATACATTGAAAATGCTGGGGGGAAGAATTAGGACTAATAAAAGGAAACACTTCTTCACCTGACGATGTGATTTGGTGTTTGGAATATGCTGCCACAGGAGGTGGTGGTGGCCACTAACCTGGATAGCTTTAAAAAGGGCTTGGACAGATTTATAGAGGAGAAGTCGATCTATGGCTACCAATCTTGATCCTCCTTGATCTCAGATTGCAAATGCCTTAGCAGACCTGGTGCTCGGGAGCAGCAGCAGCAGCAGCAGCAGCAGAAGGCCATAGCTTTCACATCCTGCCTGTGAGCTCCAAAAGGCACCTGGTGGGCCACTGCGAGTAGCAGAGAGCTGGACTAGATGGACTCTGGTCTGATCCAGCTGGCTTGTTCTTATGTTCTTCTGTATCTTGGCCTGTTCCATTGAATTTAAAAACTGACCAATGGGATTTCGTATCTTATTTGCTGGAGAAGAAAATGGTTTGCTTCTGCTAACGTGTTCTTTGCCCGCTTCTGCCTCTGCTGCCCCCAGCTGCTCTGAGCCGGTCTTTTTCTCCACCTTCCCTAATGATACGAGATGAGCCTTGGAAATACCACCGGTGCTGGGAGCTTTATTTAGGAGCAGCCTGCTTAAGCAGGAAAGGGGGCTGAAGTCGTGGGAGCAGGTGAGGCTATTTCTGTGCCCTGCATTACAGCCACCTTTCTAATCTGGCATCCTGTGGACTGGCAACTCCTAAAACCTTCAAGGCAGCACAAAGGAAGCCGAGCCGGCTGCATCACACACACGAGCTCCCCCCACGCTTAGCTCCAAAGGCTTTAGGATGGATAAAGCCGTTTCCCTCCCACCAGGCGCTCCAGACAGGGCTGTGGGCGCAACCTTCTCCAAACAAAGGCACTCTTTTCAGGGTCACAAGCTCGGTTTGGCATTTCGCTGCAGCAGAGACCCATTGAGGACTTAGCATTCCTCATAGGATGATGGATTGGAAGCATCCACAATATGAGCTTGGTGGTGGGTTCATCACGCTTTGGTGCAAAGGTTATGCCCACCGTACCGGCAACAATGCACACAGGACGGATTCTGTGGAGAGCCAGGGTGGTGTTGTGGTTAAGAGCAGATGGGCTGTAATGTGGAGAATTGGGTTTGATTCCCCAGTCCTCCACGTGAGTGGCGGACTTGTTGGGTGAACCAGGCTTGTTTCCCCACTCCTACATTCCTGCCGGGTGACTTTGGGCCAGTCACATTTCTTTTCTCAGCCCCACCTATCTCACAAGGTTTCTGCCGTGGGGAGAGGAAGGGAAGGAGTTTGTGAGCCCTTTTGAGTCTTTTTACAGGAGAGAAAGGGGGGCGGGTGGTATAAATCCAAACTCTTCTTCTTCTTCTTCATAGACGTCTCTACCCCATAACCTGGGCAAGGGAGGGAAGGGGAGGGGCCCCGGCATCTGGACAGGGCCCATCCACCCCAGTGCAGGGAGGAGAGGGGTGGCATGCAAGGGAGGGGCGGGAGGGGGTTTCAACTTGGTTTAGCCTCCTGACTTTCAACTAGCTCGGTATAAGGGGTTTTCCCCCTCCCCTCCCTTGCATGCCACCCCTCACTCACTCCCCGCCTTTGCATGCCACCCCTCCATCCCCTCCCTCCACTAGGGTGGGTGGGCAAGGTCCAGATGCTGGGCCTCCTCCCGCCCCTCCCTTGCATGCCACCCATCCCCATCCCCTCCCTCCACCAGAGTGGCTGGGCCATGTTCAGATGCCTGGCCCCTTCCCTCCCTTGCATGCCACCCCTGCTAAATTGGTAACATGTGAGAAAATTGGTTTAAACAAATCTTGTGTTAAATACTGAGGGATATGTTCTGTTATTGTGTGTGAGATACCATACCTTCTGTCTTTGTTCCATCACTGCCCAGTTCAAATTTTCCTGGTGTGCCTGACAATGCCATCTCAGTATTCCAATATTAGGTCAGTAAGAGAGTTACCACTTACACAAAGACTGGGTCAAAAGGATACAGGCGAGTCATGTGTCTCCGTGTTCTTTTTAAAGCCTCATTCTCATTGGCCCCTTCTGCACAAGCAAAGGCAAGGTGGCGGCTTCAACCAAACACGACTGATTCAGAAACAGGCCCAAAACGAAGTGTTGATTGGAATTTTTGATTGCTCAGTAATATATCACACATGGGACTTAGATCTTGTGTAAAGTCATTTACACTTTTAAAAAAGTAAAGTCATTTACACTTTAAAAAAATTAAGTGGATTGAAAGTGCGTTATTCTGCATGTGTGGAAGGGGCCATTGTGACGGTAAAACTGTGACCTGGACGGTACCATTTCAAACTATAGGTTCAACTAAACTACTTTTCTCCTTTAAATGTCAGCTTTCTGTGTGCAAGGAATGTTTTGCATGGTGATTTCCAGCCCGTGATGCTTCCTGCCTGTCCACTCCCAAATGGGAAACCCAAATATGAGATTGCAGGTGGTGGATTTCAGCTTTCAATGTCTTTTCAGATACAAATGTCATGCAAACAGAGAGTTAGTTCCCCCCTTTCCTTGATGTACTGATTTTCTATCTGCAGGGAGTTTTAAACTCAGAGAAGTACTCCAAAATGCGATCCTTGAGTTTCAAGCAGTTTAGTCCATTCTGCAACCACATGGTCTCACAAGTGTGAACGAGACTTGGGTTAAAAGTTTGATGGCCACAGGAAGAACGGGACACTTTCCATGGGCAACGTGGCCTTCTTCAGTGCAGTACCCCTCTGAATTCTTCTTCCTAGATTGGGTCTCAAGCTTGCTCCTTGGTTTAACCTCCTGACTTTCAACTGGCTTGGGAGTTTAAAAATTATGCAAACCTCTGCTTTGCAATTGTACTGTTGTGGGTATTCTGGGTTGTGTGGTTGTACTGTTGTGGGTTTTCTGGGCTGTGCGGTTGTGGTCTGGTTGTTTTTGCTCCGACCAGACCACAGCCTCACAGCCCAGAAAACCCACAACAGCCCATTGATTCTGGCTGTGAAAGCTTTTGACAAGAATTGTACAAATCTCTGTCCACTCGAAAGGGACTATATAATTGGCTGTTGAAGGGTTTTGGGGCTGCGTAGCTGCGATCTGCTAGTTTTTGCTCCTAACGTTTCGCCCACAAAAGAACTTCCAGACCATGGCCACATAGCCTGAAAAAATCCACAACAGCCGGCTGATTCTGGCCGTGAAAACGTTTGACAAGACATTATGGAATGAATGAAGAATAAAGTGCAGGTCTGGATTTAACCTGGAAACGATGTGGCATTTGTTCTTAAAAAAAAAAAAAAAACCTCTTTCCCCCCAACTTCATCCAAGGAACCTGGAGATTGTCAGTTTTGATATAAGGGAAATTTGCACTTGTTCAGCGACTCTGTCTCCATCCCATCTCCAAGTTTAGAGAAAAAGGAGATTGCATTCCAGGCTAATTCTAGTGTTCAAGATACATTCAAGGACTCCCTGCCACCTCGGTATAAGAAACGAAACTGGCTCCTCTGAGAGAGAGGGAATGGACTTCTGCTGGGAATCCACTAGCAAATGATAGTACGATACAAGCAATCATTCATGAATAGGAGCGGCAGTGGCGTAGTGGTTAAGAACAGGTGCGCTCTAATCTGGAGAACTGGGTTTGATCCCCCACTCTGCCACTTGAGGCTTATCTCGTGAACCAGATTAGCTTGTACACTCCAACACGTGCCAGCTATATAACCTTGGGCTAATCACAGTTTTTCGGAGCTCTCTCAGCCCCACCCACCTCACAGGGTGTTTGTTGTGAGGGGGGAAGGGCAAGGAGATTGTCAGCCCCTTTGAGTCTCCTACAGGAGAGAAAGGGGAGTATAAATCTAAACTCTTCTTCTTTTCTTCTTCTATCTGAAGAAAAGGCTTTGAGTATCTAAGGGAATGGCATGCAGTGGCTTCCCAGCCATAGATTCCCACATTGGAAACAGGTCCAGGACAAAGTTCTGGCACAGAGGAATTTCTATCAAGCACCCACTTGTCGTCGACCCACCCTCGTTCTACTGGCACCTGCTGCCGAAGTCTGAAGAGTCTCTCTCTCTGCTGTTGCTGCCCCACAGAGGAGAGTTAGAAGTGGGGCTAGACAGAGCAAGAGAGGACAGAGTCAGCCAGCCAGACTTCACGCCCACACACCTCAGCGTAAACAGTTGCCTCTCTCAGCTCCCAGCTCTCTCTTGACCTTCATTATACAAAATGCCAGAGGCAGGAATGCGAAACAGGATCAGAAAGAGTATGAAATGGTGGCACACAGTCAAACATCTTGGTGGGAGGCGCTGGGGGCACCCTCCCGGCATGGCTGGAAGGGCCAAGAAGGCAGGCTGGTGCAGGGCAGGGGAGCAAAAATCAGGACTGGGTCGTGCGGGTGTAGGAAATCTCCTGGCGTAGTGGTTAAGAGCAGGTGTACTCTAATCTGGAGGAACCGGGTTTGATTCCCCGCTCTGCTGCCTGAGCCGTGGAGGCTTATCTGGGGAATTCAGATTAGCTTGTACATTCCCACACACGCCAGCTGGGTGACTTTGGGCTAGTCACAGTTCTTCTGAGCTCTCTCAGCCCCACCTACCTCACAGGGTGTTTGTTGTGAGGGGGGAAGGGAAAGGAGTTTGTAAGCGCCTTTGAGTCTCCTTACAGGAGAGAAAGGGGGGCTTATAAATCCAACTCTTCTTCTTCTTCATCAACGTTTGCAAAGAGCAGATTCATCTACTCAAAGGCTCATTCCGCACATGCAAAATAATGCACTTTCAAACTGCTTTCAGTGCTCTTTGAAGCTGTGCGGAATAGCAAAATCCACTTGCAAACTGTTGTGAAAGTGGTTTGAAAATGCATTATTTTGCGTGTACGGGCCAAAGAGATGCATCTCCTGGCTCTTTTCAAACTGATAGTGGGATACTAGATTGGGTCTGGAAGGGCTAGGTTCAAATCCCCATTTCTGCCATGAAAGCTTGCTGGGTGACCTTGAGCCACTTGTGCACACTCAACCCGATCTACCTCACAGGGTCATTGTGCGAATAAAATGGAAGAGAGGAGATTGACACAAGACACTTCCATTGGGGAGAAAAAGGGAGTTTCGGTGAAGTAAACAAATGGATGAATAGAAATCACGGGATTAGGACGAAGTTAATGTGCCTGATGAACATAATCCCACCATATTCCAGAGATGAACAATAAACATCAGTGGTTCTGGTTCATCCTGGTGTGCGGCAGTAGGAGCTCTGGCACAAACAACAACAACAACAACAACAACAACCAACCCAAATGGTGTATTGGGAGTCACTGGTCAAAAAAAGAGGCTGAAATCAGACTGCAAGAGGTACATTCGAAAGCAGCTGTAATTCCTCTATTAATTTGTGCCTCCCACCCCTTCCAAGAAGCACTTTGTGCCGCGTGAGTCAGAAATTCTCTTTAGTTAACATAGGATTGAGAGAAAACAAAACTTAAAAGCAATGCTTGGAAAAAAAGTAACCTTTCCTTTCTCCACCAGCCAATCATCAAATTAGACAAGAGGTGGAAACAGCCCACCATTAAATTACCGCTTATAAATATAAAAAATAAAAACTCTGGATCTGTAACTAAGAGTTAATCTTGTTGCTTCAAAGGGGAATGGCAGGGAAAGGAAGGGTTAAAAGCTCGGCCACCTCCGACCTTCAGTAGTGATACAGAAGCACAGGCAGGGCTTGGTGAAGGTCACAAAGGCTGAGCTGGGAAGAGAACGCTGGCGCAGTGGATTCTTTTCGCAAGACCGTTTGTTCTTTACAGTCTACGACACCCTTCTGTCCCCGCCCATTGAATCCAGTGTTATGACCCAGGTGAGTAAAGAATGCTGAGTTAAAGTGATCCTGTGCACACTGTTTGAAAACACCTTTCTTCTGAACAGGTCCTGGGTGCGTTGCCTAGTCCCTCACGAGACACCCTCCCATCCCTGGGTGGCAGGCTCTCTCATCTCCTTCACTGCACGGTGTTCAGCAAGGTATTAAAATGCTGAACACAGTAAGCCCAGAAGCAAACCCCAGACCCCCTTTTCCTGTCGGACTCCAATTGCTTTCAGGTAATTCTCTGCCCTCCGACATCATTCCATCGCCCCTCTTGCTCATTCACTGAGGCAGCTGCAGCAGGAATAGAGCCATGCCCATCAATGTCAAATGGAGATCTAGACTGCAAGGGGAAATGGGGGTGGGGGTGGGGATCCTCTAAAATCAAGGTGAGTTTGTTAGCCACCTGGTTCCTTCTCTAATACAACTGAGAGTAGCTCTGCCAAGATCCCTGGAGAAAGCGGAATGGTCTTTGTATGCAGCCCATAAGCAGGAGAAGCTGCATCTGTGAGCAACACATACACCTGGCTCCCTTATTGTTGATTTCCCCCCCCCCTGCCCCAATCTATGCTTCATCCCAGCTGTAATGCTGCCACCAGGTTCCCAAACCAGAGCTCTCTCCCAGCCAAACCAAGTGCAGTGCAAGCGGGACCCAGCTAGTGTCTGACACCCTATCTTCCTGGAAAGCGTTTGTTCACTGGTGCAGGGGGAAGCTAATCCAGTGGCTCGACGAGTGATACTTCTTCGCCATGTGACATTTAAACTCTAGTCTTCAAGATGAAGGCTGTCCCGTCGCAGGATGCCCCACGCCAGCTGGTATAGAAACTGCGAATACCAATGCACCCCAGTCTCCTGTGCGCTGCAGTTCCTACCTTCGCCTTTAAGAGGCAGCAGTGAGAAGAGGCCGTGGACGAGTCGCAAGGGGGCGAAGGCCCGGTGGGCCCAGAGATGGCTCTCAAGCATGGCGTAGCAGGAGGCCAGCACCCCGTTTACCAAAAGGGTGCCATGTGAAGTCAACGGAGCATAGACCCCAACGGCCTCTTGCTGCCAAATACGGACCACCCGGGCAGGGCGAAGCCAAGGCCGGCCTGTGTGGTGTGCCAGTACTGAGTCCCCCACACGCACTTGGCTGGCAAAGATGGGGGAGAAGTCTGCTGTGCTGTTGGCTGCGTTGTGTGCAGCAAATATGAGATGGGAGGGCGTGAGGAGAAGCCGGCGGATGGGGTTCTCCGTCTCGATGGTCACAAAGGTGGTTCGCCGGTGCTGGTCCCTGTCGAGGAATGGCAAAACCTCACTAGGAGTCACTTGTCCGTTCTGGTTGACAGCGAGCACAAACTCTCCGCAGCGAAGTTCAGAAAGGTTTTTCTTTTCTCCGCTCTGTAAAGTCACCACGGCGTCACCTGGGAAACAGCCACCAGCGTGAATAGCTGCAGAGTTATCTAGAGAAAAGCAAGATGTGGTTAGAAGTTTAGTATGAGTCACAACACAAGCCTTTATTGGCATATAAAACAGGACAAAATTTTAAAACAAAACAAGGTTAAGAAATGCAGTTAAAACTACTAATTTCCAGTATAAAATTTACAACAGTTTCACAAAAGAGCACATCAGAGCTGTTCAGGAGATTGGGTATCTTATAACACTCACGCCACTGAAGAGTATCTTATAACACTCATGCCACTGAATTGCAAGAAAATGGAATTCATGTATTTCATGCGTATCTTATTGTATTTAGGGCATAGAAACAAAGAATGGTCAAGTGTTTCGACCGTAGTCATATCACATGAACAAACGCTTTTAGAACGTTCCATATTCTTAAATCTTCCCTCCAGCAGAGCTGATGGAGTTTAGTATGAGTCCAGCTAACTTGTATGAGACTAACAGCCCCACCTAGATGGGTAGGGGGCGAATGCACACAGGGAGCGGTGCAGGGAGCAGTGAAGAGAGCGGTGCAGGCAGGAGGGGCCGGTACATTTGCCCCCACCCCCCGGCCCCATAAGGCGGCAGCCCCACCGACGCAGACAGCAAATGTGCCAGGGGCTGGCTGCCCCTCAGTTCTGCAGTGGGTGAACCCGGAGGTCCAGGCCACCGCACAGTTGCGCTAGTGTTCTGAACTGGTGCCAGCATGGGGGTAGAGGCAGGCCAGAGTGTTCCCCTCCAGGTTTGTGGCCAGTTGCACCGCAGCCCTGGGTCTGGATTTACTCCACCCTTATTATTATTATTATTATTATCATCATCATCATCATCATCATCATCATCATCATCATCATCATCATCATCATCATCATCATCAATATTAATGATGTAGTATTAGTGAGAAGTGATGATAAATGATGATGATGATGATGATGATAAACTGACCTATTATAATGAAGCCCTACCCCGAAGGCTCAGAGTTTACAGAATATTCAATCAACATTTGAATACAAGCAAAATAGTTTCAATTAAAACAATAAATAAAATTAAACATTAAAACACTAGCAGCAGTGATCTTCCACAATTAAAATAAGTAGATGTTGTCCGGCATTAACCCCCGGGAGGGGACAGGCCGATGAGTGCTATAAGTCCACGGGGGCCCATGGAAAGGTTTCCAGTGGTTGGAAGGGTTTTTCCTTTTTCCTTTTCCCCTGCACCTCTGGAAAACTTGTTGGAGGTGGTGCATAGAATCATAGTGTTGGGAGAGACCAGAAGGGCCATCAAGTCCCACCCCCTGCAATGCAGGAACACACAATCAAAGCACTCCCGACAGATGCTGATCCAGCCTTTGTGCAGTTCTGCCTTCACCTGCTGCAGCCATCTGGATTGCGCTGTTCGTCCCCTTCTCCAGTGGTAGATAAGGACATTTTGGTTCTTTGTCAACTTTTGAGGACTGGCGGAACCAAAAGAGGAGTGCAGCCAGCCTCAGCACTGGACAACCACAGGGTCACATGAAGCAGCGTCATACTCACCCTGTTCAACACCACAGGAAACATGTATCCTGCACGTTTTTAAAAAGCTTTATTTATTGTATAGGCCACTTTTCCCTGTATGGGCTCAGGGCAACGCACGAAATCGTTGATAACAATAAACGCAACACAATCCACTGTATTTTGGCACCATAAACTCTGCTAAAGGATAACAGGTAAATAAAAACCATGCTCCTGAAAACACCATTCAGACCAGTATCAGGACTGCTGATAGGGAAGGAAAACATAAGGGAGGTCAATAGATGGGATCCCATTGCTGTCTGAGCCGTAAGCCTGGCAGAACAGCTCTGTCCTACAAGCCCTGAAAAATTGCTCCTGGTTCCAGAGGGCCCGGTGTCACTCGACAGGCCCATATCTTCAAGAAACAGCCAATGTGCATTCACTTCTAGAAACGGAACCTTGAGGGGCCGAGTACCGGATCCAGTGTTTCCCAACCTTTTGACTGTGATACAGCGGTGCAGAAACTTGACCCGTGCGCATCTTCCTTATCTCAAGTTACCCTTGAGGTTCATTTGAAAAAAATGTTTTTGCATTTTAAAGGGTTTTTTCCTTTTTAGGCCTGTACGTGGGGGGAGTGGCAAGCGGGGGGGGGGGGGGGGGGAGAGAAAGCAGTATTGACAGCCGCGTTGTTTTTTTGCCTAAATTCGGCATGGATTGGGGGGGGATTTAAAAGGAAAGCTCCCTTTAAATCTACCCCCCAATCCACACCGCATTTAGGCAAACCGTAAAATCTAATGCTATTTTAAATGTTGTTTAAAGGAAGCCCATGGGGTTTCCAAACCCCCTCCCGCCGCCCCTTCAAAATCCATTTTGATTCGGAAGGCGAATAGCATTGTCAGGGTACCCCTGGGACGTGCTCATGGTACCCCAGGGTACCATAGAACCCTGCTTGAGAATCACTGACCTGGATAAACATGGGATTGAAATCACACATTGAGCTGCACATGCATTGAACGTAATATGAGAATTGTATTGTCGAAGGCTTTCACGGCTGGAATCACTGGAATGTTGTGGGGTTTCCGGGCGGCATGGCCGTGTTCCAGTAGCATTTTCTCCTGATGCAGGCGAAACGACAGGAGAAAATGCTACTGGAACATGGCCATACAGCCCAGAAACCCCACAACACTCCATAATATGAGAGTTACTCAGTGCACTTATAAATAAAAATCAAGCATATACAGATGGCACGGGAATTCACTGTAACTTGCGAACAGTGCTAGAGAGTCAGAGTATTGGTCTATTATGGTTAACATTGTCTACTCTGAATGGCAGAAGCTTGTCAAGGTCACAGGCAGAGATTTTTCACATCGCTGACTTTCTGGAGATGCCTGAGATTGAATGAAGAGACTTCACCACTAAGTGACAGTGTCTCTCCATGCAGCATCCTAGGGGTGCATTTATATCACAGCCGTTTATACCTCCAATCCTAGGGCCATCTTTATGCCTGTGCTTTTTCCTCTTTGGGCACAAGTAAAAGGACAGGGTTGCTGATGTGGAAAGGGAGATGACGACAGGGGAGATAACAGAACAAAGCAGAAGGCATGGAAGGCTAAGCCAAATTTAACCTGCAGGACAGCGATGGCGAACCTTTTAGAGACTGAGTGCCAGGGGCGGAGCGAGGGGAAACTGCACCTGGGGCACGTGTGCGCCCTGTGCCCCTGCCACGCCCCCACCCTGCCCTGGAATGCCCCCGGAATGCCCCGAAACACCCCCGCCCCCCGGAACACCCTCGCCACACCCCCGCCACACCCTGGCAGGGGCACGCGCCCAGTGTGTCGCGCACCCCTCGCCTCCTTGGCGCTATGCCACTGCTGAGTGTCCAAACTGGGGCGACAGCTCGCATGCACAGAAAGAGGGCTCTGAGTGCCCCCTCTGGCACCCGTGCCATAGGTTCGCCACCACTGCTGTAGGATGATGGAGAGAATAGGATTGGAGCATCAGGGCTGGCAGCTGGCAGCTGACCTTGCATCCAGAGGTGGGATCCAGCAGGTTCTCACAGGTTCCCGAGAGTAGGTTACTAATTACTTGTGTGTGCCGAGAGGGGGTTACTAATTGGTGATTTTGCCACGTGATTTTTGCCTTAGTTACGCCCCTCCTCTCAGCAGTAGTGCGCAGAACTTGAAGCAGTCTAGCAGGAGGTGCACCGGCGTGCGTGGCAGCCTGAGCCTGCGTGCATTCGTTTCCCGCCCAAGGACCGGCGCAGCGGCTGCGTCCTTGCCACAGCCCCGCCCCTGGAATTCCCGGCCACGCCCCATTGCGCCACGTCAGGCCCCATTGGCGCTACACCACAGTTTGAATCCCACCACCATGGGAACCTGTTACTAAAATTTTTGGATCCCACCACTGCTTGCATCCGTTCCTTAAAACGGTTACTACTCCACATCAAGCCCACGGGTGGGGCAAGCTCTGCTAGCCGGTGTTCCACTGCATCCCTGCCCCAAACACCATGGGGAGTTCAGAGGGGGGGTGTCGTTGTGAGGGGGGGCATGGCTTGGCAATGTGCCCCCAGGAAGTGGCGCCCCAGGGCTCCAGCCCCCCACGCCCCCTTGCTACGCCACTGAAAGTTAGGCTCCAATCCTGCATGCAATTCTTTGACACCACACGATTCATGTCTGAGTAAGACTAGGCCGCAAACCCTCTGACCTGGAACTGTCCCCACCCACCGTATCCCTCTTACTAAGCTCCACCCCCTTTTTCCAAAACAGGGAACAGAACTTCACCCTCTCCTCCTAACATACCTGCTTTCACTGACACGTGAATGTGCGCCTTGGACTCATAATACACCCAGTCAAAGCCAGCCTCCACCGCCAAACTGGCCAGCACGCCATATTTCTTCCTGTCACGGTCCGACGTCGTGAGGTCCAGGGCTCTGCCCTCATAGTGCAGGGAGTGGGGAGGGTGATGCCCGTCTTCATCCCAGCCCTCCGTCACTCGCAGCCTGACGCCTGGCCACTTGTTCATCACTGCAATGGCCAAGGTGTTGACTCGGTCCTTGCAGCGCTGTCGGGAGCAAAGATGGAAGGGGGTGTTAGAACTCGTGCCGGGCTGGAGCGGAGAGTCTAAGCGCGAAGCACGTTACAGCTTTCTTGGGATCCCTCAGACAAGGTTGGTCTGCGTTTTCTTTGCAACTGATTTCACCACTCCCAGCCTTGTGTACTTCTCTGAGTGTGTGTTGTCAAGTCACAGGTCACTTACCTGTGAGCAGCAGTGACGTAATGGTTAAGAGCAGGTGTACTCTAATCTGGAGGAGCCGGGTTTGATTCCCCGCTCTGCTGCTTGAGCTGTGGAGGCTTATCTGGGGAATTCAGCTTGGCCTGTGCACTCCCACACATGCCAGCTGGGTGATCTTGGGCTAGTCACAGCTTTTCAGAGCTCTCTCAGCCCCACCTATCTCACAGGGTGTTTGTTGTGAGGGGGGAAGGGCAAGGAGATTGTCAGCCCCTTTGAGTCGCCTACAGGAGAGAAAGGGGGGATATAAATCCAAACTCTTCTTCTTCTTCTTATGTGGAGGTGGTTTGCCATTGCCTGCCTCAGTATGGGTTGAGAGTTCTGAGAGAACTGTAACTGATCCAAGGTGACCCAGCAGTAGGGTTGTGAGGTACCCGCTGGCCACTGGCAGGAGGTGGAGGGGTCGGATTTCCAAATTACAGCTGGGAAACTTCTAGAGATTTGGGAGTGGAGCAAAAGAAGAACGGGGACCTCTGTGGGGTACAATGCTAGAAACTTCACCCATCGAAGTCTCCATTTTCTCCGGGGGATCTGGTCTCTCTAGTCTGGAGAACAGCAGAAGTTCCAGGAGATCCAAGGTCCCGCCTGAGGGCTGACATCCCTACCCAGCAGGCTTCATCAGGATGAATGCGGAAACAAATCTGGTTCTCCAGATGAAAGTCTGCCACTCATAACCATGACACTAGATGTGGCCAACCTATGGTGCTCCAGATGTTCATGGACTACAATTCCCATCTGCCCCTGCCGGCATTGGCAGGAGCTGATGGGAATTGCCGTCCATGAACATCTGGAGAACCATAGGTTGGCCACCCCTGCACTACACCATGTGTGTACTTAGTATAACAAAAGCTGCATTGAATTATCAAGCATTGATTAGTAAATTGCTTTCTTATTTTCAAAGTCTGACTTGTACTGATTCCTGCCTCTCTTCTAGGGCAGCATCTAGGCCAGTGATGGCGAACCTATGACACGGGTGCCAGAGGTGGCACTCAGAGCCCTCCCCCCACATCTAGGCTGGCCTGGGCCACTGGGCTCAATTATTAGCATTAAACCTATGACCTAATTTTGGGGAAGCAATGTAGGTAACCCCGTTAAGTGCTGTTAAACCCTACTGATTTTCACGGGAAGAACAAAAGCGTGATCCTTTACCTGGGAGTAAGCGCGGTTGCTGGCAATGGGGCTTGCTTCTGAGTAAACCCTCCTAGGGTCGTGATTCACCCATTGGAAGAGTTGCACAGTTGCTTCAAAGCAAAGCCACTGACTACCACCAAGCTTACTCCCGAGTAACACACGTCTCAGAGCCAACCGTTTTTTTCTAAACTAAAACCTCAGTATTCAGGTTAAATTGCCGTGTTGGCACTTTGCGATAAATAAGTGGGTTTTGGGTTGCAATTTCGGCACTCGGTCTCAAAAAGGTTCGCCATCACTGATCTAGGCCCTCAGGCACCATTGTAGGTCAGAAGCGATCTTGATTGGGTCCCTCAAGAAGGAAGAGGTTATACTCAGAGCAGACCCTCTGGGGCCCCTTCTGCACGTGCAGAATAATACACTTTCAATCCACTTTCACAATTGTTTGCAAGTTGGTTTTGCTATTCCAGACAGCTTCAAAGTGGACTGAAAGGGCATTATTCTGCCTGTGTGGAAGGGGCCTAAGTCTTTTCCAAAATGCAAGCTGTGGAAATTTTTAATGACAAAATAAGGAGAGTTGAGGCGGGAAATCCTGGCTCTCCCCAACAGTTGCCACAGAGGGCTGCCAGCTCTGGGAATTTCCTGGAGATTGGGGAGGCGGAGTCTGGGAAGGGCCGGATTTGGGAAAGGGAGGGAACTCAGGAGGGGTGGGGAGGAGGTATAATAACATCATAAAGTACAGTGGAACCTCGGTTTTCATGGCCTTCAGTTTTCATCGGTTTTGGTTTTCATCGATTTTTTTCAGTGAAAAATTTGTCTCGGTTTTCATCGATTTGCAGTAAGGGGCAGGGATTTGTGGAGAAAAATCACCCGGACAAAGTTGTTGCAGGTTGTGTCTGCAACTTGTTTAATGACAATGTCTTGCCCCATTTCAGACCAATCTTAAAGAGGCGTCAGAAACAGGCCTCTTTGGACAGCTTTCTGGCGCGACATTGGTCCACTGGCTCTGAAGCTGGTCCTAGTGTTATTGTTTGTTACTGTTTTCAGCATTAAACACTGTGTATTGTCGAAGGCTTTCACGGCCGGATTCAACTGGTTCTGGTGGGTTTTCCGGGCTGTGTGGCCGTGGTCTGGTGGATCTTATTCCTAACGTTTTGCCTGCATCTGTGGCTGGCATCTTCAGAGGTGTATCACAGAGAAAAGTCTGTTTCACACTGTGTCTAAGACAGTGGCCCTTTCCCCACTTACCTTAAGCCCCGCGCTACTCTCCGCAAGTAGCGTGGGGTCCCACTGCACTCCCCACATCAGGGGCGGCAACAGCGCAGCCGCCCCGACGCTGCCGCTCTTGTGCCCGCTCAGCGCGCGGCATCCCTGGCGCTGGCGAAAACGGCGCCTTTGGATGACCCCGCGCAGAGAGCGGGGTCGTGGGGACGCCCAGACGCGCACTAGGGATGCCGCGCGCTCAGAGCAGCGCGCAGCGACAGCGGCAGCAGGAGAAGTGGGGAAAGGCCCAGTGTGAAAGGCTTGGCCAAAGCAAAAAATCCACAAACTCAAAGCAGGATCGAGCTAAATAAGTGTGCTATATGCTATACTGACACAAACAGTGTACAATGATACATCAACAACATTCCATAACCATATTGCAGATACCCGAAGGTGGCATCAGAAAGCCATTAATGATTCATTAATGAATTGTTGACACTGTAATTAATTACTTTATTAATATACATTGATATTGTAAACAATTGATACATAGTGCACGTAATAAGAATGAGCTTATTCAAATCCATTTTTTAGAATGATGTACCAGCTGTTGAGAGAACTTATGAGTCGTTAAGAATTGGATGTCTTAACCCTGAGGAAGACTCTCAGAGCCGAAAACGCTTTTCCAGCGCGCCAACGTTCTGATGCCACCTTCGGGTATCGGAGTTCGCTTGTTATGTCTCCGAGCACACCGGAGTGAAGATTCCAGAAGTCTTACCATTTTCTACATCCAGGTTTCTTTACACGTACTCTGGTGAGACAATTGAAGGAGTGTCAGTGACTATGCAAATGTAGGCGTGCGAAAGACACGGACCATTTGCCTTATTTCTTTCTCATAGGAAATTTCCGAATGAAATGTTGTGAATGAAATACTATTGTATTCGGCAATATGGTTATGGAATGTTGTTGATGTATCATGGTGCACTGTTAGTGTCAATATAGCATATAGCACACTTATGTAGCTCTGGATCCTGCTTTGAGTTGGCGGATTTTTTGCTTTGGCCAAGCCTTTCACTCTTTTGGAGTGGGGAATCAAACCTGGTTCTACAGATTATAAGCCACCTGCTCTTAACCACTACACCACACTGGATGGTTTGGACATGCTCAAGCATCTCTTGCAATCTTGCAGAAAAGACTAGAGTGACAGTATCAGAACTATTCTGCCACAGAGCCAGCAGGGCCCAACACAATCTGACATCGAACCAATAGTACCCTCTTTATAATATCATCTCATGATGTAATGTCCACAGAGATATTCTGGGTTGCAGTTCCATCGTTGTATGACTCTTTCTCCACATTACTGGACTATTGTTGGGTCCTTCTATACAAACACTGCCTCGACCTGGATGCCCTAGGCTAGCCTGATCTCGTCAGATCACAGAGGCAGATCACTGGTTGACTTTGGCAAGTATTCAGATGAGGCGTGTCCAAGAAGACTCTGCAGAGGAAAGCAGCGGCAAACCACCTCTAAACATCTCTCGCCTTGAAAACATCACCATAAGTCAGACGTGAAAGTCAGCGCGCACACACACACACACACACACACACACACACACACACACACACACACACACACACACACACAATATATGGGGTTGGATCCCATGGTCTGTCAGAAGGCGCTGATGGTCATAGATCTTTTCCCGTGTTCCTTTCTCCCTAGCAGCCATTTCCAGCTGAGGGAAAGGGGGGAGGCATGAAATCATAGGCATGTGTAACCCCCATGCTCAGAATGGGTTGACCCAGAAAGGGGTGGAGACCCAAAGCAGGAGAAGGCTGCAGAGCTCATGTAGTTGGTGGAGACAAGGCTACCAGACTCGGACCTTGGTTATATAAGCCCTTAACACCTTGTTAAGGTAAACTGCAATATTGTTGGGAACTACTGGGAAGGTAGTTGTTTATTTTTGCTATGTTGTAAATGTTGGAGTTTATTGTTTCAGGGCTTCTTTTTGTGGTTGTAATGGGTGAGAGTTCTCCTGGAAACCTTCATCATGTTGAATCCTGTTCATCAAGCCCTTGGAGTCTTCAGGAGCCAACCCACTTGCAAAGAAGAATTGGACTTGGCAGTATCAGTAGACTGTAAATATAAGGACTTGAAAATGCAACCTGAACAGGACCTTGAAATGTGATGTTAAATGTTGACGTTATATGTTATATGTTAAGAAAGTAAACCATTTTGTTTTTAAAATTTGTTGTTGCAAACTCATTCCAAGTTCTGCTCCACAGAACCCACAGATAGAGGTTACACATGCAGATTGGAAGGCTGCAATGGCGGGAAGAAATTGTCCTCACTGCCTTTTGCGTCAGTGATGGAAGAGGGAAGCCATCTTGCCCCCTCCCAACCCTTGTGGCTGTTAGACTATATGGGGCCAGTAGGCCCCAGAACACAAACTTTCCCAGGGTCGGAACAGCTGAGGGTGAGGTGGGAAAGGTCTGTACTCATTGCATTTGTGGACTGCAAGATTCAATTCATAGTCCCAGTCCTACGCACTCCCAGCAGCTAAGCAGAAATAGACAACAGATAATATGCCTTAATGAACATCCACTGCCACAGCAATCAATCGCAAACCCAGGTCCTTCCTGAAAACCTTTTGAAACGTTTTCAGGCAGAAAATAAAATGTATCTTCCGTGGAGTTCCGCATTATTTCCCCCCCTTTGGTTCCAAAAACGTTTAATTTCCATCCTGGAAACGCTTTATCTGAATCCCCCTTTAAAACATTTCTTCGGTTTGAAATGTTTTCAAGCCATCTTCCCTCACTGCGCAAGCATATTCAAAACGTTTTATCGTTCCCTCTGCCATTTTCTACACCTCTGTGCCGTCCCCAAACTTTTCCTTGGCACCATTTCATTGCACCCTGAGCTAATTCCATTCCCCCGCACTCTATTTTTGTCATTTTTTCATTTTTTTGAAGTAAATCTTTGAACTATTGAATAAACATAGCTATAGAGAATCACAGTTAAGAAGCACCGAAGCAGGGGTGTCCAATGGTGGTGCTTCAGATGTTCTACAATTCCCATCAGCCAATTGGCCATGCCAGCAGGGGCTGGTGGGAATTGTAGTCCATGAATATCTGAAGCACCACCGTTGGACACCCCTGCACTGAAGCAATGAAGTATCATTTCTTCATAGAAAAAAAAGTCACAGAAGCCATGAATCATTCCAAGGGGGGTGAGTGTGGACAAACATTGTGGTCAAGGGGGTGGGAATCAAAAACGTTCTGCAAATATTTTAGGTGACTTGTGCAGCAAGGGCCCCAGTCAGCCGCTAAAACATTATGGAACAATTACATACCCTGACGTCAAGGATTCCAGTCTATGTCTTCAGTGGTGGGACCAGTGGTGGGATCCAAAAATTTTAGTAACAGGTTCCCATGGTGGTGGGATTCAAACAGTGGTGTAGCACTAATGGGGCTGGGCGGGGCACAATGGGAGTGTGGTCGGGCATTCCGGGGGCGGGTCATTGCTGGGTGGGGCTGTGGCAAGGACGCAGCCGCTGCGCCGGTCCTTGGGCAGGAAACGAATGCACGCAGGCGCAGGCTGCCATGCACGCCGGTGCATCTCCTGCTAGACTGCTTCAAGTTCTGCGCGCTACTGCTGAGAGGAGGGGCGTAACTAAGGCAAAAATCACGTGGCAAAATCACCAATTAGTAACCCCCTCTCGGCACACACAAATAATTAGTATCCTACTCTCAGGAACCTGTGAGAACCTGCTGGATCCCACCTCTGGGTGGGACTCAAATAATTTAACAACCAATTCCGGTGGTGGGATTCAAATAATTTAACAACCGGTTGTTTACAAGCACCCTTTTAACAAGTGGTTCTGCCGAAGTGGTGTGAACCTGCTGAATCCCCACCACTGCATGTCCCCCATCCACTATGAACACACTTCTAGGGAAGAACTTGAACTGCCTATACTAGAACACCTTCTATGGCCTGCAACAGGTTAGAAAGACAGCAACTGACCCATGAAGCTATAAGCTCCAGAGCTTTCTTCAGACTGGAGTTTGAACTGGCCCTGGCTCCAGCCTGGTGGGACTCTCTGTCTGCTGACACCAGAGCTCTGCAGGATCTTACTCCATTCCACAGGGCCTGTAAGAAAGAAATGTTCTGCCGGGCTTTCGGTTGGGGGCATCCATCCATTGCGATGACATTAGCTTGCCAACCTCCCAACCACTTACCCTCAATTATCAATGAGCTGATTGCCCCAAATACCAGCGTGCACAGATTGTGCCATTTATCTATGGCAAGGCCCCTCCTCAACTACATTCTATTCCTCTCTGGTCATCCTTTAAAAACTGGAATTGGAATTTTATAGGCTGAAGAGATATTTATGCCATCGCCCCGAGCCCTTCGGGAGACGGCGGTATATAAATTAAATATCTAATCCAGGGGTCAGCAACCTGCGGCTCTCCAGATGTTCATGGACTACAAATCCCACCAGCCCCTGCCAGTATGGCCAATTGACCATGCTGGCAGGGGCTGATGGGAATTGTAGTCCATGAACATCTGGAGAGCCACAGGTTGCAGACCCCTGATCTAATCTAATCTAATCATAAGCAGCAGTGGTGCTGTGGTTAAGAGCAGATGCACTCTAATCTGGAGAACCGGGTGTGATTCCCTGCTCTGCCGCTTGAACTGTGGAGGCTTATCCGGGGAACTAGATTAGCCTGTGGACTCCAACACGCCATCTGGGTGACCTTGGGCTAGTCACAGTTCTTCGGCGCTCTCTCAGTCCCACCTAACTCACAGGGTATTTGTTGTGAGGGGGGAAGGAAAAGGAGATTGTCAGCCCCTTTGAGTTTCCTTACAGGGGAGAAAGGGGGGTATAAATCCAAACTCTTCTTCTCTTCATCATTGGAAGGAATGGGAACTGGTTCTGTTTTACCTATTTTAATGCTGATTTTATGTCTTATTTTACTGAATGTAAGCTGCCCCGATCCTGGCTATGGCCAGGATGGGCTGGGTATATGTTTAATAAAATAAATGAATGAATAAATCCCCAGGAAGCCCTAAAACAGGTTGAAAACAACTTTTGGGGGACTGGGAAAGAAGATGAAGGAATTATTGTTATCCCAGTTGCCATTGGTAAAAAAAAGCTAAAGTTTCCCCTTCAGTCATGTCCAACCCTGGGGTACCACTGCGAGCAGTGATTTTATAGGCAAGCCTCTTTGTGGGGTAGTTTGCCATTGCTTTCCCTGGCTATTCTTTACCCCCTAGTGATGAGCTAGGTACTCATTTACCAACCAAGAAATGGATGGATGACTGAGTTGACCATGAGCCAGCTGCCAGGATATCTGACCCACAGGGGGCTCGAACTCCTGACCATGTGAGTGGCAGTGCAAGCACTTAACCACTACACCATGCTTGTTCTATACCCAAACCTTTGTGTATAATTCGTAGACCATATTTCCCAAGAGATTATACTTCCCATTTTACTGTGATATCAAGGATGCCACACAGTAAATGCTCAAACATTTCAGAAGAATTGTTTTGATATATGATAACAGTGGCTAGAGTTATACTGACAGCAGAATTGAAAGCAGGAGAATATCCAAGCCATGAAGAATGGGAATGCAACCTAGCTAAAATGCAGTAATGGCAAACTTAACGAATTTGAAGAGCAAGAGACCAACCAAATAATGGGAAGAGGTTGTTGAATGTAGTGCATAAATAATTAATAATCCTCACCAAATATTGAAAAAGTGTCCAACGGGAAGAAGACACAGGAAATATTTAAATATATAATGAATAGATAATAATATGTGTATTCAATGTTTAATATGAGAGCATTAGTCTTAGAAATTTATAAGAGTAAGTACTTATCAGTTATTTTTATCTACATGTATTTGTCTAATATTATTAGGTTTATCATATATTGCACAAGGTACTATTATTATGTCATTTGCTATTGGCAATAACTGCTATTATAATGGTTTATCAGATTACTGTGGGACTCTTTAGTTTGGAGAGGAGATGTCTGAGGGGGGATAAGATTGAAGTCTAAACAATTATGCATGGGGTAGAAAATGTTGACAGAGATAAATTTTTCTCTCTTTCTCACAATACTAGAACCAGGGGACATACACTGAAAATGCTGGGGGGAAGAATAAGAACTAATAAAAAGAAACACTTCTTCACACAACGTGTGATTGGTGTTTGGAATATGCTGCCACAGGAAGTGGTGATGGCCACTAACCTGGATAGCTTGAAAAAGGGCTTGGACAGATCGAGGAGAAGTCAATCTATGGCTACCAATCTTGATCCTCCTTGATCTGAGATTGCAAATGCCTTAGCAGACCAGGTGCTCAGGAGCAGCAGCAGCAGAAGGCCATTGCTTTCACCTCCTGCATGTGAGCTCCCAAAGGCACCTGGTGGGCCACTGCGAGTAGCAGAGTGCTGGACTAGATGGACTCTGGTCTGATCCAGCAGGCTCGTTCTTATGTTCTTATGTGTATAGTACCATACATTCAATTTCTTTTTTCTCTGTCTTCTGATATAATGTTAACATTTGTTTTGATTCTTTTTTCTTTCTGTTGTTTATATTTAGAATGAAACTTAAAAATAAGAAAGTAAGTGCTCAAATTAATGCATGCACATCACCTGAGCACTGATGTATGTGTGAAGGAAAAAATGCATTCTGCAAGGGATGAAAAGCCCTTGGATAAAAGATGGAAGCACCCTGTGACAGCAACCTCGCAAAAGGGTAACACTTAGACGTACCCTCCGAGGACAGACGACTTTTAATGCTTTCCAACAAGACCTTTCAGAAACGCAGTAAATTCTTATTGTCATTTGGAAGGACTTACTAAATTCCAGCACAGCCGTTTGGTGTCAGGAATGACAGGAATTCTTCGGTTCCTGACTTACATAGGAATTCTCGGAGGTTCTGAATGACCCTTGGAAAGCATTAAAGCAAAGCGGATTGGTTGCTCACAAGGCGACCTTCAGGCAGCCCGACATTAATAAAAATTCCAGCGGGATCACACGTATACATAAAATTGAACACAATCATGGAACAGAACACCACAAGCCTGGGTCTTGAACAGCCCCCCCCCCCCTTCCTTCCAGTCCCTTCGCCCCATAGAAAGTGAGAGGGGTTTTCACTCTACCAAATGGTCAGTTGCCTTGATCAAAAACATGATTGTCCCGCACTCAGATTTTCAAGTATCAATTAGATGTGTCTGAAGTCAGAAGTACAAATGTGTTAGAGGAGCATTCGGGTCTCTTTTAAGGTTGATTAAACCCTCCTCCCTTTCAGCTCTGTGCCTTAAACAAGGCTTTTAGGAACGAGTCTGTCTCACGTGCACGCGTTTCAATACACATTTGGAAAATCTGTATTTCTGCAGACACCAAGAGATTTCAAGGTCGTTCTTTGCCATTCCCTTTAGTAGGACCCTGGTAAGTGGGTATAACTGGCTTTGGACAGAATTCTGTTCTGTGGACAGCCATATAGGACGGCTCTTTAATGAGCCCAATTAGAGTTTTATTACAGCTGGTGCTATACAGTTACACAATCCCTATCTTCTGAGCCAACATAATATTCTGACCGAGCCCCTACTCTTTCTTTCACACCCTCAGTTTTGGAGCAGCAGTGGCGTAGGAGGTTAAGAGCTCGTGTATCTAATCTGGAGGAACCGGGTTTGATTCCCCGCTCTGCTGCCTGAGCTGTGGAGGCTTATCTGGGGAATTCAGATTAGCCTGTACACTCCCACATACGCCAGCTGGGTGACCTTGGGCTAATCACAGCTTCTCGGAGCTCTCTCAGCCCCACCTACCTCACAGGGTGTTTGTTGTGAGGGGGGAAGGGCAAGGAGATTGTCAGCCCCCTTGAGTCTCCTTACAGGAGAGAAAGGGGGGATATAAATCCAAACTCCTCCTCCTCCTCCTCCTCCTTCCTCTTCCTCTTCTTCTTCTTCTTCCTTTGCATTGACAATACCCAGATGTGGTCCAAACTATTGGGGGAGCATACTGGGAGTCCCTACCACTCTGCAGACAGCTGCCCCCGTCACTGCTTAAAAGCCCCAGCCACTGTAGACTCATCACTGAACCCATATGCTGCCTAAGACTCAACCAGGGTGGAAGGTGAACTGCTGTACGACAGTGGGTGGCATCCAACCGGCCTATAGCTGGACCCCTGACCTGCCTGACATCCAGCCCCCACCAACCTGCAGCTGATTTCCTTTCCCCTGCCTGAATGATTCTGGCCCCCTCCGCACATGCAGAATAATGCACTTTCAGTCCACTTTGCAGCTGGATTTTACTGTGTGGAACAGCAAAATCCGCTTGCAAACAATTGTGAAAGTGGATCAAAAGTGCATTATTCTGCATGTGCGGAAGGGCCTCTGACAGCATAGTTGTTTATCCTGGCAGCCATGTACCACTGAGTCAGTGAACATACTATGCTGGTATACATCCCCTATGTCACAGGTGTCAAAACTCGCGGCCCTCCAGATGTTATAGACTACAGTTCCCATCATCCCCTGCCAGCACGATGCTGGCAGGGGATGATGGGAACTGTAGTCCATAACATCTGGAGGGCTGTGAGTTTGACACCTATGCCCTATGTGAAGATGACACTTTGTTCCAGTGGGATTTAGTAGCAGTCCAATGGTCACCCAGCAAACATAACCCAAGGGATGGGATCATGTTTAGACTCCTTTATCCTCTTTGATCTGAGATTGCAAATGCCTTAACAGTACAGGTGCTCGGGAGCAACAGCCGCAGAAGGCCATTGCTTTCACATCCTGCATGTGAGCTCCCAAGGGCACCTGGTGGGCCACTGCGAGTAGCAGAGAGCTGGACTAGATGGACTCTGGTCTGATCCAGCTGGCTTGTTCTTATGTTCTTATGTTCTTTAGAAAAGCTATGAAACGATCTCATGCAAACTCCTGTTTGCTGGCAGAGGTTAAGTGCCATTTGTGCACCTCAGTATTGAAAAGTTTTTTTTCCTGTTTATTATAAGTAATCGCTTGGGTATTTCAGAGCGCTCAAAGTAGACCTGCCAGACACATGTCAAATGCCAAATGGCCATTCTGACTGCAGCCCGGGCCTTACTTTTCACGCCCTAGTTTTTTGCTAAAATTCATTATTTGCATCAGGGGGGCAGCGTTCCAATTCAAGGAAAGCAAAAAATAATAATAATCAAAAGAACACTGGATCAAAAAAATGTAAATGGAGAAAGTTTTACAAAACTCAAAAGGCGTGGGGGCGGGGCCGAACATATCCCATCCACCCACTGGTTTCACCTTGGATTTATGAGAAAACAAGACAGTCTGCGAGAAATAAGCTTGTCTAAAAGCAGAGAAGTGGGAGGGGAAGGCTGAGAATTAAACATTAACTCTTTGATTTAGCATCCCTCCCACCTGGAGCAGCCATGTGGAAAAAAACAGGTTGCAGGTTACCAATTTCCCTATTCTCACAGTTCCTTGGGGAAAAATTCCAGGCAACGAAATACAAACCAAAAAGGTTTATCTGACACCAGCCCCAGACCAGGGCAAATAGCGTGCCATCAGTTCCATAACATGAATAAAGTCCAGCCATGCATACGTAAGACAACCACGTGGCTGTTCTGGAAAGTGGGAGAAAGGAACTGTTGGGAAATGAATTTGCCATGCATATTTTTTCTATAAAAGAGGGAAGAATTTGAATTTATACCTTTCCATTCTCTCCTGTAAGGAGACTCGAGGCAGCTTACAAACTCCTCCCTCTCCCCACAAAGACACCTTTGGGTGGGTCTGAGAAAGTTCTGAGAGAACTGTGACTAGTCCAAGGTCACCCAGCGGGCTTCATGTCTAAGAGCGGGGAAACAAAATCCAGTTCACCAGACAAGAGTCTGCCGCTCAAGTTTCCCTCCAAACACCCCTTCCCACCCCATCACAGTTCTTCCACTATAAAAACTGGAAGTTTTAGGAAGCGCCGAGACACTCTTTGTGAAACACTCTGGCTTTTAGAATAAATGAAATGTTTAAAAGGCCAGGTTTTCCTCACTCACTGTGTCTTCTGAGAACATACAACTCCTGTGTGTTATACAGACAATCGCTACCCATTTTCAAAGATGTATTGTTTAAATGGATTAAATGTGTCCACAATTCAAAAAGGCACTCCAAGTATTTGATAATGCAGTTTAAGTTTAATTCAATATCCGAATGTGCTGACAGAAACAGTATTGCATATTATGAAAGACTTTGTAAAGCGGGAAGGGGAGGTTGCGGGGGGCATTTTTATAAAGATGATAGGGCTACATTATAATGGAATGATTCAGAAAGGCAACTTTATAAAGGGAATTGGATTGTGGACCATACTATTCCTTATAGTACCCCTGTTTCCCCCCAAATAAGACATCCCCTGAAAATAAGACGTAATAGAGGTTTTGCTGAAGTGCTAAATATAAAGCATCCCCCGAAAGTAAGACGTAGCAAAGTTTTTGTTTGGAGGCATGCCTGTCAAACAGAGCATGCAGCTGTGGAGCGGAAAAAGAAGACATCCCCTGAAAATAAGACATAGCGCATCTTTGGGAGCAAAAATTAATATAAGACACTTTCTGATTTTCAGGGAGATAGGGTATGTATTACCTGCTAGCTGTATTTATTATCTTCCTCTTGCTGCACTGTCTTCTACTTACATTTTTTACATTGAAGCAGCAGATCCCATCTAATATTCTATGTTTTGTTTCAAATTTCTGCAATATTATTCTTACTGTATTGCCTATTGGATGCCTCACCCAACTGGTTACATTGACTTACATGGTGGAATCTGTCTTGAGTCTGAGGCAGAAAGATGAACTATACCTAAGATAAATAAAATAAACGAAGAGCTTCGCTGAAGAACTTCTCCACCACACAGAACCCCGTGAATATCTTGCAAGTGTAAAATACTTACCGGCTATTTCATACACTGCATTTGAGGTGTACCTCAAGGTGTTTCATTTTCAAGGTGTTGGTTTTGACCTTTAAGGCCTTGCGCGGCCTGGGACCCTCGTACCTACGGGACCGTCTTGCCCCATATGTCCCAAATCGGCCTCTGCGCTCAGCAGAGGCAAATTTACTGGTGATCCCTGGCCCTTCAATGATGCGGCTGGCCTCAACCCAGGCCAGAGCCTTTACAGCTCTGCCCCCTGCCTGGTGGAACGCTCTACCTCCAGCTACGTGGGCCCTGCGGGATCTTAATGAATTTTGCAGGGCCTGCAAGACGGAGCTGTTCCACCGGGCCTTTGGGGAGCCCGGCCGCTGATGCCCCACCCCTCTTTCTAAAATCTGTGGACCCTGCCGTTCCTCCCCCCCTCTTTTCTTAGGGGACTACGAGTAGGACGCCATCGGTAATTTTGATAGATGCTGCATTTTAATGGGGGTCGATTTTAACATATAGAGCCATATTTAATAACTATTTAAAATTTTATTTTATTTGTGCTCTATCTATTTGTTTGTTCGCCGCCCTGAGCCCTTCGGGGGAGGGCGGTTTATAAATATAATAAATAATAATAATAATAATAATACCACCTCTGCACCAACTAGAACATAGGTGTCAAACTTGCGGCCCTCCAGATGTTATGGACTACAATTCCCATTATCCCCTGCCAGCATCATGCTGGCAGGGGAGGGGATGATGGGAACTGTAGTCCACAACATCTGTAGGGCCACAAGTTTGACACCTATGAAAAACATGAGTATTTGCAGGTACGTGTGTCTTATATGTGTGTTTTCAACCATGACAAGAGTTCAACCCAACTTTCTGTTGGGCATGTATTCACACACATACATGGGCTTCCCTCTGCATAACACGTGTGAAATGTTCCTTCTTTCTTCATTACCCTTCATCAGGGTTGTCACATGTATGTATACAGCACACAAGCTACAAATATACGGGCTTAAAAACAGCCACCATTTGTATATTGACCATAACGCTGAGCTACACAGATATCTTTCTGTCCCACATTAATATTCAGTCGTAGCTGGTGTAGCTACATAGTTGTGCAATGAACGTACTGAGAATACACCAATCAGATTTTCAAAAGGGAACTGGAAGCACAACTCCCTAACTTTCTCATGATGTAAAATCTTAGCAGTTTGAAACAAGGGTCAAAACCCAGATAAAGCTCCATGGGAAGATGATAAAAGTTGAGCCGGCCAAAAATTGTTCTGTCCTTCGAGGTAACAGATTACTGCCCTGGATGCTGCTATTTCAATGTCTATTTCTCTTCCCGTGTGCTCTCTGTGAGCCCCAAAGCCAACTCCTCCACACAAAACGGTCCAGTTGGTATCTACAAAGTCAAGAAGCTTCTACTCGCGGGCACTGATATCTGGTTGTGATCATTTCTTAGAGAGCTCCGGGAGCCGGGGATGTTAAGGGGTGCGGGGTTCACACCCCAGATAGCAGGGATGCGCAACACTCACACTGGAACACACAGCAGGAACTGAGACGCACACAGCTATATCAGCTTCCCAGAAGCGGTCCTTCTTTATTGGGTTCACAGCAATGTTGCTCTCTCTGACAAAGTGCTTCGCCAGGCGACAAGAAGACAAGAGTCTCACAGCACATAGCACACTGCTGCATTATATGCATTTCATCAACCAATCCAATTAGCTCCAGAAAGAGGCTGTCATAAAGAGGTGGTCATATGACACCTGTCATTTAGATTTTGTAGATCAGACATTTGTCCTGACACCCCTTCCAAAATCTAAATTGAGAAAACTATTTACAATATTGATCTACAGTATGTACCTCACTTCTACACAGCATTCAGCATTTGCAGCAATGATGCGGCTAGCCTCCACCCGGGCCAGAGCTTTTACAGCTCTGGCCCCTGCCTGGTGGAACACTCTACCTCCAGCTACGCGGCCCTGTGGGATCTTAATGATGTTCGCAGGGCCTGCAAGACAGAGTTGTTCCACCGGGCCTTTGGGGAGTCCGGCTGCTGATGCCCCCCCCTTTTTCTTCTACAACATCTGTGGACCCTGCTGTCTCTCCCCTCCCCCCCTTTTCTTTTAGGGGATCCATTAGTAGGACGCCATCGATATACTTGATGTTAGATCGCTGCATTTTAATGGGGTTGGTTTTAATATATATAGAGCCGTTATTTAATGATTACTGATTTTATTGTGCTCTATCTATTTGTTTGTTCACTGCCCTGAGCCCTTCGGGGGAGGGCGGTTTATAAACATAATTAATAATAATAATAATAATAATAATAATAATAATAATAATAATAATAATAATAATAATTGTAATAGTAATTGTAATAGTAATAATTTCAGAAACTTTTGTTGCACTTGGGCAGCAAAAGGGGGAATAACATCTGATAAAAAGTGGACAGACTTATATCGATAGCCGGGGTGGGGGTGGGGCTATGACCCTAATAAAAAACACGAGGAATGCGAGCCACTTCCCATCAGCAACTTGGCCTGAGGACAATAGCTGTTTTCCAGGCCCAGAATTACTTAACTCGGAGAGAATTCAAGCTCCTCGGGTAATAAGAGCAAAATCATCAATTTTGCCACAAAGCACTCTTTCAGCGGCTCCGCGCTCCCCAAACTAGTGTCAAAAAGGGCACCGTAGGAGGTGTCACGGATGGGACCTTGCCGGGCTGACCAATCCTCCTCCTGCTGCTCCCACTAGGGCAGTGATGGCGAACCTTTTTAAGACCAAGTGCCCAAATTGCAACCCAAACCCCACTTATTTATTGCAAAGTGCCAACCCAGCAATTTAACCTGTATGCTAAGGTTTCAGTTTAGAAAAAACTGGTTGGCTCCCTCTTCCTCCACCCCACCCGCTCGAGCAGGGGCCAGCCTGCTCTAGCCTCCAGTAAGTCCTGCATGCGCCGCTCTGTGCCTCTCTAGCATCGCTGCCTCCTCTGCGCCCCCCCCCCCCGCCCCAGATAGCAGCCACCCGGAGCACAGGCACCAGGCCCACCAGCTGTGTCCTCCCTGCTCACCGCGGTGTGTGCATGCCATGTGTGTGTGATTTTTCGCCCCCCACATGTCGAACTCTCTGTGTGCGTGCCCACAGAGAGGTCTCCTAGTGCCACCTCTGGCACCCGTGCCATAGGTTCGCCATCACTGCACTAGGGCAGTGATGGCGAACCTTTTCGAGACCGAGTGCCCAAGCCGCAACCCAAAACTCACTTATTCATCGCCAAGTTCCAACACAGCAATTTAACCCGAATACTGAGGTTTCAGTTTGTAAAAACGGTTGGCTCCAAGGTGTGCGCTACTCGGGAATAACCTTGGTGGTAGTCGGTGGTTTTTCTGTGAAGCAACCATGCAACATTTTGAATGAGTGAATCATGACTCTAGGAGGGTTTACTCAGAAGCAAGCCCCATTACCAGCAACCGAGCTTACTCCCAGGTAAAGGATCATGCTTTCGTTCTTCCCATGAAAATCAGTGGGGTTGAACAGCGCTTAACAGGGTTACCGACACTGCTTCGCCAAAACTAGGTCTGAGGTATAATTCTAATAATCTCCCTGAATAATTACACTATTATCACACTGGGGGCCTGGCAGGGGAAGGGGGAGGGGTGCAGGGGAAGAGGGAAGTAAAACTTTCGCTTTCCGAAACCCAATAAACCTCCCCACCACAAAATAGAAGTAAAAAGGCAGTCCAGGAAGGCAACCCTAAGCAAGAATGCTGTGCGAGGGGTGGGATAACTTCAGGAAAGCTAAATTTGTGGAGCAGCCATCTGATCTGCGGTTTTTCCTTCACATGTCATCACAACACTTGACTTCCCACAAAAATGCAACAGGAACAGAAAAATAAAAGCATGGAGAATATTTTGAAATAGACTTCTCTGTCCCACATTTGCCTCTGTCAGAATGGCCCTAATTCTGACAAGGGGGGTGGGGAAGGGATGCTCAGGGTGGTAAGGGATGCTCCTCTCCCTTTCCTGCCAGTTGGTTGGGGCCTGGTTTAGCTCAATTAGGGAGCAGCAGTGGCGTAGGAGGTTAAGAGCTCGTGTATCTAATCTGGAGGAACTGGGTTTGATTCCCAGCTCTGCCGCCTGAGCTGTGGAGGCTTATCTGGGGAATTCAGATTAGCCTGTACACTCCCACACACGCCAGCTGGGTGACCTTGGGCTAGTCACAGCTTCTCGGAGCTCTATCAGCCCCACCTACCTCACAGGGTGTTTGTTGTGAGGGGGGAAGGGCAAGGAGATTGTAAGCCCCTTTGAGTCTCCTGCAGGAGAGAAAGGGGGGATATAAATGCAAACTCCTCCTCCTCCTCCTTCTTCAGTTCTTTATCAATGTGAAATGCCTTTTGTCTTTTGTACTTTTGCTCTGATCCTGTGTGAACAGGATTGGTGTCGCGAGCTTAGGGACCTTGCAAGATCTCTCCTCCCCGCCCTGGGCTCCCAGGCACTAAAACCCCCATCACTCTCTCTCCCAGAGGAGGGGGGGCCCTTAACAAACAGTTCACTCCAATCGGGACAAGCGCCTGAATCCCACCACTGTGCCTTCCCTGCTCTTGGCAGACACACTCCTCCCAATGGAAGCCCCTCACCCGGACTGCTGCTTTTTAACCCAACCCCCAAAGTTTTAGTTTGGTCCCAAAAGTTACACGCCAAGAAAAGCGTGCCAGCCTCCAGTCTCCCAAGATTTGTGGGGAAGGGGGGTACTTGTGGGGTGGTAGATGGTACTTACAGCAAATCAAGTCAACTCAAAAGGACCTCCCTGAAGCTCAGCCCCAGCCGGCAGAGCACCTTGTGCACAGCCAGCCTGTGCAACATGACTCCCAACACGTTTGCTGGCAGCCACCTCTGGCTGGGCGAGGGGGGGAAGGGGGAGATGATGGCATGGGTGCCCACAGAGAGGGCTCTGCCACCCTGGGCACCCGTGCCATAGGTTCGCCATCACAGGTCTAGACCATGAAATCTGCCATTTTATTGGGGGGGGGGGAAAGAGGATCCCTCAATCTAATTATTATTGCCCTTTGTGCATTCACCATCTGTGCTTTGCAGAAGGGTCTCCTCATGTTTCCTTGTTTACACGCGAGGAGGTTCCCCGCTGCTTCTCCGGAGCCAAGCTGCCATTTTCCCTGGCCCCTTGGGCTTTAGAAGAAGAAGAAGAAGAGTTTGGATTTATATCCCCCCTTTCTCTCCTGCAGGAGACTCAAAGGGGCTGACAATCTCCTTGCCCTTCCCCCCTCACAACAAACACCCTGTGAGGTGGGTGGGGCTGAGAGAGCTCAGAAGAATTCTGATTAGCCCAAGGTCACCCAGCTGGCGTGTGTGGGAGTGCACAGGCTAATCTGAATTCCCCAGATAAGCCTCCACAGCTCAGGCGGCAGAGCTGGGAATCAAACCCAGTTCCTCCAGATTAGATACACGAGCTCTTAACCTCCTACGCCACTGCTGCTCCTTAGTGCTACGGTAGCACGCGCGCGCACACACACACACGAGATTCAATAAAACCCGCAGACATAGAAATATGACTCCATAACCAGGGAGAATAGCCAATAAAATAGGTCACAGAAATCTTCTCTATAGCATGGCCTTTGAAAAGGATGGGTGACACCTGGCGTGACAACACTACATGTGAATGGGATCTGGGAGTCTTAGCAGACCACAAACTGAACATGAGTCAGCAGTGTGAAAGCCAATGCGATTCTGGGCTGTATCAATAGGAGTATAGTGTCTAAATCAAGGAATGTAATTGTACCTCTCTATTCTGCATTGGTTAGACCTCACCTGGAATATTGTGTACAGTTCTGGGCTCCGCAATTGAAGAAGGATATTGACAAGCTGGAATGGGTCCAGAGGAGGGCGACCAAAATGGTAAAAGGTCTGGAATCCATGTCCTACAAGGAGAGACTTAGGGAGCTCGGTATGTTTGGTGAAGAGAAGGTTAAGAGGTGACATGATAGCCATGTTTAGATATTTGAAGGGATGTCATGTTGGTGAGGGAGCAAGCTTGTTTTCTGCTGCTCCAGAGACTAGGACCAGGAGTAATGGGTTCAAAGTGAAGGAAAAGAGATTCCACCTAAACATCAGGAAAAACTTCCTGACAGTAAGGGCTGTTCGACAGTGGAACGCATTACCTCGGAGTGTGGTGGAGTCTCCTTCTTTGGAAATTTTTAGAGAGAGGCTGGATGGCCAACTGTCAGGAGTGCTTTGATTGTGTGTTCCTGCATTGCAGGGCGTTGGATTTGATGGCCCTTGGGGTCTCTTCCAACTCTATGATTCTATGATTCTAATTTCAAGGAAGAAATGGTGCTGTGGAGATACAAGAGAAAGATTCCGCACCCTCCTCTTGCCTTGAGGAGCAGGCCTAGAGCGGTGATGAAGAGGTCCAAGGGATATAATTTGTTGGTTTGTTGGTTTTAAAGTGGAGATGTAAAGAAAGAAGCAGCCATTTGCTCTGGAATAATTCTCTTATCAGGAAGACATGGCTAATAAAATGACCCCAGAATCTGGACCAGAAGGCAAGTAGAGACAAAAAGACGGATATTTCCCCTGGCACAACCACAAATCAATTAATGAAGCAAAATCACAAATGGTAATCTATATATATAAAAAGCTAACAGTGACTTTGTTAGTCATGCCCTAACGCCGAAACGGCTGGACGGATCGCCCCCAAATTTTCACATGACGTCCCTCCCTGTTGCGGGCAGGTAATCGGACCTTCAAATCGCCGAGAGTCCATACCTGAGCCAGGTAATACGTCTTTTTCCTGGCACACCAGGCCATGAAGCTGGCTGTGTTTAACTGTCACCCTTAGAATGTTCGTGCAGCCTGTCTGTCTGTGGCCGGAGGGCTTGGTAGGAGGGCTTAGAATGTTTGCACAGATGGGCAGAGAGGAGCAGTGAAAACAGCAAATAGGTAATACTGGTAGGTAATACGAGTGGAAGTGAAACACATACACACTTTGCTGTGTGAGACGTCAGGTGGGGTTCCCCCCCTCACACGCAGGTAACTTTCACTCTCTGTGCCTCACCCACTACTACCACACAACATACATACTCTCATACACATCCACTTCCTCCTCACACACCTCACTCTGCCCTCCCTCACATCCAACCACCACTTACCCACTTCCTCACCCATATTCACCACAGCTCTCTTTTACTAAAAGCAAGCTGGAGTTTGCCTTTTTCTTCTAAGAAAATCCGCAGCGTGGGGGCGAACCAACACTACTGGCTCCGCTTCTTTTGCACATGGCCCTTTAAGAACCCAGAGAGTTGGCCTCGATCTGAGCGCCTCACCACCCTGCCTCTGCTGCCTGACTGGGATAGCCTCCTTGCCCCAGTTCTGCCTTACCCAAGCCAGGACTGTGCGTGTCAACCAGCCTCATGGGCAGCGGGATTTGCACTCTGGACAGTTCCGTTGTGGAATGGAAAGGGTTACCTTATACCAGTGATGGCAAACCTTTTCGAGACCGAGTGCCCAAATTGCAACCCAAAACCCACTTATTTATCGCAAAGTGCCAGCACGGCAATTTAACCTGAATGCTGAGGTTTTCATTTAGAAAAAATGGTTGGCTCCGAGGTGCACGTTACTCAGGAAGCAACCATGCAACGCTACGAATGGTGAAGCAACCATGCAATGCTACGAATGGGTGAATCACGACCCTAGGAGAGTTTACTCAGAAGCAAGCCCCATTGCCAGCAACTGACCTTACTCCCAGGTAAAGGATTGTGCCCAGGCCAGCCTAGATGTGTGTGTGGGGGGTGATTTTCCACCCCGCCCACATGATGAACTCTGGGCACGCGTGCCCACAGAGAAGGCTCTGAGTGCCACCTCTGGCACCCGTGCCATAGGTTTGCCACCACTGCCTTATACTAAAAAAACAAGACACTACCATACAACAATGTGAATTGAAAAGGGAAAGAGGGATTCCATTTGACCACCCCAAAAGGCTATGCTGCGGATCATTGGACCTGCATGGACATCTGTGTGGGTTGCGGACTGTAATGAGGACAATTGCCACAGCAACGCGTGGCCGGGCCCTGCTAGTGCACAATGAAATCTAACAAACTAATGGAAATTGAGGAAATAAATATGGCAGGAAATTGAGGAAATAAATATGGCCAATTGGCCATGCTGGTAGGGGCTGATGGGAATTGTAGTTCCTGAACATCTGGAGAGCCGCAGGTTTCCTACCCCTGCGAGTCTAGCCCATTTTGGCAGACAACTGTCTGAATATGTTGTGACAGGCTGTTGTGGGTTTTTCAGGCTGCATGGCTACGGTCTGGTAGTTTTTGATCCTAATGTTTTGCCTGCATCTGTGGCTGGCATTTTCAGAGGCATGTCACAGTATGATGTGTTTCTTTTCATGGTGTTGTGTGGAGTGATTGTGTGGTGGGGCATATGTTTTGTCCACTTCACATATCCCCCACCACAAAATCACTCCACGCTGGACCACAGAGAGAAACACATCTTACCATGACATGCCTCGGAAGATGCCAGCCACAGATGCGGGCAAAATATTACAAGCAAAAAACCACCAGACCACAGCCATGCAGCCAGGAAAACCCACAACAGCCAGTTGATTCTGGCCGTGAAAGCCTTCGACAATACCTATGTCATGACACACTATTTGAGCACATCGGATATATAAACTCAACAATTTTGGGTGGCATTTCTAGCTCAATAATGGTGCCATCCTCAACCTTCTAAACCCAAGCATTCCAACAGTCTGAGCAGGATGCAATTCTGCTTAGGGTGCTGTGTGGTTTCCGGGCTGTATGGCCGTGTTCTAGCAGCATTCTCTCTTGACGTTTCGCCTGCATCTGTGGCTGGCATCTTCAGAGGATCTGGAACACAAGGAAAAAGGGAGCCAATCCCCCCCCCCAAAAATTACTTGCCAAATTGGCAAGGAAGCACGCAATGTGATCTTAAATTTCTGTTATATTAGTATTTAGCCAGAGTAATACAATAATACATTCATAAACAACCATTAATTCTGTAATTTGCTGAAGACTGCGTGTTTTAGAAGAAGTGGTTAGACACCAAAAACAAGAGCGTTAAATGAGCTCTTGTAAAACATAGTGCATATTACTGTTCGTATGCGTTACTTTGCATAAGTTTACACGAATGTAACAGCTGGAACTATATACTCAAGCACTTCGGCAATTGCTGTGAAAATTTCCTGTGGGCGTGACATCTCCGTACTAGGTGTTACGTTGGGACTACGACACCAAGTAGCATCTAATGAACAATTTGCTTGATGACCTGGATGTGATGTGTCGGTCCACTTAAGAAATATCAACACACCGGAGGACATAAGCTGCCATTTATATCTTGTCCCCGACGAACTGTGTTTTCCTTAGCCGTTTGTGACGTTTAACTGAAATCATTCATGAAAGGTTCCGGGTACTTATGAATGAATCTGATGCAAAGTACGCATTTTGTATGACAGAATTAATGGTTGTTTATGAATGTATTATTGTATTACTCTGGCTAAATACTAATATAACAGAAATTTAAGATCACATTGCGTGCTTCCTTGCCAATTTGGCAAGTAATTTTTTTTGGGGGGGGGGATTGGCTCCCTTTTTCCTTGTGTTCCAGATTGTATCCTTTACTTGCCTTTCACTGGTATCTTCAGAGGATCCTCTGAAGATGCCAGCCACAGATGCAGGCGAAACGTCAGGAGAGAATGCTGCTAGAACAAGGCCATACAGCTCGGAAACCACACAGCACCCCAGTGATTCTGGCCGTGAAAGCCTTCGATAATAAATTCTGCTTAGGATTGCACTGAAGGTGGGAGCCTCCTTAAGTGGCTTCAGATATTACAGAAGAACCACTTGAACGCTTCTGTCTTTTGTAACTGGCACTGCTTGTGACTCAGTGGAATCAGAGCAGGCCACGGATGCAGGTAAAGGTAGTTAAAATTCCATTTCAAGGAGCATGGCCCCACTGCAGTGAAGAGCCCCAAGGTAAGCGTTTCATGCATAATGTGGTCATTGTCTTGCTGAACAAAGGATCAAACCCAGAGACCTCTGTGTCCAAACCCTTCTCTGCTTCGAGTTCCTGTGTTTCCTTCTGCAAAAAAAGCCATATGGAGCCAATAAATTGCACTTTATGTTGTGATTGTGAAATGATAATGTCGGAAGGGACAGAAATTGCCACCGAGTCCCAACGCAGGGCTATTTGCACACACAATTCAGGTCGCATTTTGTCATCATTAGCGAACCGTTGCATTGCTGAACATCTGTTGATTCCAGCAAATACAGCTAGTGCATACTCTGGGACCCTGAACCAATTTTTACAACAATCAAAACAAATCAGGAACAAATGTATTGTCAAGGGCTTTCACGGATAGAATCATTGGGGTGTTGTGGGTTTTCCCGGTTGTATGGCCGTGTTTCAGTAGCATTTTCTCCTGATATTTCGCCTGCATTTGTGGCTGGCATCTTCAGAGGATCTGATGGTAGTAAAGCAAGTGGAGTATATATACCTGTGGAATGTCCAATTGCTTTCTACTACCATCAGATTCTCTGAAGATGCAGGTGAAATGTCAGAAGAAAATGCTACTGGAACACAGATACAACTTGGAAAACCCACAACACGCTAAATCAGGGTCTTTTGTCCCTGACCTGAAAAAATTTCCCTTCCTATCTCAAAAAAAGACTGTGAGTCAGCTCCTGAGCATGGACAAAATGCATCCATAAGAACCATCTTAAGGGTGCTTTGTAAGCCAAGAAAGTTTTGCCAACCAACTTCCCGTTTCTATTTATGACCACCTCCAATGTCCAAGAGGAGCCAGTAAGCCTTCCTGCAATTCTTTGCATTGTTCCCTGTACACCCTCATAGTTATTCATTATTGAATACTCGCTGCCAACATGTACCCACCCTGTTTCCAGATGGCATGTTGTGACTCAGCAACAGGAAACTGGAATTAAGTCAGCTTACTGCCCACAGGAGGTGAAATGTCCTTGCCCCAAAGGAGACTCTGTCCTTTGCCCAATTCTAATACCCTCTTTCCTTAACATGTGGTTATCCAGGGGCACCTGCGCAACAGGTAGGCCAAGAGAGGCTCCCATCACTTCAAGAAAGACATGACATATCTTGGGGCTGGGAGTTAGCTACTCTCATTAGCAGGTTTAAACCTGACAGCCAAACAGAATAGGCCAGACCTGGGCATTATACGGCCCGCGGGCCACATCCAGCCCGCCAGATGACCCTGACTGGCCCCCCTGCCGTGGCCCCCCTGACCCCCCTGACTGGCCCCCCTGACGTTGCCTTGGCTGCCGGCTTCTGTGGGGTTTTCAAAAGCGCCTCGCCCCCCTGCCTTTTGGCCCGGCCCTCCACAATATTTTCTGTTTCTTATGCGGCCCCATGGAAAAAATAATTGCCCACCCCTGGAATAGGCCAAAGACTGCTTTGAGATGTAGACACAATCTTGCTCTGTCACATCAGCTGGTGTGAAAGTATCACTTCAAAGGCTGCACACCTTAAGTCCAGGATTGCTTCTTCTCAGTTTTGCAGGCTAAACAAATGTAGAAAATGCCCATCATAAGTGCAATCCAAAGTCTGATGGGGCAACCCGATAGGTCTTAAAGGAGATGTGTTTTGAGTTTGGGGGATGAGTAGGTTGCATTTAGCATCATGGGTCACAAACTGTGCAGATCTGTGTCCACATGATCGGGTGGCCACTTCTGCATGCACTACTTACCCCGCAGCTGTTTGCTTCACAGTGGGTTTTTCCCTCAGGTTTTTTTTGTTTTGTTTGCACAGAGATTCTCCTCCCGTGAAATATCCCTAAACGAGCCAATCCACCATTTGGCCTGCTCACCACTTCCTTGAGGTTTCCGTGCAACCTCCATTTGCTGGTTTTGTTTTAGAGTGTTTCTTGGTGCCATCTTTGGTTTAGCATCACTTTGCTCATCCATGTCAATTTTATAAGGTCTATTGTTCCAGCCATAGATCTTCAGTGTTAACGGGTTTTTTTAAAAAAAGAAAGCCCTTCTGATTGTTTTGAAATGGTGGCCTGATGAGTGGGAGGAACTGCTGCGGTGTGGGCAGGAAACGGCAGGGAGGAGCAAAAGAAATTACAAAGCCGCGCTCTGAGAGTTTTCAGAAACGGTAGGGATTCTCTGATCTGAGAGTGTGGTGAATTTTGAAGAGGGGAACACATGTGTAACTGAGGCCCCTTCCGCACACGCAAAATAATGCGTTTTCAAACCACTTTCACAACTGTTTGCAAGTGGATTTTGCTATTCCGCACAGCTTCAAAGAGCACTGAAAGCAGTTTGAAAGTGCATTATTTTGCATGTGCGGAACGAGCCTGTGAATCAAACTCAAAGGGAAAGTACACTCAATGTGAAGGAGACCACAAGTGAATAAATGATTGTATGTTTAGTTTATGTTCTCCAGTTTACCTACTGAAGGGAAACTGAGAAAAGTTATTTTGGTTTGCAGGAAGAAAAATGACCTTCTCTTTCACACTTGTACCCTCCTATCTGAGAATGTCTCTAGGATCATAGGGTAGCAGAAAACTTGTGTGAATATCCCATGAATCTACTGAGAAAACAGTGAGCAAAATGTTTTGTCTACATGTTTAAGACCAACAGGTTTCCCAGCCCAATATGCCTAGAATGATTTTCTTAGCATACCTAAAGACCTGTCCAGTGGTGGGATTCAAATAATTTAACAACCGGTTCTGGTGGTGGGATTCAAATAATTTAACTGGTTGTTTACAAGCACCATTTTAACAACCAGTTCTGCCAAAGTGGTGCGAACCTGCTGAATCCCACCACTGGACCTGTCCCATGGTATTGTATTGTATGTGTTTTAATTATATAAATCTCTCTCTATTCGATTACCACCATATGCTACCCTCTTAGAGGGGAGTCCGGCTGTTCCCTTTCCTTAGGGAGGCCTTTAATTAAATTGGGTTTTGGGGTGCCTGATATCTTTGTATTGACCGCTGCCTTTAATAGATTTTAATAGATTTTATTGGTTTAATAATTTTAATGATTGTAATGAATATTGTTGTGCACCGCCCAGAGCCCCTCGGGGATGGGGCGGTCTACAAATTCAAAAAATAAATAAATAAATAAATAAATAAATAAATAAATAAAAATATATGTAATTTTTCAGCCAAAGATACTGAACGCAAAGTTGAATGAAATCAGTTATTACGCAAATATAAACTATATATAAATGAGTAATATTCTTCAGCCATGGCACCTCGGGTTATTATAAAATGTGTATGTAAAGGCTCAATGTTATTTATTTACTTATTTTAATATTAGGAAAATTTAATTATCCTGTTGTTTTAATTAGTAATTCTCCAGAGCCTGAGGAGTGGATATATCCTTTTAGCAAATAGAACTAAATCGGGAAGTGCCAAATATTTCCTGGCGTTGGATCTTAAATATAGTCAAATGGTATCTGTTTTACAAATTTGTCTTTGAATTGAATGGCTAAACCCTTTTAATCCGTTTTATATTTTTACAAATGAACTGTCAAGTTGGAAAGCAAAATCCATAGATGTAACGTATGATTTTAAATTTTATAATTTAATAATAGTGTATAACCACTGTCTCATACCTAATGCCAATAAAGGTTATTGTGAAAAAAATTATATATGCATTTTAACCATGTTTGTTAGCTACCCTGAGCCCAGCTCTGGCCAGGGAGGGTGAGATATTAAATCAAACCAAATAAAAAATAAAAATAAATAAAAATAAACTCAAACAGTAATTCTAAGGACCGTTGCCTGGGAGTCTCAGTGAATAACAGGGACCTTATTTCTGAATAGACCTGTCTAAGATTGCTACTCTATTGTTCATGCCTCTATTCCGTAGTATCCTTGTTGCCTGCGGGAATCTGTGTTGTCCCTTCAAATGTTAGCACCGCATGATTTGTAAAGTTCTACTGCAGCACTTACCGGTAGCTTTGCCTGCTTCATTACTTGTTCCCTAGCTGCTCTCCAGTCATTTTGGTGCAGGGGGCCTTCTGTCTCCTCTGCTTAGCGACCTGGACTGTGTAGGTTATTTATTAATGAAAACGTTTATATGTATTGTCGAAGACTTTCACAGCTGGAATCACTGGGGTGTGGTGGGGTTTCCAGGTTGTATGGCCGTGCTCCAGTAGCATTTTCTCCTGACGTTTTGCCCGCATCTGCGGCTGGCATCTTCAGATCCTTCAGATCCTCTTAAGATGCCAGCCGCAGATGCAGGCGAAACGTCAGGAGAAAATGATACTGGAGCACGGCCATACAACCCGGAAACCCCACAAAACATTCATATGCTGCCTTTCCTCGTGGTTCAAGGCAGCTTGCAATAACAGTTTAAAATTAGTTCCGTTAAAACCAAAAATAAAATAGCCAGCTCCACATCTTCCCCGCCCATAAAGAAGAAGAAGAGGAGGAGGAGGAGGTGGAGGAGTTTGGATTTATATCCCCCCTTTCTCTCCTGTAGGAGTCTCAAAGGGGCTTACAAACTCCTTTCCCTTCCCCCCTCACAACAAACACCCTGTGAGGTAGGTGGGGCTGAGAGAGCTCAGAAGAACTGTGACTACCCAAGGTCACCCAGCTGGCGTGTGTTGGAAGAGTGCACAGGCTAATCTGAATTCCCCAGATAAGCCTCCACAGCTCAGGCGGCAGAGCTGGGAATCAAACCCGGTTCCTCCAGATTAGAGTGCACCTGCTCTTAACCACTACTCCACTGCTGCTCACAGTGGCGCCTGTTATTCAAGAATGCCCTGTTATTCAAACCTCCTTGCAGTGTTTCCTGAAGATCTCCATGTTTATTGTAACAGATGAGTTTCAGGTAGGGATGCCAGCCTCCAGGTGGGACTTGGGGATGCCCCAGAATGACAGCTGATCTCCAGACTACAGAGATCTGTTCCCCTGGAGAAAATGCCTGCTTTGTAGACTCTGTGGCAGAGGCGTAGCTGGGCCAAACTGCACCCCGGTATGCAATCTGTATTTTCTGCCCCCCATGCCCCCCGCGACGCCCCCATGCCCCCCTTCCCCCACTTACCTTAGTTCTTTTCCTTTTCCTAGAACTTTTTCAGGCTGAAAAAAAGGCCTATTCACAGTTTAGACTTAAAAACGGCCTGATGGGAATTATACTTGTGAGCCCCAAGGTCTCCTGGGAACTGTAGTTCCTCAGGCCGTTTTTCAGCCTGTACTGTGAACAGGCCTTTTTTTCAGCCTGAAAAAGTTCTAGGAAAAGGAAGGGAACTAAGGTAAGTGTGGGAAGGGGAGTGCTGTGGGGGGGCACCATGGGGTCGCGAGGGAAAGGGGGACGGGGCGGGGGCGATTTTCCGCCCCCAGGCGTGCGCCCGGTGCACGATGCCCCCTGTCCCCTTGTAGCTCCACCACTGCTCTGTGGCATTGTACCCCACTGTCCTCACCAGGCTCCATCCCAAAATCTCCAGGAGTTTCTCAACACAGATCTGGAAATCCTCCCCTCCCATTCCCCTCTCATGGCTGGTGGGGGCAGGGGGAGGGGACCCGGTAACTCTAGTTTCAGATCAGATGCTTCCTTACTCATGAGCAGGGTAGGTATCAAACAACTAAAGAAGGGAAAGAAAGGTTTTAGTTTTTGCCACCAGGTCACCAAGTCTATGGCAACCACATAGGGTTTTCAAGGCAAGAGACGTTGGGACTCTTGGAGGTGGTTTGGCCGTTGCATGCCTCTGAATCATGACCTGGATATTCCTTGGAGAATTCCCATACAAATACTTACAGGGTTGACATCCAGCAAGTTTCCATGGCAGAGGTGTTTCCCGGCCCCTTCCACACATGCAGAGTAATGCACATTCAATCCACTTTCATGCACTAAAACAGGGGTGGCCAAGCTGTGGAGCTCCAGAGGTTCATGGACTACAATTCCCATCAGCCCCAGGACGCCACTACACTAAAAGTTTCAAATCTCTTCCTTGGATTTAAGGTATGCAGCCAGTGAGGACATTCATAGGTAGTATTTTCATACCAGATGATGTGACCTAATAGAAGGATTGTGTCTACATCTTACAGTTGTCTTCAGCCTATTCTATTTGTTCGGTCTTTTGCTGCTGGATGGGGAAGGGTCGCTGAACAAATGACAAATACATATTCATGGGTAAAAAAAACCCCTCCATCTTTTTTTTCTTTCTACGCAGAGTTTAATGGAGCCAATTCATGCTGCATTTTCCCCTATGAAAAGTGCTCAAAGACACAGAACACTCCGACGCAAATACACAAACTGACATTACACCACAACTATCATCTAGAAAAAATAGGGCAGACAGCCCACTCAAGTAACAAATCAAATCTGTAAGTGGACTTTCTATTGGTGGCAAGGTGTGATGTGTTTACTGAGACGATAAGGCTTTGCAGTCCAGTAGAGAAACTTACGTAGCTCATTTCATAAGAATTGTGTTGATGGACACAGAAATTGTCAGCATCCAGTGGCAAAGGTCCCAGGGGATGGGGTGCGCCATGCACCGGGTGCACGAATTTCGGTCACGTGGGGGGCACAAAACCCCCCGGCCCCTCCCCCGCGGTGCGGGGGTCTCCTGGGAAATGTAGTTCCTGCTTGGTTTCTTAAAGTAAGTGTGGGAGGGGACGCCGCGGGAGGGGGTGCTGTGGGGGCGGGTGGGTGTGATCTCCCCCCCCCACAGCGCCACCCCCCCCACTTACTTTAGGAAACCAAGCAGGCTGCAGAACAGGCTTTCCTGTTCTGGTGGGAACTACATTTCCCAGGGTCTCCTGGGAATTGTAGTTCCCACACAGGAAGGCGTGTTCTGCAGCCTGCTTGGTTTCCTAAAGTAAGTGGGGGGGGCGCTGTGGGAGGGGCGCCACAGGGGGGCGTGATTCCCCCCCCACACACTTACTTTAGGAAACCGAGCAGGCTGCAGAACAGGCCTGCCTGTGTGGGAACTATATTTCCCAGAATACCCTGGGAAATGTAGTTCCCACCAGAACAGGCCTCCAGCCTGCTTGATTTCCCAAAGTAAGTGGTGGGTGGGCGCCGCCGCGGGAGGGGGGGGTCGGGGGTCGAAAAAGGCAGAGTGCGCACCGGGCGCACTCTGGCCCAGCTACGCCTCTGTCAGCATCTAAAAGAATACTGGGGTGCTGTGTGGTTTCCGGGCTGTATGGCCGTGTTCTAGCAGCATTCTCTCCTGACGTTCCGCCTGCATCTGTGGCTGGCATCTTCAGAGGATCTTTTCTTTTCTCTTTTCTCGGGTCTTTCTGCAGGAGAGCAGTTCTTGCCTCAGCTGGGAAGGGCGCAGTCATTTTTGGACCATGTGCTCAGGCAGTGATGGTTTCAAGCTCTCCTCTTAATTATACATATACTCCACTTGCTTTCCTACCATTAGGTCCTCTGAAGATGCCAGCCACAGATGCAGGCGAAACGTCAGGAAAGAATGCTGCTAGAACACGGCCATACAGCCCAGAAACCACACAGCACCCCAGTGATTCCGGCTGTGAAAGCCTTCGACAATACATCTAAAAGAAATATTTTGTGTCAAGCAGCCCTTCAAGGCATTTTCGTGTAGGACGCGGGAAAGCTTCTTTCTGTCTCTTTCTCATGTTCTCGGCACCATATGTGAATGTTGTTACTACAGGACCGAAAGTGGGACAGGGACATTAAAGTCACTTTGAATAGTGTAGGCTTTATGGATGTACACACAGGATACACATAGCTTGATATCTTAATGCCTACCATTAGAAACAAGATATCAGATGATGAACTGAAGTTGAAAGGGAAAATGGCATTAAATCTCTTTTTGTCTAACAGATATCGCAAAGTATTAGATTCCCCTCCACCGCTCACTTTGAAGAAGCCCACGTATATAACTCTCGACTGTGTTTCCCAGGAACAGGACTGCACAGGGGCCATTCCCAGGCAAAGTTCACTGCTACCAAACGTTCCAAGACAACCAAGCAAAGTTGGTTCTCTTATCCACAGTTCCTAGTTCCTGAGTCAAGAATGCAACCACAAATATTAATAATAAATACTCTGCAAAATAAGCCTTGGACTACTCCATAAGATGCACCTCCAGGCTAAGAGGGTTATCCCTGCAAGAGAATCTATATTTTGCCCCAATCTAAAGCGTGGTTTTAGTACTAACAGCTGCAAAAAGGGGTGCCCCAGGAAAAATGAAGATTGGGGAACTGCAACCCAAACGAAGGTTTAAGCCACCCTGAATTATGCACTCGCAAGACTATGAAAACTGTACACTGCAAGGGGACATAAATTGATACCTGGCCCCAAAATGATTCAGGATGGTTGGGGTGGGGGGTGGGGGCTGTAGTGGCTTCAAGAGTTTCTGGGGAATCCCTTTTTGCCGCAGTTAGCATTAAAACCAGCCTTTAAGTCGGGGTACAGCATAAATTGCCTTGCAGGGCAGAAGTTTTGAAGCCAACAGATGCAGAATTTTGCATAGTCCAAAGCCAATGTTGGGACTCAGAGCTTTTAAAGTATCACCAATATTTGGGTTTGATCCCTAAACAAGGAACTAACTTCAGCCATGTCCGGGACATGCATAACAGCTCGCAAGGTGCTGCCCTCATTTTCCCTTCCACCCCCCATCATTTTTTTCAAGCCAGCTGAATATGATAAATGCCAAGGTGCTAGCAACAGGTAAGGACGATGCTGATCAAGGAATTTCTCTATACAGCTGCAAGGAAGGAGTTGAGCAGGTCACAGCCCTTGGCCACCTGCATAACCAACAAAGGGATCTCTCTGGATAAAAGAGTGCAAATCAGCAGATTCAGTAATCTACGCTTTCCTGTGAACTATAAGATCCCGGACAAAGGGTGGAGGGGGTCAAAGTTAGAGCCACAGCTGTTTTATTATCTGAACACAGCGGAAGAGTCAACTGGTTAGAATGTGGAAGCAGAGATACAAGAACACACGGGAAGAGCCAGCGTGATGCTGTGGTTAGTCAGACTACTAGGTTCTGGGAGATTCAGGTTTGAATCCCAGCTCTGCCATGGAAGCTTGCTGAGCTACCCCAGACCAGTCACACACGGCCTTGCCTACCTCACAAGGTTGTTGTGAGGAAACCAGAGAGAAGAGAGACTGATGCCAACCAAATCCCCATCAGGAAAAAGCATGGAGTATCAATGATGTACAGACATAAATAAGTTTGCACAGAAGCCACACCCTTGAACCTGGAAGACCTGTTTATAGCTCTCAGAGGTGCCAAGCCTTGCGCCGATTCCTTCATTTGCAGTGAAACGGAGCGAGAAAGCAGCACATGCTCAAATGAGCTGGGTTCTTTGCTACTATTTCAGAGGGTTGGGCTCAGATGAAACCCAGGGACACCTGGGCACCTGAAGCCCGAGGCTGTACCTTGCCCCAATAGCAGGACTCACCTCAGTCATCAGCCGGTCTGCTCCCGTATTCTCTTCATCCTTAAAGATGATATCGGCGTTATAATTGGGCACCAAATCCTTGAAGCGGTCCGAGTGGCGGCTGATCTTGCCCTCCGCTTTTCCGCTGGCCCCCAGCGTCTGCTCCGCCATGTCGGGCACGGACTGCTTATACCGCAGGGAGGTCAGAGGCCTGCGGTTGTATGGCTTCTGCCCCACCGGCCCCCTGCCCGGCCCACAGCCCCAAGCAAGGGGCAAGAGGCAGCCGGCCCAGCAGAGCCCCAGGAGGCCAAGCAAGGACAGCTTGTGCCAAGCCATGCCAACCGAGCTGACCGGCGCCCTTCCCAGTCTGGAGGTCTTCGTCAGTCCCCAGGTGTGCCGTCGGACAGGGTGGGCATCGTCCTCACCCAGGTTGGGACGCTCCTTGACACTCCAACACAGGACCACCACCGCGACCCTGTGCCCACCACGTGGGGTCTGTCCCAATGGAAAGCTGCTCACGGGCGCCCCTGTGAAACTCTCCGGCCCCTCCGAGTGCCAACCTGCAGAGCCCTTCGAAGTCAGCCACCCCCACCTCCTGGCACTTGACTCTGCTGCCCCCACCTCCTAGCACCGCTGCCCGGCCGAGTGCCACCACGGGGGTGCCCCCTGCCCTTCCCCGATGCCAAACTGCCCCCCTCCCCCTTGGGACAAAAGCCGGAGAGAAGCGCTGCGCCTCCTTCTTCCAGTCGGTGCCAGCCTCTCCGGCGGGGGGCAACCCCTCAGCCCGGCTCCGCCTTTCAGGCCGGCCCCCACGAGGACCCACAAGGCCGGGCCCGGCAGATCTCGCCCTCCCCTGGCGGTGCCAACATCCCCTTCCCCATCGCGCTGCCTCTGCTGCCGTGCGCCACTGCGCGCTCCTTTGGCGCAGCGCCCAGCCGGTTCCCCAAGGGCGCATTTGGACCGGGTCAGGAAGCATCCCGCGGGATCCTTTTTTTGGGGGGAGGGGGTCTCCTCTCCAGCGGCGGGAGAAAGACGGGGGCGCCCCCTCTCCCGTCGGAAATGCCCTGCAGCCCCTAACGCGGCCCACTCCTCTGCTCCCGCCGTGCACTTCTCCCGATCCTGACCTGCGCGGGGAGCAGGCTCAGGTCACCGGGGGGCGCGAATAGTCGGGGGAGGGGGGCTCCGCTTCCTTCCGTCTAAAACTCGGGCCATGACAGAGCCCCCCTGATCCGAGGAAGCGCGCAGGGCGATCCTGAGCCAGCCCCAGCCCGAATTGCTCACCGTCCCCCAGAGGCGAGAAAATGCACAGGCGCCCCCCTGAGGTCATTGCAAGGGCGGGGGAATGCGAGGTCGAAGGGTGAACAGCGGCTGCAAATATTGGTGTCAGTCAGACTAGAAGAAATGCGGAGACTGTTGGAACCCCCATTCTGCCATAGCTCAGTAAATAAAGCTGAGTCGGTCACTCTCTACGCCTAACCTACCTCACAGGGTGGTTGTTCCCGTTCCTTTTATTACAGCACTGCTGCATTGAGGAGAAGAGGGCGGAGGGGGGGATTAATCATTACAACCATTGGTCACTAAGAGATGGGAGACCCAGGCTAGAGTCCTTGTTGGGTTACAGGACGCCATTGAGTATTGCCTAGGTCAGTACTTGTCACCTTGTGAGGCAGGTGGGGCTGAGAGAGTTCTGAGAGAACTATCACTAGCCCAAGGCCATTCAGCAGGCTTCATGTGGAGGAGCGAGGGAACTAATTCAGATAAGTCTACCGCTCATGTGGAGAAGTGGGGAATCAAACCCAGTTCTCCAGATTAGAGTCTGCATGCTCTTCACCACTAAGCGACACTGCCTCCCACGAGTGACTTATCTCAGACATGGTGACAAGTGACCTAAGTCCAAGATCCCCAGCAATCCTTTTTCACAGAAAAGGGTGGGCCAAACTGCAGTGCAAAATCTGCGTCGGGGGGGAGGGGAGCATTTAGCGATCTGCCTTCAACAATAGCACCCTTCAGCTGTTTTGAAACCTGGTACCTACTGAACTGCAAGCATGTGACATCACATGACAGAAAGGGGGGGGGGACCAGAGTTATGACCCAGAGACCTGCAGTAGACCCGGAGGCAGAAAATATAAGCTGCTCACTAGAAAGTGTCCTGCAAAAGGGAACATGCCAACAGTCAGAATCCTGTTACTGAGCTGCCACGAATGGACGAAGGTGCCTCATTAGTGAATTTCAGGTCCTTGTGCTAGCTGGAGTGGTCCCATCCGGTCTGACCGGCAAGCAATTCTCCCAAGACCTCAGGGAAAGGTCTAAGTACAATTTTGATAGGGCTGACATACATGAGGCTTCTTAGTTTTAAATCAGAGGGTGTCTTTAGGGAGGCAATATGATTGAAGTCTATACCAGCCATTCTCAACCAGGGTTCCGTGGTATCCTGGGGTGCCGTGAGCATGTCCCAGGGGTACCACGGCAACACTACCCCCCCCCTCATTTTTGTGGTGTCTCCCACCAGTGCCAGCAAGGACATGGAGCTGGCCCATGGGGCAGGGCCTGCCGCAAGGTCAGCAGCCACCCCCCCCCCCCAGTGCTTCCTTTCACCCTGGGAGGGGAAGGTGGGGTGTGTGGCAAGCAGGGGCAATGGGAGGGGAAAGTGGGGGGTGGCAGCAGGGGTACCGTGAGATATGAAAAGTGAGGTCAAGGGTACCCTGACCTCGAAAAGGTTGGGAAACACTGGTCTATACAATTATGCATGGGATAGAAAATGCTGACAGAGAAATTTTCTCTCTTTCTCACAATACTAAAACCAGGGGGCATACATTGAAAATGCTGCGGGGAAGACTTAGGACTAATAAAAAGAAACATTTTAAGCTATGGCAGTGGTTCTCAACCTTCCTAATGCCGCGACCCTTTAATACAGTTCCTCATGTTGTGGTGACCCCCAACCCTAACATGTATCCATTTTACAGATGGAGAACACTGAGGCAGAGAGTCTTAGGCGAACGCTGTGAAAGGGTCGTTCGACCTCCCAAAGGGGTCGCGACCCACAGGTTGAGAACCACTGAGCTATGGAGCCCGTGTCTTCCTTCTTACTCCAGCATTTGCTGGCTGAGGCAATGAAAGGACATTTATTGTTCGCTTTTGCTGGCCAAGCACAGAGGGAGGCCCATGGCCTTCTCAAAAGCGAGGCTGTGCGACACGCTCCCAAAGGAAGCGTATACGAGATTTTCGCATAGCCAGCAGGAACATTTGGGTTACAGAAAGGTGTGTCAGGGGTGTAAGAACATGCACGTATGAACAGGTGATATTGTTGTAAGTGATGTTTTATCCATTTGTTGTAACCTACCATAAAGCCCTGAATCCGTCAAAAAGGAAGTTTAAGAAAATAAGGCAGACTCCGCATGGGCCAAAAACAGCGGTGTGAAAACAGTGTAAAAGGGTTTAAAACGGTGTAAAAGGGTTTACACCGTTTTCACACCACTGTTTTTGACCCATGCAGAATCCGCCTAAGAGTGTAACCTAGCAAGTTTTAATCCTGGCAGAGGATCGTTCATCTTGTACTTTCCCCTCCCAGCAAGGACCTACCCTTCAAGTTTCTGCTTTTGAAATGTGCTCTAAAAAACACCATAAAGAGAGCAATTTTATGCTCCAACTTGAATTTTTGTTTTTTACTACCAGCTGCAACAGGAATAGGCTTCGTTATGAGCAGCCACACTCAAAAGGGGAAAATCTGACTTCAGCCATTTTGGCTTCTTGTTTCGATCAATCTGAAATGCAAAAAATGTACATCTCCCCATGAGAATTCTCACGGGCATTAGAATTCTCCCCCTGCTGTGATCAATGACAAGACGAGCACATAAAAAGCATGAGAGGAATCCAAAAGAGCACTCGGGCAGGAGAAGTCACGGAGTTCCACAACCCAGCTTGCTCAATGTGTGAAGCTACGTCCTCGCTTTCTGCAACAGAACAACTATCTTTCTCCCACCGTGTGCAGGAACCGTTCAAAAGGGAAAAAAAAATACCAGGCAATTTATTGCTTATATGGGTAAGAGCTGAAAGAACAGTGCAGTAACTGAAGCCAGACACTCGTCGTGTGCAATCAAAGCAAAATACACAGAGGTTCACAGTTCTTCAGTTATGTTGCCTCCACGCGCACACGTCGGTGGGACCTTCAACGCTATAAAGTGTTCATGACACAAAACGGTTCAGCAGTGCATAGCTCTCTTCCAGTGCAAGGCTAGATGGTGTTGGGGACGCTTTTAAAGTCCAGATGTACAGTTAAGCACAGATTACGGATGTCTGATGTTGGACTATATGGGTTTGACAACCTGTAATTCTCCAAATCAGCTGCAGGGGGCTCTCATGAGCCATTTGGGAGAGCTGTTGTCCGGAGGCAAACTTTTGCTTGTATTGCATGCGCGCGCACGCACACACACACACACACAGCCAGACAACAGTACAACACAGTGGAAAAGGACACAAGGAGGAACAACTCCTACCAGAAGAGAAGAACCACCAACCACTCTCTACACACATTTCCGGGGTCTGAAGCCTGTGGGTCTCCAGATGTTCATGGACCACAATTCCCATCAGCCCCTGCTGATGGGAATTCCCAATTCCCATGGGGCTGATGGGAATTGTAGTCCATGAACATCTGGAGAGCCGCAGGTTGCAGACCCCTTCTGAAAGGAATGACTATTGCCACCAGCAGTATACCTGCTCTTTTTCTCCACCTCTTCAGCTTGCATGTTCTATCATTTCCCTTCAAGATTAATTAATTGGGGAACGGAACTTGCTCATCTTACCCTTGCTCACTACAGGATAGTATAAACTGGGGGTTCCAGTGGGTGTAACAGATACCCGGAAAAAGCACGCAACAAACCCACAGCTACGTCGCTACAACGAGGATGAGCTCCTGCTCGCTCGCGGCAAGCAAGGTAAAGGTAGAACGGCTTCAAACGGGTGTCAATCATCTGGCTTCCCTCCTCAAATTGTTGTACGTTACAATTCTCTGGCATGCTGAGCCCACTCAACCGATTTAAGGCGATCCTTCCATAACTGTTCAAGATCCAAACTGAACCTCTTCCGCATATACAATAATGGAGCTGTTTCTAGAGACACATTTCAGGAGGGAGAAGAGGGAAATGCCTGGCAAAGGGGCTATGAAGTTAATGGATCAGGTTGCCACGCAGTTAGGAAGTAGGCTGGAACCAAGGAACAAGGATAAGGAATTATCCCTCTACCAGCTCCAGAAAAGCCCATGTTTGCTACCCCACTATGGAAGAGGAGAATAGTGGCACTCAAGTGGTTGCTATTGCAGACAAAGCGTTCAATGGATCTTGAGTTTTTCAACAGTAACTGGGAAGAGAAGGTGTGTCTCCACATTTCTCTAGTGCCCATTGTTGTGGAAGAGGAAGGTATATATTGCAAGTTAAGTTTCTGCACACATCAGCACACAAACACACATCCCGATACGCACAGGGCTCAGTGGAAAGGCAGGGGATTATCTGGCCCAACTATGCCAGCTCCTATTGCACTTAAGTGAGGTATGTAAACATGGAACAGAGCTTAACATTACTATTCAGAACTGGCTCAAAAGTCAAGGAGGAAACGCCTCCTCGATAGATTCAGGCCACAGGGTCTAGTGTCAGAAGTGAGGGCAAGGTGGATCTGAGGTTTAAAATTGACAATGTAAACACAGGAGGGGAGCCAAGGCAACATTTGCAGTGCCCCCTGCCGAGACAAGGGTCTCCAGGCACTTTTGCCCACCAGCCAACGCCCTCGGTTTTGCTCCCAATATCACCCCAAGGGCTAGTTCTACGTCAGAGTCTCTCTGGAACAGTTTGATGCCTCCTGCTCCACAGCTGGCTCCCCGCTGCTTCGGTCCTTTCCCCACGAGGTGGAGCTGCAAGAGGCTCCCTTGGTGGATGGGAAGAGAAGACAGTGAGGTCTCTTCAGAGCTTCAAGGCCATCCCCCACTCGGAGAAGCGGGGGACAGGGAGTCTACAAAAGCACTCCCGCCTCCCGTCCCTCAAATTTCATCAAGTTGTTGGTCAAACATGGGCAAGACCAAGACGCCTCTGCCCTCTTCCTGCTTCAGGGACCGCACATCAGAGTATAAAGCACAGCCACGGTCTCATGGTCAAGGATATCCCTGAAGCGGCTGGCAGGGCAACACCATCTCACTCAGGCTTCATCCAGGTACTGACGGTGATTCTAGCTGAGTTTGCTCGGCTGCTGGGACCGCGTCACGGGGAGAGGCAGCTTGTGGAGGCCTGGGAGGAACGAGACAGCAGATGAGGGCCAAAGGCCTACGCAGATTATACCGTCCCGCCCCTCCCCGAGAACAGGGAGCCCAGTTCAAAACAAGAGACATATCTAGCCATATCTGCAGGAACCCCTACATCTGCACAGATAACTGAAAAGTCAAGAAGGTTGTCTAGGGCAGTGATGGTGAACCTTTTCGAGACCAAGTGCCCAAATTGCAACCCAAAACCCACTTATTTGTTGCAAAGTGCCGACATGGCAATTTAACCTGAATACTGAGGTTTTAGCTTAGAAAAAACGGTTGGCCTCCGAGGCGTACGTTACTTGGGAGTAAGCTTGGTGGTAGTCGGTGGCATTGCTTTGAAGCAACCGCGCAACTCTTCCAACGGGTGAATCACGACCTTAGGAGGGTTTACTCAGAAGCAAGCCCCATTGCGAGCAACCGAGCTTACTCCCAGGTAAAGGATCGCGCTTTAGCTCTTCACATGAAAATCAGTGGGGTTTAACAGTGCTACACTGCTTCCCCAAAACTAGGTCTTAGTTTAATGCTAATAATCGAGCCCAGCGGCACAGGCCAGCCTAGATGTGGGGGGATGACTCTGTTAGCATGCGCCCACAGAGCGGGCTCTGAGTGCCACCTCTGGCACCTGTGCCATAGGTTCGCCACCACTGGTCTAGGGCAATGACAATTGGAATGGACATGGAAGAGCACCGGGCATCTTTAGGGCTTACTGGTGGCAGAAAGTGCCACCAAGCCACAGGTGACTTATGGGACATGCCATGGGGTTTTCAAGGCGAGAGACATTCAGAGTGGTTGGCCACTGCCTGTCTGAGAGAGTTCTGAGAAAACTGTGACTGTGCCAGTATCACCCAGCAGGCTTTGTGGAGCAGAGTGGGAAACTGAACCCGGTTCTCCAGATTGGAGTTCCACTGTTAGTAACTACTACACCACTGGCTTACTACACATAGCAAAAACCATAGGAGAGAGTATACAGCCATTCCGGGACCCTCCTCCTTCCTTTCCTGCCTAGCAGGATACACCTGGCTCCTCCAAGTCATCGAAAATGTCAAAACAGAAATGCCAGAAGGCAACGGTGACGGTTGCTTACCGAAGGCCCGGATGAGTTCAGCTTGTACAGCCCAGGTGAATTTCTTCACCAGGCACAGAGTAGTGAGTCCAGCAAAGAGCATGTTGTAGAGAAAGACGATGTAGAAGTTTCCCAGCCAGTTAAACCTGCCAAAGTCGCCTAGCAGGTCAAACCTTGTGATCCCTAAAGAGGAGAGAGATGCCCAGCATTTATCGACACTGGCGGCTTCAGTCCCGTCTCCCAAGTAGTGCATCTGCTTTTAATTATATTTTGCAAAGAATCCTTTCCAAACTCCTTGCAAAAAATAATAATAATTACAACTCATTTTCTTTTTTTCTTTTTAAATTTTTTTTGGTAAATTTTTTTGGTAAATTTCTTTTTTAATTTTTTGGTAAATTATCACTTTATTAAATGAATTAAAATATGTTACAACAATAAATCATATAGGTTGCACATAAATTAAAAAAATTATATGTTGTACATGTATCTTTCTTGCAATCGGCATACTTTTTGTACCTTTTAACTTTACTTCTCCCTATATGGGAGTACATAGTTGCCGAATAATTAAATAAGGCTCCTTCCTCTTCCTAAATACCCTACCTATCCTATAAAGATATTTACGGAAAAAATTCACACACAGAGTTTCATTTAAGTAACAATATTCTTTGAAAAAGAAAGATGGAATCGAGATAGATAAATGTATTATTTAATATTATAAGATTAACTCATTTTCTAACGCATGAAATAATTTTCCAAAGACAGCTTAGCTCTCAAGCGTGATCCTGTGAAGGGCGGGCATCTTCGTTTGTCAAACCCACCCCTGCCTAACAGTTCAGTTAGCCCAGGGGTAGGGAACCTGCGGCTCTCCAGATGTTCAGGAACTACAATTCCCATCAGCCTCTGTCAGCATGGCCAATTGGCCATGCTGGTAGGGGCTGATGGGAATTGTAGTTCCTGAACATCTGGAGAGCCGCAGGTTCCCTACCCCTGAGTTAGCCAGAGCTTTCCTACTCTGGCATCTCCAGTAATATAACCACATGACTCCCTACAAGATGGCATTCTTGTTTCTGATTCCTCATGGGGCCTCCCAAGGCAACTGCACACAGTCTCCCAAGAAAGTATAGCAAATATCCCACCCACCAAAGCCGGAAGGAAAGATGCCCCGCCCCAAGTGACACAGGTGTAACTTTTTTACTCCATCCCAAGTTCTCCACAGCTGGGCTTATGGCATTCTGCTCACAAGTTACTTCTTGCCAGCCTCCAAACCCTTATTTGTCAGAAATTATTTGTTGGTTAAGGAGTTTTGCATTCACAGGGGGAAAGCGGAGCATAAGGAGATGCAGAAAGCAGCATTGCGCTGACCTTGGGGTTAACTTTTTAAGAACAAATTTCTTCTAATTGCTTCTCCAAATCTTCAAATTGCTTCTCCAAATCTTCAAATTGCTTCTCCAAAGCAGGGGTCTTCAAACTATGGCCCTCCAGATGTTCATGGACTACAATTCCCATGAGCCCTACCACTTGGCCATGCTGGCAGGGGCTGATGGGAATTGTAGTCCATAAACATCTGGAGGGCCATAGTTTGAAGACCCCTGCTCCAAAGAAAGAACATGCGGGCATTAAGAAACAAGGAGGAGAATTTATAGGGGGGGAAATCCTAGCACCCCATCCTTCCTTCCCACCCTGCATAAAAAGAACTATGCCAATTAAGTAAACATTCAAACACTCATCATTTATTCAGGCTGCACAATTATTGGGGCAGAACTGGAACACACGCATACCACCTTAGCTGTAGGGGGCAATTTTCTTTAATTGTTCTGCCGAGGGAATGATTTTACTGCCGCAGCCCCAGAAAAGACAGAGTCAACGTGAAGAAAGGAGGACTCACCCAGTGTCCGAGACAGAACAGGGAGCGCTGAGCTCAACACCAGCAGGGAGACGCAGTTTCCGATTATCTGCAGGGGAATACATCCTAGTGAGTCAAACGGCTCATGAGTGGACCTTACCCACTCAGCCCTGACACAGTCATGGATGCTATTGTCCTTCCACTCCACATGGTGCCAGACCCCTCCCCACCCAAGCTGTCCAACTCTAACTGGAAAAAGACAGCCTGACATGGAAATAGTACTTTCACAATGCCCTGTGCCCGCAAGTCATTTGAGAAGAGAAGTTTGGATTTACACCCCACTTTTCTCAGCTGTAAGGAATCTCAAAGTGGCTTACAAATTATTTTCCTTCCTTTCCCTGCAACAAATACCTTGGGAGGTGGGTGGGGATGGAAGAGTTCAGAGAGAACTGTGACTGGGCCCAAGGTCACCCAGCAGGCTTTGTTGTGAAGGAGCAGGGAAACAAATCCTGTTCACCACATTCGAGTCCACAGCTCAAGTGGAGGAGTGGGGAGTCAAACCCAGTTCTCCAGACTAGAGCCCACCTGCTCGTAACCATCACACCACGCGACCCCTTCTGCACATTAAAAGACACAGAAGGGACTCAACTAAGGGAAGGGGGCAGCCAAGTTATGTATTAAGGAACTCCTATGGGCATTTATTTGAGGGAAGACTGGAAGACACTGTGATTAGGGGGATGGAGTGACTAAGAGACAGTATCAAAACCTGAAAATCTATTCCAAAATAGGAATCAGTGAGCCACAGGACTTGCACAAATATGCTACAGCTCACAGCATATTTGACAATTGTGCTACAGCACAAATATGCAATCATCCAAGGCCAACAGTTTGTTCAGTCTGCCCCTTCGCTTCCCAAATCCACAGGTCAGCTTCTTCCTTAGCCCCTCCCCCCAGCTCTTCAATATATTATGGGGGGAGCATCCCACACAGGACTCTCTGGAGTCAGAAGTTCCTCTGTTTGTGTATCGCCATGACATCATCACAGCAGCTCAGCCAATGGCTGGAGTAGGTGGAAGGCCTCAGCAATGGTGCTCAAGTTTAAAATGTATGGCTGATAAAACAGAAGGCCTACCTTGGTCATAGTTGTATCATGTCGTTCTGGCAGCAATTTGGTGAAGAAAGGAGAACTATAGAAACCCACGAGGGAGGAGATCATTAAATAGCTAAGATGGTATGGCATTAAGGAAAAACGGTGGAGAAGGAAAACAGTTACGGATAGAAGAGTCTCAGCAAAGCAACATTTCACGCCCAGCAATGAGAACACAGTTGTGTCTTCTGCACAGAAAGAATTCAGAATAGGAATGTATCTTATATGTTCAGGCAAGGAGCCCAAGGGGCTTTCTGCCTCATTTTGATATTGGCAGGCAAATGGCTGTTCAGTGAAGTACAGGTAGCCCAGTAGCCATCTTGTTCCCAACAGCAGCTACCTGAATTACCTCACCAAAAAGAAGGGGGGCAGAAGCAGTGGTGGGATCCAAAAATTTTAGTAACAGGTTCCCATGGTGGTGGGATTCAAACAGTGGTGTAGCGCCAATGGGGCTGGGCTGGGCACGACGGGGGCGTGGCCAGGCATTCCGGGGCCGGGGCATTAATAATTTCTCTGTTACTGTAAAAAACTCTTACTATTAAAAAAAGTTCCTCATTTCCAGCTGGTATCTTTCTGTCCATAATTTAAACTCATTATAGCAAGTCCTATCGTCTACTGCCAACAGAAACAATTACTTCTCCTCTAATTGACTGCCTGTCAAATACTTAATACTTTCAGATACTTCATTTTGTTTCTAGAAATCAAAAGAAGGATACTTTCCTTAAACAAGGAACTTTACCATATTTCTAAAACATGTTTTTAAAACAGCCCAACAGGGAGTATTATCTCGTTTTCTACCTTCGCTAACCAGCCACAAAGGAAACAACAGGACTTTATGATTTTTGGACCTAATGGAATTTCTAACGGAAAAGCAGACCCAATTAGTAACCCCCCTCAGCACACACAAATAATTAGTAACCCCCTCTCGGGAACTGGTGAGAACCTGCTGGATCCCACCTCTGGGCAGAGGTCAAAGTCTCACCAAGTATCCCTCCTTCAGCAAAAAGTATTCAGAAGTGATGGTCTCTTAAAATGAAGTGTTTGAATGTATACCCTGCCTTTCTCTCCTATAAGGGATCTCAAAGTGGCTTACAAATCCTTTTCTCTCCCCACAACAGACACCTTATGAGGGAGATGGGGCTGAGAGAGTCCTGAACGGTGACTAGCCCCAGGTCACCGAGAAGGCTTCATGTGGAGGAGTGGGGAAACAAACCTGGTACTCTAGATTAGAGTCTTAACCACTGCACTGGTGAAGCAGCAGTAAGAGATCCAGGACAAGGTCAACACTAAGGAAGGTGAGAACAAACTAGGGAAGAAATGGCTGATGAAACCCAAATGGAAAATGAGGTGAAAGCAGAGACTCTGGATATACTTTCCTGATAACATTCAGAAGTTGGCATGGTGAAGGTGTCCAAATGGGACACTGCAAAGGATACAATATCAGAATCACCTGCATGGCTGCCCCAAAGGATCCAAAAACAGAGAAGGAAACTTTCCCCAGTGGTGCCTCCTGTGATATTGAAGGGGGGGGGGGGAGAGGGAGAAAAAGGTAGGTTCATGTAAAAAAATGATGTAGTTCCAGAATCCTTTTGGGGTTTTTTCTTGGTTTCAGATCCTTTACCACGTAAAAGGGCATATGCCTATGTCTATGCCACACACAAGAAACTGGAAATATGTGGGCAAGTATAAGTCCCAGGAAGAGGATACCTGATCACAGTTCTTCCCCCTTTCCCTGATTGGAACAGTCCATGCAAGTTTCTTTAATTAATCTACAGATGACAGTAGATTCTCAGCCACATTTGATTTTTTTCATGATGGAGTACACACAGATCTAAGTATTCTCTCTCTCTCTCTCTCTCTCTCTCACACACACACACACACACACACACACACACACACGTAGTAGAAGAAGAAGAAGAGAAGAGTTTGGATTTATATCCCCCCTTTCTCTCCTGTAGGAGACTCAAAGGGGCTTACAATCTCCTTGACCTTCCCCTCACAACAAACACCCTGTGAGGTAGGTGGGGCTGAGAGAGCTCCGAAGAACTCTGACTAGCCCAAGGTCACCCAGCTGGCGTGTGTGGGAGTGCACAGGCTAATCTGAATTCCCCAGATAAGCCTCCACAGCTCAAGCGGCAGAGCGGGGAATCAAACCCGGTTCTTCCAGATTAGAATGTACCTGCTCTTACACGTACACACACACACACACACAGAGTAAGAGAATCATTGCCTGCATTTTGAATTTCTTTTAAATTCTGATTCATAGACTTTAAATTTGTTGCTCAGGCTTTTGGCAGAGAAGCAGGATAAAGTTGTGCACAACTCTCTTTTATCTGTGTGCAAAAGCCGAGAGTTTAGAAACAACACTCCAATTCCGAGAACAATTTCCCGGAGGTAAGAGCCGCTGAATAAAATGGGACTGACTTCTGAGTAAACCTGCTTAGGACTATGCATTGTCAAAAGCTTTCACGGCCGGACTCAACTGGCTGTTGTGGGTTTTCTGGGCTGTGTGGCGGTGGTCTCTGTGATACATCTCTGAAGATGCCAGCCACAGATGCAGGCGAAACATTAGGAACAAGATCTACCAGACCACGGCCACACAGCCTGGAAAACCCACCACAACCTGCTTGGGACTGTTCCCTAAGCAGCCCAGCAGAGTCGCCCAAGAAGTCTGGATCAGGAAAATAACTGGACTAGGGAAAGCTCTAGTCGAGGTACTGGGTGGGAAGTTCACAGCTGCTCTCACCTGGATTCCTCGGGGCATTGCTGCATCATCCAACAACAGTTCCAAGACATGGAAGCAGACTACAAGAACAGAGATACCCTGGAAAGGCAGGTGGGAAAGAAACATCAATACAGACACTCATCACAACTCTTTAATAGAAGAAAACACACAGTTTTAAGCATACATCCAAGCCGGTTCCAGCACCTTTAAAACTGGATTCTCAAGGAAGCAGTTTTGTTTAAGACTGACGACACTGTGGCACAGAGTCACCTATAAGGGACATACAAGGGAATGTGCCTGACTAAACTGAACCTGATTCTCAGTCTTCTTTCACTCCAAGAACTGTACTTCGGAAAATATTCCAGGTTATGTTTTTGTGACGTCGCATTAACGCTTTGGAGTTGCTCTTTGCTGCGCCCTAGTGGCCTCTCTGCCCCAAGGCAAGATGTGAGAAGCAAAAACCTTTTTGCTGTTCGAGCAACTATATTTACACAGTTGGTGTGGGTTTTCCAGGCTGTGTGGCTGTGGTCTGGTAGATCTTGTTCCTAACATTTCACCTGCATCTGAGGCTGGCATCTTCAGAGGTGTATTGCAGAGAGAAGTCTGTTACGCACTGTGTCCAGTGAGAAGGGAATGTTTAGCGGGGTATATATTGTCACAGCCCTGAAACAAGAGATCTTGCCATTCAAAAAACTACATGGAACTCCTCTTTGTTCAGAGTGGTAAATGCAGCCAATTCTCATGAGCAGACCTAGGTGCATTTATGGGATAGGTGACAGAAATCCTAAAATTTGCTACAGTTCAGGAGTGGCTTCTAAAGTATATAGGACCCTAGATTACATTACAATAAGGTATTTAGATTCATCCCACCCTGAGCCATTCTGGCAGAGTTAATCCCTTTTTGACAAAGGATTATTCAAGACTTTCTTTTTTCCATGGAAGTTCAGAGCCAGGTGTCTGGTGGAAGTGGGACTATTTGGGATTTGCCTCTGGTTGGTAAAAACAGTTGCTGACATCAGATATGAGGATTTGCATGGGATGGTGGAAATCCACTTGTTCTTAGAAGGGAGACTGGCTTAGGTCCAACCCTATTTAGCATAACTATCTGTACATTTGGGATTTTCCCTTATCTTTCTGTTTTCAGTCTTGCATGGAAACAAGGTCTGCAGGAAGCTGTGTTCTTGTTACCATGAGAAACTCTGCACATGCTCTGAGGAACCAGCTACAGCATAGGTAATATGGTTAACTTAGTGCAACTACGTGCAATGTTGGAAGGATGAAAACCACCATTTTAGACTGTTTTCCTGACTTAACAAAGTTGACTATGGTCCAGCTCAGGCTAGTCTACAGCACAGCACAAGTTTACAGTGAACCCACCACCTTCTCAGCCCCAATGCTTACCGTCAGAGAGAGCAGAGACAGCATGGCCAATGGGTAGCCCAGGTTCCTCTGCCAAGCTGAGGCCTTGCCACGGGTTTCTGTCAAAAAGCACAACACATCTAGGAGTTGGGTCACTTGAGCGTTAACCGTTCTTGTGAAGTGATCACAGCCGTCACATTTATTCCATCCTCTCTGCCAAGCGGATGACTGAGCTCCTCATAGAAGAACGGTGATTCCTCACACAGGGCACTCCTGGTGCTCAAAGCATCAAACCAATCCTGGCCTTCCTTTTTCACACTGGAGACGGATGTGCTTCAGAGCCACTCGGGAAGCACTGCTTTTCTGTCTACAGGCAGCACCCATTTGAAAGGAAAAAACTTGGCTTGGAACCTCCCAACATTGCATGACTGGCCCCAGCTCCCATGGCAGCCATTTTGTAGCTGACTCCAGCTCCCATGGCAGCCATTTTGTAGCTGACTGAGTCTGGCAGGAAGCCATTTTGTGGTGCCACCCACTACAGATCTTAAGACTTCCAAAAGCAAACACAGATTCAGCAACATCGGTGACTCTTGCCGTAGAGTGCACTTTGGGATCCTACATCTTCCCCCATGAAGCCCAACTTTAATGCAACAGTACACACGAACAAGAATTTGTGACTGGAGCCTGCACTGATGGTCTCAACTCCTTTTGGGAAATCTGTTTTGCAACAAAAGGAGGAGAAACATCAGGTGTAGAGACAATGAGTAGGAATGCGGGGGGATTGGGGGGGACAGAAGCCCAGAAAGAAGGACACCCCTCTAGAAGGATAAGCAATTGGGCAGAGATATCGAAGCCCAGTTTAGTAGCTTGATATCCTTCCCTGCCCCTTATCTTTAAGGCTTGATTAAACATCCCTCACAGCAAAAAGAGAAAGAAAAAGAGTTCGGGTGTGTTCATCTTTTATCTTTTATAAATCCTCTCAGATGCTCAAGACTGACAGTGTGTGTGAGTGTGTGAGTACAGTGTAATACACACACACACTCTTTAAATGAACAATCTAAAGGTGGGGAACCACAAAGGATTTGGGTCTTCTTAGTCTCGGCACAACAGTTATGGAATTTTCTCCTTTGGGAGGCCAGTTTCACCCAACTGTCACACAACTTTATAAGAGAGGCCTCTTTCAGGGAGAGTTTTTAGGAAAGCACAAAGACATTTTCACCTGTTCCCCCCTACAGTTTTAATTTGTGAGATCTCCAAACCCAACAATACCTGGAAAGCCAGGGCTATAAACAGCAATCAAAATGTCCTCATAATTTATTTACAGAACATCTTTTTCCTGCCTCTCCCCCGCCCCACTATTTGACTGAAGCTTGTCTGTTTCATTTTGTTGCGCCCGCCGTTTTGTGCTGCAGAGATTCTCCGTCCCTGCCTCCATTTGCTGAATGTATCCCACGGAGGTTTCCTCTGCCAGCAGCTCACAGTGTGACTATAAAAAATGAATAAAATTCTTTTTGCCTGGCGGTCCCGTGCACATGTCGTTTGCCCTTTTTTGTTGTTTTGAGGGGGTTGTCTGTGAAGCTATAATGGCTCAAATATGCACATGTCACAGATTTGTCATGTTGTGTCGCTGTAGCTTTGCTGATCTCTCCCTCAAAACAAGAGCAACAAAAAGGAAGAACGACACATGCGTAGGATCACCAGGCAAAACAGATTTTATTCATGTCCTTCTTACAGTGAAATTGCAAGAGAGGAAACCTCTGCGGGAAACATTCACCAAATGGTGGAGGCAGGAGGCTCCTGAATTTGTGACTGGATCCTGCACTGATGGTCTCAACTCCTTTTGGGAAATCTGTTTTGCAATGACAGGAGGAGAAACATCAGGTGTAGAGACAATGAGTAGAAAGACAGGGGGAGTTGGGGGGGGGGGCGCGCGACTGCAGCAAAAATGAAAACCAGAGCTAAGAGGCAGGAGAAATAAAGCAGCTTCTGCCTGCTTTTGTTCATACAGGCAAGCAGGAGACATCCTCAACTCATCTTCAGGGGAAAAAGATGGCCAGTTTAGTGATTTTTGAAAAACCCGGGTCGAGAGAAATAAAACGCCCTGAGGACGTTTTGAGGGAGAGCTTTGCGCAAACTTCTCCCCCAAAGCGCTTTTTATAACGTCCTCAAGCCATTATATTTCTGCTGTGCGGAAAAGACCACTGTTGGGCGTTAGTATATCCATCTGGCAGACGTCTTCTGTTTCGATTTGTCCTTACCCAGGGCTATCCTGTGCGTGTGGATTGCTAGATACTGTTGCCTCAGCAAGTCCATGTCAAGGTTGAGCCAGCAAGAGGTTTTCCCTATACAATACAAAGAGAAGGGGAAAAAGTCAAATCAGTCCCCCATGAGAGAGAACATATACAAGCCACCTTCTTCAGCTCCATCAGCCTTGGCCTGAAGGCATAAGATTAGTGTCAAATCTCCAGTGAAAGAAACAACACCTTGTAGAGAACAGAGGTTTATTCATACATCCAGAGAGCAGCTTGGAAAAGCCAGAATTGACTTTTCTGAACTCAAACATCAGTAATAAGAAGTGAGGAGACACCCCCCCCCCCCATGTGAACAGACATAGGGGCTTTCCCCACTACAGAAAGGAGCTAAGGTCGACTCGGTTCCCTTCAGTGGAGGGCGATTCCAGGCTGTCCTCACAGCAACTGAGTTGGCTCCCTGGAACCGAGCTAAGTGGGCGGGATCATCTTGGTGCCTGTTTCACTCCTTGATCGTGATTGGCGCTTGTGTTACCGCGGGAAACGGGAGCGATCTTTTTTTTTTTTACTGTTTTTACAGTTTACAGTTACATGCGCTTTCTGCCTGCCATGACTCTCCAGTTCTGCACATGCCACAAAAGCGGCTCGTGATTGGTTGAACGGATGAGGTGTCGTTTCGATGCTTCCCCACTTCGAAGCTTCGAAGCGGTATCAACCTTGTTCCGGCAGAAAAGTGTAGTTCATAACTGTGACAAGGATGTTGCAGTTCCGAGGGGGGGGGGAACTGAGACAAAACAATGTTGAGCTCGGTGGCAGTGGGGATTCACTGAGGCGAACCTAGGTAGAAACCAGTTCAACTCTGTCAGTGGGGAAAGCCCCATAGAAATATGCAGGCAGTTTGATAAGAGCAAAAGTCCGTTGGAGCTGATCTTGGCCAGCACTTGGTGGTAAGCTGCAGGAAATGAAATACAGAAAGACAGACCAATCTTCCCAATCCCCCATAAGCCCAAAGTGCTAAGCAGCCCCAGCACCCCTAAAGGATCCCGACATTTAGCCATCTAAAGCCTTTACCGACCCTAGATATAGGAATCTGCGGCTCCCCCCATCCTCAGTTCTGTCCAACCACAGTTGGACACTCACCAGAGTTGATCTTGCGACAAATGGCAGCTTCCTCGAACCCTGTACAGTTCAGCTGTTCATCCAGGTCCTCCAGCAACTGTGAAAAAGAAACCCATGTGAGGCATCAGATAATCAAGAGCCCACCTAGACATTGGCTAAGCATCTGCTTGCTTTGCTCCCTGCCACCCACTTAGATCCTAATAAAATGGCCATATAGGGGACAAAATTCTCACATTTCTAGTGCTTGGGCATTTTAAGATAAAGACTGGCAGTGTGCAGGTGCTACATGCCAAAACCTGAGAGTGTTTTGAGATGCCAAAGTCACTCATGAGCATACAGAGGGCTGCCTTAAGTTAGAGGTAACTATTTGGAATGACCCAGCAAATAAACCAAGGCCTACATAGCAGGTTACACGGCACAAAGACATGGCCAGACCAATATCCCTGAATTTAAATGCAACGTTAACAACGGGGTGGCAACCTGTTTGACAGGCAACACACAGACGCCGCCATCAGAAGACGCAACCCATCAGCCTTGCAGTTCTCCAGAAGAGGTACCTGTCACTGGCCGAGCTTGAACCATAACCTGCTTTGTACTACAACTGATCTCCAAGCGACTAAAGTAAATTCACCTGGAGGAAAATGGCCACTTCAGAAGGTGGACTCTATGGTATTATATTCCACTGAAGCTCCTCCCCTCCCCAAATCCCACCCTACTAAGGCTCCAGCCCCCAAATCTGCAAACGTTTCCCTGCCTGGAGCTGGCAATACGACTTGTACTTTCCTAGGCCTCAGACCTCCCACTGCAGCAAGTTACTGTACCTTTCTTCCAGAACCCTCTCCCATAGTTACAGATTGCCACCTTCAGTCCCTCACACCACACTGCTGGGCCTCAACCACTCTGGCCAGCTGTTCCTTCCTCTGTTCTCCCTTCCTCCCCCTTAGATTCCTATCTAAACAATCCTTTAACAAGTATCTTGCTTTCCTGACTGTTTCCCTACCCCATAGGTGTCAAATTCGCAGCCATCCAGATATTATGGACTACAGTTCCCATCATCCCCTGCCTTCATCATGCTGCCAGGGATGATGGGAAGTGTAGTCCATAACATCTGGAGGGCCGCGAGTTTGACACCTGTGCCTTACCCTTTGTACTGGACCCAGCAAACGCTTAAAACCGCCTCGAATCTTACCCTGGGCTTTACCAGCAGCGTCCCCGTTACGGTGAACATTCGCGACAGGCCGAAAGGAGTGCACACTGTGAGGGAGAGGAGTCGGAAAGGGGAAAAAGGACAAGGATGAGCAGACTAATGCAAACTGCTAGGAGATGGCGATCATCTCCACTTTCAAGTGGCATACCTGAGCAGAGGCAGCCTGCTGCGCTTGGCGGGCCTTCTCTTTTGCTAAGGGTGGGTCAGAAGCAGGACATCTCCAGCAACTGGGAAAATTCTGAGAATCCAGCTGTGGCGTAGGAGGTTAAGAGCTCGTGTATCTAATCTGGAGGAACCGGGTTTGATTCCCAGCTCTGCCGCCTGAGCTGTGGAGGCTTATCTGGGGAATTCAGATTAGCCTGTACACTCCCACACACGCCAGCTGGGTGACCTTGGGCTAGGCACAGCTTCTCGGAGCTCTCTCAGCCCCACCCACCTCACAGGGTGTTTGTTGTGAGGGGGGAAGGGCAAGGAGATTGTCAGCCCCTTTGAGTATCCTGCAGGAGAGAAAGGGGGGATATAAATCCAAACTCTTCTTCTTCTTCCTTCTGCAGTGCATTTGGTATTGGACTCTTTAAACCAGGGAGAGACAGTGCCAACCCCAGCACTCCCACACCACCACGCTTTTGGAGCCCATAAAGAATTAATGGGAGGAAACCTAAGCACAGCCTGTCCTGCCAAGAGACAGCACTGCAGGAAAGATACAGGCAGTCTGGCAGAAACCCTAGCTAGACTGCCCAAGGCCCTGTGCAAAAGAGCTGGTCGTTTCCCCAAAAGCTGGGGCCTCCTGAGGGCAATTTCGCCCATTTGTTTGATAAGCAGTCATAACACAGAACTAGTGGAGAGACCAGAGTGCAGGGAGACACATCTTAGTAATTCACAAATACTCAATCCCTTTAACCCAGGGGCGTCCAACTCTGGCGCGTCAGATGTTCATGGACTACAATTCCTATCAGCCCCTGCTGGCATGGCCAAGCAGGGGCTGATGGGAATTGCAACCCATGAACATCTGACGCGCCAGAGTTGGACACCTCTGCTTTAAACCCTTGAAAACCAGTTATTGTTAATACTGGCCCTTCAATGTGGCAAGAAATCCACTCTTGAAATAAACCAAGCAGTTGTCTTCCTTTCTGAGCACATCACCATAAATTCCTCTCAGAGGAATAAAAAGAAGGCTGTTGAAACGGGACACTCTTCAGGTGATAAAGGCACTAACAGTGCAGACCTCAGCAGAGTTACTCCCTCCCAAGTCTACTGTAGGCAATGGGTTTAGAACCGTGGTGACGAACCTTTGGCACTCCAGATGTTATGGACTACAATTCCCATCAGCCCCTGCCAGCATGGCCAATTGTAGGGGCTGATGGGAATTGTAGTCCATAACATCTGGAGTGCCAAAGGTTCGCCACCACTGGTTTAGAAGGTTATAACTGTTTAGGACCACACAGTACATGATCAGCCAGTGGCTCGTCATGACATCTGAACCCAAACAACAGGGGTGAGCATGCTTGAGCCAGTGCGGCCTGGTCGTTAATGTGCTCGGCTCAGACCCTTTGTTAAAATCCCCATTCGGTCACGTTACTGAGGGACCTTGGGTCAGCCCTATTCCTTCTCTCTTGCCTCCCTCAGAGTTTTGTACAAAAGTAAAAGGAGCAGCAGTGGCGTAGTGGTTAAGAGCAGGTGCATTCTAATCTGGAGGAACCGGGTTTGATTCCCCACTCTGCCGCCTGAGCAGTGGGGGCTTATCTGGGGAATTCAGATTAGCCTGTGCACTCCCACACACGCCAGCTGGGTGACCTTGGGCTAGTCGGAGTTCTTCGGAGCTCTCTCAGCCCCACCCACCTCACAGGGTGTTTGTTATGAGGGGGGCAGGGCAAGGAGATTGTCAGCCCCTTTGAGTCTCCTACAGGAGAGAAAGGGGGGATATAAATCCAAACTCTTCTTCTTCTTCTTCTAAAGGGAAGAAAGGAGAACTACATATGCTGCCCCGAACTCCTGATAAGTAAGAAAGATGCGACAGGCAGAATGAAATCTGAAGCACTTAAAAAAAGAAGGCGCCAGAAAAGATTCAGTAGTCGGTGGTCAAAGTGTGTCAAGTGTTTCTGTATTCAACCACTGAAACGTTGTCCACCCCCAGACTGACAGATGTCAGATCAATCCAAAAGCAGAACAGTAGGTTTGAGAGAGGTAGGGAGAGAGAGAGAGATTGGCTTCAATATTTTCAGGTCTATTTTGCTAGAGGTACAGACTAGAAAGCACTTCCGCTGTACAGCCATATCGCAACATGGATGGGTGCACACTTTTTGTCCAATATATGTATTTGCCTTTCTCACCAGAAATGACTTTATGTCTAAAGCAGCCCTTGGTGTGTCACATATAGGCAGGGGGGTTGCATGTTCTTTTCTTGCCAGAGTTTCAATGCACAGCAAGTTTGGAATGGTGCATCATCCCCTAAGCTAAGGAAACCCAAACTCAGGAAAAGTTTGTTATCCAAGGGAGGTAAGCACAGCTGAGCTGAAAAGAACAAGCAGAGGTTAGATTTATTCCCCATCTTTCTCTCCTTTAAGGAGATTCAAGGTGCCTTACAAACTCCTTTCCTTCCTCTCGCCACAACAGACTCCTTGTGAGGTAGGTGCATTGCACCTAGTTGATTGAGATGTATTTCTAGCTCAATGTGGTTACAAAATATATTGCCGGTGATTGTATCTAGTTGATTTGAGATGCATTCCTACCTCAATGTAAACACTACAAGATATATGTAACCAGCCGGCTATATGTTACCACCACTGTAAGGGGACATTCTTTCCTTGATCGCTTCTTTATGGCTTCACACTCTTACTGCTATGGGAAACGGGATGTTTTCTTTGGTCTGTGGGGGCAGGAGGCCAGGTGGCTTTCTCTCTATCTGTCGCTGACCTTGGGGCGCCTCAGCTCCGAAGTAACTCTTTCTCACATTCTTTGGGAACACGGGAGGGGGGATTATTTCTGAATAAAGGGGATAGGTTCGCCAGAACTGGCTTTGACAAGCTGGGCGCGTCGTTGCTTTCGAATAAACGCTGCTGATCAACAACACAGAGGGCAATTCCGCACACGAGTAAAATAGGTTCGACCCAGTTCCCTGAGAAGGGTACTAACCTAGGTCGAAGTCATTGTTGTTCCCCACTGCAACCAGCTTGTTCCCAGCTTGGAGGGCGGAATCATCCTGTGCCTCTTCGCCGCTCCGTTCCGACTGGCTACTGTTCCGTCTATCCCCACACGTTATAAAAAAACTGCCACAGGAATGGAGGGACGAAGGTGGCGTTTTTTGATTGGCCAGCTGTACGCATGCCCGAAACACTCAGCTGTGATTGGCTGAATGGGGAACTCCTGGCACCAGAGATTCCGCACTTTACTGGAATCAAGCTGAGTTCGAGCGTGGTTCCCTGAAAAAGTAGTAGTTCCCAACTGGAGTCAGAAATTTGACCGTTACACAGGGCAAAGCTGGTACAAAACCACGTCGATCCCAGTGGTTGTGCGGAGCACTTAGGTCGAACGCAGCTCGAACTTGGGTTGATAACCCAAGTGCGGAATCGACCAGAGTTGGTTTATTGATTCAACGTTCGAGACCTAACAGGCCGAGAGAGTTCTGAGGGAACTGTGACTGGTCCAAGGTCATCCAGCAAGATTCATGTGCTGAAGTGGGGAAACAAATCCAGCTCACCAGATAAGAGTCAACTGCTCATGTGGAGGAGGGGGGAATCAACCCCAGTTCTCCAGATTAGAATCCACCTGCTCTTAACCACTATGCTACATTTGGCTCTTAAATATTTAGGACCCTTCTAGGAATCTCATCTTTATCACACACTTCCTTCCTCTGAGGGAACACAATTCTGCCCTCTTCTGTTTTACCCTCAAAATTGCACCTGTGAGGCAAGTTAGGCACCGAGTGAGGGACAGACTAGACCAGGGGTCTGCAACCTGCAGCTCTCCAGATGTTCATGGACTACAATTCCCATCAGCTGGCAGGGGTTGATGGGAATTGTAGTCCATGAACATCTGGAGAGCCGCAGGTTGCAGACCCCTGGACTAGACCAACCCCTCTCAGTGACATTTGTTACCTTCTGAGTATCTGAATTAGTATTTGAATTACTAGCCCCAGCACTAATCATTACACAATGGCGAATTGCTGCCCGAAACATTCCTGTCAGTGTTTGTGGCCTGGTGCGGCACTCTCCCTCTTCCCTGGAATCCCTTGTGAATATTGGATCACTTACACAGCAGAAGCAGCACACCAAACAGGGAGATGCAGGAGTAGAGGTAGGGGAGGTAATAATCCCAGAAGTCTGTGGGAGAAAGGCATGTTACTAGCCTGGAAATTAAAGGAAACATGTTACTAGCCCGAGCAAAGAGTGTTGGAACCAAGAGGCAGCAAGTACAGTGCCCTGTTCAACAATTCAGAGCACAGCCCAGAAACACAGACTTCCGGACCATCCTTCCAATACACAGATTCGGTTTTCCCAGGACAAAACTTCTCGCACATAGGAACGATCACCAAGGAGTCAGGCTCCTGGTGTATCATAGCTCCTCCCCTTTTTCTTCATGTACCTTTCTCAAAATTTCCACGGAAAACAGTCCCGGTAGGGCCACTTAGCTTCTCCTGCCCGTAAGGACCTTGCAAGCATCCTCAAAATAGCCCAAAATCCCTGTAGCAAGATGTTAAGTCATAACACAACCTTCCCAAACCACCTATTTTTCTAGCCAGTTAATTCCAGCTGGTGATCCATTGCCCAGACTTTGAGATTTTCATCCAGTCGTCGCAATGTCCATTTCACCTGGAACCAGCGGATCGGGTTCATAGCCCGCAATTTCATCACCCAGCAGGCATGTCCAAAGCAATGTAGGTCAGCGGTAGCGACAACCCGTTTGATTCTGCAACGATGCAGGTCACAAGGTGATTCAATTTCGTTTTTACTGGGCGGATCCAACGGGCAGGCTTTTGACAAAGCAAGTTTGTTGCTTAGTCATCTGGGAAGTCAGAGCTTTGCTTACGTCCTGAAGAGCAGGCTTGAGGTACCCAATTCAGGTTCTGTGCGGGTATATGAAAGACTTAAAAAACAGCCGGAAGAAAAATGGGATGAACTAGGCCAGGGGTCTGCAACCTGCGGCTCTCCGGATGTTCATGGACTACAATTCCCATCAACCCCTGCCACCACGGTCAATTGACCATGCTGGCAGGGGCTGATGGGAATTGTAGTCCATGAACATCTGGAGAGCCGCAGGTTGCAGACCCCTGAACTAGGCTAACCCTGGTTCTTCTGGTCAATTTTTAAAAAGCTTATGCATCATATCATATTCCCTCCAACGACGACCGATGGCACTAGAATGCTTGCTGACATGTTAATGGCCCTTCACTTTGTTTGATCTGTCTCTATATGCTTGCAAATGTTGATAACTAGTCCAGGGGTCTGCAAGCTGTGGCTCTCCACAGACTACAATTCCCATCAGCCCTGCCACTTGGCCATGCTGGCAGGGGCTGATGGGAATTCTAGTTCATGAACATCTGGAGGGCTACAGTTTGCAGACCCCTGAACTAGGCGAACCCTGCTGGGGCTCCGGGAGGGGGGAGGAGAAAGGAGCGAAACCCAGCAGGAGGCTATCTGACTATCTCTGCCTCCAAGGCTGCTTTCAAAAACATTCCTGTTCACACACTACTTTCATACATTCTATGGGGAAACGGGAGGGGGACTTCAAATTCAAAAACCTTTATTAGGCATCAAGAGAAAATACAGATAAAACTGTGCAGTAGTATGATCCAGAGTTTGACAGAGTAAAACAACTGCAGGGAGGGGGACTTACGGGGAGCAAACTCAGGGGATAAACATGGATGTAGAAGCCAGAGCATCAGAACAGATCATCTTGCAGCTTAGAGCGCTTGTTGCAACTCAATAAAGAATCCTGCATCTAGAGTCCACTTATTGAACTTTAAGCTAAGACCTAACACACTGGAGAGATTACTATCAAAGTTCCTGAGATCAATATTCCAAGTCCCACCTAGTATATCCAATGCAGCTATTCATTTGGAAGTGGGCATGGAATCCATAAAGGCGAAACTGAGTGATTATGGGTTTTCTAATGAGACTGGTGGAACCGAAGTCAGGGAGCTTAGAGCCTGATCCCTAGGTGTGTTTATTCATCCACAAGATTGCTCTCCTCTGCTCAGCAATGAGAAACATAAGGCTAGGACAGGGGTGTCCAACTCTAGTGCCTCAGATGTTCATGGACTACGATTCCCATCAGCCCCTGCCAGCATGACCAATTGGCTGGGCTAGGAGAACCCAACTCCTGGGCTAGGAGAACCCAACTCACCATAAAGAGATTCCCTGCTGGCCGCATCGTTGTCCACAATGGCCGACGCGACCCAGACCATCCCCAGCACCAACAAGGTTAGCAGCAGGAGCACCACGAAGGTCTCATATACACGTGCCATGATCCCCTGGAGGAAGAAAGAAGGGGCTGTGAGCTTCAAGACTGGAGACAAACAGGATTAGGAGGGGGGGGGGGAACTTCAGGAGGATCGCTGGTACCTTCTTTGATCCCGCAAAGCCTTCAGCCTCGGTGAAGAAATAGGCAAAAGGCATTAGGAAGACAAGGGAGAGGTTGGAGAAGAGGAAAACCAGATTCCAGAGCCCTGCAGAAGAGAAGAACGAGAGCAGGTTATTTGAGTAAGGGCAAACCTCCGAACACGATGCGCCAGCTATCCCTTAGATGTGCCCTTTGTTTTTCCCTATAGCCCTACCCCAGCCTTCAACCGGAGATCAAACACCGAGCCAATCAGCTGACACCAGCTTACACCTGGATCCCGCCTGCTCAGTTCACTTCCAAGATCTTATCTGGGGGTTTCCTGTGCTCTCAAGTTGAGCGACAGCATATACACACAGGAAAACACTATGCTTGAAATTCAGAAAGCCCAAATCCTGGAAATGCATTGCTGAACAGTTATGTAACTACACAAGCAATCTGAACTGTAGCTGATCTGGTGAACTAAATCTAAAATTCAATTCCCCCCCTCCCCCACCCCGTCTGTCAAAAGAGACTCCGGGAGTTCCAGCCATTGCCTGAGACAGTGGCTTGGGCACAAGGAGCAGCAGTGGCGTAGGAGGTTAAGAGCTCGTGCATTCTAAGCTGGAGGAACCGGGTTTGATTCCCAGCTCTGCCGCCTGAGCTGTGGAGGCTTATCTGGGGAATTCAGATTAGCCTGTGCACTCCCACACATGCCAGCTGGATGGCCTTGGGCGAGTCACAGCTTCTCTGAGCTCTCTCAGCCCCACCTACCTCACAGTGTGTTTGTGTGAGGGGGAAAGGGAAAGAGATTGTAAGCCCCTTTGAGTCTCCTACAGGAGAGAAAGGGGGGATATAAATCCAAACTCTTCTTCTTCTTCTTATATGCAAAAGGAAACGCGGGGAACTTTCCTCGATCTTTTCCGCACCTGCATCTTTCACCACCCAGTGAGATCATTCCTAGAATTTTGAGAGTGCCACGAAGGGGCCTGAAGCAGAGGCGTAACTGGGTCAGAGTGCGCCCGGTGCACACACTGTGTTTTCCGCGCTGCTCCGTGGTGCCCTGGCCCTCTGCCCCCTCCCCCCCACCACCTTAGTTCAGCTTGGAAAAGCAGCCTGTTCCCTTTAGGCTGAAAACGGCCAGGTGGGAACTACACGTCCCATGAGACCCTGGGTCTCGCAAGGTCTCCTGGGAAATGTAGTTTCCCCCAGGCCATTTTCAGCCGGAAGAGAACAGGATGCTTCTCCAGCCTGCACTGTTGCACTAAGGTAAGTGTGGGAGGGGGGAGGGGGGGATTTTCCATCCCCCTCCCCAGGCACACACCCAGTGCAATGCGCACACACCGCCCCCTGGTAGCTCCGCCTCTGGCCTGAAATGAGAGACAACGGGGATGAAACCACCCCTCTTCTCAGCAGCTGTCCTTGTGGAAGCGGAGCGATTTAATCGCCTGGTACTTCTCTCACTCCAGCTTCACAACTGTTCCTCCAGAGGAGTGCTGCAAACCCAGAAATGATCTCTCTGGGGGCTGCAGAAACACAAGAGGAATGTGGGGAGACTCTGGCTTCTGCTCTGAGGGCTGGATATGGGCTGAGGCCAATTGTGACCATCTTGGTTGCCCTCATGTAGTACTAGAGGTAGAACAGAGGTCTACAACCTGCGGCTCTCCAGATGTTCATGGACTGCAATTTCCACCAGCCCCTGCCAGCATGGCCAATTGGCCATGGTGGCAGGGGCTGATGGGAATTGTAGTCCATGAACATCTGGAAAGCCGCAGGTTGCAGACCCCTGTGGTAGAAGGAGGAAGAGCTCAAGGGACACTGATAAGCATCAATACACAGCAACAAAGCCAGGCCTGGAGACAGACAGGAAGCTCTGAAGAATCCAGTCATCTCTCACAGTGGCTCTACATCTGTAAATCTTGCCCGAACAGGAACAGGGACTAAAAACCTTCCCCCCTCAGGACACAACAGTGGGAGTCTGAAGAATCTGGTGGATGCTAAGTTCTGGACACCAAATTGTGACATTTCCAGTATGTCAGCTCCCAATGGCACCTGGTGGGCCACTGCGAGTAGCAGAAAGCTGGACTAGATGGACTCTGGTCTGATCCAGCTGGCTTGTTCTTATGTTCTTAATGGAAGACACACTATTACCTGAGAAGTTAATATTTTTGTTGTCGGATTCCGGTGAGTACGACTTACAGGCTGATTATGGATGGGGGAGCTTACCTCCTCTCTGCCCTGCCGCAACATCAGGCACATGCAGCAGTGGCGTAGTGGTTAAGAGCAGGTGCACTCTAATCTGGAGGAACCGGGTTTGATTCCCCGCTCTGCCGCCTGAGCTGTGGAGGTTTATCTGGGGAATTCAGATTAGCCTGTGCACTCCCACACACGCCAGCTGGGTGACCTCTGGCTAGTCGCAGTTCTTCGGAGCTCTCTCAGCCCCACCCACCTCACAGGGTGTTTGTTGTGAGGGGGGAAGGGCAAGGAGATCGGAAGCCCCTTTGAGTCTCCTACAGGAGAGATGGGGGGGGGGAAATAAATCCAAACTCCTCCTCCTCTTCTTTCTCTTCCTCCTCTTCTTCTCTGTGGCGTAAGAGGTTAAGAGCTCATGTATCTAATCTGGAGGAACCAGGTTTGATTCCCAGCTCTGCCACCTGAGCTGTGGAGGCTTATCTGGGGAATTCAGGTTAGCCTGTACACTCCCACACACGCCAGCTGGGTGACCTTGGGCTAGTCACAGCTTTTCTGAACCCTCTCAGCCCCACCCACCTCACAGGGTGTTTGTTGTGAGGGAGGAAGGGCAAGGAGATTGTGAGCCCCTTTGAGTCTCCTGTAGGAGAGAAAGAGGGGGGGGGGAAATAAATCCAAACTCCTCTTCCTCCTCCTCTTCTTCTCTTGCTTTCCACAGGGAAAGCTAAGAACAAGAGCAGTAGGCATGCGGCAACTTCCTTGTACATTGGTACAAGGAAGTTTGCCTTGTGCCACTTCTACTCCCCGTGCGTGGCAACTTCCTTATAATCGACCTCTGCATAATCTGCCACAGAATGTCACTGTATGCAAAGAAAATAAGGTCCGATATGGTTGCTATGAGACCAGTCTGAGAGTTGACCTTATTGGTTATTATGTTTTACTGGTCTATTGTTATATATTTCATTTAACGTCGGATATTTTATTTTACTATGTACCCTTAAGGTGGTTTTGATCATGGTTGATGTTTCTGTCGCGGACGAGGCTACAGGCAAATAAATTCGTTCATTCATGACAGTTATCGAAGAGATCCATGACATGCGCAGCTCCTCCATCTCCCACATTCCCGATGAGCAAAGCACACCCTTTTGCCCTTCCAGCACAACGAGAGCTGCTGGTAATCTGGTTAGGCAAGCCCAGGTCACTCACCGTGGATGAGAGAGCCGTTCAGCCACTGGATGTAATAGTTCCGCGGAAAGGAGAGCAGGACTTCGTTGCTGATGATCGAGAAAGGCAGCAGCAGCACGGCCCCGAGAGAGACCGCCAAGGTGAAGGTGCACAGCCACAGCCTGGGGGGCGGGACAAAGACAAGAGTTGGACAGGTGTCATTTGGAAGGTGACGTGTGGGGGCAAACTTTAGAGAAGAAGAAAAGTTTTGGATTTATAACCCCCCCTTTCTCTCCTGCAGGATACTCAAAGGGGCTTCCGATCTCCTTGCCCTTCCCCCCTCACAACAAACACCCTGTGAGGTGGGTGGGGCTGAGAGAGCTCCGAAGAACTCCGACTAGCCCAAGGTCACCCACCTGGCGTGTGTGGGAGTGCACAGGCTAATCTGAATTCCCCAGATAAGCCCCCACTGCTCAGGCGGCAGAGCGGGGAATCAAACCCGGTTCCTCCAGATTAGAATGCACCTGCTCTTAACCACTACGCCACTGCTGCATGTGCCTGATGTGCCTTAGGCACAACTCCCCTCCTTCTGCCGTAGGGGTTAAGGTGGATTCTAATGTGGAGAACTGGGTTTGATTCTCCACTCCTCCACCTGAGTGGCAGAGACTTATCTGGTGAACCAGATGTGTTTCCACACTCCTACATTCCTGCTGGGTGACCTTGGGCTAGTCACAGTTCCCTCAGGACTCTCTCAGCCACACCTACCTCACAAGGTGTCTGTTGTGGGGAGAGGAAGGGAAAGGAGCTTGTCAGCCACCTTGAGTCTCCATACAGGACAGAAAGGTGGGTTATAAATCCAAACTCTTCTTCTTCTTCTTCGGGAAGAAGGCCTGGTTTGCACAGGCCAGACAGGAGGCAGCAGAACACAATGCCACCACTTGAGAGAATAGAATGACCCTGACACATGTGTGTGTATGTGTACGTGCGTGCATGAGGAATAGAACCTCTTGCATCCTCTGCCACCTTTTTCCCCGCCAGAAAGATAGTAGCCCTTTTCATAACCGTCGCCATTTACCTGAGTAGATTTTAGTATGGGGAAAGCTGTATTTAAATCTGGTTTATATATTGGTTTTAACGCTTTATCAAATGTTGGTAGCTGCCCTCAGCCCACAAGGGGAAGGGAGGCATATAAAATTAATAAAATAAATCCTATCCAAGAAAGGGCCTGGAGAGCCATTTGGTTTCAAACCCCCCAAATAGTCTCGAATTCAACACAGCTATTAAGGATGTGCATAAGATGTAAAGCTTAGACCAAGGTGTGCCTCATAGCCTGAGCTAAGAGTTGCAAATTTAACTATTCCATCATTTTTAAAACTTTCTTTGTTATTTATGGCAACGATCCTCAAAAGCTGCAAGTGGCCCAAGTCACTTTGGAATACACTGCCACAGGAGGTGGTGATGGCCACTAACCTGGATAGCTTTAAAAGGGCCTGGGCAGATTTATGGAGAAGTTGATCTATGGCTACCAATCTTGTTCCTCCTTGATCTGAGATTGCAAATGCCTTAGCAGACCAGGTGCTCGGCGGCGGCGGCGGCGGCGGCGGCAGCGGCAGCAGCAGCAGGCCATTGCTTTCACATCCTGCATGTGAGCTCCTAAAGGCACCTGGTGGGCCACTGCGAGTAGCAGAGTGCTGGACTAGATGGACTCTGGTCTGATCCAGCAGGCTCTTTCTTGTGTTCTTAAGTCTCTCTGGGCCTCTATTTACAGAGAGCCTTTAAACAGAAGGGGATCCTCAACCCTGCAGTCTAAAGGATACAGTTCATTCTTCTGCTTCAGCACATACCGCGTCCTTCTCCTACAGGAACCAGGCCTAATGTGGCGGGCTGCAAAGTCAGCACAGCCAAAGACCATTTCTCCCACCCGCACCCAAGAAGATCTTGCACAACAGTCCTCTTGACACCTGTCGCCTCGTCACTGTTTCTCCTCCATTCTAACAACTCGCTTCCCTTCTCATTTAACATGACTGCTTAACTGAGGAATCCTAAGCTCCTAGCTCCTCTTCTGCATGTGCTAGGCTTCACTTTTGTCTTTCAAGGACACAGCACTTCCATGTGCCAGCACGACAGGGTCTTCAAGCAGCAGAACTTGGAAACATCAGAACATTTATACTCTTCCCAACAGTAGTGGGAATTTAGAAAAAATATCACACACAGATATGTCTAAAGAAACATAAGCAAAATTGGGGTGCTGTGTGGTTTCCGGGCTGTATGGCCGTGTTCTAGCAGCATTCTCTCCTGACGTTTCGCCTGCATCTGTGGCTGGCATCTTCAGAGGATCTGATAGTTCTGAAGATCTGAAGATGCCAGCCACAGATGCGAAGCGCTCTTTAAACGTCCGGAGAGAATGCTGCTAATGCAACCCTTAACTGAGCTAACACCAGTGCACTCCCGGCCGTGAAAGCCTTCGACAATACATAAGCAAAATTCCTTGAGTCTTTGGATGAAACAATACCTTTTTCAGAGAGTCCCATAATTCTGGACTCACTTGTGACTTTGGATGGATGTATTCAAAGCAAAATGCAAAGAAGACTTAAATTATTAAACATATTATGCAGGCCAGGTGAACAAACCCTGCAAATTGTCTCTGTGCAGGAGAACTGTAAGTGTTGTAAGTAAATTCTCCTCTGCTCGTAGGAGAATTAAAGTGTTGTGCCAAGAAGTGTTGATATCTTTCTTGTTCAGTTCTCATTTTGATTGCGTAGCAAACTTGTTTTTAAAGGGGGGGGGGGCGCTATGAACTAAAGCTGTGAACAGAGAGGCTGGCACTGAGTCTAGCAAAACGAAACAAGAAAAATCCCAGATGAGCATGGGTCCAGCGCAGGACGCACACAGGAACTTACGCAATCCTGTTGACAGCAGCATCCTCGTCCTCATCAACTAAGGAAAAATAGAGGAAAAAGATGTCCTGTTAGTTGAAGCCCCGTTTCCAAGCCCACCTGCAGCACACACCAGCTAGGACAGTGGTGGCGAACCTATGGCACGGGTGCCAGAGGTGGCACTCAAAGCCCTCTCTGTGGGCACACACAGAGTTCATCATGTGGGGGGGAATCACCCCCCCACACACACACATCTAGGCTGGCCTGGGCTGCTGGGCTCGATTATTAGCATTAAACCTAAGTCCTAGTTTTGGGGAAGGAGTGTAGGTAACCCTGTTAAGCACTGTTAAACCCCACTAATTTTCATGTGAAAAACTAAAGCACGATCTTTACCTGGGAGTAAGCTCGGTTGCTGGCAATGGGTCTTGCTTCTGAGTAAACCCTCCCAGGGTTGTGATTCACCCATTCGAAGAGTTGCACAGTTGCTTCCAAGCAAAGCCAACGACTACCACCAAGCTTACTCCCGAGTAACGCACGCCTCGGAGCCACCCGTTTTTTCTAAACAAAAACCTCAGTATTCAGGTTAAATTGCCGTGTGGGCACTTTGCGATAAATAAGTGAGTTTTGGGTTGCAACTTGGGCACTCGGCCTCGAAAAGGTTCGCCATCACTGAGCTAGGGCATTTTGGTGTAGTGATTTGGATGTGCGATCCCATCTGTTTCCTGCCACAGGTTTAACGCGCGGGTCTCTTTGGACCCGTCATGCCAGCGACACTCTCAGCTCCAACAGCTGCCAGCACAGCACAAAATATGGAAATGGGGGAAGAGTCTCATCGATACTAATCCCCTTAACACCGACAAAATAATATTTATCCAGTTGCTGTGCCAGACTCTCGGAAGCGTGCCTGTCTTTGGATCATGTTAAGGAGTGAAAATCAGGAAGTTTTCTCAATATCTGACTACAGAACTGATCACAATTTGGAAGCGTGGCAAAGGCTGCCAGATTCGTGTCCCGAGGGCCTTGTTTCCGAAGCTCGCTGCTGCCACAGCTAAACAACAGCACAAGCAGTCTCTGATGAGAAGGACGGGCCCTGTCTACAGGGGATAAGGCAGAGGAAAGCTATCGCTCGAAAAAGAGGCAACACCCTAGAGAACAAAGCCTCCCTAAGGCCAAGTTTGGGGGAAGGAGGAGAAGTACATCCTTGCTTGAAAGAGGCAGCATTCTGCACAGCAATGAACCCAGCAAGAGACCCAAAGTAACTCATCTGGTTCACAGCAAGTGACAAACAGCTCAGCTCACTTTCTCCCCCTCCTCATTTGCCAGTGAAATGCCTAAAGGGCCGTTATAGCCAGTGATGGGATTCAAATAATTTAGCAACTGGTTGTATACAAGTACCATTTTAACAACCGGTTCTGCCAAAGTGGTGCGAACCTGCTGAATCCTGTCACTGATTATAGTCCAAGTTTAGGGACTGCTTTTCAATCAGAGGTGTCCAACTCTGGTGCTCCAGATGTTCATGGACTGCTGGCAGGGGCTAATGGGAATTGTAGTTCATGAACCTCTGAAGCACCAGAGTTCGACACCTCTGTTTTAAATTAATCAGTCATTATTGCATTTACCCAAGACCCCGGGATAGTACCTGACCTATCAACCAAAGTAAACAGAGCGGCCAGAAGGGGGGCCCACCATTCCGGAAATGCTTTGTAAAAATCTGGGGGCATTAGATTTGGGCCAGGTGATTTATACAGTTTCAACTGAGCAATTAATAGTCTGATTTCTGAGACTGAGGGCACAGCAAGCTGAGGGCACACCAGGGGGCTCGGAAGGTGCAGGTTGGGAGAGGAAAGAAAATGACCAAGTATCCCCAGAGGCGGCAATGGGGAAGAGACCCCAGGGCTCTCATCTCAGGCCACGATCTGCAAGCTATCCATCACTATAGGCAGAAGATTTCACTTGTCTACAGGAGGAATTCTTGGACTGTGTCATTCGTACATCGTTGGCGCTTAAAAAACATCAAGGTTCCTACGGGAAGTTTTGTTATTGTTCTTTTGGATTTAAGCAAAATAAAAAAAATGCAAGACACTATCTTGCAGATGTTTTTACCATGGTCAGGGAGAAAACGTCAGGGATCCAAAAAGCTTCCAGAACAGGGAGAATGGTGCAGATACCGCCCCGACAAACTTTGAATGCAGAGGTGGGGAGCACAGATTGCTGTATGAGACACACAGACAGGGTTGGCACCACCACTGATACATAGGGGAGGAGAGATTAGAGAGGCACAGCTACACTTCATGCACACAACTGGCAGCTTTCTGTTGGAGGGCCTGAGTGCCTGGGAAACGCTCGAGTACGGTGGCACACCACCGGAAAAGGGTATTCCACACTCCCGACTGACCTCTCCTTCCAAAGTGTAGTTTCAGAGAAACTGCTGAGGTTGCAAGACCTCCTGGCTCCAATGTGTACGTGCAAGATACCAAATCCTCTGCTCTAACCCATGCTCTTTGCCCCGTCCATTGTGTTGTGCTTCCCCCCACCTGCATGCCCTGTTTGTTTTTCCACCTGTAACTGTCAATAAAAGGGCTGGAAGGGAGACAGTACCGCAGAGTTGCCCCTGGCTTCTCTCACTCGCCGAAACGACATGCTGCCTCAGTTGCTGTAAGACAACAGCTTTCCAAACCAAGCACACTCTGAAAACAATATGATTCACATACCACAGCCTTGTGACAAACAAGTTCCCACTTACCAGTGAAGTCTGTGTGCCTTTTGAAGCGGGTTAGAATGAAGTGGCAGAGAATGTAGAGGCTGGCAAAGAGAAGAGTGCAGATCTGCAGGAAAACACAGAGACACGGGTTGATCTTGGTTTACTGGAAGAAGAAGAGCTTGGATTTATACCCCACTTTTCTCAGCCACGAGGAGTCTCAAAGCAGCTTACAAACTCCTTCGCTTCCTCTCCCTACCACAGACACCGTGTGAAGCAGGTGGGGCCGAGAGAGTTCTCAGAGAACCAGGACTAGCCCAAGGTCAGCCAGCAGGCTTCATGTGGAGGAACAGGGAAATAAATTTGATTCACCGAATTAAGAGTCCACTGCCCCTAACCACTATACCTTGCTGACTCCATCCCACCCTTTTCTAATTATGGACAGGTTCACAGTGACCAACAACCAAAGAATACAATCAGCTTAAAATAATAGACTATGTAATGTTATGATTAAAACCTTATTAGCTTTAAAATTACAGTTAGCATCTTTAAAACCAAGTAACAATAATAGGGACAACCAGTCAAGGAGCGTGGAGGGGAAGGGAAGGCACAAACAAAAAGGTACACACACACCCGCCAAAAAAAAAAGAAAAACCCTGATGGGAATACAGGTAGGGGCAGTGATGCCAGCTAAGATCTGTCACAACTCAACCATGGGCCTGGTGGGATATCTCAGTCTTACAGGTCTTGCTGATTGATAGAACGTTGCATCAGACCAGGGTCAGAGCTGAGACAGCCAAATTTCTCTTAGGCCAAGAATCATCAGTAGGTTACTACCGTTTGAGCGTTGATGCTCCTTGGCAGGAGGGTGTATCAGGGGAGGCAGTCACATAGGTATTATGGTCCCAGTCCATTTAGGGCAGGGGTCTGCAACCTGTGGCTCTCCAGATGTTCATGGACTACAAATCCCATCAGCCCCTGCCAGCATGGCCAATTGGCCATGCTGGCAGGGGCTGATGGCAATTATAGTCCATGAACATCTGGAGAGCCACAGGTTGCAGACCCCTGGTTTAGGGCTTTAAAAGTCAATACCAAAAACCTTAAGCCTGATCTGGTATTCAGCTTGGGAGTTAAGAATCTAACCAAGGGGTCAGACTGCCTCCTTCCTCTGCTGACTCCAGAAGGCAAACAGCCGGTCCCATCCAAAGCGACTGCTCCAGGGGGATTTCAAAAGCTGGCAAACATAACCTTCCCCCTGACCGACAAGTTCAGAAAACGCAGTTCTTTGTAAGCTCCATCAGTACCGTTGAAGGCTTTCACGGCCGGAATCAGAGGACCCTCTGAAGATGCCAGCCACAGATACAGGCGAAACGTCAGGAGAAAATGGCCGTGTTCTAGCAGCATTTTGTATGGCCATATTCTAGTAACATTTTCATTTTGTATGGCCGTGTTCTAGTAGTATTTTCAGAGGATCCTCTAAAGATGCCAGCCACAGACGCAGGCGAAACGTCAGGAGAAAAATGCTACTGGAACACGGACATACAGCCCGGAAACCACACAACACTCCATCAGTATTGCCCATCACCTCCAAAAGTGACTATTTATTTATTTTTTATTTATTTCTTAAACTTTTATACCGCCCTATCCCTGAAGGGCTCCGGGCGGTGTACAACATATAGAAATAACAATATAAAATAACTAAAACATTTAAAAGCAGCGATAAAAACCATAAGAACTAATAATAATAATTAGAACGGCGTCCAGCATTCTATTGTTCAAAGTTCCCTCCCCCCAAGAGGGAGGAATGGCGAGTCACATTGGATGACAAATGGCCCAGATGTCAGGGGCCAAAAGAGGGGGGCACCATCAGCGGCCGGTTCCTCCAAAGGCCCGGCGGAACAGCTCCGTCTTACAGGCCCTGCGGAAACTCACGAAGGTCCCGCAGGGCCCGGACAGTTGGAGGGAGAGCGTTCCACCAGGCTGGGGCCAGGGCCGTAAAGGCCCTGGCCCACATGGAGGCCAGCCACATCGCCGAAGGACCAGGGACCACTAGTAGATTGGCCTCCACTGATCGAAGAGGCCGTACAGGGACGTATGGGGTGATGCGGTCTCGAAGATACGATGTTTAATGCATTCCCCCCCATCACACAGGGAAAGATATAAACGGAATCCCTCCATACCAGTGCAGCATGCACCAGAGTGTTGCAGATACACGACAAAAAACAGTAATGGGTTTGCTAATATGGGAGTGCAATTTTAGGGAAAAGGATTGCCAAAAAGTACACAAGTGAAAAATGGTTAGGGATCACTGCTCTTAACTACAAGCAGCCTAAAAGCTACATTCCTGCCATGGATATAATATACATTCCTGCCATGGATATAATTGCATCGGAGCTGTGACAACACGCCTGGTTCATGGTAGGCCAAAAAGCACAGGCAGTCAGCACGCAGCTTAAAAGCTGAATGAGATAAATGAGCTGAACGAGAGCAAAAAGCAGAAAATTCAAGGAGAATGGCTGCTGTTTCCCCTCCCCCCCCCCATTTCCTCTCCTCCACAAACTACCCATACGCCCACACTGAAGTAGATATGTCTGTAGGGGAACACCAGAAATCGAGGGTCAGATTTGGAAAACTAATGTTCAAAACTTGAACCTAGCTGGCAAGGAAGTAGGGCAGGAGAAGTTTCAGGAAGGCAGGAGAATGTGCAGCTGTAACCAAGGCTATTGGACCATGGTCAACAATAGTGTCTCGGTGCACGGAAACTTTACTGGGAGATTCACACTTAGGAACCGTCAACCGCAGCCATGGCCAAGTTGAACCTCAGTTGGTGGAAGGAATAAAGACAGTGTAATCGCCATGTGTCTCCAAGAACAAATGCACTTGTCCAGAATCCCAGCTCCAATTCACCTCTCATCCCCTGTGCTCATAGATTCATAGATGCAAAAGAAGGAGATATAACCAATACATTAAGAAAGATTTAAGGGACAGGATTAGAGGTTGTTGGTTTAAGGTACCCCTTTCCCACTATAAAGTTGTTCCCGTTGAGGACACTGCTATTTATAACAGAGCCCAGAACCTGCAGAAAGCCAAGGTGGTGCTAGGGGCATACCATCCGTTACACCGGAAGGGGAAAACTTGCAGGGCAGGGGGCATTGAGGAAATCATTCAAAAATATCCTTCAGAATCATTGTTTGCATCCTGAATGGAAGCACTGAAATAGGATACACCAACAATATTAACCTCACCAGAAACAGAGCGAAGCAAGATGAGTCCTCCCCCCCCCCGGCCCCAAATAATGGGCTAGCAGTCTTTCCAATCTTGTAAAAAAAGCAGGCATTATTAATTAGTTAGTATTAACAAGGAGCAACTATAAATAAATCAGTGTTTTGATATCTTCCTCTGGATATTTTTCACACCATTCAAAACAAATGTCTGAAGCCGTATGGAACCTTGGAACAGTATCAAATTTCATTCCAGTCCTTGTAATGCAGTTTCCTGCTTTGAACTAGGGATGCTGTGAAGTTCACATCAAACATGTTTGATTCATTTGAAAGGCACAGGTTCAGCTGTCAATCAAACGTGAGCTGTCACCCAGCCTGATCGACTTGGACTGAATGACTTGAAACCCAGCTAAACAGGGGTTTTCGCTGTATTTTCCCGCAAAAAACTATTCATGTGTAAAATGCTAAGAATTAATTCAGTTAACGCCACAGGGTTTTTTTAAAACCCAAAATGTACTTCTGACCGATTTAACAATGCATGGTTGCATCCATACAGGGAAAAATGTTTTCCCGGCAATTTTTTGTCCACAGTGCCACCAGAAGGTTTGGGGAGGGTTTTAAAAAACCAATAAATGCTACTGAGAACTAGCCGTCTAATAGTGTGTTGCTATGATTGCTTTAGTTCCAGCTTTCATTTTTTTAAAAAAAAGGTCTCTAGCCCTTTCTGTTGTGGAGTTATAAGAGGAAATGTACAGATAGCACTCCCTGCGCCCTGGCTTACTTTTTAAAGAAGATCAGTGATCGTAGCAATACATTGTTAAAATATTAGTTTGCAAAAGCATTTAAGAAAATTTTCAAAAACCCTCCAGTGGCACAGATGCAGGAAAATCCAACTGTATCTCCTTCCTAACAGTGCAGCAATCTTGTCAAGCAGGTAAGCAAACAATCAAACCATTTAACAAACAACAAAAGCAGAACCAGGAGGTATTCAAGCATACCAGCCTTAAAAACTGAAGCATATATAGAAAATGTCAAATAGACATGATACCCAAGGGCTCAAGTAATTCATACGTACAACCAGGTTAATTCATGGTACGCTTGGCTCCCGATCATCATAACCACTGCCCAAGTTTTGAGCTGAGTTCAATTACGCAATTACTTCTTCCCACACTGAACTCTGCATGGAATTGTTTGAAAATGGCATGCATTTTGCAAGCTGCTTTGGATAACAATAGGAGCAAAAGCACGAGTTATAAATACTCTAAATAAATAAATGAAAACACCTAGGGGTTCATGTGAACAAGGCAGGACTACACCTGAACAATTCAGCATTTGTCTACGTATTACTTTGCAGAAGAATTTATGAAAGCTTTCTCCTTCGCCCTGAAACTCCTACTAAACTACCTCCTACTAGACTCAAGAGGAGCATAAAATTGCTCCCACCCAGTTGCCCGACAGGAGCACATCGCCATTCCAGAACTCCCTGACGTTTCAACCGTCATGCTGTTTGTGAGGCAGGATTCGGGCACTCTGGGTGTAGTGATTAAACACGGCAGATTTAATTTTAAGCATCGTTTTCTCTTGCTCACCTCTCAGACTCGCAAATCTATAAAAGTTCCAACTACTCAAGGGCTGTGGCTTGATGGCTTCATTTTCATCCATTTCACGCTGGGTTTTCCCCTTCTCCTACTGCCTTCCATTTTTCCTAACAATGGGTTTTCTCCGTGACTACTGTGTTGTACCGGTTCTAGGTCACAACTCAGTGTATCCGCAAGACTACAACCGAAATTCTCGACATTAAAATCTTTGTCTCTGTTCCTCTCCGCCGAACTGCATATCCCTGTCGCAGTGCTATGAACCACTCGCTGGTGGGAAACGGTCGATATCGCTGAAGTTTCAAACAAGCGGACGATCGAACGACACCGCGATCCACTCAACCAATCAGGAGCCGCTTGCCGCGATGCGAGAACAGGAGAGTTCCTGACGGGCAGAGAGCGCCGGCTTTTATACAGTTTCCCCACGCTTCGCTACAATACCCAGATCATTTCAAAGCCGCATTTAATAAACTGGAAAATTTTACGCCAAAGTTTCAGAAGCCCTGGACTGGGCGACGGAAGTAGTTCAGCGCCATCGCCACGTGAAGCTACCGCATCGGAAACTGTAAAACCCCAAAGAACGCCTCCCCGGGCTTCCGCCGTAACACAAGCCAATCAATGATCGAGAGCGAAACAGGTACCAAGATGATCCCGCCCACTTAGCTCGGTTCCAGGGGGCCAAGGAAGTTGCTGTGTGGACAGCCAGGAATCGCCCCCCATTGAAGGGAACCGAGTCGACCTTCACTCCCTTTTGTAGTGCGGAAAGCCCCATTATTTGTCTTTTCCGGTGAATCTTGTCCAGTGGTGGGATCCAAAAATTTTAGTAACAGGTTCCCATGGGGGTGGAATTCAAACTGTGGCGTAGCGCCAATGGGGCTGGGTGGGGCATGATGGGCGTGCGTGGCATGGCATTCCCGGGCTGAGGCATTCCTGGGCAGGGCTGTGCTGCAGAGGACGAAATAAGCTGCTACGCGGGTCGCTTAGCAGGCAGGAAACGAATGCACGCAGGCGCAGGCTGCCACGCACGCTGGTGCAGCTCCTGCTAGACTGCTTCAAGTTCTGCGTGCTACTGCTGAGAGGAGGGCGTAACTAAGGCAAAAATCACGTGGCAAAATCACCCATTAGTAACCCCCTCTCAGCACACACAAATAATTAGTAACCTACTCTTGGGAACCTGTGAGAACCTGCTGGATCCCACCTCTGATCCTGTCTTCTCCCAATGTGACCAAAGTAGGCTCAGTTTAGTCACTTGAGCTTCTAGAGCAGTAGTTCTCAACCTTCCTAATGCCGCGACCCTTTAATATAGTTCCTCATGTTGTGGTGACCCCTAACCATAAAATTATTTGTGTCTCAGTTCCTAAGACCATTGGAAATATGTGTTATCCAATGGTCTCAGGCGACCCCTGTGAAAGGGTCGACCCACAGGTTGAGAACTGCTGTTTTAGAGAGTTCAGACCTGATCTAGAACCCACTGATTTTTCTTTTTGGAGGTCCACAATATCTGCAAAACAACATCATATTTCAAACGACTCCACTCCCTTCCTGTCAGTTTTCTTCACTGTCCACCGCCTCCCCACCTAACATTTCTTCCGCAAAGGTAAGGAGAGCAGAAGCGCAAAAATTCAGTTGTACCAGTAAATTGGCATCCTGTGTTTCGAGGGCTGGAAATTCTCGCCCGGGAGATGACGCGACAGGAAGTTATGCAGTGAAACTTGTTGAGGCGGTTCCTAAAAGATGTCCTACCTAGACGGTTCAAGGCACAAAGAATGGGGACACGTCCATCACAAAGGAAACTCAACAGCCCTTTCATTGGCCGTCTTTAGCAACAAGGAAGATGCAAACTGGCTTCAACCAAGAGTCTCCGAAGAATATACAACAAAGCTCAGTGCATCCCTACTAAGAAAGAGCTATCACCAGCGGAAGCGTGACATGACCACAGCTATTATAAACACCGTTACCATCAGTGTACACAGCAGTTCCAGATAGCTCCGGGGGTCCAAAGAAACTGCGGCATGATACCATTCATGACAGCCAGCGTATTACGGTACTTGTAGTGTCAGACTATGGACCTTTCCAGGTTACTGTTCTAAACCAGATGCCACCTGTTGTCAACTCAAATCCGAGTAAAGCAATACACAGATAGGAATTTCATACAAATCAATATAGAAATGCCCCCAACCCAGGCTAAGTTTTCAGTTTGCATACATTTTAGGAGAAGAATAAATGGTGGCAGTGTATGAATGGGATGGTGCTTGAGACCCCAACCCTAATAACTCTGTAGCGGGTCTGAGTGAGAGGTGATTATTAATGCCATCAGATTATTAATGAAGGCTGGGCTATTCTGTTCGTTACTGTCTGTGATTGGGACAGAAGACCTGGGTGGTGGAATGCTCATGAATAAAGGAAGAGGCACATTGGGCAGGTCTGGGGGTCCGATGCCATGAAGGGGTATACAGGAAATAACCAGCACCTTGAACTGAATCCAGAAACGAACTGGGAAGCAATGAAGTGATTGCAAAATGGATGCGACACGAGTCTGATAAAAATCAGGTTGCGCCATTTCCCACAGGCTGAAGTTTCTGAACAATCTTCAGGTGCAGCCCCATGTCGAATGTTTTAGTGCAATCTAGATTCTCAAGGTTTTGGCAGCATGGAGCCACACGGCCAGGTCCGAAGGGTTAAGATATGGAGCCTTCATTTCCATGCCAGATGAAAATGGAGGGAGGAATCTTTTCCCCAGCTGAAGCCACCTGTTATTTCCAGAAATGCTGCTGGATCAAGTAAACCAGAGGCGTCCAACTCCCATCAGGACTACAATTCCCATCAGCCCCAATTCCCATCATGGACTACAATTCCCATCAGCCCCAACTGGCCATGTCAGCAGGGGCTGATGGGAATTGTGGTCCATGAAAGTGCCAGAGTTGGACACCCCTGAAGTAAACAAGTGGCAAGCTGACTCCGTGTCAGCTCTAGCCTATCAAATGTGGGCAACACATTATTCCTAATGTTTCAGTTTTACCAACCATCAAACATCCAAACAGGATTCAGTTCCAAATTCGTCCCCCTTCAGCCACTTGACCACAGCAAGCAAGTGCTGGCTTAAGACAGGTCAAGCAGCATCAGAAATGCTAGGGTGTCATCAGTATAGTGATGAATCCCCCATCACTAAAACCATGGATCAGCTCTCCTAAGGGCCTTAACACAGAATAGGGGACCCCAACCTTTTTGACCCTGTGGGCGCATTTAGAATTCTGACACAGCATGGTGGGTGCCAAAACAAAATGGTTGACACAAAATGGCTGCTGCAAGAGATGGATCCAGCCACCAATTGATGGCTCACCTTCTGTAAGCTCACTTTCTGTTAGGATGTTGGGGGGGGGGTGCTTCTGGGTTGTATGGTCATGTTCCAGTAGTATTTTCTCCTGAAATGTCAGGAAACAGCCATACAACTTGGAAAACCCACAACATCCTAGTGATTCCAGCCCTGAAAGCCTTTAACAATTCACTTCCTGTTACCTTCTGCCTCCTTTTGCTAGGATTATCAAGTGGTAGCCCCCATCAAAATGGCAACAGAGGAGGCCAAAACATCACCCAAGGTTTTTTTTCCCTTGTAAGAAAGGAATAGCAAGGAGTTCACAGCAGTGTACCTCCCCCATTTAATCATCATACTCACATTTAAAAACAACAACAGGAATATAGGCAAAACTTATGCACACAACAGGCTGAATACCACCCAGTGAGATCCCATAGCAGAGTGCGGGTTTAGCCTCAAGACTCCCAGATCGTAGTCTGACATCCCAGCCAGGGGTCTGCAACCTGTGGCTCTCCAGATGTTCATGGACAACACTTCCCAATTGGCCATGCTGGCAGGGGCTGATGGGATTTGTAGTCCATGAACTTCTGGAGAGCCGCAGGTTGCAGACCCCTGTCCCAGCCACAACACCACTCTAGCTGTTTATACTGGCTACCTATCCCTATTCTAGCTCATTAGCAGATGAAAGAGATCCCTTCCCCATTAAATATGCAGAAAGGGACAAACATTTCTTTTTACTGCTAAAACCATGCTATTAAACATTTTGCCTGAAAATCTTGCAAAGAAGCTTAATTAACTACGTTGGCACTTATTAACAGTTGCAATATTTGCATCCCGCTGGAAAACTGGAAAGAGATCTTAATACAGAACTTTGGGCAGATAGAGAATATGCTGCAAGGGCCAGACTATGAGAAATGGGAACTGCATTTCTTATTTGAGGCTGAATCGATTATGTAAGCATAATAATAATAGCAAGAACATAAATTGGTTATTAAGATATAAGCAACTGCTTATTAGATACTTATTGCCGTTTTAGAATTAAAGGTTAGAATTTTAAAACTATGTAAAGGTTAGGATTTTAAAACTATATAATGTTCTTTCTGAATGATAATAGTGTAGTGATGTTAAGATCCAGTGTGTTAGAGTTTATGTGTGTATGTGTGCGTGTATACTCTCTCTCTCTCTCTCTCTCTCTAGCGGGGCCCGGCCACGCATTGCTGTGGCTTATTGTGGTGAAATGGGCAAGGAACAGTAGCAGCAAATCAATTGCAGAGGCCAGCAGTACATGCTCATGGAAACGCACAGGCTGATACTGTGCGATGTCATTGATGTGTGTGACCGCATCCTCCCTCACTTCTCTTCCCTTGCATGGCACCCCTCCCCCTACCTCCCCAAAGAGATGTGTGTGTGTGTGTGTGTGTGTGTGTGTGTGTGTGTGTGTGTGTGTGTGTGTGTGTGTGTGTGTGTGTGTGTGTGTGTGTGTGTGTGTGTGTGTGTGTGATGGGTAACTGAATTTTATTTTTTCTCTTTCTATATTTTCTTTTCTGTTTTTGATTGATATTTCAGATTTTTCTAAAGATGCAGAAAGAGAACCAAGAAGCACAGCATACTTGAAGCCTGTGTCTTTGTAATACAACCCTTGGCAGACAGGAATGCCAGCGTGGCTAGGAAGGTACATGACAAACAGGCCGGGATCCTTTACAAAGCACTCTAAATCCTTTAATAAAACATGCACAAACCTGCTGCTAGGTGGCTCAACCATGAGATGCTTAGACTCCTTTCAAAATCCCTGCAGGGACACATTGTTATTGCCCTGTGTTGTCCCACAATGGGAGAGTGATGCAAGAGTGAGCGAGTGTGTAGAAATTCAAAGGTCGAAGCTCCACACTGTCTCTGTGCTGAGACAAGGAACTTCTAGAGGAGAGTGCAGCCATGGTGGATGATAAAAAAGGGAAAAAAGAACAGGCCAGAGTCCGACTGGGTGAGGGGCAAATTTAGTCTCAGGTAGCCATGCACTTCTCTGGTGTCGTGATTAAGAGCAGGTGGATCCTACTCTGGAGAACCTGGTTTGATTCCCCACTCCTCCACCTGAGTGGCAGAGGCTTATGTGGTGAACTAGATGTGTTTCCGCACTGCTGCGTTCCTGTGGGTGACCTTGGGCTAGTCACCGTTCTTTGGAACTCTCTCAGCCCCACCTATCTCACAAGGTGTCTGTTGTGGGCAGAGGAAGGGAAAGGAGCTCGTAAGCCACCTTGAATCTCCTTACAAACTCTTCTTGTTGTTGTATTGTGGATCCCACTCAGATGGAAACTCTATTTGCCTTCACAGAAGTGAATGTGGAGACTTTCTTCTACCATTCATGTGCAATAACGAGTCAATCTTTTATGTAGTTTTTAATTTTGGAAGCCACCCCGAGACCTCCGTATGGGGCAGGGTATAAGTTCCAGAAATAAAATAAATAATTCCATTCGACTCAGAGAAACTCTAAACAGGTTTGCTCAGAAGTAAGTTCCAGCTTGGTCTTGGGACTTCCAGGTCAGTTGGTTCTGAGCCACAGCACAGGCAGATATACTTGAGAAAGGCCATGCTGGATTCGATTGTAAACAGGGATTTTGGGGGTAGCAGTTCCTAAAAAGAGTGTGGTGTGCCGCCTGACTCTGAACACGCATGTGACGAATTCTGATGGAGCTTCCAGTGTGCGCCTCTAAAAACTGGGCACCAAGGGAACTGGAATACTCCAAAATACACAGATCAGATGCACAAAACAAGCTACGTTTCGAACAGCTCCTGCAAAGATACTCCCTGTCCGCCTCCCCCACAGCTTAGAGCAGTGATGGCGAACCTTTTTGAGACTGAGTGCCCAAATTGCAACCCAAAACCCACTTATTTCATTCATTTCATTTTAACCTTTAATGGCATATAAACCCACTTATTTATCGCAAAGTGTCAACACGGCAATTTAACCTGAATACTGAGGCTTTAGTATAGAAAAAACGGTTGGCTCCGAGGCGTGCGTTACTCGGGAGTAAGCTTGGTGGTAGTTGGTGGCTTTGCTTTGAAGCAACCGTGCAACTCTTCCAACGGATGAATCATGACCCTAGGAGGGTTTACTCAGAAGCAGGCCCCATTGCCAACAACTGAGCTTACTCCCAGGTAAAGGATTGCACTTTAGTTCTTTGCATGAAAATCAGTGGGGTTTAACAGCGCTTAACAGGGTTACCTACACTGCTTCCCCAAAACTAGGTCTTAGGTTTAATGCTAATAATTGGACCCAGCGGCCCAGGCCAGCCTAAATGTGTGTGTGGGGGGGGGCACTCTGTGCGTGCCCACAGAGAGGGCTCTGAGTGCCACCTCTGGCACCCGTGCCATAGGTTCGCCACCTCTGGCTTAGAGGGTCTGGACCTCATCAGGAACTTAAAAGAATGCAGGCTATTACATATCATTAGGTTGCTCCCAATAAAAGGTATTATGGAGATGGTGTTCGGATTTCTGCAATAATTTATCCTCTAATCTCTTGGGTCAACTGTTACAACCCGTGCTAAAATTCAAAAAGTGTTGTGTAGTCGACCCACGTGGTCAGCGTAAGAACGAGACGAGACGCGGAGATAACATCTGGTGGAGATCGCCAGCAGCGGGAGCCCGGAGGTCCGTGTTCCTAGCGAGTCTCCCGCGTGCTGGTTCCTGGCACCTTTTATTGTTATTCTTATCGCTGCAGAGGGAGGACCGGGGAGTTCCGAGAGCTGGAGGTCGGGAGATCATCATGTGATGCATGATCTCACCTGGCTACGTATGGGAGAGGAGCTGCATGCCTGAGCCTAATCCTCACCTGGGGCAAGACCATTGTCCCTGCGCTCGTGACTGAGCCAGACAGTTCATGACCCGCGGACTCATAGGGGATGAGGAGGGGTGCGGGTATGACCAGAAGGTCAGAGGGTCCGCTATTCCAACGTTTCTAAGTACTCACGGTGCTGTTGGGTCAGCAGTGCATTACTACACTTCCTCCTTAAGCATTTTGTGAAGGTAATCAAAATGCTAAGGGGTGATTTAAAGGACGCTTTGTCTCCTCCGCCCAATAAAGCTGACCGAGCTGCTTGTGTAACATTAGAACTTATTAAGTGGGTAAGGGAAATTAGGGCTTCTACACACGCTACAGGCAATATTAGACACACATTGAATGAAACAAGATCCCATAATCCAGGCAATAATTAAACCAATGCAGAGCTGCAATAACAGCACTCAACCATCCTCCCGCAGCCAGCTCCAGAGGGCTGACCACCAATGGGGCAAAACATCATATTTCAGATTAGATACAACTTCCTGCAATTCGCGACTTTCTGAACTTCACCCAAATTATCAGAGAGATTGGGGCAGCTACGAGACATGCAATATTTCACAACCTTGCGATGCAACAACAATAAGTAATCAATAGCAGTAACGACATCTAGCGACGCTGACGGTTCCTGCTGCTCGAGGCCAGGGCATCCAGAGGGTGGAGGTGTAGAGTTGATAGATCTCGGTGAAGGGCACAGGCCAGAACAGCCGACATAGTCTTAGTGTTACATGAACAAAGTCCGGGACTCCCACAAGGGGAGTCGCAGGGAAACATACCCGCTTCTTATTAGACCGCCAAGGCCGCCCGCAAAGGGGGGGGTCGAGGGAGGCGGAGCGGCACCGGGTGCTTGGGCCCCGAGGTAGCGCCTGATGCAAAACAATGGTGAGACGGGCAGTAGAGAGTCCCGGCAGATAGGGCGGAATGCAACAACAGCAATGATAACTTCTAAAAATTAAGGCATGCAGTAACCTACTAACAAATCGGGTCATAGTAATTTCAACAATTCCCTTTGGAGGTCGGCTCCAATGGGCATAAAGGGCAAGGCATCAGACATTATGTTGGCAACAATATATACAAGACATGCATGTTTCAGACAATGGCCATCATATAAAATGAAAACAATAAACATAGCTAAACAGTACATGTGCTGGGATGTAGCAGGAAGGCAACCCTGTGGTTGCATAATTGTCCAATGCATGGTTTCTGGCGGTTTGACTCACCAAAGCTACAGAGCCATGGCGTTAGAGTCCGCTCTCTAAGAGCGAGGGAGAGCTACTGATAGTCTTTAGAATTGTGAGAAGTTCAGTGACTCTCAATGGCAAGGTTGTGAGAAGGCGTATTCCAACAATTATTCAAGCGGCTGGAAAACAGCTGAGAGTTCCAAGGGTTAATCTATCAGGAATGTTCCTGGCTGCAATTCCAAGTTTCAGCCAGGGGCGGGCAGAGAGGAGAGAGAATGGGCGGGCCGTAGATGAGGAGCAGCGACACAGCTGCCAACCTTGAGCAGCTGGCTCCAGGGCTGCCATTCCCCTGGGGGGGGGGCAGCGAGGGCTGGCGACCTCAAGAATGGGTGTACTGGTTCCAGAGAGGTCCCTCCCATCTCTGGCCCAGGCTGGGGTGATCGGGCTCTCTCACCAGGGCGGGCACGATCCTCCAGGGAGGCCCCCGGGCCTCCATCTCGGGATGGGCTGGCCTGGCATGGCTTAGCTGGACTCTGTATGAGAAACAAGCCACGCCCCAGGGTTTTGTGGCGGCTGGCTGAGTTGGGGTTCTTATAGATGACAAATGGAAAGCCCGAAACCTGAGTGGGGCAGGCAATTTCGATAGAGAATAGAGAAGAGTACTTCGATATGGTCTGGTTGGATGAGACCTTGATTGGGTCAATAGGGAACTACTCCCTTCTTTCGAAGGAGCCTTTGGCTGGGCTTTTCTTAGGTGCAGTTGCCCATTCCTCAATATTAACGAATACTTCGTAACACGCATAGCGCATAAGTGTTTAATTGCCCTCAAGGCTTAGGAGAAGGGAGAGGTCACTAAACGAATGGCAACTTAAACAATTCACAATTATAGTCATATCGCAATATAGTATTCCATAGGGAAAGATTTAGAGAAAGATGCAAAGCAGTTCCTGGGCTTGAGGTTTGATCACACGAAAGCAATTTGAGAGGGGTTTGCAAGAAAACCTTGTCAGATCCCAGATCTAGAGGTGGGGCAAGGCCAGCCCATGAGAGAGAAGGAGGGTGTGCAGAAGAAGGCGGGGAAGGGTTTGGAAGTCAGCTCTACCTTCCCTCCTGTAAGTGAGACTTTGGCCGGTTTGAGCTGCTTCCACCTTCACAGCGGAGGCTGTGTAAGATAGGTGTGCTGGGAGACCCTCCGCACCGGGATCAGCCAGGGGGGCCAGCAGAAATGTGGGAGCATGAAAATAATTCTACGCCACGCCAATGCAGGAAAGTGTAGGCTCAGATGGACGGCGAAAAGGTTCTCAAGGAGAGGTTTGAAGAAGAGCTTTGAAGGTTTAGACTAAGATGGAGGCGGCTTGAAGCAGGTCCCATCGGTCCTTAGGGAGCACGCATCTAGCCAGGTCCCGCTTAAGGCGGATGCTGTAATGGGCTTAAGCTCTCAAGGCATTGGCACATAATCAGAAGGAGAAAACTTTAATTGAAGTAATAAGAGAGCATAGCTTAGAAGCAATGGAAAAAATCCTTATGAGGGGAAACTTAGGGGTCTCTTGAAGTGCGCGACATACAGAACATACATAGGCATACAGAGCACATATAAAGTAACGAGTGGAGGATTATGTAATTTGATTTGAGATCTTGCTCTCTCTGAGGTACTGACGATTTTGCTGCCACTGGGAGCTTTGGAGCTTAGGGCTTGCACAGGCTCAGAGGCTGGCGAGATCTGGTTTGAACCTACAGCCGAGAGGGCCAAGGGGGCTTCTTCACTTAAGGACTTTGGTTTAAGGCCATTGCGCGAAGCATCTTCCCTTTCCATGCCTCATTGTCCCGTAGATTGGCTATGGGGCATTCTGAGGAGGGTTCAAACGGCAGTCCTCTTCCTCAATAGCATTTCTTCGTTGCAATTCAGTGACTGTGGACTCTGCAGAGATTTTGGAAATGCTGCCATTCTGGGGCACTGCGGAGGTAATGGTGACTTTGGGGCAGAAGGGGTTAGCAGAGCAGGAAGTAGACGAGGGGGGGGGAGCAGCTGGCAAGACCAGCCCAATGGTCTCCGGGATGGGATCACTACACCGGAGCTGGGGCAGCCAAGATCTCATGGGGAGCTCCGGGGAAGGGTTTGAGGCAAGACCTGGTTCCGGCTGGGATGTCTACGCTGGCCTCCCCAGCGGCATTGGGATGCCTCGTCTTAGACTTTCCTCTGGGGGTCTCGCCTGGGAGAGACCCTCCTCGGCCAGGGTTGTAGGCCCTCACTGGCAGCCTGCCACCTCCGAAATGTCCTGGCTGGGCCTAAATTGGCATCACTCGGCCTCGGCTGCCCTACGGCAGCGGAGAGGGCGGCTAGAAGGTTACTGATGGGCGAAAGACCCGGAGCATCCCGGCAAGTTTAAGCATACCGGCCAGCTCGGGTTCCTTCCTAGGCCTGTGGACGCTTTATGCACTCAGCGGAGGCGTTTCTCCTTGGTATGCTGGTGGAGTCTCCAGCCTTGGGCCTCGTCAACCTGCCTCTTTGAGGGCCCCCCTGAGCCTGTTCACAAACCTCAGCATAGGGCTCGGGGCTTCTACTGGCGCTAGAAAACTTTGGGTTGGCCGTCCGGTATTGGGGACTTTCAAAAAAACGCCTCTTGTATGGACTAGAGGTTAATTGTAAGTGGGTGGCTACCGCAGGGCGAATTTTGTGCATTGGGCTGGCGAAAAGCTTCGGTGAGCCATAAAGCCGCTGGTGTAGGCCACAGAGGCGGCTGTCCTGCTAAAGCATTGCTGGCGGAACCGCCTCCCAGATCACAAATTGTGTAGGCCAGGAGCACGCGAAGGTGGTTCTTCCAGTCGTCCGAACCATTAAGTGATTCCTCGACAAGTTCTAGCATGCCTCTCTAATGAGGGGCTAGTGATTCTACGCTCGCATCGGGAGCGCCCAGTGAGATGTTATAGCTTAAAGGGCGGTACTGGCTAACCTCATTTAACAATGCCATCCCTCGGTATTCGTGAAATGGACGGGCACAATGCTAGAATATCGGCATCGCCTTCCGCCAGGGTTTTCTTTGCAGATCGCGGGCTACACGCCTATGAAAGTTTGAAACCCGCCGCCATTACGCGGCTGGACGGAGGTGCAGTGGCTTCGAAAATGAAGGCGAGCAGAGGGGCGCTGAGCCGGAGAATTTTGGAAATGGGCTGGAGGAGCAAGGCGGTGAAGGAGGACAGGCGCCCACCGGATAGAGAAAATTCCGGGTTGAAATTGAAGGTGAAAGATCGAAGGAGGGCTGCCTACAGCAAGGGAGCCGAAGTGGTCTGCAGGCTGATGGCTTACATAACATTGTCTCCACGCCAGTAGCAGTGCGACATCGGCGCTGAAAATTCCAGCTAAGAGTGCTCTCGATGTTTTCCCAGTAGTCCCAAGATTCAATGTCCCCCTCTGGGTACCATGGACACTGAGCTTCAATCTCTCAACCAATTTTATGCAGCTCCCCTTCTTCACGGGACCCTGCCGCATTTCGCTAACGCCAGTTCGGGTCAACGCAGTTTTGTCATAAGCCCTGCTTTTGCAAGCTCCTTATACTCACCGGTAATTCCGCCGGACGAGCAAGTCCTTAGGGATCAGCACTTGGATGCGCCATCCAGAGGACAGCGATACCAAACGGTGGTCCCTGGATGCTACCATCCAGCTGACTTCGGTATCGCCCTTCCAGCGCACGGTGAGCAGGGTGGAGGTCTGAGGATTCCGGTTTCGCACCAGCTAGGCCCACCAATGGTCGCTGTAAGAATCCAGACGGTACGCTGAGATAACATCTGGTGGACCGCCAGCAGCGGGAGCCCGAGGTCCGTGGTTCCTAGCGAAGCCCCGCGGCTGGTTCCTGGCACCTTTTATTGTTATTCTATCGGGCGTAGGAGGAGGACCGGGGAGTTCCGGGAGAGCGGGAGGCGGGAGGTCGGGAGATCATCATGTGATGCATGATCTCACCTGGCTACGTGCGGAGAGGAGCGTAAGCGTCTGAGCCTAATCCTCACCTGGGGGCAAGACCATTGTCCCTGCTACCGGGTGACTGAGCCAGACAGTTCAAGACCCGTGACTCATGGGGATGAGGAGTGGGGCAGGCACCAGAAGGTCGTGAGGGTCCGCATGCCCAACGTTCTACCACGGTGCTGCTGGGTCAGCAGTGCATTACTACAGTGTTGCAATCAACCTCCACGCAGGCAAAACAAGATTGGAGCAGAGTCCACTGATTCCGTGCAGGCCTGCCAGCTTCCACAAACTGGTTCTGACCTTTGGAGCAACTCTTCACAGCCTGGGAGCTCCGTAACTCAGACTGCAGGTCCCCAAGTGAAGCAACTCCACAACGTTTGGTGTCAGGAAATAATAACTTCTGGAACTTAAGGGCCAAACTACTGATTATGTTTTGTCGAAGGCTTTCACGGCCGGATTCAACTGGTTCTGGTGGGTTTTCCGGGCTGTGTGGCCATAATCTGGTGGACCCACCAGACCACGGCCACACAGCCCGGAAAACCCACCAGAACCAGTACTCATTATGTTTCCTATTCCAGTCCACCCATGTTTGCAAGTGCCCCAAGGGCAGGGGTGTCAAACTCGCGGCCCTCCAGATGTTCATGAACTACAATTCCCATCAGTCCTTTCCAACATGAGCATTGGCTATACTGGCAAGGGCTGATGGGAATTGTAGTTCATGAACATCTGGAGGGCCGTGAGTTTGACACCTGTGCCCAAGGGGAATTCTATTCCCAGGTGTAGAGGGCCCTATGCAGATCAAGACTGTGAAACTCAGACCCCGTCCACACATGCAGAATAATGCACTTTCAATTCATTTTCACAATTGTTTGCAAGCAGATTTTGCTATTTCACACAGTAAAATCCAGCTGCAAAGTGCATTGAAAGTGCATTATTCTGCATGTGCCGTTATTCCCCACATGTGCATTATTCCCCACATGCCATTTTCCTGACCAGAAATTACCCCAGGGTGCAATCTGAGACACTGAGGGAAAACTCTGTGTAACATCTTGGTACATGCGGAGCTCTCAGCAGGGCAAACAGCAGCCTCCTGGGACCCTTTCAGGTTGGGAAAACAATGCAAGGAGGCGGAGGCCTGGTGTCCTCACTTGCTACAGTCCTGATCTGAAATGGCTCCTATGCTAAACCATGTCGAAATCCCCATGCTGCCATGGAAGTTTACTGGGAGACCGTGGGGTAGTCACACACTTGGCCTAGCTCAGTGATGGCGAACCTATGACACGGGTGCCAGAGGTGGCACTCAGAGCCCTCTCTGTGGGCACACAGAGTCCCCCTCCCCCCCACATCTAGGCTGGCCTGGGCCACTGGGCTCGATTATTAGCATTAAACCTATGACCTAATTTTGGGGAAGCAATGTAGGTAACCCTGTTAAGTGCTGTTAAACCCTACTGATTTTCACGGGAAGAACAAAAGCGTGATCCTTTACCTGGGAGTAAGCGCGGTTGCTGGCAATGGGGCGTGCTTCTGAGTAAACCCTCGTAGGGTCGTGATTCACCCGTTGGAAGAGTTGCACAGTTGCTTCAAAGCAAAGCCACTGACTACCACCAAGCTTACTCCCGAGTAACACACGTCTCAGAGCCAACCGTTTTTTTCTAAACTAAAACCTCAGTATTCAGGTTAAATTGCTGTGTTGGCACTTTGCGATAAATAAGTGGGTTTTGGGTTGCAATTTGGGCACTCGGTCTCGAAAAGGTCCGCCATCACTGGCCTAGCTTATGTCACAGGATTGCTGTGAGCATAAAATGGAGGTAAAGAGAATAGTGCAAGCCAGTTTGGGTTCCATTAGATAGAAAGGCAGGATATAAGTAAAAAAAAGTGAATATGAACCTGGAAATACAAGCATACATGACTGTGTGTCGATGTAGAAGAAATGGACTCGACTTCTGTTTACTCATGTTTGCATGTTTACTCAAACATTAGTGAGCACCACAGCTCCATACAGAGTCCCCTGGAAAATCTCTTTGGATCTCTCACACCTGCTGTATTGGACTTGCCCCACCTTGAAGGGTTGGTGTGAAACAGTCCTGCTTATAAAGGCCTGGGTGACACTGGAGCAGCAGCGGCGTAGGAGGTTAAGAGATCGCGTATCTAATCTGGAGGAACCAGGTTTGATTCCCAGCTCTGCCGCCTGAGCTGTGGAGGCTTATCTGGGGAATTCAGATTAGCCTGTACACTCCCACACACGCCAGCTGGGTGACCTTGGGCTAGTCACAGCTTCTCGGAGCTCTCTCAGCCCCACCTACCTCACAGGGTTTTGTTGTGAGGGGGGAAGGGCAAGGAGATTGTCAGCCCCTTTGAGTCTCCTGCAGGAGAGAAAGGGGGGATATAAATCCAAACTCCTCCTCCTCCTCCTCTTCTTCAAGTAATGCAGCAGGCCCCAGTTTACATAGAAGCAATGTGATTGGTGGTTGGGAGGCACAGTTGCCTATGGCCAATGTTAGGGGGGGGGGGAAATAATGCTGACAAGATACACAGAGCAGATCCTGTCAGAAGAGAAGGAGACAGCAGAACAGTCTTGTCTGTGCTGAAGTGAACAGCTTGGAGTTCTGCTCAGTACAGATCAGATCTGAACAGATCAGTTTGAGAACAGCTTGTGTTCAGTTTGAGAGCCCTTGTTTCGGTTTTATAGCCCTTGACTATAAATGGAGATCAAGTAGAGCGGGTGGCTAGTTTTAAATTTCTGGGCGTTATGATTAAAGAGGACTTGACCTGGGGCGTACAGACTGCCGCGGTGGTTAAGAAGGCCCAGCAAAGACTGTACTATCTGAGACTTTTAAGGAAACAACAACTGAATGGAAAACTCCTGGTGTCCTTTTACAGCTGTGCTATAGAGAGTGTCTTAACCTGCTGCATCTTTGTATGGTTCTCCAGTTGCACAGTGGCAAATAGGAAGTGATCACTACTGCACAGAGGATTATCGGCTGCCCTCTCCCCTCCTTGGAAGAACTCTATAATTCCCGAAGCCTAAAGAAAGCCCAAAATATTCTGAGAGACCCGTCTCATCCAGCACACTCTCTTTTTGAACTGTTACCATCCGGCAGACGATACAGGTCTATAAAAACTAGGACAAAGAGGCTTAGAGACAGCTTCTACTCTAGAGCTGTGGCTATGCTGAACTCCGCGGCTTCGTGTTGATGTGTTTGGGGCTGTGTAGGGATGGGTGGAGGAAGGGGAAAGTGAGGATGGGGTATGAGTCTGAAATTGTGTGCATCGAGGAATGCTGCTGTAAATTTCGTTGTGCGTGCACGATGACAATAAAGTGCTTATGAGAGCAGAGTCTGAAGAGTGGAGTCTCTCAGTTCTGACTCTTGTGAAGAGGGATTCTGATCCAGCTCAGATAGCTGGCAGAATTCTGGTAACCCTCTTCAAGCGGAGGAAGCTTGAGCGAGGCCAAGGAAGGCCCTGGCTTTTGGTGCAGAGCGAAGCGCCGGCCAGAGGCTTGTCAGTGGACACTGACCGGACCTAGGAGTCTGTCCAGCCCCTGTACCATACCAGTCTGGAGAGGGCCCCAAACCTCTAGGCAGAGAGGGTTTGATGTGTGTGAGTGAGGGAGGCTGTGTAATGCCTGAAACTCACGGGGCCAGGACTGAGGGTGTGTGAAACAGGGGGTAGTGGAAGAATAAGGTCAAGGGTGTGTCTGTGGAGAAAAGTAAATCATATTAAAGCCAATTCGTTTATTGAAAGACACCTGCATGTGTCTGTGTGCGTGTTAAGTCTGAAGAACCACCGAACATCGAAAGCTTATTTGAAGGTTATTTCTGAGCAAGTTAAAGGAGATTCTTTTACTTCAAAAATAAACTTTTATTTATTTTGTTCAAATTCCCTCATGCCAATACATGTCTGTGTGTGATTGATAACGTGGGTGACTGACTAGAAACCCCAGCCATCGTGAGTTCCCTCCAAAATTATTAATTAAGGGACCCTGTAGGAACTTCCCCTCAAGCAAGAGTGACTGAGGGGTGGGAATCCTTGAAAATACTGGTGGCTAGAAGCAGTGTGGGGTTTTCTAGATCTCCTTAAGTAAATGGTGGCAGCGAAAGTAAAATAAAGGAGGGTTCCTGAAAACAACAACCAGGAATCCCTTTTCTCTGGCCAATCTGCTATATTTGGTAGCCAGTGGCGTGGTGTACTCGCCACACCTGCCTTCTCGGATTACTCTTTTATCTCCAAGTCACATTTCCAGATTTCAGTCCACATTTAGCACAACTTTTTCACTTTTCCCCTGCTGCGGCAGCCAAAAAGGCACCCCAAAATCGGGGCACACCACAAAATAGGGGCACAGGAGGCAAGGAAGCTGTGTTCTGCAAGCAGAAATCTTTCCACTCATGGAAACTCCTCCCTGGATTCAAGTCATTGTCTTCTGTATTCTCTTCCTGTTTCCACTGCCGGACAGGATGCAAATTTGCATTCCCTTTACAAAAAAACCCCAAACAAGCCAAGATGTTCCAAAAGGCTGAATTCTACACCAGTATAAAACTAACAAATAAAGCTACAGAACACTTCCCTCTGTGATACACCTCTGAAGATGCCAGCCACAGATGCAGGCGAAACTTTAGGAACAAGATCGACCAGACCCCGGCCACACAGCCCGGAAAACCCACCACAACCAGGAAAAACAAGCTTATCGGGAGCCTTCTGCTTTTCCTAAGAGCTGGGGGTTTGGATGTCGCACTCAGCTACCATCCTTCAGCCGCTGTGTCCAACTCCGTTCTAACTCCATGTGCAGTATCCACATCGAAGCAACGGCTGCCAAAGCATTTGCTGCTTCAGCTCATCTCTGAGCCAAGAACTGGGCTATATTAAAAGCCCCACCCCCCCTTTCAGTGCTGTAAAACTGGATGTGCCAGGACATTGGCTCCAAAGCCCCTGAGAGCAGCAGGCGCCTCAGACCTGCAGCACAGATGGGACCGGAGGACAATTTTAATAATCTTCTCATCATAATCTCACTGGCGCACTATCTAGAGCAGATGATAAACGGCTTTTGTCTGAAGGATGCGCCGTGCAGGCTTTCGAAAAGAACACAGAAAGGTGAACCACAGAGCACACACTGAAAGTCAATGGACAGCTGACATTGGTCCTAGACGGCAAGAGGGGAAAAAAACATTCCTGCGGAGGAGGGCTGGGTTCACAGTGGTGCTGCATGTTCCAGGAATGTCTGGCTACCTCTTTGCATTTGATGATGCAATCTAGCAAACACACTGAGCTTGTTACACGTCCCGTTTAATAGCAGCAGCAACCAGTTGAGAGAAAGCGACAAGACGACTCCATGAGGAAACAGCCGCAAGAAAGCAGCATTGTTACAGATGTTAAGTAGTTCAACAAGAACCTAATTTACGACAGATTCTATCAGGTTATCTAAGTCTACCCTGTAACAAACTGTGTTAACCCTACTTTTCCAAGCTGTTCTTACTTTATTTTATTTTTATATTACAGTATATACACCCCACACATCCCAACAACAGCCAGGCTCAAGGAAGCTTACAAACATAAAACATTACATACAAAAATAATGTAACTGCAATAAAACTAATAATACTAAAACCTACATTTATATCAACAGCTGGTAAGAAGTACAATGACAAAATTCAACCTATCGTCTACATCTCTGTCTCAAGATAATCCCGGTCTCAAGATAATCCAAGATAATGACCTACTTGGAATGGACTGATTATTCTTTTGATCTTATTTTAAACTAGCCTCACTTTTCAATGCCTTCCCCCCCCCCCCCCACACACACACTTCTATCATTTTGTTGTGCCGATAAATCGGGGATCTCCAACCTCAGCAGTGGCGTAGTGGTTAAGAGCAGGTGTACTCTAATCGGGAAGAACCGTGTTTGATTCCCCGCTCTGCCGCTTGAACCGCGGAGGCTTATCTAGGGAATTCAGATTAGCTTGTACACTCCCACACATGCCAGCTGGGTGTCCTTGGGTTAGTCACAGTTCTTCTGAGCTCTCTCAGCCCCACCTACCTCACAGGGTGTTTGATGTGAGTGGAGAAGGGCAAGGAGATTGTAAGCCCCTTTGAGTCTCCTGCAGGAGAGAAGGGGGGGATATAAATTTTTTTAAAAAATGGCTGCCATTGGAGGAAGGATCCAGTTTTTGCTTCCAGTTTTTCCAAAAGGAGGGGATTGCTGACCAACACAGCCACACAGGGAGAAATTGCCAAACATAAGAAAATCTATGGCCCAACTGAGGGTTATGGTACACCTGCTCAGCGCTTTGCTAGTCACCCAGGACTCAGTTCCCTTTAAGAACCTTTATAACTTTCCTTCAAGGCTCAAGAACTGAAGAAGAACCAAGGAGCAAACGGCAGACACCCATGGAGAGAAGCCATGGCTCAGTGTGGCGTAGTGGTTAAGAGCAGGTGGACTCTAATATGGAGAACCAAGTTTGATTCCCCACTCCTCCACGTGAGCGGCAGACTCTTATCTGGTGAACTGGATTAGTTTCTCTGCTCCTACACACATCCCGCTGGGCCCAGTTCTCTCAAAACGTTCTCAGCCCCGCCTACCTCACAAGGTCCCTGTTGGGGGTGGAGAGAAAAGAAAAAGGAGTTTGTAAGTCGAAATGGGTAGTTTGTTTTATGTGTGAAAAAATAAAAATAATTAATTTTTTTAAAAAAAACAGGAGCATACATCCATCACAATTACCCAATGAAAACTCGCAAACAAATCCTTCCTCAAAATCTCGGAATCGAGAAAATCACGACTTGGGATGTGAACACAAAACAAAACAAAAATGGTCTGACGAGGGCTGAATATGTTGTAGAAAGCACAGAACTTTGAGAGCCAGTCAAAGATAAAAAGTGGGGTCAGAATCCATCTGTTCGAGCTCCTGAAGAGGAGAATCCTCAATTGGGAAATTTCAGGGAAGAGGAAGAGGAAGAGGAGGAAGAAGAGGAAGAGGAAGAAGAAGAAGAGGAGGAGGAGTTTGGATTTATATCCCCCCTTTCTCTCCTGTAGGAGACTCAAAGGGGCTTACAATCTCCTTGCCCTTCCCCCCTCACAACAAACACCCTGTGAGGTGGGTGGGGCTGAGAGAGCTCCGAGAAGCTGTGACTAGCCCAAGGTCACCCAGCTGGCGTATGTGGGAGTGCACAGGCTAATCTGAATTCCCCAGATAAGCCTCCACAGCTCAGGCGGCAGAGCTGGGAATCAAACCCGGTTCCTCCAGATTAGATACATGAGCTCTTAACCTCCTACGCCACTGCTGCTCCTCTTAAGTTATGGTATTTATTGTTATGCTATTTATTGATTGTTTTATCTTGTTGGGTTTTATTATCACATGAATTATTATTCAATTATGGTTTTATCTTTGTTCACCGCCCTGAGTCCTTCGGGGGAGGGTTTGACTTGCCCCCGTCATGATTTTTTAACGGCACCACCAGCTTATGACGTTCTGTGCTGGAGACAATCATATAACCGCAGCATGACGAAGCAGAACAAACGAACGCCTTCACCTTGTGAGTGAGCGCCAAGCGACATAGGCCAAAACAGCACTGGCATATCTGAAGAAGCCTTGCAGGCAAACTGCTAAAATGCAACACAGATGTTTGCTGGTTGCTCAACAGTCTGGGAGGGAAGAAGGGATGGGGTCAATTTGGGAGATCAGCGCCAGAGAGAAAGAAAAATACTGGAAGAATCCTTGGGCTAAAGGCGCTTTCATTCAAGAAATTAGAAGAGAAAGGAGGAGGAAGGGAGACACACTGCTGGAAATCTGTTTAATTAACAACCCCGAGAAAGTATTAATTAATTTATATTTATTTATTTATAATTCGATTTATAAACTGCCCTCCCCCCCGAAGGACTCAGGGCGGTGAACAAAGATAAAACCATAATTGAATAATAATTCATATGATAATAAAACCCAACAAGATAAAACAATCAATAAATACCATAACTTAAGAACAATGTTGTATCAGATGGTGACAGAACCCACCCCCACACGCCCCCACACACCCCGTGCCCACGAGAGGCCAAGATGAAATGGGGCTATACACTCAACCCGGCTTGCCAAGCGCCTGGCGGAACAGGTCCGTTTTGCAGACCTGCAGAAACTTTGCAAGTCCCGCAGGGTCCTGGTCTCTCAATTGGCCATGCTGGCAAGGGCTGATGGGAATTGTAGTCCATGAACATCTGGAGAGCCACAGGTTGCAGGCCCCTGCTTCTAGGGAGTTTGTTCCACCAGAGAGGAGCCAGGGCCGTAAAAGCCCTGGCCCGCCTAGAGGCTAACCGGATGACTTTCGGGCCAGGGACCTTTAGTAGGTACTCCTCCGAGGAGTGGAGGGACCTAGTGGGACAGTAATTTAAGATAAATGGCAGGAAAGAAGAAGAATGGTAGTATTTTCATCAGCCCCGAAGTATACAGAATAGAAATTCAGATACAGACATGTCAAAATGCAGAACATACTGTCAGTATTTTTGGAGCTACTGGCTTCAATCCTACCTAGTTTTTCACGGGGCAAATTTTGCCACTCCTCCATCATGCAGGAAAGCTCAGATTTCCCAAAAACTATTATTGGGGAGCCTTTATTAGTTGATGGGCTTTACAAGACACTGACTAGTCCACACCAGAAACTGACTAGTCCACCCTGCAGCAGAGTAGAACCATAGTCACATTTGTGATCCTACTGCAGATACAAACCTCTGCAGGGCTCATATGAAATTCCACACGATGGCATGCCAGCAACAGCTCAGCGCAGAGGGAGTTACAGACCACCAGAGCAAAAAAAGGAGGATGCTTGCCTTCGTGTTTGAATGACTGCTTCTGTGTGAAAGTACAGGAAGAGGCAGCAGGCAGATTGAAGGACAAATGTTCCAGGACTGATAGCTCCAATACAGAGCCCCGGCACCCCTGTTTAGCCTATAAGCTGCCCTGACCTGGATGGCCCAGGGTAGCCCAATCTCATCAGATCTCAGAAGCCAAGCAGGGCCAGCCATGGTTAGTATTTGGGTAGGAGACCACCAAGGAGTTCCTGGGTCGCCATATAGAGGAAGGCAACCACCGCTGTAAGTCCTGCCTTGAAAACCCTACAGGGTGGCCATAAAACAGTTGTACAGCACTTTATACACAAGCACAGCCTATATGATCTACTGTAGCTCCCTGAAACACTGAAGCTAATAAAAACCCTTCCTTCCCCCACTGGTTAATCTCTGACGAACAGAATGTCTTCTCCTGCACTGTCATTATAAGCTCAACATTAGCCCCTCCTGGGCGGGAAGGAACCTTTGAAACCCACCTCTCCTGCCAACGGGGCAGTCTAGCCTAGCCGCTCCCCTGCCATACCTTTCTGCACCCTCCCTGCTAAGAAGATAACCGCGGTCCTTACCAAACTCCAAATCTCAGCTATGCTGGAGTCCGCAGATGGGCCTCTGGACTCACCTTTAGCACACTAAGCCACGCTGGGAAGGATAAACCGCCTGGCTCTCTCCCCAGAGAAGCGTGCCAGGAATCCATCACCTTACCAACCCTCTCATATCATGCACAAGCTGCGGGGGGGGGGGGGGCAGCTTCCAGGCAGAGACATGTCTACATATAAAGATGTCGCTGTATCCCCATCTGAGAAGGCAAGGCAAGCATTTTGAAACGGCGCCAGTTGGTATCGGATGTCAAAATATAGCTCATCGCGAGCATTCAGGAAGACTCAGGCGTCGTAATCCTTGAAACCCAGCAGAATCCTTATTTAAACTGTGGTTCAGGGCAGGATAACCTCCACCAGGGAAGTCAAATGCAGGCTATTCCCCAACAAATGAAGGCAGCAGCCTAACATTAGAGGACAAGAAAGCCCAGCCATTTTTACGAGCATGTACAGTTCAGGCGTGCTCCCGTTCAACTTGAAGGACATTTCGAGAGGCATAAGAACAAACCTATTGCAGAGCATTGTCCTCCCTGATTGTAACCATTATTATACTTTGAAAAACCCTGACCTGCCTTTAACAGCCGTGAAGTTTAACGAGGCCAGTTGGTCTAATTATCTAGAATCTGGCTAGCTGTTATATTTAGATTTAGATTACATTGCCGTGTCGTTCTAACTTATGTTTATATATATTACTCCAATGGGAGAATGTAAACAATTTTTCCAAAACATTTGGTTACTGTTTGTAAAATTACTTTGGTTACTTTTAAAGTAAATTGCTACTCCAGTGGGAGAACTAAAAAAATTTTGAAGTCATTATTGTAGCCTGTTGGTACAAGTTTTCTTCATTTTCACCGTTCAACTTGAATGCATGATTTTCAGGTGCTAATTCCCGCCTTTGGGTTTCCAATGCTGAGACAAGTTTAACACCCTTGGCAAAGTCCCCACCGGGTTTCCCAGAATTAAGAGGCCCAGATGTGAATTTTGGCCGTGTCAAAGAGAAACACAGCACGGCTTAAAAACAAAACAGCTCAATAATCACCCGGAATGTCTCTTACAAATGGGCAAAATGCTTGTGCTGCTTGACATATCGATTTGTTACGGCATAACTGTTCACAGCACAAAAATGGAATACATCAGAATGGGAGCTGGTATTTATGCACATGGTACGAAAGAATGAAACACATTAGGGGTGCTCGAGAGCATGTCACAGTAATAACACCGATGTCCAACCCTTATTTCTGCGAGCTCAGAGAAGTGCACATCATTTTCCCCAAGAGTTTCCTATCCAGTACCTAGTCCGGACCCAAACAGAGACCAAAATATGCTCAGATACCTCCAAGGACATTCCAGAAAGCACACCAAAGAAGAATTAAGTCTGGAATTGGATGTTTTCTTTGCAGGGGAAGGGGGAAGAAAGACAGAGATAGTGTAAGACAAAAGATTCCTGAGCCATTACAAATTCAGTTGCTGTAAATGCAGCTCTCTAAATGTTTAATCAATAAAGCCAGTGATGAACAGGGAAGCATCTGCTATTGAAAGTCAAGACAGAAAGTAAGAGGACATAGGGTTGATCACCCTACCTTTAGCTGAGGCTCTTTCTGATTTAATATTTAACCACTTTAAACAGTTTTTTTTACATAAAATGATCATCCCCAATGGAGGGAAGAGTGAGGAGGAGGAGGAGGAAGAGTTTGGATTTGTACCCTGTTTTTCTCAGCCATAAAGAGTCTCAAAGCTGCTTACAAACTTCTTCCCTTCCTCACCCCACAACAAACACCTTGTGAGGTAGGTGGGGCAGAGAGAGAGAGTCCTGAGAGAACGGTGACTAGCCCAAGGTCACCCATTAGGCCTCATGTGCAGGAGAAGTGGGGAATCAAACCCGGTTCTCCAGATTAGAGTCCATCGCTCTTAATCACTGCACCATGTTGGCTCTCTGTGTGATTGTGTATGCTTTTGAGAAGGGCATGGTTTTTGCTACTGCCCTTCAAACATTAACAGTAAGAGGAGGAATTCATCTTAGTTGAAATGTATACTTGCCCTGGTGTTTAAAAATGCACAAGGTAACACAGAAAGCCGTCCAAAACCTGCCCTTGAAATGTTGCCTTGTCACAACCCAGATATTCTCCCCAGCACCTTTAAATTGAGATATGTTACAACCATGGTTTCTCCTGCTTGCCACCTCTCCTTTTCTTCCCCTTCTCCCCGCCTGCTGTAGGTAACAGGACACCAAAAAGAAGGGAAAGGGGGCCAAATAAAATGACTGGAGAATTATGGGGTAGAGAAACTTGGAATGGCTCACTTTCCAGAGTGTGAATGCAAAGTCACAGAACAGACCTCCAAGAGCAAACAATCTTGTCTTTAAAGGTACAGAGGATGAACAATCAATTCAACACAGGGGACAGCGGAGAAAACATTTGACATTATCTACTCAAATGGAAAGCACACAGATTGCATCATGGAGCTGAAGGCCACTTGGCCAGACGAGGTAGTTGTAAAACAAACAAACCCTGGAATAGACCATCTTTGATACACAGCTTGTACTAACCCTTGATTCCATCACTGACAGAGACAAGTATAAGTAGAAGAGAACTAAGGAATCATACAGCTGGAAGAGGCCACAAAGGCTATCAAGTTCAACCCACTGCCATGAAGGAACACCCAATCAAAGCATTCTTGACAGCCATCCAGCCTCTGTTTAAAAACCTCTAAGGAAGGAGACTCCACCACCCTCCATGGCAGTGTATTCCATTGTCAGTCAGTAAATTTGGGACTTCCTGTTTTATAAAGTCAGCCTAGAATACATGCTGACACTATATTAAAAATGTTTTCTTGGTCAGAAAAACTCACGATAGTTAGCTTTTTTTCCCGCTTTCAGCTGTGCGGACGTATAGTCATACACTCTGCTGACACAACTCTGCCACTCCCAACACAACATTTAAGCAACAACATTGTAGATAAACAGTTAGCTTTTAAGATCTTCAGGACAGGATCCTGCTGGGACTCTCAGTTTATTACTGTGCCAGAGAAACAGGATAATATCATCAGGTGTGAATGCATGGGGGTGGGGGTGAGGAACACTAAGTACCAGCTCTAAACTGGCTGGTACTAAATCTTAGGAAAGTCACCCCACACTATTTCTAGGTCACCCCCTATCCACCACAGACCCGGCCAAACATGTGCTGGTGCTAAAACTGAATTCACAAGTGTGTTGGGGCACTGTTGGATCGGGCCCACAGGTATGTGGGGGCACTGTTGGATCGGGCTCACAGAGAAGGGCTTATGTTTCTTTTCCCACCACTTCCCCGATGTGAAACAGCCTCCGGTGGGGGTGCTATGCACCCCCTAGAAACACACATAGCCCGCCAGTTATTCGTCCGTTTCCCTACCAGCAAGCATGTTTGATACCTGTAAACGCCTTCAGTCGACACTTAGCCTAACAAAAGTCAATATGGAAATTTTAAGATAAACGAAACAATAACAGGGAACCGAAATAGAAGCTATTGCTGTAAGTGAATTCCGTTCTCACCACCGGCTCAGTCAGATACTGTCGATACTGCATACAAACTTGGAATGAGACTAAATGTAACCCCACAGCTTTTATAATTGAGGCACACTATTTTAAATGGGCTGTAGTTTTTCACATAGCATTATAATTATTGTAGAATTTGAAACAGTGAGTTGATCTGCAGATTTAATGGCAACTGAACCCTTCATTGGGGTCAGTCAAATGCCTATTGTATTAGGAAGCTTAAGTTCACCTGTCAGTGCAAACAATTCATGTGTTATTCTCCTATAAAGAATTTTTGAAGCTCCACATCCAGAATATGTAATTGCAGAAACGTTGGAAGGGATCGAAAAGCGATTGAACCACAAGCGGCAGGGATGGCTAGGAACTTTGGTGTTCTATTTAACTGGGATTTTGTTACTTTTCCACCCAGCATATGGTTTGCTGGTGATTATTTTGGGGGATAATGCGTATGTCTTCTGTAACCATTTGCATTGCAACAACCAGTCTTTATAGGTAAGCATAAACAATATACATATATTGAAGTTCATACTGATTATAGTTTGCTTACACAGTTTCATGTCATGATATCTGCTATTTCTTGTACCGTACACTCTTGTTGTATCTAATGGAACCCCCACAGCTCCAAAAGTCTTTGGCCATCGTTCATCCCAAACAAGCTCCTGCTTCCTCACAAAGTCCTTGGAAAACAGAGATGGAATGGCAAAAGAGACGGCAAGCCAGGGGACAACCGAATGAATGTCTTGATGTTAACCCAAAAGCACCACTTGTCAGAGCCAAGAAAAAATTGGGGTAACTTAGTGAGGACTGGATATAGGCACTGTGGATATTTGCAACATAAACAGGGAAGGATCAGAAACCCCAAATGTCAATGTAGACACCCTAAACAAACAGCAAATTGCACCGTAAAGAGTGTCCGTTTGTGACGGCATATGTCGGCAATGTTGGCAACAGCACAGCGGATATTTGGGAAAGCTTGAACTTGACTTCCGGTTTAAAAATCATGCATTAGCACTACACTTTTAACACCGTGTTCATATTTTCAGTGACAGGTTTTAAATGGCTCGGTGGAGAACCATCTACTCGAATTGCTCTGCAACAGGAAATACTGCCCTACCATCCATGAATAAAAAACCGAGTCCGTGCAACTCTCCCTTTACCCAACGCCCCGCCACACGCCCACCCGGTACTCACGATGCATTCCCGGACCCTCTCGTGGAAGAGTTGCTCCCGCACCGACAGCACGTCGTAGTCCCCCGCGTCCATTCTCTGGTCAGCATGGCTGGAGGTTAAAAGGGGGGGCGGCAGGAGCGGCGCCTGGGGAAGCAGGGACCGAAGACCCCAGAGCCCCGCCGGGGAAGCCACGTTGGACGGAGCGGGACGTTCTAATCGCACCCTTTCAAGCGCCTCAACATTCCAGCCACGTCACAATGCCGAGGAAGCGCCGCGTTCCATCCTTAAAGAGACGCCCGAACGCCCGCCAACGACGACTTCCCTCCGCTACGCTTCGCCAGCCGCGAGAGACCGACAAAAGGGAACAGCGTCCGCTTTCGAAGCCCTTCCTCAAAAAGCGTCCATTGGCTAGCTCAGACTTAATGACTCACTTCTCATTGGCTGGCTCTTGGAGGTCAGCGCTCCTCCTGATAGGCTGAGCTCAGCGTTCTTTCTTTCGTGAGCCGCCTCCTCCCAATAGTGACTTGAGACCTCATTTTGTTACACAAAAAGTGCATATTCCTCCGCCATGTCGGGCCTTGTTGTAGAATGCTCCGCCTGGGCCACAGTGCCCACCTAGCAATACAGTAGCCCTCATTGGCATAATAATAACAGAATAAAGGGAAAATATGAATATAACAATAACTAACTTTTTAGATTACTTGTGTGGAAAGAGCCCATGGGGCCTAGGTTAGAGGCTCAACCTGGCTGTGTACCAGCATCAGCTAGGACAGGGCAGGCGTCTGCAACCTGCAGCTCTCCAGAGGTTCATGGACTACAAATCCCATCAGCCCCAGCCAATTGGCCATGCTGGCAGGGGCTGATGGGATTTGTAGTCCATGAATATCTGGAGAGCTGCAGGGTGACAGGGATCGCTTGTGGTTTGTTGGTTTTGCTATTATATTTTTAATTGGCTTCTCTGCCTGAAAGCGGAAAGCAATTTGAAAACATAACTTCACCTAAATTAAAAAGATTAGGGTTTTATACATATTTTAATCCATAAACAGTACAAACTTTCACAGTAAACCCAAGATATATAAACATTTACAAAATGCAGAAATAAATCAGACAGCTAAAAACCACTAGTAAAACCCACAATAAGACTATCACAACAATAGAAAATGTCCACTGATATTTTTGACACCCCAGTGTGGTATAGTACTGGACTAGGTTCTGGTAGACCAGGTGTGAATTCTTACTCTTCTGTAGAAGTTCCTTAGGTGACCTTCAACTAGCGAGGTCTGCAACCTGTGGCTCTCCAGATGTTCATGGACTACAATTCCCATCAGCCCCAGCCAACATCTGGAGAGCCGCAGGTTGCAGACCCCTCACTTTCAGAGTATCCAATCTCATGAGGTTGCTGTTGTGAAGATAAAACATAGGAGGGTTGAATTACAAACTGCTTGAGAGTAGTGGTTAAGAGCAGGTGCACTCTAAACTGGAGGAACCGGGTTTGATTCCCCGCTCTGCCGCTTGAGCTGTGGAGGCTTATCTGGGGAATTCAGATTAGCCTGTGCACTCCCACACATGCCAGCTGGGTGACCTTGGGCTAGTCACAGCTTCTCGGAGCTCTCTCAGCTCCACCCACCCACCCACCCACCCTCCTCCTCCTCCTCCTCCTCCTCCTCCTCCTCCTCCTCCTCCTCTGCTGCTTGAGCTGTGGAGGCTTATCTGGGGAATTCAGATTAGCCCGTGAACTCCAACACATGCCAGCTGGGTGACCTTGGGCTAGTCACAGCTTTTCAGAGCTTGTTACCGCCCAGGAAAATAAACAAAATATTTTCCTGAGTCAGGTTGCCTGGCTACACTGGCTCCATGCCCGGACGCGGAGACTTGTGTTGCTCAGAAGCCTCCATAAGGCATGCAAAGGTTGTGAACATGTGATTATGCCAATGTTATATGGTTTCCCTCTTGTTTATGCCCTTCTAGGATGTAATAAAAGCCCATTTAGAGTTGGATTTATGATTTGCCCACTGCTTAGGATTTTAGTTTGACTAGGTTCCCCAGTTAGCTTAAGGTTCTGTTACTGTTAATTTAGGAGATTCTTATGTGTCCGTATTGTACTATGTTCCCTAATGCTTAAGTTTAAAAATGTTATTTTTAAGATTTGTGTTCGTCAGCAAAAGCAGTAGCCTGTAGAGGCTGATATTAAGGGACAAGGAAGTTGACTCTGGAATGCTGCTTAGACCAACATACAGCCGACTCCTTAGCAAAGACCCCTTTGGACTTGCAAATCAAATCTGTTGGCAGCACCCAGAGGTCCCAAGCCATTGGAAGACGTGCAGGGACCACCATTGGATAGTTTGAACTTTTCTTTGTTGCAAAGATGAGGAGCGGGAGCCTCAGGGCATTACTGAAGGAAACAGCCATCTGATAAAGAAGATAGCTGGGTGCGGTAGCAAGCCCACCTGGATTTCCTGAATGGACCTTATCGGCTTTCCTTTCAGCACCATTGCGAGATCTCATGGGACTATGTTTGACAGCGGGATTTTGTAATCCCATTCAAAGTTGTAATTTATCTTGCTTTTGTATTGTTGTTTTCTTACTGGTGTTTGGTAAGGGACTCGCCCCTGTAGTCGTGCCGCGAGGTCAGCGTAAGAAGGAGACGAGACGCGGTGATTTCATCTGGTGGAGAGCGCCAGCAGCGGGAGCGCGGGTGTCCGTGTTCCAAGCGACTCTCTCGCGTGCTGGTTCCTGGCACCTTTTATTATGATTCTAGCGGGGGCGTGTAGAAGGGCGGAACGGGGGGAATTCCGGGAGAGCGGGAGAGCGGGAGACTGAGAGATCATCATGTGATGTATGATCTCACCTGGCTGCTACGTGCGGAGAGGAGCATCAGCGTCTGGGCCTAATCCTCACCTGGGGGCAAGGCCATTGTCCCTTTGTCCGGGACACCCGGTGGTTGTGAGCCAGGTAGTTCATGACCTGTGACTCATCGGGGGATGAGGGGTGGGGGAGCAGTGCGACCAGAAGGCCGCAGGAGCGCCGGTGTGCCGGCGCTCTACTTACGGTGCTGCTGGGTCAGCAGTGCATCCCTACATCTCCTCCTTTTTTACATTTAGAAGGGAGGCCGAAATGTTAGGGGGCGATTTAGGGAGACGCTCGTCTCCTCCGCCGTTTGGCCAAGCTGGCCGAGCTGCTTGTGCAACATTAGGACTTGGTTGCGATGTAAGGGAAAGTCAAAGGGTTTCTTGCACACGTTACAGGCAAAAGTAGATATGCATCGAGCAAGGCAAACTCCAATAATAAAGCATACAATCAAACCAATGCAGAATTGAGCAGTAGTACAGTATCTGGCAACTCATGCACTTTCATATGAATCAACAATGACAAACAATCAATGGCGGCACGATTAGAATTGGTGGACTTTGCAAGGGCACAGGCCAGAACGGCCGATAGTCTTGGTGTTACAGGAAATAAGTCCGGGGATTTCCACAAGGGAAGTCGCGAGGGAAACATACTCCGCCTTGGCTAGAGCCGCCGCGTCGCTCCGGCAAAAAAGGGGGGCCGAAGGGAAGGGGGAGCGACGGCGGCGCGTGGGCTTCCGGGGTGGAGCCTGAGGCAGGACGATGGTGAGGCGGCAGCAGAGAGTTCCGGTAGACGGATGCAACAACAACAAATAACATAACTCCTAAGATTAAAGCATGCAATAACTTCCATGATCAGCTGGGTTACAGTACTCAATAATTCCTTTGGAGGTCGGCTCCAAAGGGCATCATGTAGATGGAAACGATAAACATAGCTAAACAATACAAAGGCTAGGTGATGAAAGGAAAAAGGGGGGCAGCCCATGGCCGCATAAATGTCCAATGCACGGCTCTTGTTGTTTGGCCACCAAAGCCTTTAGAGCGATGGTGGTAGAGTCCATGGACTTCTCAAGAACGTAGAGAGAGAGTTACTGATAGTCTTTAGCATTGCAAGTTCAGTGACTCTCACGAGCAAGGCTGCGAGAGAAGGCATGTTCCGATAACAATCAGGTGGCTGGAAACAGCGGAGAGTTCCAAAGGTTAACCTATCAGGGGTGTTCCTGGCTGTAACTTCAAACTCCAGCCAGGGGGCGGCGGAGAGGGAGAGAGAAAGGCGGCTGTAGATGAAGATCCTGCAGGGGGTGACCGATTGTCACCGGCGGGGGGTAGTTGTGTGAGTAGCTGCTGATGGCTGTGAAATCCGCAGCGATAGCCGCAGAGGTTGCAACTTTGGGATTCTTGGGCGTCTTGAGGCGGGCCGGCTGCTGCGGGAACCTTCGGGTTAGGTTGATCGTAGCTCTGGCGCCCCTGCGGATCCTCCGGGTCCTCAGGTTGCCCCGATGCTGGCTGTAGGTCTGCTGAGGCTACGGGGCGGGGTTCTCCGGGGGGGCCTGCTCCGTCTTCGTGGTGTGGCCTGGCTTCGTTCGGCATCGTTCCTCGGGCTGGCCGGACATGCCGGGCTGGGATCCATAGAGGGCCTGTAGGAAGAAGGACTGAAGCATACCCCCTTCCCCAGGTTATGAGGGGGGCCGGTCCCCGCCAGGTTCGGTCTGGGAGCTGGCGGTAGTAGACCTTGGCGTGGGGGAGGGGATCTGACTGCCTGAAGTGTCTTTCTATGGGGGTGATCTGTTGCCCTGATGGTAGGGCGAGCAAATTCAAATGGTTGATGGTGAATATTACTTTTGTTACTGTCTGTTGTATGTGTCCTAAGTGGGGGGGGGCTGCCTCCTTTCCTCTTTAGTTTGTTTGGCTAAAATTTCCTTAAAGTTGCGATTTGCTCTCTCAACGATTGCTTGCCCCGTACTGTTGTAGGGAATTCCGTGTGTCAGCACGATTCCCCAGTTGGTGCAGAACTGGAGCATGGCTGCGGAGGAATATGCGGGCGCATTGTCCGTCTTTAGGCAGAGGGGGCGGCCCATGACGGTAATGCATGCAAAGAGGTGTTGGATGACGTGATTGGTGGTTTCACCACGGAGTGGGGTGGCCCAAACGTACCCCGAGTAGGTATCTATAGTTACGTGAAGGTGCTTCCAGGGGGCTAGGGCAGGGACCAAGGTTACGCCCATTCTGCCATAAGTCATTTTGCCAAGGCCCTCCTCGGCTTCGCAATTCCCCGGGGTCTGAAGAGGCCAAGGCGCGAGCATTGAGCACAAGATTTAAATAATAGGATTGTCAGCCTGGTTGAGGGGAATTCTGCAGGATCGGGCGAGTGTGCTTTGCCCCTGGTGGAAGAAGTCGTGTGACTGAAAGGGGTCGGAGAAGAGGGTAGAGATGTGGGTAGCGCTATCTGCATGCTGGTTCCCCTCGCTGAGGGGCCCGAAGCGGCGTGTGACTGGCGCGATATGGCTCCACGAAATATCGAGAGGTTCTGGATGCTGCAGTAGGTTCCAGAGTGTCAGGGAAGAGACTCATGAGGTTTGAGTCGCATCTGGGGGTGGACGTAGGCTCCGGGTAGGTGAGAGCATCAACGTGCGCTATAATGCGCATTCGGGAATCACTCAAAAGGCTGAAAGGTTGAGGGAAGGTTTGAAAGGCTAGAATGGTCAAGCGGCGAGCCTGCCCGCTTGAGCCAGGAGGCTTGGGCGCAAGGCAGGCTGGGCCCGCCATTGACCATTTTGCTGGAAATGCAATGGCGCCGACGCCGCTTTGCCCTCCCCCCGGCCGGGCTAAGATGGTGGGGGCGCTTTGGAGTGGGGGCAGGAGGCTGCTAAAGGCCGGACGGGACAAGAGGTAGAGGAAGGGAGAGTGGGAGGCTGCAGGATCCGGGAGGTGGAAGAGGACCTCCTCCCACGCAATCCTCCAGGGCCAGCTGGGAGGGGTGCGTGGAAGAAGAAGCGTTCCTAAGAGGTGCTGGGAATTCTGCTCTGTTTAGGAGGCATGATGATTTTTTCAGGGTCCCACCACCATTACCATGGTGCTACTGACTTGGCTGATGAGATCCGCGTAGAGCTGGCCTGGGGTGGAAAGATTTTTTAAGGGCACATGAGGTGGTAGGTAGAGCCACTCGACCAGGAAGGTTTAAGGCGGCCGGGTGTACCCTAGGACTCCGCTGAGAGGGGGAGTGTTCAAGAGGAAGAGGGAGAGAGGTTGATCCTTGAGGGGGACTCGATCCACCCATCGGCGGGTTACAGGGACCTCCTCTACTGCTCGAAAGGCGTCCTTGTGCTTCTCTGGGTGAATCCGGGATCCTGTCCCCTGGATTCCCATGAAAGGAGTAGCGAGAACAGGGGGCTGAGCAGAGAGGTGGTGAGGGCTAAGAAAGGGACGGGACCCAGCTGAGGGTTCCGAGCAGCTGCAGCTGGAGGAGTGTGGGTGTGTCTGGAATCTGCATCTCTGGTATGACGGGGAGTAGGAGAGGAGGAGCTTATGCCCCAGATACAAGAATGGCTCGCTCTTTTGCACCTTTTCGGGAGTGATGTATAGGCCTGACTGTTTTAATGTGGCCGCCAGCAGTAAGCATTCCACTGGGCGGAGGGATGATCGGTATAAGACAGGGATGTCATCCATGTAATGGATGATTATGGCTCCGGCTTTGGCGAACGCTAGGGCGTGATGAACAAAATACTGACACAAGGTGGGGCTGTTGAGCATTCCCTGGGGTAATACCTTCCATTGGTACCTGGCCGTGGGCTGCTGATGGCTAAGCACCTGCACTGTGGAAAGCTAAGCGCGGCTCGGGTCCCCGGGAGAGGGATACAGAAGAAGCTCTCTTTCAGGTCAACAACCAGGACCTGGTAGTCTGAGGTGATAAGGTTGTGCCGTGCAGACCACATGGAAGAGGGCCCATGGGTTGGATGCAGGCATTTACTGCTCTGAGATGGGAGCAATCAGCCATCGGCCACTCTTCTTTTTTTTTATTATAGACAGGCGTGGTTCCATGGCTATGTGGGAGTGTCTCTAACAGGCCTGCAGCCAGCTGTTCTTCCAGCAATGAAGTTGGTGCATGGCAGTCAATTTTTCTCTGACAGTGTGGCCACTGTTCTACCCAAACCGGGTCTTGGTGGTCCACGTGGAGGGGAGGGCAGTGGGGGTGGATCTCTACTCGCTCTCAAGGCCTCCCATGGTGATGGGAGGGCGCATGAGTTGCCGTCCGGCAGCTCTGGGCTAAGCCTTCCGTGTGGCCTGTCTTCCTCTCTTCCCCAGGCTCGACTTTTGTGGAATGGGCGGCGGCTGCTCTCGGGGCAGGGGAACCCGTGACGTGCGGCTGCTTTCTTGAGGCTGTTCCTGCAGGACGCTCACCCACATTGGGGTGTGGGCGGGCTCCAGGCAAGCGAGGTCGGTAGTCCCTGAAACGAGGGATAGTTCCTGCTTAATGGGGGGAGAAAGCCCGTCAATCTGGGTCCCGGCTGGGGAGATGCCCGCGCTGGGCCTCCCCCAGCTGGCGCAGGCACTGGGGCTAGCACCCTGGCCTTAGACTCCTCCTTGGGGGTCTTCGCCCTCTGGGGAAGACCTCCCCGCGGGCCGTGTAGGCCCCCTGACCGGTAGTAGCCTACAATCCCTACGGAAGTGTCTGGACTTGTGGCAATTGAACACACTCGTCTCGGGGCTGTTTCCTGGCAACGGAGAGGGCTGCGGCTAGAAGGTTGGCTTGGTGGGCTTAAAGACCCGAGCATCCTGGCAAGCTCTTAAGCATGTCGGCCAGCTCGGGTTGTCCTACCTCAGACCTGGGTAGGATTGCTTTGGCGGCACTCAGCGGAGGCGTTCTCTTTGGCAAGGCGCTTAAGGAGTTCGCCTGGGCCTCCTCGTTGTCAACCTGCCTTTTGAGGGCTTCTTGGAGCCTGTTCACGAATTCGGCATAGGGCTCTTGGGGTTTTTGTCGGATGGCGGAGAAACCTTGAGTTGGTTGGCCAGCATTCGGGACCTTGGTAAACGCCTTGTATGCGCATTCCGAGGCGACCATAAGGGTGGCCTCTGGCAGAACAATCTGATCATTGGGGTTGGCGAACGCATCGGCTTGGCTAAAGCTGCGCCGGGCGGTGTAGGCGCCGCCTCGAGGTGGCTCCCCTTAGCGATACACTGCTGGCGACAAACTCTCTCGCTTCCCAGATCACCATTGCAGGGCTCAAAAGCATGCGAAGGTGGTTCTCTTCCAGTCATCTGGAACCATTAGGTGATTCCTGGCTAATACTGCTTCGTGCATGCCTCTCACATAGGGGCTGGTGACTCCTACGTAACCCGCATCGCTTTGGCGGAGTTCGTGAGGATATTATAGCTTAAAGGGCGTGTACTCGACAAATCCTGTCGAACAATACCATCCTCCCCCCCCCTCCGTATCCGGTGAAGTGAACGGGCATATAGGGCGAGAATATATCGGTATCGCCTTCCGCCAGGGTTTTCGCGCAGGTCGTGGTTAATACGCTCTGCGAGGGTTTTGAAACCCGCCAGCCATTACGCTGGTTTCGCTCATCGAGGTGCTAAGTGGCTTCAGAAAATGAAGGTGGAGCAGTAGTGGAGGCGTCGGCAGCCGGTGGGAGAGAGAATTTGAAGGGGCAGGGGAGCATAGGGGGGGGCAGAGGGAGGACAGGCGCCCAATTTAGGAGGATAGAGAAAATCTCGGGGTGAAATTGAAGTTGGAAGATCGAAAAGGAGGCGCCTGCCTCAAGGCAGAGCCATAGGGTCTGCAGGCTGATGGCGACATAACATTGTTCTCCACGCCAGTAGCAGCGACACCGGGCGCCATGAGGCTCTAAATGCTAAGAGTGGCGCCTCCGATGTTTTCCTCCTCAATCCTAAGATTCAATGTCCCCCTCCGGGTACCTTCCATGGACATTGAGCTTCAATCTCCTCGCACCAATTCTGGCGCAGCTCCCTCTCTCTTAACGTGGGACCTCCTGCTGCTTCGCTAACGCTTTTAGCTCGCTAACTGCTTGTCATAAGCCCTGCTTTTGCAAGCTCCCATACTCACCGGTGTTCCGGCCGATCTAGAGAGTGTCCAGGACTCGAAGTCCTGGATGCGCTCGCATCCAGCTGACGCATGGCTACTCGAAATGGTGGTCCCTGATGCGCCGCATCCAGCTGACTTCTCGGGTACCGCGGCCCTTCCCAGGCCGCACGTGAGCAGGGTGGAGGTTCGAGGATTCCCGGGTTTCGGCACCAGCTTGTAGTCGTGCCGCCAGGTCAGCCGTGAAGAACGCAGACGGGGATGCGCAGTGATTTCATCTGGTGGAGAGCCAGCAGGCGGGAGCTGCTGGTGCGTCCGTGTTCCGGGGCGTTTTCACTCTCTCTGCTGGCTCCTCGGCACCTTTATTATGATTCTAGCGGGGCATGGTAGAAGGGGCGGAACGGGGGGAATTCCGGAGAGAGCCGGGAGAGCGGGAGACTGAGAGAGATCATCATGTGATGTATGATCTCACCTGGCTGCTACGTGCGGAGAGGAGCATCAGCGTCTGGGCCTAATCCTCACCTGGGGGCAAGGCCATTGTCCCTTTGTCCGGGACCCCGGTGGTTGTGAGCCAGGTAGTTCATGACCTGGTGACTCCATCGTGGGGGTATGAGGGGTAGAGCGGGTGCCACCAGAAGGCACGCAGGAGTCTGCCGGTGTGCCGCCAGCCTACTTACGGCAGGTGGGTGCTGCTGGGTCAGCAGTGCATCCCTACAGCCCCCTTACCTCCCCCTTTCTACCTGCCCCTTTGCCACTTTGAAGTTTGGGAATAAAAGTTCTTGCACTTGGTTGCAAGGCGTAATTCTCCTGCCTGAGCTGTGACCATCACCTCCAAATAAAATCCCTCTGGTTTGAAGAACGCCGGCTAAGGCTTCCTGCGCTGAAATCACTATTGTTACCCGAGCAGCAGCAGTAACAAGCTCTCTCAGCCCCACCTACCTCACAGGGTGTTTGTTGTGAGGGGGAAAGGAAAAGGAGCCTGTAAGCCCCTTTGAGTCTCCTTACAAGAGAGAAAGGGGGGATATAAATCCAACTCTTCTTCTTCAACTCTTCAAGGTCCCCTTGGGGAGCAATGCAGGGTATAAATGAAGTAACTAAAAAAAACATGATCACTGCTAATATTAACCAACATCATAAGCTCTTTCAAAACAAAAAAAAGTCGCTGCGTCTGGCCCTGTAGCAAAGTACTTTCATGGAGGTGGCCAGTCAAGTTTCCCTTGGCAAGGAATTCCACTGCATGAATGACAGAAAGAGGGAAGCCAGGTTTATGTGCTAAAATCCTAGCAGATTTTCTCTGGACAACGGATGGCATATGAAGCAGGGTCCTGTATATCTAATCACTGCTCCTTTTCATCTTAACTACAGGCTGTGACAACTATTTCATCCCTCCAGGATGTGTTGCTCTTCTTTTGCTCAAGAACATCCATATGCCAGTCATTGTGTATTGCAAAGGCTTCGCCAATCTATGCCAGCATGAAGAAACTAGCTACATGAGTCTTCTTTCGTTTGGGACATTGAAATATGGGTTGCACAACTGTCCTCCTCTGAGCTTCCTCCTGGTTTCTACCACAGGTGAGCAAAGTATTTGTTGCTTGGTATTGAGGAGGCAAATGGCCTTATGGCAATCTCCTAATTAGTGCTAAAACTGCTACAGACATCTCTGTAGCAATTCAGTATATCCCTAGTTATGGTTTATTCATATGCATTTCTAGCTATACAATCCTGTGCAAAGTTACACCAGTGTAAGCTCATTGTAATTAATGGGCTTACAGTGGAGTTATTCCGCATAGGATTGCCCTGAAAATCTCTTACGTTCCTCTAAATCCCTACAAGGAAAGGTCACATGACATGTTTCTCCTGCAAGAACTGGGAGATAAAACCTGAAGCCAACCAGAAAGAATAAAGAGCATGCACATAACCCTTCTGAAGAGTTAACTGTTGCCAAAGGATCAAATTCCCAAAAGCAGTTGGCATGCAGAAAGCATGAGAGATCGATTGAGATAGATTAGCCAAAGGCGTTTGTACCATGATCATCTTGCAGATGGGCAGGGGCGGGGGTCTGATATTTGAGATGTCAATACAGATTGCATACCTAGGTGAGATAAATTTACAGTGGAACAGCAAACCCATCAATCAATTAGTCACAACATTTAGGATTTCTATTGAGATCTGGTCTTTTTTTGGAAGCATATTTCAATTTCTAGTTGCCCTAAATATTCCACCAACTCTCATATTCTTCTGAAGAACCTTTGGAGAATGGAACTTCTGGTTGGATGAGGGATATTTGATGATGCAGAAAAAAGAGACCGTCTTGGAAGTAAACAGCTTCTTGTTTTACCCACCCTAGAAATATGAGTGAGCATTGCTGTGTGCCACTGTGAAAGGACAGCTTGTAATGCAACCCAAGAACATGACCGGTTCCAGCAACCATTTGCAACGTGGGTACTTAGAGCCACCATGTGGTGAGATGAACTGTGCGGAGAACTGTTCATCTCTGGTGCCTGACCAGGTGGTGAAGCAAGGGGGTTTGTATAGTAACAGAGCAATCCTATGTATGCCTGCTCAGAATCCAACTCACGAGCTATTCAATAGGGCTTACTCCCAGGAAAGTGTTCTTAGGATTACACTGTTCACATACTTTTTCTGCCACTTTCTTACCAAGAAGATCCGAGACTACTTGCCATCAGTCCAAAGCAAGCGTCATGCCGTTAACATAACAATGACAACACAAAAATAAGAAAGAGCAGAACTTAAAAAATAAGAAAATAGAAAGCGCTCGGGAGAACATAGCCTTTGTTTGGACTTTGATCGCACCCAAAATGTCCATTTGGGCTCTGATCTCACCTAACATTTCCACTTATTCAGTGATTCCCTCTTGTAGGTGAGTAGCTTCTCTTCCTCTCCTTTTCCACCGCAGTCAGAGCCCGATTTAAATATAGGCTCGGAAGGCTGAAGCTTAGGGCCAAGGTATATAATATTTTGACTCTGTCATAAGCAGGGGCATAGCTAGGGAAAATGGAGCCTGAGGCAGACTCTGAGTTTTCCGCACCACACCCCCACGTGGGTTGCTTCCCCATCACACTCTCTCGTGCTCCCACCCCGGGCTCCCCCCCAGCCTCCCACTTATCTTAGCCAGTGGGGGAGCCGGGCGGGGCTGGGCGGGGGCACCTGGCAGTGGCCTCTGCCAGGGTGGGGCGAGGGGGGGAAGGAGGAGGAGTGTGGGGGGTGTCCACTTGGGTCGTCTGCCCCCACCCTGCCTCAGGCTGCTACGCCACTGGTCATAGGTGTATGCATTTTATTTATGCATTTTTTCAATCACAACTGTATTCAATAACAACATTTTGCGTCCTTTAGAGGAGGAGCTGTGAATTACAGAATTTTGAACACCCGTCATCATCCTCGGCTTTCCTCAGATTTGTTCAAAACGCTCTTCCATCTTCCTCTAGTCGTGAGGGTGGGGAATTGGGAGGGGCCTCACAAGGCACCAAAGCTGTACTATTCCCTGGCTGCCACCCATGTAGTCCATTAAAGCAGGACAATCCATAGAAGGACTTCAGAAGATGGTCTCAGTGAAGGAGTAGGTTCACACAAGTCCCAGCGACCCATAGGAACATGATGGGATAGCAGGGGATCCTGTCCTACTGCCAGATACATAGACGACATAAACAAGTACAGTGGAACCTCGGTTTTCATTGGTAATCCGTCCAAAAAGAATCGATGAAAACCGAAACCAATAAAAACCAAGGCAAACTTTTCCATAGGAATCAATGTAAATCCAATTAATCCATTCTACCCTGTTTCCCCGAAAATAAGACATCCCCTGAAAATAAGACATAGTAGAGGTTTTGCTGAAGTGCTAAATATAAAGCATCCCCCGAAAGTAAGACGTAGCAAAATTTTTGTTTGGAAGCATGCCTGTCCACCAGAGCATGTGGCTGTGGAGCGGAAAAATAAGATCCCCTGAAAATAAGACATAGTGCATCTTTGGGAGCAAAAATTAATATAAGACATTGTCTTATTTTCGGGGAAACAGGGTAGGCACTCCAAAAAACATATCCAAAATACATTTTTTGGTGAATAAACATAGTGTTTAATGCTGAAAACAGTAACAAACAATAACACTAGGACCAGCTTCAGAGCCAGTGGACCAATGTCGCACCAGAAAGCTGTCCAAAGAGGTCTGTTTCTGTCGCCTCTTTCAGATTTGTCTGAAATGGCGTAAGACACTGTCATTAAACAAGTTGCAGACATGGCCTGCAACAGCTTTGTCCGGGTGATTTTTCTCCACAAACCCCTACACCTTACTGCAAATCGATGAAAACCGAGGCAGATCGATGAAAACCGAGACAAATTTTTCACTGAAAAAATCGATGAAAACCGAAACCGATGAAAACCGAGGTTCCACTGTACACATCATTCAAGCCACTTTAGTGTGAATTTACAAGATTCCACTACATGTCACAAGTGGCTGAAACAACCACTGCTTCATATGTTAACCCGGGTCTACCGGATTATGTTAATCTGGGTATGATATACCCACAGATGTCATAGTGTGTTTTTATTACATACTGGGGGGGGGGGGGGGGAGCGGCTCAGAATCTCCTACAACTGCATCTTATTTCCTGGGCATCTATGTTGAAAGTAGCATTTTTATCTATCTATCTATCTATCTATCTATCTATCTATCTATCTATCTATCTATCTATCTATCTATCTATCTATCTATCTATCTATCTATCTATCTATCTATCTATCTATCTATCTATCTATCTATCTATCTATCTATCTATCTATCTATCTATCTATCTATCTATTCATTCATTTATTCATTCATTCATTCATAGACTGCCCCATCCCCAAGGGGCTCTGGGTGGTGCACAACATCAATATATATATACAGATAAATAAGGGTCTACAATAGTGACCACACAACAACCAATACAATAGCTAAAATCCATTAAAATCTATTAAAACAGCGGTTAACATAACAATGAGGCGTCCTATAACCCAATCCGTTAAAATCTCCCCCAAAAAGAAGGAGAGGCCAGACTCCTCTCTAGGAGGGTAACATAGATGGAACCAGAATTAAGATGGTAAATAAATGCATAAAGCATAAGGGGGGGGCGCCATTCAGCGACTGGACACTCCAAAGGCCCCAGCGAACAATCTCAGTCTTTACAGGCCTCCCTATGAACTCACCACAGGTCCCAAGCGAGGGCCCTGGATACAGCTGGAGGAAGAGATGGGCTTCCACTCAAGCGGGGCCAGGAGCCGTGAAGCAAGTCCTGGCCCGCGCAGGTGGAGGCACAGCCTCGCGATCATGGAGGGGCCAGGAACCACCGGCAAATTGGCCTCTGGCAAGCGCAGAGGCTGAGTAGGGACATATGGGGTAATGCGGTCTTAGTTTAGAAAAAACCAGCCTATTACTTGGCAGCGCTTATCAATCCCATTCATAGGCGAGCCTACATGCTGGCTAGATTCAACATTATCCGCGCTCCGTAGAGGAAGACTCAAGGACTTACCAAGCAATAAGAGGTTATGTTCCTGCAACCCGGGGCAGCTGGATTCTATTCTGCATATCCTTCTCCACTGCCCATTATACCAGGAACCAAGATCCAGATTGTTAACTCAGGTAATTGATCCTATCGAGGCCCACCCAGAGTCAGACAAAGTAATTATTCTTTTAAACTGTAATGATTGTAATGGTTGTCTTGCAGTGGCAAAGTTTCTGGCCGAGGTCTGTAAACTGAAGTCTTGACCAATGTGAAGTTATCTTTACCATTTTAACTGTATTTTAAATTAGTCTGTTTTGTATGCCAATAAAGGCTATGGATTCAAATCAAATCGACTCTTATCTCTGTCCTGTCTTGAGTGAAGTTCCTTACAGCGGAGGTCTCGTTTTAGTTGTACAGAGATAAAGAGGTGTGCAACTTTGGTTCTAAGCAGCACCCACAAACCAGATAGACTCTGCTGCATTACGTGCCTTGAGGGCTAGGCTAACCTAATATTCCCATAATCTGATGTCTCTACTGTTCAAGGTGACACATTTTCTTGTCCATTTCCATGAAACAGAGTTTCAGGCCACCCCTATGAACCATGTGTATGCAGCGCCATCTAGAGGATCTGCACAAGTTAGCAAAGAGCAGGACAGTTCAGAGGGTTGGTTGTTTTAATTTATTGGAGTAAAAATAAAAGCAGTCCAGCGGCAATCAATAGATGGGCATCTCAGTCCAGAGGTGGGAGGTGAATCGGAGCTGGCACTGGGTCATGCCGGCACACTTGCCACCTGCTGGAGGAGGAGGAGGAGGAGGAAGGAGGAGGAGGAAGAGGAGGGTGGGTGGGTGGGTGGGTGGAGCTGAGAGAGCTCCGAGAAGCTGTGACTAGCCCAAGGTCACCCAGCTGGCGTGTGTGGGAGTGCACAGGCTAATCTGAATTCTGCAGATAAGCCTCCACAGCTCAAGCGGCAGAGCGGGGAATCAAACCCGGTTCCTCCAGATTAGAATGCACCTGCTCTTAACCACTACACCACTGCTGCACTATGCCACTTTACACAATGACGTGTCTCTGTCAGTCATCAACACTGCTACCCTAAGCAAAGCCATGTCCTACAAACCCCTTTGTCTTCAGTTGACTTAGAAGGCTTTAACTCTGCTTAGGATAGCACTGAAATAAATAAATTAAACCAAGTCTGAATCCCTTACTCATGCCGTGGAAGTTTGCTGGGAACCCTTCGGCCATATGCTCAGCCCCGACTCCGGTCAGTATTTGGATGGGAGACCTCCAAGGAATACCAGGGACATCAAATGGAGCCAGGCAATGGCAGACCACCACTGAGCATATCTTGCCTTGCCTTCTTCACGCAGCGCATGATTGGTGTTTGGAATCTGATGCCACAGGAGGTGGTGATGGCCACTAACCTGGATAGCTTTCAAAGGGGGTTGGACAGATTGATGGAGGAGAAGTCGATCTATGGTTACCAATCTTGATCCTCCTTGATCTGAGATTGCAAATGCCTTAGCAGACCAGGTGCTCGGGAGCAGCAGCAGCAGCACAAGCAGCAGCAGAAGGCCATTGCTTTCACATCCTACATGTGAGCTCCCAAAGGCATTTGGTGGGCTACTGCGAGTAGCAGAGTGCTGGACTAGATGGACTCTGGTCTGTTCCAGCAGGCTCTTTCTTATGTTCTTAATTATAGAAGAACGCTCCTCAAAATGCTGAATAATTCCCTAGGTCAGTGATGGCGAACCTATGGCACGGCTGCCAGAGGTGGCACTCGGAGCCCTCTCTGTGGGCACATGCACACAGAGTTTGTCATGTGGGGGGCGGAAAATCACTCCCCCCCACACACACACACACACACATCTAAGCTGGCCTGGGCCACTGAGCATGACGGGCATGCACTACAGTGAGCAGGGAAGACTCGGCTGGCGGGCCTGGTACCTGCGCTCCAGGTGGCTGCTGCCTGAGGGTGGGGGTGGTGCAGAGGAGGCAGAGATGCTAGAGAGGCACAGAGCGGTGCGCGCAGGACTTGCTGGAGGCTAGAGCAGGCTGGCTTCTGCTCGAGCAGGTGGGGTGGAGGAAGAGGGAGCCAACCGTTTTTTTCTAAACTAAAACCTCAGCATTCAAGTTAAATTGCTGGGTTGGCACTCTGCGATAAATAAGTGGGGTTTAAGTTGCAATTTGGGCATTCGGTCTCAAAAAGGTTCGCCATCACTGCCCTAGGTGTACTTTTTCATGTAAATCAAACATAGGATGGAACCCTGAGGCATTTCATTTAATGTTAACTTTCTGCTTGGTTTTAAAATACTTTTAAAAATGGATAGGTCACGCTGGATAGGTCACGCCCCCAATAGTTCAGGCAGGGTTATGCAAAGGGCCCTACTCAGTGGTGGGATCCAAAAATTTTAGTAACAGGTTCCCATGGTGGTGGGATTCAAACAATGGCGTAGCGCCAATGGGGCTGGGTGGGGCACGATGGGGGCGTGGCCGGGAATTCCTCTGTTACTGTAAAAAATTATCTGTTTCTGTAAAAAAAAAAGTTCCTAATTTCCAGCTGGTATCTTTCTGTCCATAATTTAAACTCATTATAACAAGTCCTATCGTCTACTGCCAACAGAAACAACTACTTCTCCTCTAATTGACTGCCTGTCAAATACTTAATACTTTCAAATACTTAATTTTGTTTCTAGAAATCAAAAGAAGGATACTTTCCTTAAACAAGGAACTTTACCATATTTCTAAAACATGTTTTTAAAACAGCCCAACAGGGAGAATTATCCCGTTTTCTACCTTCGCTAGCCAGCCACATAGGAAACAACAGGACTTTATGATTTTTGGACCTAATGGAATTTCTAACGGAAAAGCAGACCCAATTAGAAACCCCCTCTCGGCACAAGCAAATAATTAGTAACCCACTCTTGGGAACTGGTGAGAACCTGCTGGATCCCACCTCTGGCCCTACTTCCCCAGTATAGCAAGACCCAGCTGACCCCTTGTCAAGAGAATAATGATTGTTAACAACAGGTGCGTTCTGGATAACTTCACCCTACTGTCAAAACAACACCTTCTGTTGTAGACAGGCCCTCAGGAACCATGGATAGTTCTTAGTGGGTTCAGTCGTTTAATGTGTACACAGAGCCAGGAACCAAGACAAGGCTAGAAAGAGTGACCTGCAAACTCACCCACAACATTGCTCCCACAAGCTAGCTCAGCTGCAACCTCTCTTTTATAGCTAGCCTCCCATTCACTAGTGCAGTAACCTCTTTGTGTGTGCCGAGTCTAGCTCCTGCAGACTTTGCATCCAATTCAGCTTACCCCATAGCTGCAAACCTGCTGCTGCAACTCCTTTGCAGCAAACTAGCACGCAGTTTCCTCCTGCGTTGCTCCTGGGGCTCTGGAGACCGGGGGAGGGGGGTGATGGAGCTGGCAGGTTCCCCTCTGGTTTAATATCAAGAGGTTGAAGAGTCTCAGAGCTAGACCCTGGCTGGGGAATCTCAGAGCTTGGCTGTGGATCCTGGCCTGAAAGCTCTGCCTGAGCCTCTGGAACTGGCCCTGTAAGAACTACTGATTGGTCAGGCTCTGTGTTTACAGGCAGCGCCTGGGAATCTGGAGCCAAAACTGTCCCCTCCTCTCCATCTGAGTCTTTCTCCCAGGGGTCCCCAACCAGACCAGGCTGAGCCATAACACTTTCACAGGTAAGTCCAAGGTAACACTCTCCCACAGTAGGGCTTCAGTTATTGGTCTATAACCAATCTGCTCAGGTAGTCAGCTTACACATTGACTATATTCTTTATGTGGCCCGCCTGTAAGCTGTATTAAACAGATCAGCAAATATATACAGTCAAACCAATACTAAAAAATCTGAGGCCAGCCAAGCCTAAGAAACATGGACTGTATATATAGTGACACCAGGCAATGAACTAATTGGTATATGCAATTAGTTTGAGTATAAAGTCAATAGATAATTCATACACCATTCATAAAGATTATTCATAAAGATATATTGTGATTATATTATAAGTAATATTCAACTGGATATAAAGGTAATAACAAAACATATAATGAAGGCGCTCAGGCAACCTAAGAAGCGTAATGGGACTGTACTTAGTAACAAATTCTCAAAAGCATTGTATAAGATGTCACATACAGTGTACATAAGGCAAGAATGTACTTTTATAAACCTGTATTTATAAAGTATGTATTTATAAATAATTTATAAAGAATGTATTTATAAATCTGAGCCCTCCGGGGGAGGGCGGTTAATTAATAAACAAACAAACAAACAAACAAACAAACAAACAAACAACAACAACAACAACAACAACAACAATAATAATAATAATAATAATAATAATAATAATAATAATAATAATAATAATAAGAAGAAGAAGAAGAAGAAGAAGAAGAAGAAGAAGAAGAAGAAGAAGAAGAAGAAGAAGAAGAAACCTGTAACATTCATATTGCGTTCCAATAAATTGAACGAGTCAGTATCACCAATATTCAATGAGTAAAAAATATTACAACGAATGGTGGTAGTAGACAGCAGCAGCTCCAGCAAGTGAAGGCCATATTGTCCTCTACCCACCTCATGATGAGGCAGGCTTGGTGATGCTGCAGCCTAACTTTCCTTGGCAATTCCCATGAGTCTTAGCAGTTGTGTTGTCATGGGACCCCAGTACTAACGGCATGAAGGCATTCAAGGCTAAACGAATCACTGTCTCCGGTAGAAAAGATTTCCCTTTGTTTCAGTGTTCACCACTCCAGCAACTTCTCCAGGGAAGCAGATGAGTGTATCTGCCAGTGACGCTTTCGAGCAATGTCCTTTTGATAAGGTAGCGAAGTTCAATGTAGAGGACGCATATGGACTCGTGCCCACAGTACCCTCTCCAGCAATGATACTAGAAGACCCAGAGTGTTGAAAGGGTCATGAGGTCCTCTAAATCCCTTGACTGTACCTTGGACAGGATCATGCCTTGCTTGTCTGCAGGAGAGTATGTCTTCCCCCCAAGAAAGCTATCCTTGTACCCTGATGAATAAGCTCAGTGGAAAGGCTCAAATGACTTGTCAGCACTTGAGGCCTGGTGCTAAACTGCACAGCATCATGGGAGGTATCAGCCACCACTGGTATAATGCCTTTTTGGCTATACCACCTGGAGAGGAGCGCGCCGCTGGTGTAGCCCATTCTGATTTGAGAACCTCCTTAAATATATCAGGGCAGGGACAGATGGTGAAAGGTTTAGGACAGTGATTCTCAATCTGTGGGTCACGACCCCTTTGGGGGTCAAAAGACCCTTTCACAGGGGTCACCTAAGACCATCAGCATCCAGATTAAGTTCCCATGGTACACATATTTTATGGTTCAGGATCACCACAACATGAGGAACTGTCTTAAAAGGTCACGGCATTAGGAAGGTTGAGAACCACTGGTTTAGGAGGCTGTTCATCCTCCTGTCAGAGCTCTTAGCGGCAAGGGAAATCTCCATCCAGCTACTGCCTTTGCAACTTCTGGAAGTGCTCTGACCGGAAAAGAGCATATGGAGGGGTCCTGGCTGTCAGTTTCCTTGAGTGAAGAGGATGAAGCTTTTCTCGGTGCTTTGTATTTTCTCAATGCTCTTCAGCACACAACTAGGCCTCAAAAAGCCCAAAGCTAGGAACAAAGCTCCTGTCTGAACAAGCAGGGCTGTTGAACTGGAGAAGTGCAGAAATTTGCATAGCCCTGCCTGAACCACTGGGGACATGACCTAACCACCTGAATAACCGAAGGCCTACTGTCGAAGAACCCTCCATTGCCAGCTTTACAAATTGACAGCTGTCATCCAAATTCTTCTGCTAACCAAAAAGGCAAGAAAGAACACTTTGCTTTTGGCAACTCCCTTCCTGAGAAATTACCTCACCCTACTGAAGAAGTTCAGTAGGGACTCTTAAACAGCTGATGTAAGATTCTTGGGCAGCTGCACAAAAGCTTTGCTTATGGTTGTTGTGCCCCGGGTGTAATACAGATTGTTCTTTCTGCCAAGTGGTAATAGCGTCTTGCCAGGTTTTCCACTTTGCCTGCCTCAGGCCTCTGTTCTCCTCATGGGGTGGTGGAAAGTGTCGTCAAGTCACAGCTGACTTACAGCAATTCAGGAGTGGTTTGCCATTGCCTACCTCCATGTGGGCTGAGAGAGTTCCGAAAGAACTGTGTCTGGCCCAAAGTCATGCAGCATACTTCATGTGGAAGAATGGTGAATCAAACCGGGTTCTCCTGGTCAGAGTTCACCACTTTTAACCACCCTAGCTTCCTCCCCATACTAAGGGCTTAAAAAAAATCAGGAATTGCTAGACAGCATTGTAACAGCAATCTCTGACAAGAAGAAGAGTTGGGTTTATATTCCCCCCCGCTTTCTCTCCTGCACGGAGACTCAAAAGGGCTAACAAATTCCTTTCCCTTCCCCCCTCACAACAAACACCCTGTGAGGTAGGTGGGGCTGAGAGAGCACAGAAGAACTGTGACTAGCCCAAGGTCACCCAGCTGGCTCAAGCAGCAGAGTGGGGAATCAAACCCTGTCCCTACAGATTAGAGTACACCTGCTCTTAACCACTACGCCACTGCTGCTCCCGATATACTGGTTCATAGTTATAGCTTGCACCTTTCCCTTTAGAAGCCTTCCCCTGCCCCCCCCCCCCCAAATCTAGCCCTTTAATTATGAGGCAAGTTATCAACTTGTACATTGTTAACATCAAATGTTGCATTACTGTGCTAAAATGATTCATGAATTATCACTAAACGAAACACCCTGTTACATAGAGAGGAAATGAGATTGATAAAATGGATAAGGAAAACAGGACCAGTGAGGATAAGCTGTGCAAAAACACTACTTTTCCATATTGTTCCCAAAAATGTCACCAAACTAGGTTGGAGAAAGTTGTTAGCAAAGCAGTGGAAAACCAATTGCAAGACACAGATAACCCTCAAAATAGCAATGCTTTAAGGAACCTAGTGAAAAATCTCTGGGAGCCAGTAGAAACCAGGATTGCTTCCACTGGAGAGAACGTTGCCCATCTTGACTTTCAGGTCACGCCCTTGAAATCTGCCTCCTGCTGCTTTTTGAAGGGACCATATTCACGCTGTTTTGATGACTGAAGAAGTCCCATATTCTCAAATGCAGACTGCCCCACAAGACTGATTGCACTTTAGTCATGTGAACCAAATTGCAACTCCTAGCTGTAACTGAGCTGTCACTGTTTTCAAGAGATAATCTAGAACCAAGCAGCTTCAAGGCACACCACCTGTTCAAAGCACCAAGATCAAATGTGGCTTGGGCAATCAAATTAGAATGGGGCCTTGCAGGGTGTACACAAGATGCACTCCTCTAGGGATAAATGCTAATCCACCTGACAACACTTGTGAAATACAGGCTGAAAGGCAGGGTAGGTACTCTGTGCAAGACACCAGAGTATTGTTTGATGTTACCAGTTGTCAATATCCTGTGGAAATCAGTAGGCATCAGTTCTCCCAGGCTCTTGCATACTGTGGGAAGGTGGTGTGCAGAACCCCTGGCTTGTTGGCACAAAATGTCTTGTCCACACTTGCCTTATCACTGATGTGGCCTTGAAGACGCACTTTGCTTGGAAACACTGCTAGTTACTCCAACCTGCTGGGGTCCCTAGGGAAGGGGCTAGACAGAAGGGATATCAAAATGCTATACTGAAAGTTAGGTCCATCGAAGAATTGCTAGGGGCTATATTCTAGGATCCTGTTCAATAAACCAATCTCTGCACCCAGCAATTTAGGTATTGCAGGGAGGTCAACAGAAGCGGACACGAGTGGAGAAAGAACTTGCATTTGCTTGATTGTAGCTGTATTAGCATGACCTCCACTGTAAGTTTCGTACTATGCTTTTAAAAATTTAATTGTCTCTAGTCTTTCTCCAGCTGGCCCACCCTAGTGTTGATCAGCAATTGGCTGAATGTCACTGCCCCTCTGTGTGGCGTTAAGTGAAGAATGTTAAGCCTCACATCTGATAAGTACAAAAAAATTTTCAGTTTAGCATTAGAAGAATTCTTTCCTTTCTCCACCTGGGGTTGCAGATACTAGAAGCTATGTTCTGATGGCTCATTAAAATATAGCAGAGGAATTTATTACGCTTGCCTTATTCTGGATATATTGAACAATGATGTGTCCTTTTTATTATTACTTATTTTAAAGTTGCTGGTTCTTATGTGACTACTTACATACCAGCATATCCTGCCTCATTGAATGGAAACAGGATTTAATAAACTTTAAAAAATATTTTAATAGGACTCTTACCTCTGAGTTATGTGTTGACTCAAAATCCAGACCCACATATAAGAAGGATCAGTCAGGTCTTCCTCTACATGTGGCATTTTTGAAAGCACAATAGCAAGCCGTTTCTATTATCAGCGCAGAAAACATTTCAACACCGAACATAGCATTCCTAAGTGAGATGTTGCTTTACCAAAAGGACCTGATGACAACAGAGATCACTGTCCATACTATTAGAGAACTGAAATTTCCCCAGGGCCTTTGACTCAAGACTACTCTACTGGATTAGTGAGTCTGAGTGTATTACAGTGAAACACACAAATGTTTTTAAAGCCTTTTATTTCACAGACATGATGATAAGTTTACAAAGACGTGGAAACTCAACATGATCACATAGTGGAATGGCAAGACATCCTAGTGAAGACCGCTGCACTCTTTCATAGTAACACTGCCCCAGTTAACAAATTAGCTAAGTGTGTCAAGTTGGAAAAGCCATGGAGATGAGCCACGCAGCAGAAAGACACAGGACAGCAGGCTTAATATTCCTCTCCTTCCTCCTCCCCTTCTCCTTCAATAGAATCCACTCCAACCTCTTCATAATCCTTCTCTAGGGCAGCCATGTCTTCACGAGCTTCGGAGAACTCGCCTTCCTCCATCCCCTCCCCGACGTACCAGTGGACAAAGGCACGCTTGGCATACATCAGGTCAAACTTGTGGTCCAGGCGAGCCCAGGCCTCCGCAATGGCCGTGGTGTTGCTCAGCATGCAAACGGCATCGCCAGACTTTGGCCAGGTCACTTCCAGGGACCACCGTGCGGGGCTGGTAGTTGATACCAACCTTGAAACCAGTGGGGCACCAGTCCATAAACTACATGCTAATACGCTTTGGTCTTGATGTGGTGGCAATAGCAGACATTGACATCTTTCAGCATCGACATCACCTCGGTACAACAGGCAGCAGGCCATGTATTTACCGTGGCGAGGGTCGCATTTCACCATCTGGTTGGCTGGCTCAAAGCAAGCGTTGGTGATCTCTGCTACAGAGAGCTGCTCATGGTAAGCTTTCTCAGCAGAGATGACCGGGGCATAGGTGGCCAGGGGGAAATGGATAATGCAGGATAATAGGGCACCAAATTGTCCCGGGTGTCCGAACACGTTCAGGGCACCATCAAATCGCAGGGAGGCTGTGATGGAGGACACGATTTGGCTAATGAGGCGGTTGAGGTTGGTGTAGGTGGGGCGTTCGATGTCAAGGTTCCTGCGGCAGATGTCATAGATGGCCTCATTGTCTACCATGAAGGCACAGTCAGAATGCTCCAAGGTTGTGTGGGTGGTCAGGATGGAGTTGTAGGGCTCGACGACCGCTGTGGAGACTTGGGGAGCCGGGTAGATGGAGAACTCCAGCTTGGACTTCTTGCCATAGTCAACGGACAGGCGCTCCATCAGCAGGGAAGTGAAACCAGAGCCGGTGCCACCCCCAAAGCTGTGGAAGACCAGGAAGCCCTGGAGACCTGTGCACTGGTCAGCCTGTTGAAATGACAGATACTCAAGGTTAATATACACTTCAGTAGCAGTCATATCGTGTAGCTGTTCTATAACTGCTGAAAAGACTTGTTCTTGGTTAACAACTTAAGCATTAAACTCATAAAGAACTGCTTGCTCAAGTGAGACAGGATTGATGAGCTGGGATACCAGTTTCTTTTCTAGATATCAGTGCTAAAAACCAACAGTTGTCAGACTCCAATTGTGCATTATACTAATAAGAAGTAAGTCTAGCTTTAGTAGGGCACTGCTAATACATTACTCGCAACCAAGGGGAGTTACATTAAACGTTTTTAAAACGGACACATTTTACTGCCTTCATCTACTCTCCTTTCTTGCTGTCATGAATTAATTTTGAAAAGACTTCCTGTACTCCCTCATGCTGTCTAATCATCTTGCGTTCTTGGCTCCCTCTCTCCAGCCTCATGGTAACCAACTTTATGCATGCCTTTTCTGATCTAAGATGACAACTTTCATCCACAAATGGGAAACTTTGGTAAAGGTTGTATCTGAAGGAAGGCTCTTGTTCATGAAATACACTACTTACTAAAAAGTGTATTTTATCTTCCATAATGGACTTTATTTATCTAATTCTTTGTAACATCCATTGTACCCTCTGACCTGGGTATAAGGACTGAAGGATCTTTTATTCTTGTATATGAGGAAATTATTAAAGCCTGGTGTTGAAGAGTCAGAATTTGTCATTACCAGACTCTGCATTATAAACAACGTTTCCTGTAAGCTGCGCAGAGCCTGTATTGGTGCTGTGCAGCTCAGGTGGCCACCAGCAGGGGGAGCTCCTGCAGGTGACTCACTTCCTGTGCAGGGTAGGAAACTTCTATACAGTTCCCTTAACACAGGGCGTTTCCCCACTCTTGAGGATCCCCCCATGCTGCATGCCTGGGCGTCCCCACGATGTCACCTCGGTACAACAAAAGGCGCCATTTATAAGAGTGCCAGGTCATCAAAAGGCGCCATTTACAAGAGCGCCAGGGATGCCGCGCACTGAGGGGGCGCGAGAGGGGCAGCGTCGAGGCGGCTGCACAGTCGCCGCCCCTGTCGGGGGAGTGCCCCAGGACCCCGCGCTACTTGAGGAGAGTAGCGCGGGGCTTAAGGTAAGTGGGGAAAGGCCCACACTTAGAGGAACTGCTGATTATAACCCTGGAATCTTACACCAGGGAAATGTGGTTGGTATTCAAGATGCTACCGAGCTTGAATTGTTCAGCAGCTAAAATTAGTGGGGGGTAATCCAGTGGGCAGCAACAGAACTGCTATACCGGGTAAGCTTCCTTTTGATCTGGGGCAGGGGTAGGGAACCTGCGGCTCTCCAGATGTTCAGGAACTACAATTCCCATCAGCCCCTACCAGCATGGCCAATTGGCCATGCTGACAGAGGCTGATGGGAATTGTAGTTCCTGAACATCTGGAGAGCCGCAGGTTCCCTACCCCTGATCTGGGGTATGACTCTCTACCTTGTATGAAGGACAGGGGAGTAGACTTCTATGCCCTCTAAAAAATAAGTGATGAAACCACACACTGACATAATGATATAAGCAATATTCAGTACTGAAGATAAATTCACAAGTTTAAAGGAGGTCTGAAGCCATCTATGAAGTTTGCTTTGCAAGCTGAGCAGCAGGTTGGGAAAAAGATTCTGAGTACCAGAATACCAGAAGAACCCCAGTTCTCCAAGCAGGAATAGTAACATCACCCTACTGAGTTCAGCTAGATCAGGGGTCGGCAACCTTTACCACCCAAAGAGCCATTTGGACCCGTTTTCCACAGCCCCGAAGATCTACTGAGCCGGAGAGGCGGCTCCACACGGAGCCACCTCCGGTTAGGCCCTTCAACTCACATTTCCTTCCAGCGCTGCTCTGGAGGGACATGCTCACGCTACCCTCCAACCTCCAGGCCACACGGAGCCGCAGTATAAGGCTGAAAGAGCCACATGTGGCTCCATGGGTTGCAGACCCCTGAGCTAGATAGATGATAGGATGCCCTTTACTGGACAGAATACTTGTGGACATACAGTCTCAATAATCTCCAACATATGGCCCTCCAGACATTCATGGACCATGTTTTCCATGAGCTCTGCGAAATTGGCCATGCTGGCAGGGACTGATGGAATCATAGTTCATGAACATCTGGAGAGCCATAGATTGGAAACCCCTGAGCTAGACCAAAAGGGGAGGGAAAGTGGAAGGAAGTGCATAGAACTGGGCACTGTAAGTAGATTCAAGAACACTTTTTCCTTTTATCTTTTTGGCTTTTCTTCACATCTCTTTTATCACATCCTAATCTTAGGCAGGCAAGTTTTCCCTGAATGAAGGGCTTGGCATCCTTCACAGAAAGGTTCCCTTTCCTGAAAAGGGCTATGAAAAAGAAGAGAGGTTATCAGAGCAGGTTTGTTGGGAGAGTCCTAAGCACAGTCTTCCATTTCATTGTCAATCCAGTTCTCTTAGGGCCAGAGGCTTGGTGAGCTATCACAGACAAGAAGACAGTAGCTGAATGATACCCTACCACTCACATGAGCAAAACATTTACTTTTATCAGCACTTTTCTTTTTGCTCTCAACTCTTTTATGTCTCTCACAGTTTTATCCTTCCCTACAGCCACTGCAGAACTAGCTTTCACTCCTGCCTATCTGGGGAAGGCCCAAGATACATATCACATGGGCTCTGCAGTTGTTTAACCTTGCTTGTGGTGCAGCCTAATATTAGGCCAAAAGACACATTCCTGTTTGCATCTTACAGAAATGCTCTACGCCAGCCTTCATTTCTGAGGACTGATGTAATGAACTAGTAAAGTCCAGGCAAAAGTAACCATTTTCAGTTCTTTATTGTACTGGCAGTCATAGTAGAATACAGGCGATGCGAGTTCTAAAAGACTCAGAACTTTATTTATTTTATTTATTTTTTGGATTTTTATACCGCCCCATCCCCGAAGGGCTCTGATAGTAGCTTTAATAAAGTAGCAAACCCCTTTCCCGCCACAGAATAATCAACAATGCATTGTTTCACACAATGAAACATAACATAAAAGCAGACCAGGCAGAGAGCCAGGACCGACAGGCGGGAAGAAATCCAAGGACAGAACACACACCAACTGATGTGGTGAGCTATCATCCTGACAACTGATGTCATCCTGACAACTGATGTCAACCATGTTATTATACGGGAAGCAAAGACGATACATGTAACTACAAAGCAAGGATAAGCCAAATGCAACCTGTTATATCTTGTTCTATGGCAATGTTTAGACAAGGCCTCGTTTTGATTTAAGCAGGTCATGTGGGAGAAGGCTATCCCTCTAATAGTGAACTTTCAATTCACTGGTCTTTCACTTTCCATGTATTGAAATCTTTCCACCAATGCTGTAAATTACGAACTTCCTTCCCCCCTCCCCCCGTTTTACTTCAAACTAGAAAAATCTTTCTACATGTCATTTGAAATAACCAACAAGTTGCTTACCAGCTTCCTGATCCTATCCAAAACCAAGTCAATGATCTCCTTGCCAATGGTGTAGTGCCCCCGGGCATAGTTGTTAGCAGCATCCTCCTTGCCAGTAATTAGCTGTTCAGGGTGGAAGAGTTGGCGGTATGTTCCTGAGCGCACTTCATCTGCAGAGAGAAGAGAATCCAACCATTAAGATATTAATGCCTGGCTTTTGCGCATGCGTGACTCCGAGTAAAGTCACAAGCTGAGATCCTCCCAGCAAAAGAAACAGAAAATACCAGCAAAGAATGAAAATATAGTTGGATCAAAGAAAAATCTTTACAACCCCATTAAAAGAAGACACTGGGCATCTGTCCAAGCCAGAAGAGAGCAGGTGAGTGATTTTTAACTCATTAAAAAGCCAAATAAACAGAAAGAAAGATCATGACGCAGAACAACAAGCCGGTCACAAAACAGGACTGGGCTGTCTTCCAAATACAAAGGAGATAATTAAGATTTATTCAAAGGCAGTAATGCTGAATCTAAGTGCGTTTGTATTTGCAAATAGATTAAAGTATTTGCAAATAGATTAAAAAAGATCCTCCCGAAGTTAATAGGACAAGATCAATACGGGGTTTGTAAGTGGTAGAGATATTAGCTATCCATTAAGGAATGTGTTAAATGGAAAGAATAAAAAATATGCAATGACAAAGTTGGATGTATATAAAGCGTTTGACACAGTAAGTCACAATAATTTATTTCAAACTTTGGAAAACTTTGGTTTTGGAAAACAATTTATTCATACCTTAAGGGAGCTATATCATGGAGGAAAGGCAAAGATAAGAATAAATGATGGGTGGACAGAAATAGTAAATATTAGAAGGGGGGTGTAGCAAGGATGTCCACTATCGCCACATTTGTTTATAATGGCAATGGAAGATGTTCATGCCTCTTCTACATCAATAACACACACCCTTGGAAGCTATGAGAAGTAACTCACCAATCACTGTTGGCTCCAAGTCCACAAAGACGGCCCTGGGGACGTGCTTGCCAGCCCCTGTCTCACTGAAGAATGTGTTGAAGGAGTCGTCCCCTCCCCCAATGGTCTTGTCGCTGGGCATCTGCCCGTCAGGCTGGATGCCATGTTCAAGACAGTAGAGTTCCCAGCAGGCGTTGCCAATCTGGACACCAGCCTGCCCCACGTGGATGGAGATACACTCACGCTACAGCAGAGAGAGAGAGAAAAAAATTAGCAGTTTTGTCCAGTGGGGCTATCTTGTGCCCTAATTTGTTTTCCTGGTTTCTTTTGCAGAATGAAATGAAGCTTTCAGTATGAAGCACAGGTTTCATTTTACAGAGTGATGTTCAAGTTTCAGGTTGGGTCTAAATTATACAAACCTGAAGACTTCCAATAAAGGTAAAACCAGATTATAGGCACTTGAGTCATTCCCCCTCCCCAAATGCAAAGTGCAAAGGCGGAGCGAGGGCTAAGTGAGCCTGGGGTGTGTGCCCGCCACGCCCCTGCCGCGGTATCGCATCCCCCCCGCCCCGTGGGCACAACGTCACTGGCAAAGTGCTATATCATGGGCCTTTTATGATTGAGACTTGGATCCTTTCCCCTAAGTTATTTCCATCTAAGAAAAAAGAATCTTTGAACATACTCTGGTGCCATTACACAGATATTACTAATTTCTCTTCACTTTTTGATCCTGACAGGCTGCATTCATGGTTTCTGTACTTCATACCAAGAGTTAAACTACTATTTTGGTAAGCTTCATGTTCAAGCAATGGTCAAAAGGCAGTGGAGAATTTGGGATAAGTAACATATTGTACCCTGGAGCCAGTTAGCATCTCACCAGCTGGCTGAGAACACATATTTTTTTAAAAAAATAACTGACTTCCATTTGCCAGCATAATGAAGTTCCAACATGACCGGAAGCCTTAGTCACAGAGCAGAGTTCTGTGGTCTACAAAAACGTTATGAATAAGCCATTCAGTACGTAGCAGCAACTGCACTTCTCCAAAGCATATGCTCTGAATGGCCTACCAGAAGTCACACTGCTTACAACCTGTCAGCTGACTCAGAAGGCCAACCTGGCAGCCGGCTTCCTTCACCCACAAAGCAAGACAGGTAAAAAAGGCAGCCTAAGAAAATGGTTTCCCTACCAGCACGGATTTAGTCTGTGCTGAACATCTGTTCACAGCCTGTTGCTAGGATTATCTCGTGCCTAGATATAGTCATTCCTTCGTTTCCTCACCCCCACAATCTGCTGGCGTTCCTTACACTCAGACCCCACCCAGGACCACCTGCTTCGAGACATTCCAGGGTCTTGGATAAATACCTCTTCTCTGCCCACCCTCCGCAAAAAAACCCACAAAGCACATATCACAAGATGTCACAGGCAACTGAGCCTTCTGGACTTTAACTGATCTACGCTAAGCAAATTAAGTAGTGCAGGGAATGGACTAAGAATTCAGAATGTAACAAATTTTCATCAGGGTACAAAGATTGGAAGAAGGCCTCTCTATGTTCTTACGTTCTAATTGTATCATCATCTTTAAGATATTTGTATCTGTGTCGTTTACGCTATCACAGGAGAAATGTTTCAGGAATATTTTTATGTTTAGTAAAATTTTGAATTATTACCATCTGGCAGAAGATACAGGATCATGAAGACCAGGACAACTAGACTCAGAGACAGCTTTTATCCTAGAGCTGTGGCTATGATTAACTCCATGGTGATGTGTTGACGTGGTGGTGGCTGCGTAGAGATGGTTGTGTAGGGATGGCTGTAAGTTGGGGGTGTGCGGATTGCAGCCCCCCCAATGCCTAGTGCGGATTGCAGAGATGTTCATCCGGGATGTTTTGTATTTTCACAGTTTTGTATTTTCATTGTGTGGACACAAGGCACAATGTGTGTGCACAATGACATTAAAGTTATTCTATTCTATTTTGTGCCACCTCTTTCTTAAAGGACAACATGGGGGCATGCTGAGTTGTGTAGTGATTGTTTTGTCAGACCAGCTTCTTAGAGACCCAGATTTCAAGGCCCACTCTGCAATGTTAGCTTGCTGGACCTTGGAAGCAAAGTAGACTCGAGCTGGAGAACTAGATTTGTTTCCCCACTCCTCCACATGAGCCCTGCTGGGTGACCTTGGGCCAGTCACAGTTCTCTCAGAACTCTGTCCCAATGAACTCACAAGGTGTCTATTGCAGGGAGTTGGAAGGAGTTTGTAAGCAACTTTGAAAGACCTTATGGGTGAGCAAAGTAGGGTATAAATCCAAACTCTTCTCTCAGCCTGTTGGGAACATTCAAAAGGCAGATCATCACATATGCTGCTTTGGGTTCCCATTTAGCAGAAATGCAGCATATAAATTGAACAAAGGCAGATATTTTTTGTTCCCCAGGACCGACAAAGTATTAGGCCACCCACCACGTTGTATGAAAAGAGGATTACACAAACATAATCAACTCCACCTAGGCTACCTCTCTGGTTCTTTGCATGCGCATTTCCCCAGCCCTGCTTTCAGTTTAGATACCACACAAATAAAGAAAGCGGGGAGTATCACACGCGCCAGCACCGCACCCAGTTCCAGTCATGCCACGTGAGCACCAGGTTCGAGACCAAAGGGGGAAAAGAGGAGAGAGCAACAAGAACAAAACCCCGGAAAGAGATTTCAACCTTGTATCTCTCGTCCTTCCAGACTGGAGAGACAAACAGGCAGCGGCTGCAGCCCCTCCGCCCCCCTGCAGAAAGGCAGGGCAAGCAGGACGCACCGCCCTTGCTGGGGCTCAGCACCCTCGCGCGCAGCAGAAAGACCGGCCCCTCCAGCCCGGCCTCTGCGCGGGAAAAGCGTAACGGCCCGCGGGCGAGAGGCGCCTTTTTGAAAGCATGCCTCATTGGGGGGGAGGGCGTGCTACGTTCCCAACCCACTAGGGGCGCAGCTACACAACATGGTCCTGAAATTGTGGCCCTTCACCCAAGGTCCCAACTCCCATCTTTTGGATAACGACGCAACTGAGGGAGGGCAGCAGCGGAGTGGGGCACCGAGCGACCGTGCTAGGAACTTGCAAGGAGTGGGCCCGGCCCGAGGACGTCGCTTCCAAGCCCCCCCCTTTCCCGCCTGACCTCCTCCGCCCTGCAATTATTGCAGCGTCCCCTTCCTTCCTCGCAGGGGATATAGCTCCTTCCCTCGCCCTCCTCCAGATCGACCACCGTCCCCAACCTTCCCTCTGCAGCCTGCTTCCTGCAAACGCCCCCCCCCCACGCTCGTTCATGCTCCCCTCCAGCCCCCTCGCCCCATTCCAAGCCGCTGCGAAAGCACGCGCGCGCGCCCTCCCCTCTCGCTCCCGAACCGCGCAAGCTGCACACGTGTGCCGTGGGAGAAAGGGAAAGCGCCCCTCGCCGGGGGAACGGAACATCCCATCTATCGCACCCTGGGGGAGGGGAATCCAGCGGCTCTCGCGGGAGGGATCCGCGCAAGAAGGAGCCACGGATTCCGAACTGCAAAAGCTCCCTTCCCGCCCTCCCGATATGGCCAAGGCCCCGCGCGCCCTGCCATTGATCCGGTGCCTTGCCGCTTCCCGACGTTGCACTGAGCCCCCATTCAGCGCCCCCACCCCACAACACACGCAGAGGTCCCCCCCGGCCATCCCGCCACCCCCAACCTTCCAGCCCCATCTCTCCCCCCTCCCCGCCCTCTTTGAAGCTTTTTAAGGAATCGCTCCCCACATTTACCATGATGCCGCTAAGGAAGATCCGCAGGGAAGAGCCTGGAGAGGAGAAACGAACCCCCGGGTGTTACTTCTCCCGACAAGTTAAGAGTCGACGTAAGTAACCGAATGGGAAAGACAGGGGCCGACCGGCTGCTTTTATAGCGCATCTCCCGCGCGGGGCTGGGTGGAGCAGCTGGCCTTGCATGTATTTAGGATAATAACCGGGTTGCCGCGTTGCCATTGGGCAGGCCGGCGCGTCCATCTGTGAGCTCACAATCGGGGATTGGTGGGGGCCGATGACCCTCTTTTTTGCAATGAGACGAGAGGAGTTTTTTTTTCTTTTAGTGAGTGGGAGGGAGGGAGGAAAGGGGGGGGGTTAACTGATTCAGCTCTTTCGGTTTTAATTAGGAAAGGAGGACGGTGCTGCGTAGCGTTTGGTTGAATGGCTGGCACAGAGGAGGCTGATCTGGAGGGTTCGCATTCCTGACCCTTGGGGTGGCATTTATGTCGTTAGAACCACTCAGGCTCCTGATACGTGCTCTCTTAGGTAGATGAAACACTGTTCCTTCAGCTTGACAGTTGTGGTTTCTAAGTAATCTTACATTTGTGATGGTCTGAAACAAAATGTCAGTTTGTGGCGTTTTCCGGGTGGGTGGGGGAGAAGTTGTTCCAAGTCTCAGCATTATTTCCAAGGCGTTTTGCTGATCTGGATATATAAATAATCCAAGCATTCTTACATAATTTCGTTGGTTACAAGAGTGCAGGCATAGGTTTTGCTAATCTGGATATATAAATATCTAAGCATTCTTATAGAATTTTGTTGGTTAAGAGAGTGCAGATATAGGTTTTTGCTGATCTGGATTTATAAATAATCTAAGCATTCTTATAGAATTTTGTTGGTTGCGACAGTGCAGATATGGGTTTTGTTAAAACTAACAAAATTCACACTTCTGCACAGGCTTTTTAAAAAGGCCTTACAATTCTGAATCATGTTTTTCATGTTGTTTTAATATAAGTCACAGACTTTGGTACTTAAAAAAAGATTTGCGAATGCTCTGGGTGGGTGGGGAAGACAAATGGCTGGCAGCTGCTAGGGGCTTAGCATACTTCATTCTCACATAAATCGCATGTTTTGTGGCTGAGTACTACTTAAGTTTGATCCATCCACCCTCACTTCTGAATTTCAGGAAAGCATTATAAGACCGGCATGTGTTCAAAGGAAGTGCACTTAGCTTTTGGAGTAAGTTCTACCATCCTTTGTGGACAGTATAGCAGCACAGTAGAGCACTATTCATCAATTAGGGTTAGGGTAAGCATATGTGCTGTACGAAGAGGAGAGCCCTAGCTTTAACGTTGTATGTATTGCTTTTCCAAGGGGGGGGGCAGGGAGGACTGCATGGTCATGAGGGAAAGGATTTAAAAGGCTGAAAAACAAGAGGACAAGCAGCCAAATCCAGAGCAGTCGAGAGGAATGTGCTGGACGCCATAAATACAAAAGCTGCAGACTGGGGGCGAATTGAGGCCAAGCTGTGTGACTGCAGCTCCATCCTGCAGAGGAAAACTGCGGCAGCAGCAACGGTAATAATATCTCTCGGAGCTGCAGCCTGCAAGCCACCCAAGCCTCCTTCTCTGGGTGACTTTCGTCTGCGTGGCACGCAGAATAAGAAGCAAAAGGAACATCTCAGCAAGTCTGCTCGGCTTTCTAGCAATGGGCTCCATGTAAGGCTTAAAGAGGAGGGTCTGTCATTCACCTCACACTGATGGAGTTCATTATTTTTTACATCTGATTTTAATTCCGGTTAAGCAAGGAGGGAAACAGGAAAGGAGAAAGGGAAATAAGCAGTGTGCCTCTGAATCACCATCTTTCATGTCGCATGTGCTTGCTAGGCACAGGGCAAAGCCCTGCCCTCAAGGCAATAGCCGGTTATAAATAACCATCCCAAAGCTGCTTCAGTGTTCAGAAATTTATTGTTTTCTTTCATTTCATGCTCAGAAGAGGGAACTCTCCTTTGTCAAGCAGGACAGAGAGGAGGTTCGGAGTGCTGCCGTCTGTGTAACATAATTTATAGCTGTAAAAACATACCTCCTTGTCTTTTGCTCATTGGTTTGAGTCAAGAAGATGTACAGACCTGGTCATTTCATCCCACCTCTTATACACCTTGCCGACTCCCATTTTTAGTGAAACAAGTCAAAAACACCTTACATAATAGGTTTCTATAACAACTACTGGTTTCTATACCAACTAAGATTTTACTTCATCTTTATCTGTATTTGTGAGCTTCTGCTAACTTTGGCCCCTTCCGCACACACAAAATTATGCGTTTTCAAACCACTTTCACAACTGTTTGCAAGTGGATTTTGCCATTCCGCACAGCTTCAAAGAGCACTGAAAGCAGTTTGAAAGTGCATTATTCTGCATGTGTGGAATGAGCCTTAGTATCTCTACTGAGGAGCCCTGTTTTCCCAAATCAAAGCTCAGTGTCAGGCTGCTCTTTGAGTTTTGTTTCTTCCAACGAAAGTAAGTTTTTGAAGTGCTTGGTGCCCCATGAATTACACTCATATAACTTATATGATTAAATACAATGGCTTAAAACTTTATAAGCTTAGCATATTCATATCATGCTCATTTCCCACAACACATGCTTTGCAGACTATAGCCGGCCTCTCCAGCACTACTCACAAGTCCATCTCTATTTACCATAGCTTCCCTCTCACCCGGGTGCACCTTCCCTACAACATTTCTCCCATGCTCCAACCATTTATGCACGCTTACAGTTGCACACAGGGTTTAACCGACATCCTTTCAAACCCTTTTTTCTCTTCCAGCCCCTGCTTTCCATCTGCCCGACCTTCTGTGCATGCTGGTCTTTGAGATGATTCTTAGTTCCCAAGAACAGTTGCCTGTTCTCAGTCTGGGCTGGATTATGCATTCTATTAGATTTGTGTTAAATACCTGCTAAAATTGGCAGAAGCAGTACTCAGAAGCAGGAACTAGATTGACATTGGCTCACGGAATGTGGGGGAGGGGAATACATCTACCCTTCTTGTCCTTGCACTTCCTGCCTGTAGCCTGCACCCTTCTATGTGCATTTGGTGCAAACTTCATACAGCACATATGCTTCTTAAGATGGGGAAAGATTCCTGAGGATCAAAGACTTTACCTTTTTCCCCTTGGCATCTGATACCAAATATGTTTTTGAAGGTGGAGTGCATTGGAGTGCTTTTTTCCCTACCCTAAATGTATTCAGAGGAAATGTCAGCATTTTGTTGACAATGCTTGCACAAAGGCTGCTTAACAATAAGCGTCTTGGATCCTGGACACAGCAGGAGACAGGGAAGCTCTGTTAAGGCTGCATGACTTGTTAGAGTTCGGGATTTGGCTCTTGGTTGGCCTTTTGCCCATCTCAGAACCTAATAGCAGAAGAATACGACCTCTCCTTCAAGATAAGACATGTCTCTCTGCTCTTTGTTGTGGCTTCTATTATGATTGCTGGTAACTCTGCTCAGTTCCCACGGCTATTGTTGATGCTTTTCTACCTTTTTCGCATTTGTTATCCCTCTGTGATACTATTGATTAGGAATAGTACATATGAAGTCACAGTATTTCCCCTGTTACAGAATTCCTGGTGACTCTTTTCTTGGTTTTTAGAAAGTGGATGGGGTCACTTGTCTGGGTCCTCATGCTTACCCAGCCCTGCTTACCTAGTCCTCGTGCTTACCTAGCCTGGATCCTCGTGGCTTACTTCTAATAGCTCCCTGCTTACCAGCCCTTCCTTGCTTACCTAGCTCCCTCGTGGCTTATTTCCAGGCCTTGAGATCCCTCACAGGTTACTTCTAGCCCTGCTTGCCACAGCCTCCCCTGCTTACCTAGCCTGGATCCTCGTGCTTACCTAGCCCTGCTTACCTCTAGCCCTCAAGTGGCTTGCCTCAGCCGCCTGATCCTCTCTGTGCTTACCTTAGCTGGCATGCTTGCCCAGCCACTCGTGCTTACCTAGCCTGGATCCTCATGCTTCACCTTAGTCCTGCTTTTTACCTAGCCCCTGAAGCCACTGCTTTTACCTAGCCTGGGTCCTCAAATTAACGCTTGTTTTAGCCCTGCTTTTACCTAGCCCTCGTGCTTTACTTTCGAACACCCAGCCTGGATCCCTCATGCTTACCTTCTAGCTCCCTGCTTACCCTAGTTCCTCCCTCGTGGCTTACCTGTAGCCTGGATCCTCATGCTTACTCTTAAATATAAGCTTTACTTCCAGTGTCCTCAGAAAGCTTATCTAGCCTGGATCCTCATGCTTACCTCAGCTCCTGTTTACCTAGCCCTCTCGTGGCTAACACCTAGCTCTCGGGATCCTGCTATGCTTACCTAGTTCTGCTTACCTATAGTCTCCGTGTAACTACCTTAGCTCTGGGATCCCTCATGGCTTACCTAGCCCCTGCTTACCTGTGGGCCCCTCGTTAACTTACTTCAAGTCCTCAGTCTAGTAGCTCTTCTGCTTAATGCTCCTCATGTGGCTTAATGCCTCTAGCCTTGGATCCTCATGTTTACTCTTAGGGGCTCCTGCTTACCTAACCCTGTGGCTTACCTAGCCTGGATCCTCTGCTTCTACTTCCAGCCCTGCTTACCTAGCTCCTCGCTGTGCTTAGCTTTTTTGGGGCCTGGATCCTCATGCTTACCTAGCTCCTGCTTCACCTTAGCCTACCTTTGTTGCTTTACCTAGCCTCAGGATCCTCGTAGGCTTACCTAGTCTCCCTGCTCTTTACTTGGCCACAGTCTCCTGCTTAGCTCAGCCTGGGTCCCTCCCAAGCTTACCCTAGCCCTCTTACCTAGCCCTTTGTGCTTACTCCTTAGCCTGGATCCCCGTGCTTACATAGGTCTCACAGTGCTTAGCTCCTAGCCCTACGTGCTTACTCTGGCCTGGAGTCCTCCTGCTTTTCACCTAGCCCCCTCAGGTTACTTAGCCTGGATCCTTGTGCTTACTTAGCCCTGCTTACCTAGCCCTCGTGTTACCTTAGCCTGGGTCCCTACCCAGCCCTGCTTACCCAGCCCCACACTCATTCTCATGCTTACCTACCCTGGGTCCCTCATAAGCCAGTTCGTCTAGTCCCATGCTAATTACCTAGCCCCTTGTAGCTTCTACCTTAGCCTGGATCCTTTGTAGCTTACCAGCCCACCTTGCTAGCCCTCCTGCTTACTACTAGCCCTCACTCGTGGTTGCCTTAGCCCTGCTTACCTAGCCCTTATTAGCACCTGTACCGGATCGTATTGGCTTACCCTGGCCCGCAACACCTGGCTGCGTTAATACCTGGCCCTCTTACCTAGCCCTCCTCAGGCTTACCTTAGCCTGGATCCTCACAGTGCTTACTCTAGGGCCCCTGGCTTACTTCCAGCCCTTTGTTAGCTTACTTCCAGCCTGGATCCCCTGTGCCATAAGCTTACCTAGCCTCCCTGCTTCACCTAGCTCCCTCGGTGGTTTACTCTAGCTCTGGTTCCTCATGCTTGCTCTTAGCCCTGCTTATCTAGCCCCCCTTGTGCTTTACTCTTAGCCTGGATACCGTGCTTACCTAGCCCTGCCTGTTTCACTCAGCCCCTCACAGGGCTTACTCTAGCCACCTGCTTTTACCTTAGCCTCTTGTGCTTACCCTAGCCTGGTTCCTCATGCTTGCGCTAGCTCCTCCTGCTTTTCACCCTTCCAGCTCTGGATCCCTCGCGTGCTTACTCTAGCTCCTGCTTACCTAGCCTCCCTCACAGGCTTTTGCCTTAGCTCCTGCTCTCACTCCAGCCCCTCAGCGATTAGCACCTAGCCTGGATCCCTCTGCTCTTACTCCAGTCCTTTGCTTTACCTAGCCCTCTGCCACCCTAGCCTGGTTCCTCATGCTTGCCTAGCCTCTGCTTAGCCTAGCCCTCCTTTATGCTTTCATTCTCAGCCTGGATCTCTTCTGTTGCATACCTTGGCGCACCTGCACACAGCCTCCTCCCTCGCTTACCTAGCCTTGGTTCCTCACGGCGTGCTTGCCTTAGCTCCTGCTTTCACTCAGCCCCTTGTAAGCTTACCTTAGCCTGGATCCTTGTGCTTAGGCCATCTAGTCCCTGCTTTTCACCCAGCCCCTCGTGCTTACTCCAGCTCCTGCTTACCTCAGCCCTTGTGCTTACCTTAGCCTGGATCCCTGGTGGCTTACCTAGCCCTGCTTTCACTCCAGCTCCCTCGTGGTTACTCTAGCCCTTGCTTACCTTAGCCCTTTGTAGCTGCACCTAGCCTGGTTCCCTCATGCTTGCTCTAGGCTCCTCATGTTTAACACTCCAGCTTATCCTCGTGCTTACCTAGCCCTGCTTACCTAGCCCTCGTGCTTACCTAGCCTGGATCCTCATGCTTGCCTAGCCCTGCTTACCTAGCCCTTGTGCTTACCTAGCCTGGGTCCTCGTGCTTACCTAGCCCTGCTTACCTAGCCCTCGTGCTTACCTAGCCTGGATCCTCATGCTTGCCTAGCCCTGCTTACCTAGCCCTGTAAGCCACTTAGCCTGGGATCCCAGGTTACTCTAGTCCTGCTTACTTCCAGTATTCCCTCGCTTACCTTAGCCCTGCTTTTGCCTCCAGCCCTCGCTACCTAGCCTGGATCCCCTCTGCAGGTTACTTCTCCAGTCTCCTGCTTACCTAGCCCCTCAGGTTGCTCCTTAGCCTGGATCCTCGTGTTACTCAGGGCCTCCCGCTTTACCTAGCCCTCCTCGTATTTACCCAGCCTTGATCCCTCATGCTTTGCCTCAGTCTCTTGCTACTGGCCCAGACCTTGAAGCCTTACCTAGCCTGGGTCCTCGTGCTTGCCTAGCCCTGCTTACCTAGCCCTCGTGCTTACCTAGCCTGGATCCTCGTGCTTACCTAGCCCTGCTTACCTAGCCCTGCTTACCTAGCCCTCGTGCTTACCTAGCCCTCATGCTTACCTAGCCCTGCTTACCTAGCCCTCGTGCTTACCTAGCCTGGATCCTCATGCTTACCTAGCCCTGCTTACCTAGCCCTCCCTCGTGGTTTACCTTTAGCCTGGATCCTCTGTGGCTTACTCCAGTTCCTGCTACCTAGCCCTCGCTACCTTTCTCAGCCTGGATCCCCATGCTTACATTCCACTCTTGTGCTTACCTAGCCTGGGTCCTCGTGCTTACCCAGCCCTGCTTACCTAGCCCTCATGCTTACCTAGCCTGGACTCCCTGCTTACTCCAGTTCCTGCTTACGCCAGTCTCCTCCTCCCTGCTTACCTAGCCTGGATCCCTCATGCCTACCTAGAAGCATCTTAGCCTCATGCTTACCTTAGCCTGATCCTCATGCTTACCTAGCCTGGATCCTCATGCTTACCTAGCCCTGCTTACCTAGCCCTCGTGCTTACCTAGCCTGGATCCTCATGCTTACCTAGCCCTGCTTACCTAGCCCTCGTGCTTACCAAGTCCTCAGGCTACTTGCTAGCTCCTGCTTACCTAGCCTCCTCAGTGCTTACTCTAAGTAGCCTGACCATCCCCTACATGCTGCCTAGCCTCTGCTTTTACCTTAACCCTCGGCTTACCTAGGCCTGGATCCTCGTTTCATTTCCAGTTCTGCTTACCTAGCCCTCGTGCTTAGCTAGCCTGGATCCTCATGCTTACCTAGCCCTGCTTACCTAGCCCTTGTTGCTTACCTAGCCTGGGTCCTCGTGCTTACCTAGCCCTGCTTACCTAGCCCTCGTGCTTACCTAGCCTGGGTCCTCCTGTTTCCTAGCCCTTGTGCTTACCTAGCCTGGATCCTCAGGCCATCAGTCTCCTCAGCTTACCTAGCTCCTGCTTACCTAGCCCCTCAAAAGCCACTCTTAGCTCCTCAGCCACCTGGCTTGGCTTTCCTAGTAGCCTGGATCCTCATGCTTCTGCTCTAGCCCCCCGCTTTACTCTAGTCTTCTCCTGTGTGCTTACCTAGCCTGGGTCCTGCAGCTTACTCCAGCCCTGCTTACCTGCCCCACATGCTACCTACCCAAGCACCCTGATCCTCTGTGGCTACTTCAGTCTTAGCCCTGCTTACCTAGCCCTTGTGCTTACCTAGCCTGGATCCTCGTGCTTACCTAGCCTCCTGTTTACCCAGCTCCTTGCTTACCTACTCTAGCCTTGGTTCCTCATGCTTGCTCTTAACCCTGCTTGTATTTCCTAGCCCTTGTAGGCTTACTCTAGCCTGATCCTCGTGCTTTACCTGTAGCCTTACTTACCAGCTCCTCACAGGTTACTTCCTAGCCCTCCTTACCTAGCCCTTGTGGCCTTACTCCAGCCCAATGTTCCTCATGCTTGCCTTAGCCCCTCGTTTACTCTTAGCCTGATCCGTGGTTACCTAGCCCTGCTTACTCAGCCCTTGTGCTACCTTACCTTGGTTCCTCATGCTTGCTCAGGGCCCTAGCTTTACCTTAGCCCTGCTTACCTCCAGCCCCTCACAGCTTACACCAGCCTGGATCCTCATGCTGTTTTCACTTGCTGCCCAGCCCCTGTTGCTCTTAGCCCTCGCTAAGCTGCTCTAGCCCCTGGATCCTCGTCAGCCTCCTAGCCCCTCGTGCTTACCTTAGCCTGGATCCTCGTGTTGCTCTAGCCCTCCTCGGCTAGCCTCCAGCTACCTAGCTCCGGTTCCTCATGCTTGCCTTAGCCCCTCATGGCTTTGCCCTTTAGCCTGCCCTCATGCTCCTTAGCCCTGCTTACCTAGCTCTGAGGACTGTAGCCTGGATTCTACCTAGCACTGCTTACTCAGCCCCTCGGGTGGCTTACCTTAGCCTGGTTCCTCATGCTTGCCTTAGCCCTGCTTACCACTTCCAGTCTCCCTTTGTGCTTTCACCTTAGCCTGGATCCTTTGTGCTTTACCTAGCCTTGCACACCTTAGCCCCCTCAAGCTTACTTCCAGCCTCCGCTTACTCTAGCCCCTTTGTGCTTACCTAGCCTCGGGATCCCTTCTGCTTCCTTAGTCTCCTTGCTTACCTAGCCCCTCAGGCATTCTTAGCTCCCCAAGCTTTCACCTAGCCCTTTGTGCTTACTCCAGCCTGGTTCCCTCATGCTTGCTCTAGTCTCCCTGCTTACTCTTAGCCCTCCCTCGGCTTACCTTAAGTAGCTCCTGCTTGCCTAGCCCTGCTTACATAGCCCTCCTGCTTACCTAGCCTGGCTCCTCATGCTTGCTCAGTCCTGCTTTACTTCCAGCCTCCCTTTGTACTTTCTACTCTAGCCTGGGTCCCTGCTGCTTACCTGCTAGCCCTGCTTACCTAGCTCCCCATGCTTACTCTACTCCTGGGTCCCTTTCATGTTTGCTCTTAGCCCTGCTTAATCACCTAGCCCTTTGTGCTTACTCCTTAGCCTGGATTTGTGGGCAAGCCATTTAGCTCTGCTTACCCAGTCCCCCTGCTTACTCAGCCTCCTGCTTACTCCAGCTAGTTCGTGGCTTACCTATAGCCTGGATCCCTCGTGGCTTACCTAAGCCCCCCTGCTTACCCAGCCTCCCTGCTTACCTCTGTAGCCTGGATCCTCTGCTAAGCTAGCTCTTAGCTTCCCACCTAGCCCTCACAGGCTTACCTAGCCTGGATCCTCATGCTGTGCCCTCAGCCCTGCTTACCTTAGCCCTTTGTAAGCTTACCTATAGCCTGGGTCCTCTCATGGTTGCCCAGCCCTGCTTACCTAGCCCCTCATGCCATCTTTACCTACCCTGGGTCCTCATGTTGTTGCTCTAGCTCCCTGCTTACCTTAGCTCCCTCAGGTGCCATTCTTGCCCTAGCCTGGATCCCTTTCTGTTACTTTCTCTCCAGTCCTTGCTTACCTAGCTCTGCTTACTCTTAGCCTGGTTCCTCATGCTTGCCTTAGCCCCTGCTTACTCCAGCCCCCTTTGTGCTGCCTCCAGCCTGGATCCTCTCTCTGCTTACTCTAGCCCCAGTTGCTTACCTAGGGCCCCTCGTGGCTTACCCCAGTCTCTGCTTACTCCAGAAATCCTTTAAGCTTACCTAGCCTGGGTCCTCGTGCTTACCCAGCCCTGCTTACCTAGTCCTCGTGCTTACCTAGCTTGGATCCTCATAAGCCACCTAGCTCCTGCTTACTCCAGCTCCCTCGTAGCTACCTTAGCCCTGATCCTTTCATGCTTACTCTAGCTCCTGCTTACCTAGCCTCCCTGCTACTTCAAGTCTGCAGAACTCAAGTGGTTTACCTAGCCTCCCCTGCTTACCTAGCTCCTCGTGAGCATCTTAGCCTGATCTCATGCTTACCTAGCCCAAGTGCTACTCTAACCCCTGTGCTTACCTACCTTGATCCCCTCGCTCTACTCTAGCTCCTGCTTACCTTAGCCCCTCGCTTTAGCCAGCCTGGATCCCTCATGCCACCTAGCCCTATTTTGCTTACCCAGCCCTTGTTGCTTACTTCTAGGCCTGGGTCCTCGTGGCTTACCTAGCCCCAAGGCTTTTACTCCAGCCTCCCTCACAGGCTTACCTTAGCCTGGGTCCTCCCCATCTAGCCCTTTTGTAAGCTACCTAGCCTGATCCTTACAGTGCTTACATATTCCCCAGTTTTTACCTAGCTCCCTCGTGGTTACTCAGTCTCTGCTTTCTTACTTCAGCCCCCCAGTGCTTACCTTAGCCCTGGATCCTTTGTGCTTACTCCAAAGCCCTGCTTACCTAGCCTCCTTTGTGCTTACTTCTCCAGCCTATTGGGTCCTCGTGCTATCTTTAAGCAGCCTCCTGCTTTTACCCAGCTCCCCATGCTTACCTTCACTCCTGTCCCCATGCTTGCCTGTAGTCTCTGCTTACATCTTAGCCCTTTGTGCTTACCTGTGCTGGATCCTTGTGCTTACCTCCAGTCCCTGCTTTCTACCTTAGCCCCTCGTGCTTATTCCTAGTCCTGCTTCATCTAGCCCCTCAGGCTACCTTAGCCCTGGATCCCCCTCGTGGCTTACCTTAGCCCTGCTTACCTTAGCCCTTGCAGGCTGCTACCTAGCCTGGATCCTGCAGGCTTACCCAGCCCCTGCTTTTACCTAGCTCCCTCGGGCTACCTTAGCCTGGTTCCTCATGCTTGCCTCAGCCCTGCTTACCTAGCCCTTTTGTGCTATCCTAGCCTGGATCCTCGTAAGCTTAGCCCCAGCTCCTGCTTACTCTAGCTCCTTGCCTTACCTAGCCCTGCTTACTCCAGCCTCCCAGTGCTTACCTAGCCTGGTTCCTCATGCTTGCCCTTTAGCCCTCTCAGCTACTTCCAGCCTGGATCCCTCTGTATTGGCTACTTCCAGTCCCTGCTTACCTAGTCTCCTGCTTTACCTGTAGCTCCTGCCTCACCTAGCCAGCCCCCTCGCTTCTCCTTGCCTAGCTCCTCCGGGATCCCTCGTTCTTACCTAGCTCCCCTGCTTACCTTAGCCCCCTGCTCCTAGCCTGGTTCCTCATGCTTGCCTAGCCCTGCTTACCTAGCCCTTGTGCTTACCTAGCCTGGATCCTCGTGCTTACCTAGCCCTGCTTACCTAGCCCTCGTGCTTACCTAGCCTGGTTCCTCATGCTTGCCTAGCCCTGCTTACCTAGCCCTTGTGCTTACCTAGCCTGGATCCCAGGGCAATTTGCCCTTAGCCATCACTCAGCCCTCACAGGTTTCACCTAGCCCCCTGCTTACCTAAGTAGCTCCTTGTGCTTACCTAGCCTGGATCCTCAGGTACCTGGCCTTAGCCCTGCTTACCTAGCCCCTCGTAAGCTTACTCATAGCCTCCTGCTTACCTGTAGCCTCCCAGTGCTACCTCCAGCCTGGTTCCTCATGCTTGCCTCAGGTCTCAGTTGCTAATACCTAGCTGCCCTCACAGGCTATTTCCTAGTCTCTGTTTACCTCCAGCTCCTGCACAGCTACCTAGCCTGATCCTGATGCTTGCCTGCCTAGCACTGCTTACACTCCAGCTCCTTGTACTTTCACTCTTAGCCTGGGTCCTTCTGCTTACCTTAGCCCCTGCTTACTCAGCCCCTCAGTGCTTACCTACCCCCCCTGGGCTGTCCTCATGTTTGTCTAGGGGCTCCCTGCTTCACCTAGCTCCTTGTGCTTACTTCTTAGCCTGGATCCCCTTGTACATTTCTCAGCCCCTGCTTACTTAGCCTCACAGGCTTGCTTACTTCCAGCTCCTCTGCCATAGCCCCTCAGGCTTACCTAGCCCCTCCAGCCTGGATCCTCGTGGCTTACCTTAGCCCTGCTTTTCACTCTAGCTCCTCGTGGTTACCTAGCTCTGGATCCTCATTTGCTTACCTAGCCCTGCTTACCTAGTCTCCTAAGCTACCTAGCCTGGATCCCTCTCATGCTTGCCTTACAGCCCTGCTTACTCCAGTTCTTTGTGCTTACTTCCAGCCTGGGTCCTCTAAGCCACCCAGCCTCCTGCTTTTACCTAGTCCCTGTTACCATCCAGCCTGATCCTCGTGGATACCTAGCCCTGCTTTTACCTAGCCCTGCTTACTCCAGTCTCCCACATCTTAGCCTCCTCGGCTACCTAGTCTCCTCATGCTTTCACCTGTAGGCCCTGCTTACCTAGCCCCCTCGGCTACCTAGCCTGGATCCCTCTGGGTGGCTTGCCTTAGCCCCTGCTTCACTCCAGCCTCCCTCGCTAAGCTACCTAGCCTCATCCCCTCGTGTTTACCTTAGCCCTGTTTCTTACCTAGCCTCCCTCAGGTTACCTTAGCCTGGATCCCTCATGCTTACTCTAGCCCCTTTGTGCTGTACCTTAGCCTGGGTCCTCCCCTGTTTGCTCATAGTCCTCTGCTTACCTAGCTCCTCACAGGTTTACCTAGCCTGGATCCTCACATGCTACTCCTAGCCCTGCTTACCTAGCTCCCTCAAGTGCTTACCTTAGCCTGGATCCCTCATGCTTACCTTAGCTTTCATGCTTTCAATTTAGCCCCTCATGCTACTCCAGCCTGGATCCTCATGCTGCTACCTAGCCCCTGCTTACCTGTAGCCCCTCGCTTACCTCCAGCTCTTGATCCCCTCATGCTTACTCTAGCTCCTGTGCTTACTTCCTAGCCTCATGTGCCATTTCCTAGCTCTGGATCCTCATGCTTACCTAGCTCCTGCTTACCTAGTCTCAGAGCTTACCAAGTCCTCAGGCTTACTCTAGCCCTGCTTACCTAGCCCCCTCGGTGGCTTACTCTTAGCTCTGGATCCTCATGGGCCATTACTTAGCCCTTGCTTACTCTAACCCTCGGCCTGTATTACCTAGCCTTGGATCCTCGCTCTTGCCTAGCTCCTGCCATCTAGCCTCCCTCGTGGTTGGGCCAGCCTTGGATCCCTCATGCTTACTCTTAGCCCTTGCTTCTACTCCAGTTCTTTGTTGTTACTTCCTAGGCCTGGGTCCAAACTCTCGGTTACTCCAGCCCTGCTTACCTTAGCTCCCCTCAGTTTACTCTGCTAGCCTGGGTCCTCCTGTTTCTAGCTCCCAGTGCTTACCTAGCCTGGATCCTTGTGGCATTACCTTAGCTCCTTGTTTTTACCTAGCTGCCCTCAAGGTTACTCCTAGTCTCTGCTACTCCAGCCCCTCACAGCTTAGCCTAGCCTGGATCCCTCATGCTTGCTCACCCTGCTTTACCTAGCCCTTTGTGCTTACTCTACCTCAGTCCTCGTATTACCCCAGCCCTCTGCTTACTCTAGCCCTCATGCTCTTACCTTACCCTGGATCCCTCTGCTTACCTAGCCCTGCTTTACCTAGTCTCCTTTGTGCTTACCTAGCCTGGATCCTCGTGTTTTTTTACCTTAGTCCTTCTGCTTACCCAGCTCTCCTGCATTACCTATAGCCTGGTTCCCTTCATGCTTGCCTTAACCCTGCTTTTACCTAGCCTCCCTTTGTGCTTACCTAGCCTGGATCCCTGCTGCTTACCTTAGCTCCCCCAAGTTCACCCAGCCTCCCTCAAGCTTACCTAGCCCCTGCAAGTTTACCTAGCCCTCAGTGCTTACACTCCAGCCTGGCATATCCTCATGCTTGCTCAGCCCTCGTCGCTTACCTAGCCTTGGATCCCTGCTGCTTACCTTAGCCCTGCTTACTCAGCCCTTTGTGCTTACCTAGCCTGGTTCCTCATGTGTGCTTGCCTAGCCCTGCTTTACCCAGGGGCCCCTCGGTGGCTTACCTTTTTTTTTTCCAGCTCCCCTGCGGTTACCTAGTCTGGGATCCCTCGTAAGCTATTCTTAGCTCCCAGTATACCTTAGCCCTCGTATTTTGCCTTTTTTTGGGGCCCTTGCTCTCACCTAGCCCCTCAGGCTTTCACCTTAGCCTTGGATCCCTGCTCCACCTAGCCTTACCCTCTGCTTACTCTAGCCTTGGTTCCTCTCATGCTTGCTTGCCTAGTCCTGCTTACCCAGCCCCTTATGCTTACTCTAGCCTTGGATCTTCTGCGGCATACCTAGCACTGCTTACCTAGCCCTCAGGCTTACCTATTTTGGTTCCTCACATGCTTGCTCAGTCTCTGCTACCTAGCCTCCCAGAAGCTTACCTTAGCCTCGGATCCTTGTGGCTACTCCAGTCCTTGCTTGATCACTCAGCCCCTCAGTGGCTTACTCCAGCCCTGCTTACCCAGCTCCTTGTGCTTACCTCCAGCCTGGATCCTCTGCTTTTCTACTCAGCTCTCTGCTTACTCTAGTCCCCCTGTCGCTTACCTAGCCCTTTCTTACCTCCAGCCCTTTGTGCCACTCTAGCTTTTGGTTCCCTCATGCTTGCTCCAGTCTCCGCTTACTCCAGTTCCTCCTCGTGGCTTACCTAGCCCCTGCTTACCTTAGCCCCTGCTTTACCTAGCCCTCGGTGGCTTACCTGTGCCTGGATCCTGATGCTTGCACTAGCCCCCCGCTTTCTACTCAGCCCTTTGTACCTCTCACTCTTTAGCCTGGGCCCCTGCGGCTTACCTAGCCATTCTGCTTACCTTAGCCCTCACATGCTTACCTACCCTGGGTCCCCTCATGCTTGCTCTTAGCCCCAAGGCTTTGGCACTCTAGCCCCAGTGCTTTACCTAGGCCTGGATCCTTTGTGTTACTTCTTTAGCTCTGCTTACCTAGCCCTCCTCAGGCTTGGCTTCCAGCCCCCCCTGGCTTACTCCAGCCCCTCACAGGCTTACCTAGCCTGGATCCCTCTGCAGGCTTGCCTTAGTCCCCCTGCTTACCCAGCCCTCCCTCACAAGTGGCTTACTCTATAGCCTGGATCCTCTGCTTACCTCCAGCTCCTGCTTACCTCCAGCTCCTCACTGCTTACTTCCAGCTCCTGGATCCTCATGCTTGCTCTAGCTCCTATAAGCTTACCTAGCCTCCTTGTGCTTACTCTAGTTTGGTCCTCGCAGAGCCATTCAGCCCTGCTTACTCTAGCCTCATGCTTACCTACCCCTGGGTCCCTCATGCTTGCTCTTAGCTCCCAAGCTTACCTTAGCCCCTCACAGAAAGCTTATCTAGCCTGGATCCTCGTGTTTACTCCCAGCCCTGCTTTCACAGGGGCCCCTCGTGGCTGGCCTAGCCTGGTTCCCTCATGCTTGCCTAGCCATTCCCCGCTTACCCAGCCTCCCCTTTGCAGGGGCTTATCTAGGCCTGATCCTGTCAAGCTTTCTGGCTCCAGCTCCTGCTTTACCCAGCTCCCTCGTGGCTTACCTTAGCCCCTGCTTCTACTCCAGCTCCCCTTTTGTGCTTACTCTACCTAGCCTTGGTTCCTCTCTCATGTGCTCTGCTCAGCCCTGCTTTACTCAGCCCCTCAGGTTACCTATAGCCTTGGATCCCTCAAGGCTTCACTCCTTAGCCCTGCTTACCTAGCCCTTGTGCTTACTTCCAGCCTCGGTTCCCTCATGCTTGCCTTAGGGGCCCTGCCACCTAGGCCCTCACAGTGTTTAGCTAGCCTGGATCCCTGCTACTTCCAGCCCTGCTTGCTCCAGCCCCTCGCAGGTTTTGCCTTGTAGGGGCACTGCTTACATCTAGCCCCTGGGTGCTTACCTAGCCTGGATCCTCATGCTTGCCTAGCCCTGCTTACCTAGCCCTTGTGCTTGGCTCTAGCCTCGAACTCTGCAGCCACCTAGCCCTTGCTTATCTAGCCCCTGCGGTTACTCAGGGGCCTGGTTCCTCATGCTTGCCTAGCCCTGCTTACCTAGCCCTTGTGCTTACTCCAGCCTTGAGCCTTCTGTGCTTGGCCTAGTTCCGCTTACCTAGCTCATTCAGCCCTCACAGGCTTATCTAGCTCCTGCTTTCACCTAGCCCTCTGCTACTCTAGTCCCTGCTTACTCCAGCTCCTCCCTGTGCTTACCTTCCAGCCTGGTTCCTCATGCTTGCTCTTAGTTCTGCTTGCACCTAGCCCCTCGTGGCCTAGCCCCCTCTTTTCACTCCAGCCTGGTTCCCTCATGCTTGCTCAGTCTCCCCAGCTTGCCCAGCCCCTGCTACCTAGCCCTTTGTGCTTACCTAGCCTGGACACTCATGCTTGCTCAGTCTCTTGCTTACCTAGCCTCCTGGCTTACCTCCAGCCCCTTTGTGCTACCTTAGCCTGGATCCTCGCGGCTTACCTAGCTCCAGCCCTGCTTAACCAGTCTCCCTTTGTGGTTACCTAGCCCTGCCTGCTTACCTTAGCCCCTTTGTGCTTTCATTCTTAGCCTGGTTCCTCATGCTTGCTCTAGCCCTGCTTCACCTTAGCCCTTGTGCTACCTTAGCCCTTGTGTGCTTACTCTAGCCTGGTTCCCTCATGCTTTGCTCTAGGCCCTTCTGCTTTTCACTTCCAGCCCCTCATGCTTGCCCTAGCCCCTTTGTGCTTTTCACCTAGCCTGGATACTCCATGCTTGCTCTTCCAGTCTCCTGCTTTACCTAGCCTCCCTCAAGCTTACCTAGCCCTTGTGCTTTCACCTCCAGCCTGGATCCCTCAAGCCACTCCAGCCCTGCTTACCCAGCTCCTTTGTGCTTACCTGAGCCCTGCTTACCTAGGCCCTTTCCCTTGCAGGTGGTGCTTACCTAGCCTGGTTCCTCATGCTTGCCTAGCCCTGCTTACCTGGCCCTCGTGCTTACCTAGCTCCCTTGTGCCATTTCCAGCCTGGATCCTCGTAAGCTATCTAGCCATCTGCTTACCTAGCCGCTCATTATGCTTACCTTAGCCTGGATCCCTGCGGTTACCTAGCACTTCTGTGCTTACCTAGCCTGGTCTCTCCCGCTTGCCTAGCCCTGCTTTGCTCCTGGCCCTCTCGCTTACCTAGCCCTTTGTGCTTACTCTAGCCTGGATCCTCGTAAGCTTACCTAGGCCTCCTGCTTACTCAGCTCCCTTGTGCTTACCTAGCCCTCCCTTTGCTTCACCTAGTCTCTTGTGCTTTTTCCAGCCTGGTTCCTCATGCTTGCTCTTACTAGCCCTGCTTTACCTCTTAGCTCTTGTGCTTACTCTAGCTCCTTTGCAAGCTTACTCCCTAGCCTGGATCTTCGGTGGCTTACCTAGCCCTGCTTACTTCCTGGGCCCCTCATGCTTACCTAGCCTGGATCCTCTCGGCACACCTTAGCACTTGTAGCTTACCTAGCCTGGTTCCCTCATGCTTGCCTAGTCTCCCTGCTTTACCTGCCCCTCGGCTGGCTTCCAGCTCCCCCCCAGGCTTACTCTAGCCTGATCCTTGTGCTTGCCCAGCCTGGATCCTCGTGCTACCTAGCCCTCCTGCTTTCCTAGCCCTCCTGGTCCTCTCATAAGCTTGGCCTAGCCCCCGTTCCCACCCCTTCTAAAAGTAAAATACAATTTTGGTGTAAATGCTCTTTTGCATAAAAAGTTCCAGGTTCAATAATGCCAAAATAATGTTTTTGACAAAGGCAGGGCGTAAAAATGTATGATAATTCTCATATTCGTTCGGTACTATATTCTAATGCAGAAGCATACAATTTTGTCAACTGCTGCACATCAACTGACTGGACTGTCATCTTTCTGTGGAATAGTATATAATTGGCTACTAGAGATCTGATTGACTGTGTATATTCAAATAATGTTGTTTTAGTGGTGGCTGCCCCTGTAGTGTTGGTTTTATTTTCCCTCAAAAGATGTATTTTTAAAATGGCTTCTCTGCACCTGAGCTTCCTCTGTAGGGTGGGGGGGGGAGGCTCTGCCCTTCTGACAGCCATTTTGTGGTTGGTGTCCCTTGCGGCAGCCATTTGATGCTTGTGCCCACCACCCTGTGTCAGAGATCAAAAAATGCCACGTGTGGCCATGGCCCTGGGAGTGCTCGCTGTGGGATGATACATTTTATCTTGGTCTGTTCTGGGATATCCGTGCCATGACAATGTATTGCTGTGTGCTGCTGCTATGGGTCAGCATGCCTCTAGGAGAGAGCCAGGGTGCACCCTTGTGGTGGCAAAGGAGCACCCCTCCTCTGGGGGGAACTTTTGGACCCTCCTTCAGAATCCGCCTGCTCCAGGAGTGGGGGCAGCTTTCTTCCCAGGTTTGTCTTACAGCTTGCAGCAGAGGGGTTGGGGTGGGGGGTGGGCCGCAGTGCTCAGGGTGAGCCCGGGTGCCATTTTAGCTAGATACGCCTCAGCTAGGACAGCCAATCCCCAGGTGGTCATTGGACATCTTTAGAGATTACAACTCATCTCCAGGTGACCCAGATCAATTCACCTAGAGAGAATGCCCATTTTGGAAGGCAGATTCTGTGGCATTATATCCTATCAAAGTTCCTCCCCTCCCCAAGTCCTACAGTCCTCAGGCTCCACCCACAAATCTCCACCTTTTCCCAGCCAAGAGCTGGCAATCCCCTATATGAATCTGTTAGGTCTCGGACCTGTAGTCAATAAACAGACTCTGGATTCTTGATCAGTTGTGTTTATTGATAGGCAGTGAAGCACCCAGCTTTAGGAAGCCAGTTCTGCTAGACGTGGCTTTTGAAGTTCCATTTATTCCCCTGGACTCTTGCTTCTCGGGCTTTCTCCCAGAGAATGTGTGAAAGAGTTGTTTTGGAGCTAGGCACCCCAAGGCCGGTGCAGAGAGAGATACAGCCATCTTGCACCCTGCCCCCTCAGCAGAGGTGGGATCCAGCAGGTTCTCACAGGTTTCCAAGAGTAGGTGCCATTACATTATTTGTATATGTGCCGAGAGGGGTTACTAATGGGTGATTTTTAAGTTTAACGCGATTTTTGCACTTTAAGCCATGCCCCTCCTCTCAGCAGTAGTGTGCAGAACTTGAAGCAGTCTACCAGGAGGTGCACTAGCGGGCATGCGCAGCGGCAGCCGCTCGCGCGTACATGCATTCGCCTGCTAAGGACCGGCAGTAGCAGCAGCGTATCCTTGCCACAGCCCCCCCGCCTGTGCAATGCCCCCCGCTACTTGAATGCCTGGCCATGCCCCTGTCACGTGTCTTCGCTCCAAGCTTCCCATTTGGTGCTATGCCACAGTTTGAATCCCACCACCATGGGGAACTCCTTATTACTGTACTTTGATTCCACCTTACTGCCCCTCAGGGCTACTCAGCAGAGTTTAAAGCTGAGTCACTCTTGGTAAGATGAGAAGATCTATAGTCTTCTTTGCACTCACCTCAACCTTTCTCTAGCACACTTGGAAAAGAATACTCTCCACGCAAGATGTTCTTTCCATAGAAAAGTTTTTACTTTAGCAGTTGCAAGGTTACACAAATCTATGCTATACAAGGCTATTATACTATACAGAACTCTTCAGCTATAACAAAGTTCAACACACACTGAACTTAACTCAGACTCTATCTCTATCTCAACTCAGCATATACAAAATTTTATTGCACATCAGGGATACTTTCACATTAACACTAGAATAACAGCCTCCTCCTCATTGGTCTAGAATTACAGTTGAATTCACTCAATCATGTTAAAGGTCAATCTTTTGCTACTTTTTTGTCCCTTGTGACTGGACTGTCTCCGTCCTTTGGGTTGGGCAAACCTTCTGCTAACTTAGAAGATTACCTTCTTGTGAACTTTTACTCTCTTTTTTATATATCATGACTAAGGTGACCAGATTTTAACACTGGTAAAGTGGGACACCATTGACCTTTCGCTACCAAGTAGCCAGACTCTACTTCCAGGCTCTTTCAGGGAACTCCCCGGGAGGCACAAAACATGTCAAGGGACTCGTGGCGTAATCCCGAGGTAAGCACGCTTTTCTGTTTAACCCGAATGGACCGATAAGAAAAAGGTGCTTCAGGATCCTTTTTTTTTCAAATACCTTAACTCAGCAGAGCTGCAGCTCCCTCTAACATCACCCCGTGAACTCCTGCGTTAAAGCCCTTTTCTTTGGGTGCAGAGGTGAAGTAGCTGGGGAAATGGAGCCCTGGTGCAAAAAAATTCTGAGTTTTATGCTACCACACCCTGTGGACGCTTCCCAAGACCAGCAAGCTCTCCCACTATGACCAAAGAACAATTTTTGCATCGTGTCATCTCAAAGTCACAATCACATTATAGAACATGCTGCAACTCACAAATCTGAACACATAACTTTGGACCCCCTGAACCAAACTTCACCAAACCTGGCTGATATCATCAGGAATGTCACCTGATGATAACCTGAAATTTTGGTCGCTTGTCTAACATTGCGCCCCCCTGCAGGCCGACAAAGTAAAACACTAAAATATTTTTAAAATGCATTTTGATGTTTGGGCAGCCCCTTCAGGCATGTGCCGCCCGTGCATCGCGACACCTCTTCGGCCCTTCGATGGCTAAGTGCCACTGCTCCCCAGTGCCTACCACAAATCTAAGGTTTTCCTTCTTGCATCACTTCCTCATCATGCATTGAGCCCCCTACTTCTGCCTGCTCAGTGGATCTGTGTGATGAACTGATAGCAGTTCTGAGAATGCTATCTCTTGAGATTCTGGTCTTTAACTTCTACCTACTGATGTACCTTCTTTCTCCAGGGCTACAACAACTACAATAAGCAGATTCCATTGACATCTTCTTTGTCTTCTTAGTAGACAAAAAGTGAAGCCTGAAAGCTTTCCTGTCACGCTTAAAAGTTTCTGGCCTTTGGAAGCCACATAAAGGACAGGAGTTCTCAGAAACATGCACAGGAGAAGCTAGCACTAAATTTCTAACCTGATGCTTAAATATCCAGGCCAACTGGCCAGATCCCAAGGCTGTTGGCCTGGTGCTGGCATTGAGCAGGCTTCCAAAGAACTCAGTCCCTCCCCAGATCACAGAAAAACACAAGAATCTCTTTTGTGGGGGCTGTGGGTGAAATTGATGCTAAACTGATGCTTAAATATACAGGCCAACTGGCCAGATTCCACACAGAAAAAAAAAAAAATCCCAAAACTTCTTATTTTGAAGGAAAAGCCCTCCAAAACAAAAGCCTAACTGAAACAGCCCAGGGTAGCCTTTGAGAAGGGACACGGGCCCGGGAGCATGGCTAGCTTATTTCAACAAACTGGAAGGGGACTAAGTGTAAGGTCTCTCAGTACAAATAACAACAGTCAGTAAAAAACATAAGAAAGAGCCTGCTGGAACAGACCAGAGACCATCTAATCTGGCACTCAGCGCCCACCAGGTGCCTTTGGGAGCTCACATGCAGGATGTGAAAGCAATGGCCTGCTGCTCCTGCTGCTCCTGGTCTGCTAAGGCCTTTGCAATCTGAGATCAAGGAGGATCAAGATTGGTAGCCATAGATCGACTTCTCCTCCATCAATCTGCCCAAGCCCCTTTTAAAGCTATCCAGGTTAGCAGCCATCACCACCTGCTGTGGCAGCATATTCCAAACACTAATCAATGGTTAAGGAAAATATTTCCTTTTATTAGTCCTAATTCTTCTCCTAAGCATTTTCAATGGATGCCCCCTGGTTCTAGTGTTCTGAGAATAATAATGGAAACTCTTCATAAGCTCAGAAACCTTCACTGAACTGGGTCAGGCACCATAAAAGCAAAAAAGCAAGAACTGAGAGTTTCTGCTAAGCTAACATTTAATCCTAGCAACAATCCAAAGTCTCTCTCCCCCCCCGCCACCACCACTATTCAACCAGCATCTTCCAGAATACCACAACAGAGACCTTGGTTTAGAACAACAGAAACGAGAAGAGGAATTGTTCAAGTTCATCACCTATGAATTGCCATTGAAAGACACAGCAATTAAGACTGGAAAAGGGCCGTTGCATGATGAGCTAAGAGAAAACGAAACGGGTTTTCCCCCCAGCAAACAACACAAAGCACCCATGAATTTCACCACTCCACCCCCCCTCCTCTCAACTCCCAATCTTTCTTAACCCCCCCCCCCACCTCATTGGGGAGATCGTGAGGAAGTTCTCTCCCTCTCCTTCCATCCACCAGCGAGCAAAGCAGCCGAAGGAAAACCAGAGCGGAGATCCCAGCCCACAAAAAGTCCCGACTCCTGTGCTTGCTAGGCTAGCTGTGGAGACTGGAGTGAGTCGTCAGGCTCCAAGTCTCTGCAGGGAGGGGGAAGGGGAGTTGAGCAGTCAATTGCTCCTTTTGCTTAGGGCTGCTCAGGGCTCTCACCGTTGATTGCTCTGGCCTGGCTGCCGGGCTGGCTGCTGCCGGCTTTGCTTCTTTGGGATGCGGAGGAGCCGGAGGCCACAGCTGAGCAGCAGACTGACGAGGGGGAAGGGAGAGGGGCCGGGGAGAATTTTGCGCCCCCCACATGACCCATAGCTGTGTGCCTGGTGCGTTGGGCACCCCCTGTCACCGTCACCAGCACGAGACAGCCAAGGAGAGCCAGCAAAAATCGGGACTTTTTTACAAGGCGGAGGGACGCGGGAGAAATTGTTAAAAATTGGGTGGGTCCCGCCAAAAGCGGGATGCCTGGTCACTATAATCATGACAAGGGCAACAGTACTCCCCATTTCCCCGGGGAGCCAACTGACAGGGTCAACCTAGTTATCTACATATGTAAGCCTAAAAAGGAAGTTCAATAGGAAAAAAGTTCCATGAACATATCACAGGTTTGGTTGCATTAATCAAGCAACAGCAAAGGGAAAGTACATCTCCCTCACCCAGGTGTCATCCTTAGCATTTTGTATTATACAGCTGCTTGAAGCTAGGAATGGCCCTCAATCACCAGTCCCGTGCAAGTATAGTTGTGGAATAATTTGTTCACCTGCAGGCTAAGATTATGGCAACATTTTCCCCTTCCCAGCATGAGAATATAAACAAACAGCTGTCTGTAATTAATTTTCCCATTGAAAATAAGAGAGCTTAAGGTCTTTAGTGACCGGTAATACATTTTTAATAAACAACAACAGTGACTCACCTTTCCCTTGTCCTTTCTACTTGTGACCTGATAGTTCTTCATGTTGTTACTGCTAATAAACCAATTTCCTGATCTTTTTTGGAACATTCATAAAGTTCAGCTTGTCCTAAATCATTCAGGGAGTCCATGAGTGAATCAGGACTTGAACCAAGGTTTAAGGGCCAAACAAGGTTAATTATATAATTACTGAGATGAACCTTATGCTGATGTCCTGTGTACACTGGCAACAAACCAACTTAACACAGACAGATATGAGTAAACATGAACTGGATAATGCATAGTGGCTGTCCCACGCACTCTTTCATGGAAATATGCTTCCAAAAAAACACAGACAGGATTACAATACACAGCCAATGTTTTGTCTACTGAAGACTGCTGACTTTTTAAAAGTCAGATTTTGATGAAAAGGAAGTCTTACTGGCATACTTTATTGAACCGGACTGTAAATGCTCTTCTTCCTTTCCAAAACGACGACAACAAAAAACTGATCTAGTTTGAATACCAAACCAGATCATAACTTCCGTGTGAAAACGGCTTAGGATTTCCAAAAGAACTCATTTTACTATTTTTTTTCTGGCATCACACAGCATTTAGCCCAGGGGTAGGGAACCTTTAACACTCAGAGCCATTTGGACCCGTTTTCCATGGTAAAAGAAAACACTTGGAGCCACAAATAATTTTTGACATTTAAAATAAAGATAACACTATATATATATATTGGGGTTTTTTTACCTTTTACTCCGCTCATTCTGAGAAGCGCATGGATGTGCCCGCCCTGCTGCCTGCAGGGCGAGCAAGGATGAAGCTGGTGGCTCAGCCTCGCCGGCCGCCAGGAAAACACCAACAGGGCGGGTGAGAGGGGAAGCCCGCGGCGCAGCCCATCCGACCGCAAACAGTTGGTGCGCCCGCCCTGCTGCCTGCAGGGCGGGCAAGGATGGGGCCAGCGGCTCGTCTCGTGGAGCCGCAGTGCAAGGGCAGAAGAGCCGCAGGCGGCTCTCGAGCCGCAGGTTCCCTACCCCTGATTTAGCCACAGGGGGTACAAGGGCTCAACATCCAGAAAATCTATCCTTTATATTAAGAGACCTGTTGTTAAAAACTTCCCTGATTTTGAAGAAGCTAGACTATTACAATCTGGCCCCACCATTGGTAATGTTACGCCACATCAAGAAATGGAATGTGATCAAATGTACAATGAGTAATTTAATGTTTTGAATATTATTTATTAACATTCATATTCCACCCTTCCTCCAGGGAGGTCAGACCCACTTTTCATTCTGTTAGTAATAAAAACAATAGGAGAAAGGTTAGGCTGAGTAAAATGTCCAGACCACCCAGACAGCTTCCTAGATGAGTGGTAGCTATTTGAAGCTGTGACTGCCATATCCAAACCTAATCCCTCTGGCCACACCCACTATACTGTGCCTCGCCACTCTACAGTTAAAAACTTTATTTCTTTGCATTTGTTCAGACAAGATTACTTACAAACTGAGGGATCGATTCACAACAGTGCTTTAGAGTAACAGCTGAGTGGAGAAGCTTAAACTCAACTAACCTCGGGTTTACTGAAGAGCTGTATACCACTGTCTATACCAGTATTGTTGTTAATGCTGTAGTGTGTAATTTTTTTTAATGCTTGCTGTTTCATACAGAATGTTGTACTTTTTATTATTGTCGTGTGTTAGCTGCCCTGAGCCCGGCTTCAGCTGGGAAAGGGCAGGGTACCAAGTCCAGTAAAATAAATAAAATATGTCACACAGTTATTGCTAGTTCTGAGCCATTATTGGCCAGGAGGGTTTGTAAGACTGCACTTCAAAGGGGGGAGGGGGCTTAGGCTGCATTGGAAGCAGCGAAGGGGTTGCACCAGTGGCACCAGCACCACACAAAGTGGCAGCGCAGAAGGACTTATGGTAACTCGGTGGCAGGTGTTGCACAGCTCCACAGCACAAGAACCCAAAATTTTTGGGTTTTTTTTAATGAAGTTCATTTATTCATTTGTCCATAAAAACATTTACAGAATTTCAATAATGGTATAAAATTACCTTAATAAGTACAATACATATAGAAAATTTATAAATATCTAATACAGATAATTTCTCTACTTCATTGACGTCCCATTCGGACCTACTAAATCAGTATTACCGTCAAAACCGATCTTATTTGGCTAACCTTTCTTTCATACCCAGATAAAAATAAAGAATGATTTATATCTCCAAACTTCCTATTTCTTCAATTACTTTCTTATCTAATAACCCAGTTTTTACTCATGCTTATGTATTATATATAAGTCCTTTTGGTAAGCATAATGTGCCAGTTATCTTGAACACTGCTGTTCAAAAGCGAGGAAACCTTTCTAGTTCCCCTTTCCTATCTTTTTACCAATTTGTAGCATTTCCTATCCGGGTATTTGTATTATCTCACTATAGAGTTTAGTGTTAACATATAACTGGAAAAATTGTTGCCTCGTTCTCATTTGCAATATATTTTAGCCACGGTTGCCAAATTTTGTTGTAACTTTCTACCACTAATGACTTGAGTTGGTGCACTCCTTTGTCCATTAAGTATAACTGATTTACTTTGTCTTTCTATTCTTCTAGGTTGGGCAGATGTTCTGACTTCCAAAGTTTGGCTAATGTTATTCGAGCTGCAACTATCAGGTGAAAAAGTAAATGCATCTGTGAATTCAAGGATTTGTTTTTTACTCGTATAATGTTCAACAGGTAAGTATCTGGTTCTTTTTTAAACAGCATCTGTTTTTAAAAAACAGTAGCAGCGTCTGTTTCTCCTGGGATTGTGTGTTGACTTACCTTTCTTCCAAGAACAAGAGGATTTCTGTGGCTTTCTTTATCCTCACAGTTTGAGTTTATCCTCAAAGGAGCTTGGATGAGTGCTGGAATGGTCCCTGTGGATCTTGAATTTATGAAACCTGATAACTTCCTTCTCTCACATCTTCTGGCTTTTGCCTGCTCTGGAAGGCAGAGTGGTGAAGGGGTGTGGGGTATGCCCCAATTGACTATTAACCACAATGTTATTATGTAACTGTTTGCTGTTAACATCTGTCAAATTCAGAAGGCAGCCCTGCTGGGATCCGCACGAATACTATGCCGATACATTACAACTTCCTAGGCCTCTGGGTGAGGCTCAAATTGTAATGAAGGCCAACAACCAGCTAAAGATCTGGCAGCTGTGAAATCTACAATAATAATAATAAATACGAAATACAAGGACCTACAAATTGAAGTTGAACGATTGTGGCGAAAAAACAACAGTAATCCCAATAGTAGTCGGTGCTCTAGGAGGAATCCCAAGAAACCTTGAAAAGCATCTGGAAAGCCTAAACTTGGACAGAACATCAGTCCACATGTTGCAGAAAGCAGTACTTCTAGGAACTGCACACATTCTACGCAAATACCTCTGATATCCTAGGTCCTTGGGAAGGACTCGATATTCAGAGACGAATTCCAGACTTGTGCTGTGCTGTTAAGTGTATTATAATAATAAACTGTATTCCAGTTGTTTTTTGTCTTTCAGTATGAATCTGATTCCCAAAACCTTTCACTTTCCCACTTGTCCACCATAAGTGGTAAAAAGTTCCCACATTTTGATGGCATTTCCAACAATATGGTGGGTACGCAATGTTAAATTTCGATATTGTTAATAGGGTTAAGTGAGAACGGTAAAACATTTTCAAGTTGTGTTCTCATAAATCTACATTTGGAGTAAATTTGTATATGTTTTGAAAATACCTTTCCCAATGCTCTAATAGTATATTTGAATTGATATTTTGTGCCCATTTCACCATGCTTGTTTTAACTTTTTCAGTTTCTACTTCTTGATCTAATAGGACTTTGTATAAGTACAATAGTTGTTAATCTCTTGAGCTCCTGGTTCTTACGCATATGTACACAATAGATTAACTGTTAATTTCAGCGGGATTCAATATTTCCTTCGATGGGTTGCATATTTGAATCACTGGCATACAGTAACCATTTTGTTCACAGATAATGGCTACTTGTAACTAAATCTCTCAGGTTTCTTAGTAATTCTGATATAAAAACAAACGAACTTCAGTACCCATGCAACCAACCCTTCTGGAGTTAAGTAAGCATTGAGGCAAATTAGAGAATTGTTTGTCTCATTGATTGCTTCCTTTCCCAGACTGGTAATGTCTGCTTGGTTGCTTTCCCTTGTTACGGAAACACAGCATCAGCAATATATCATAATTTGAAGTTTGCAAGCTAAAAATGGAGTTTCCCCCTTGTGAAGTGCTCTTTAGCAAGAGATGAGCTGGATTTGGTGCAAATCTACATTATTTGTGCATTTTCGTTGCCGAGGCGAGTTTTTCCTGGCAGAGAATGCCTAATCTTCTTCTCACCTTTCTCATCTCAAATGTCACTGAGCTCCTTACTTCCTTTTCATTATTTATTTAAAGCCTTTATTCACTCCTTTGTTGGAAGCTCATGGGAAGCCGGAGAGGGAGAACGGCTTTACACAGTTAGCAACTCTCTCCCCTCTCCTCTCGTTGATTCTAAAACAGCAAATGAAGGATTTTTCTTTTTTTGCAACAGCCACTATACAGATCCTACCCTGCGCTTGCTATGTGCTATTTTTCTGTGTTCAACTTTTCTTGTCCAGAATTATAGTGCTCAGAGGCTGAGCTGAGCATGACTTCACTATAGGATGTTTTGACAAAATGAGTAGCAACAGTTCTATAGCTGCATTCTTTAAAAAGAAGTAGCAATCCGTGTCCTAATGCAATATAAAAATAGCATAAAATATCTAAGGGACTAGAATTGAAGTACCACATCAAAGTCTTATTATGCACATGAGTATTGCCTCGCAGTAAGTGCACGTTCTCTTTGGAGCAGAGTTTGTGTCATGGTCACATTCCCCCCCACAGACTTACCACGATGCAGATTTGACATGCTCTCGGGTTTCTGAAAGTGGGCAACTTGCGAGGTTTTCCCTGCCTGCACAGGGAAACTGAAGCAGAATAGTCCATTTTGCTTGCTTTGGAGTTTCTGCTTTTCTCCACCTTCCACCCACTCATTCAGAAACTGTTCCATCCACTCTTCGTCAGGCGTTTTTGGGGGAATCAATGGGTCTTTTTTATTTTAACAACAACATTCCATTGTAGGAGTGATGGAAAACTAAAGCGGGCAAAAAAATTATTTAAAGAGGGCAAAAAAGGCAGGAATCAACTGACCGACTGGGGACAACCCAGAAGCAGGGGTAGGCAAAATGGTGGCTAGGCTCACAGCAAGCTTTGGAGCGCTTCCTTGTTTGTAACTGGAGAAACATGGGGAGACTCCACTGTGGAGTAGAAAGGCTCAGGGTATGCACAGGATGCATTATAGGCCAAAGAGATCTCTTGCAAAGTAGCTTAGTTGATAACTTTGATGTGTTCTTCCTTTTTGGAGCAGGACTTCCCCCCGTCTGCCCAAACATTCCAAGGGATATAAACCTGGTTCACACTAGAAAGAAAATATTGTTTGCAGAGGTGACCAAAACAAAAGCAGCCATCCGTGCAAGATGTTTGTGAGAAGTGGTTTCCCCATGTGATTTTAAGCATGGCAGTTCAAAGATGCAGATATGCAAAAGGGCAGTTAAAATTACACGAGGGAGCTCTTAAAACTTAACACATGGAGGTGTGCAACTGATGCTCACCTTCCTCTGGGACAGGATGAGCGTCTGACTTAATGCAGTATAGTCCAGTGCCAGCACTGTTAGTTGGTAGCTTATGCTTGCTCAGCGGCAGCAAGGAAGTATATGCAAGAGAAATATTCAACTGCAAAGTATTGAGAGCATAGCCATTGCACAGAGGTGTGTCTAGGGAAAATGTAGCCCTGTGCAAAATCTTTCCACCCGCCCCCCCCCCCATGGGTGGCTGTCCTCCCCTATCACAACTAAACAACTTTTTTGCACCAGGTCAACAAGGAAGGAGGAGGGGTATGGGTGCAATGTTCCCTTGGGTGGTACACTCCTGGTGTTGCACCAGTATCCACAGCAATCCTGCCACAACCTACAAAACACTGGATACGTGATGCAGTCAATCACTACATGGAGGCAGCCAATCAATCCACACAAATTCCAGCATGCCTTTCTTATGTGCAAAACACAGCTAGGGAGATTAAGGAAACACAGCAAACATGCAGGTGAGCGAGTACCATGCAAATCTACGGCACCCAAACTGGGAAGAGTTTGCCACCCTGCAGCTTCACCAGTGTGCAAGACCACGCTGGCACAGCAGGGGTGGGACATTCCACCGAGCTTTCAGCCTGGGAATACCCTCCTCCCCAGCTGCAAACTTATGCCACCAGAAAGTGTGACATAAATCATTTTGAGCAATGGATTTTTTCAGGCAGCTGGGAGGGGGGGTGTAGAACAAGAGGAACTACCATATATACTGGAGTATGAGTTGACTTTTTCAGCACATTTTTAATGCTGAAAAGCCCCCCCAGCTTATACTCGAGTATATATGGTAATTCCAAGATGGCCGCCAGAGCTGTGGCACACCGAGAGGAGATCACACCAGCTGTGGCAGAAGCATTTTGCCGGCATCCAACTTTGAGTATTAAATTCACCATTCCCATTTGTGTTTTTATGTAAAGCAAGGCTTGTAAATCCTCCAGCTTTGATAAAGCCACAGTCTTTGCAATTAGAGTTGCTCCATTGGCTCTGAATGCCATGTTAGGTATTGCTCTGTGCCCTTTGAAATTTGTGTTCTGACAGGCATGGCATCCTCTTGGAGAGAGATTCCATTGCACTTGTAGCGTTTAAAGACTGCAAAAGGCAAGTCAAGATTTGTTACTAGTAAATCGGGTCAAGCTGAGTTTTTGTGCAAATTCCTCTTTGTAAAGCAGTACAAATTAAAGCTGAAAAGAGAAGGTCTTACAGTTCTAAGGACAGAAATACCCTCTGTGCTATTTAGCAAGTGTGGTAGGAGACAAAGACACTGTAGATCTTCCTAACGGCTAAATCTTACCTTTGAATAAAATATGTCCCTGAACATGCAAGGATGTTATACACTGTTCACAAGGTGGTGCTAGCAAACAGTATCTGCTTCCTTTAAAAACTGCCTTGCTTAATGACATTTTTAAAATTCTAGTGAGCCATTTTTGAGGGAGGCCTTGTGGATACTCAAGAGTTTTTGGCATGAAGCAGCCAGGCAGTCTCCCGTCTTGCCATCATCCTGTTCGTCCTCTGATCATGAAGATTGCTTTTAGTCAACTTTCCTTACAACCAGTGAGATACCGTCATGAATTTTATTGGTATCTATTTTATTTTTGAAATTTACCAGTAGCTGCTGCATTTCCTACCCTAGACTTATACTCGAGTCAATAAGTTTCCCAGTTTTTTGTGGTAAAATTAGGTGCCTCGACTTATCTTCAGGTTGACTTATATCTATCTGGCAAGATATGCTACCCTTTAGAACGTTGTACTAAAACTAGGCCATACTGAATTTAATTGTAACACTATGAGTAAATTAGTTGGGACTGCAGCCTCAATTTGTTCACATAATTATCTTTTTCAAGAAGAGGAATAATTGTCATGGAATAAGGTATAAACTTGTTTTAGTACAATAGTCTCTTGCTGTGGCAAGGACTTGGAAATCACTGTAAAAGCTAATTTAGTTGCATTATCTTCAGTCAGTCTATACGTGTGTATTGATGCTATGGGTTGTATTTTTTTAGAATCAGTGTTCACATGAACATTTTGAGAAGTTGCTGAGTCTTCAAACAGGACTTACCATTTGAATGATCAGGGACAATTCCCTCAGGACTTACCATTTGAATGATCAGGCACAATTCTTCCGACATGCCATGATAAGGTTTTTAGGTATACTTTCATGATGGAGCGCATTTATTCCCTCTTATAACTGCAGAGTATAATGTAAGATATTGATGATGTTTCCAGGGACAGATTTGATGAAACGCTTTGATTATGCTAGGAGTAGACATGAGTATGCTAGGCCAATTTTGTGGCTGTTGCATTTATTTCACTGCTTGAAGATCACGCTAAGACTTCTACTGACAGAAAAGATGCTGGGATCGGAGAAAACATAGGATACTGTCTAATACAAGGTGTCCAATTCTGGTGCTTCAGTTGTTCATGGACTACAATTCCCATCAGTCCCAGTCCATGAACATCTGAAGCGCCGGAGTTGGACACCCCTGATCCATAGCAACATCCTATTTCCACATATTAAACTTCTAGTAAAGGAGCAGAACATTTTCCTCCAAGCCAATTTCCAATTCCAATCCTGTTCATCTGTCTTGAGGATAAAAGTGGATAAGAGAAATACGGTGAGAAAATGGGCATAATATAGTATCCCTGAGAGTTTGGAACTTTATACATTTCCAAAAGATGCCTAGATGAACCTTTCATCTGATGCAGTGGAGGTTTTATAAAGACGAGTCATATAATGCCTTAAAAGTTGTTTCCACCAAAAACAAGACCCTGACCATAGAAAGGTAGCATCTCAGGGTGAAGGCTATGCTAGTGTTTCATGAAGGGGATTAAAAAACACACACAACTGAATTATTACTTCACGCACGCCTGAGGTCAAAAGTGGTAGAACCTTTTACATTTACTGCCTCAGAAATAGCTAGACTAAAAACTGGTGTAGGGTGTAATCAATTTCTGATTCCCTCTTAATCTCAGAGGACAGGTCAAGCCTTACTTGGAATGGTAGCTGCATTATGAGGAGGGAAAGCACATAAAGAGGGTTTCTTCTTTCTTTATTGCTATGAATATCAGTAACTGCCCCAAAGTTTAGTACCTTATAAGCTCTCCTGAAAATGCGTGCCGCTTATTTTAGAGTTCATCTAATAGCTCGGGAGTTCTTGACAGCTATTCCCACTCCTGGAATTCACATTAAGTGTAAAAATTTTCAAAAACATCAACCTCAAACTCAGTGTTTTAATACACCATGCCTGTTGTCCTTTGAAGGTCAGACTAGAAACCACAACAGCAGCCTGACAGATGGGCAGAACACAGCTGCCCCACCGCCTCCCAGAGGGCTTCTCAGCTGTATGGAAGGTAAAAAACAAACAATGCTTCCCCGCTGCCAAAAAGTCCTCCGTTGGGCTCTGTGGATTTATGCCATCCAAATCCCTGGGCACTGGTGTTCTGGCAGGCAAAGACCAGGTGGAAGGTATTAACGTCTGCCACGCCAGCAGAGACAGTGGGGGGAAAGGAGTGCTGATATGCACTCTGCAATAGGTCTGGCTTCTTTGGAAGGCCACTGCAACCACCCACCAGAGGATTTGCCCCAGCACCAGGGTAAGTGCCTCAAGGAGGGCAAATCCACTGGCATGGCCCCGTGCTGCCTCCACAGACAGAATTCACCCCCACTCACCTTTGGATTGGACCAATTAGTTTTATATTTGTCTCGGTCTCAGAGAAGAGGGGTGAAGGTTAACTTTAAAAAGCAAAAAGGCAGGCAGGGATATTGTCAACCAGGTTTCTAAGACTAGGAATTGGGAAAGTGTGGGGTTAGTAGTGGCAAAAGAGTTGAATACTCCTTCATCTAAATGACCCTTTTGCTCTACACCGCTACTTTCTAGAACGGGTGGGCAATTATTTTTTCCATGGGGCCGCATAAGAAACAGAAAATATTGTGGAGGGCCGGCCAAAAGGCAGGGGGGCGAGGTGCTTTTGAAAACCCCGCAGAAGCCGGCAGCCAAGGCAACCGGCTTCTGCGGGGCTTTCAAAGGCGCCTCGCTCCCCAGCACGGCAGGGGGGCCAGTCAGGGTCATCCAGCGGGCCGGATATGGCCCGAGGGCCTTATAATGCCCAGGTCTGTTCTAGAAGATGGTGGTCTTCTAGATACCATAATTATATCCATTTTGCCGGACAATAAAACTGAAAAGTATGTCCATATTAACCACTGAGACCCCTGTCAAAGCTATGGAATAAGCTGGAAAAGTTTAGAGTTTTGAATAACCACACAAGACACCAATCCTCTAGGACAGGGAATGCCTTTTATTCACAAACCCATAACATTATTGGACGGTTTGGGTCTGTAATACGAATGTTCATGTTTTAAAGAACAGGTCAGTTATTTTAGGGCAAACAAATGTATCGGAATTTATACCGGGTCATAAATTAACCGATTAGACCAGAATTTGAATATTGTTAAATAGCTTGAAATTCCCTGTAAGAGCAGCACCGTTGTGACATTTACTTTAGTATTCCTCTCCTTCCTCTTCACCCTCCCCTTCAACAGAATCCACTCCAACCTCTTCGTAATCCTTCTCTAGGGCAGCCATGTCTTCACGAGCTTCGGAGAACTCGCCTTCCTCCATCCCCTCCCCGACGTACCAGTGGACAAAGGCACGCTTGGCATACATCAGGTCAAACTTGTGGTCCAGGCGAGCCCAGGCCTCCGCAATGGCCGTGGTGTTGCTCAGCATGCAAACGGCACGCTGCACTTTGGCCAGGTCGCCCCCGGGGACCACTGTGGGGGGCTGGTAGTTGATACCAACCTTGAAACCAGTTGGGCACCAGTCCACAAACTGGATTGTGCGCTTGGTCTTGATGGTGGCAATAGCAGCATTGACATCTTTGGGCACGACATCACCTCGGTACAACAGGCAGCAGGCCATGTATTTGTCAGCCGCGAGGCCCATTTCTACCATCTGGTTGGTTGGCTCAAAGCGAGCTAAGCCAGGTGTCGTCTCTGCTACAGAGAGCTGCTCATGGTACGCTTTCTCAGCAGAGATGACCGGGGCATAGGTGGCCAGGGGGAAATGGATACGAGGATAGGGCACCAAATTGGTCTGGAATTCTGTCAGATCTACATTCAGGGCACCATCAAATCGCAGGGAGGCTGTGATGGAGGACACAATCTGACCTATCAACCTGTTCAAATTGGTGTAGGTGGGGCGTTCGATGTCAAGGTTCCTGCGGCAGATGTCATAGATGGCCTCATTGTCTACCATGAAGGCACAGTCAGAATGCTCCAAGGTTGTGTGGGTGGTCAGGATGGAGTTGTAGGGCTCGACGACCGCTGTGGAGACTTGGGGAGCCGGGTAGATGGAGAACTCCAGCTTGGACTTCTTGCCATAGTCAACGGACAGGCGCTCCATCAGCAGGGAAGTGAAACCAGAGCCGGTGCCACCCCCAAAGCTGTGGAAGACCAGGAAGCCCTGGAGACCTGTGCACTGGTCAGCCTGTTGGCATAAGTTAAATACAAAGAATTCCATTAACAATACTATACATAGCGCAGTGGAGAAAAAAAGAGAAGTCTCCATGTCATCTTCAGAGTTAGCGGTCATTCTTTTGAGATACAGTACCAATTCCTATGAGACCAGCAATGAGTGCACAGTTCCATTGTAGGATTTTGCACAACTGATATCAGAATAATAGCAAGAGCATATCTCCTTTTTTCACTTTTTTCTAAGTTGCTAATACAAACAGATATCATCACCTGATAGCTCTGTGGCAGGTTAGCACAATACAGCAATGTAAGGGCTGGGGTGTTATGGTTTTTCCGGGCTGTATGGCCGTGTTCCAGTAGCAGTTTCTCCTGACGTTTCGCTTGCATCGTGGGCCAGATGCAGGCGAAATGTCAGGAGAAAATGCTACTAGAACATGGCCATACAGCCCGGAAAAACCACAACCCCCAAGTGATTCTGGCCATGAAACCCTGCGACAAAATAGAAGGGCTGTTGCTTTTCTAAAATTCTGTATAGATTTTCCTTTCAAGGAAATGTACTTACCAGTTTGCGTATCCTATCCAGCACCAAGTCAATTATCTCCTTGCCAATGGTGTAGTGGCCCCGGGCATAGTTATTGGCAGCATCTTCTTTTCCAGTGATGAGCTGTTCAGGGTGGAAGAGTTGGCGGTACGTTCCTGTGCGCACTTCATCTGTACAGGTGCATAAAAGGGGGAGGGGACAACTTTGAGCTGTTGTACTATAAAGTCATCTCGTTCCTTGCATGTCTGCTATTTCTTCCGGGCTTTTGTGATTGGCCTCACCAGCCGATATGTTTACAGAGCAATGATTGTATTTGGTGTTTGTGTTCACATTTTCTTTCAAAGCTAATAAGAAGCAAAAAGCTAAATTCAATTTGCAAAAAAAATTATTTTGTGTTAAGTAAAGATTTATTAGGACATATTTCTAAAGTATTTAAAGCTAGAGAGTGGTTTAGAAATGTTCCAAAGGCTGGTGATCATTCATTTTTGGGATGTTCCTGTTGATCAAAATGACATCGACACTCACCAATCACTGTTGGCTCCAAGTCCACAAAGACGGCTCTGGGGACGTGCTTGCCCGCCCCCGTCTCACTGAAGAATGTGTTGAAGGAGTCATCCCCTCCCCCAATGGTCTTGTCGCTGGGCATCTGCCCGTCAGGCTGGATGCCATGTTCAAGACAGTAGAGTTCCCAGCAGGCGTTGCCAATCTGGACACCAGCCTGACCCACGTGGATGGAAATACATTCACGCTAAAATGGAAAACCAGAACACAGATGCATTAGAACTGCCTGGGTTGACTAATATCTCGTTTTAATTTGAAGGATCAGGATGTCGAGTTTATGCATAATTCTACTTTAATATCCTTGCAATCTGTGATTAAATGAAAACATCAGAAAGCTACATTTATAATCTCTGCTGAGGTTCTATTATTTGGATAGGGGGGAAAGCATCCTGGAACCGTAAGGTCCTCAGTGGATATTCAACAACAAAAAAGCACAGTTCAACATGGTAAAACTAAAAAAAAAAAGTGCTAGCCTTTATTGTTCCAATGGGAATTAGAAAGCAAAAACAGGTAGAAAAGTATACAATAGGATAATAGTGTGTAACTGGAATGATTGAACAGCATCTTGTTTTTTCAAGGAGTCCTAGGGTACCACACCCAACCCATTGTTCCTTCAATACTATGAAGGATGCTCTCAAGGATTTCCCTATCAAGATTTCTTTGGGAAGACAACGAATTCTCTGCAGTGTGCTCTCTTCAACAGGGCAACTGTTGGGTTTTTGGGACCACAACTTTGATTTTCAGTCTCAACTTTGATTTTCAGTCTTTTCCTTCCTAGCTCTCTAATGGGCACTTCCACCCATGCAGAAATAATGCTCTTTCAATTCACTTTCACAATTTTTTGCAAGTGGATTTTGCTATCTTGCACATTAAAGCCCAGCTGTAAAGCGCATTGAAAGTGGATTATTCTGCATGTGCGGAAGTGCGCGATGCCTCTCATTTTTGAAGGACATTCTGTCATCTGAGGGAGATGCTATGAGGGGGACCTACAGGGAATGCCACGCCCAGTTCAGGAAGACTGGGGATGCTCGCTGCAGCTGGGAGTAAAAATCAAGCCATTATTTCTCTGTCGACGCCTACAAAGACTGGCAGCGTCTGCGATCCGCCACAGATTACCACAGCCTAGTTCATTCCCAGCATGATCTCATAATGCCGTTTTGCCAATTTCCCCTCCTCTGACCTCAACAGAGAACATGCTTGGGAATGAAATGAATCAGAGGGAGGGTGGAAGAGGAGATTAATCTGCTGCCCCGTGCCAAGAAAGCACATATGCGCAGCTTCTGTTTTCATTCTATTCATGCAATCAAGCATGGAATAATATATTGTCGAAGGCTTTCACGGCCGGACTCAACTGGTTGTTGTGGGCTTTCCGGGCTGTGTGGCCGTGGTCTGGTAGATCTTGTTCCTAACGTTTTGCATAGATGCCAGCCACGGATGCAGGCAAAATGTTAGGAACAAGCAGCCCGGAAAGCCCACAACCGGGAAAGCCCACAACAACAAGCATGGGATATTTTCCCCCCGAAAAACAGCCAGCTCGACCAACTGCCACCCTCCTTCGGTGCCCTGGGACTATGGCTTGGAACGGAATGTAGAAAATAAATATGCAGAAACGAAAAGATGCCACAGATGCAATGAGCGCGTGCTGGAAACGGTGACCAGCCCAGCCACACTGCGCCATTGTCACTAGCTAATTATGCCGGTCACATCTGCCAGAGGAGACACCCTCTTTGTCTCGCTTTGTCAGCCCTTGCCTTCCATTCGTCCAGAAACCAATCTGCTTCAGGGCAGGGGAGCTGGGGGTGGGGGGAGGGTGATGCCACTGCAGCCCTCCCAGCATCCCCAGCCCCTGCAGAGATTTCTTTTCACAATGCCCTTCTTTATGCACAGGACAACGCAAGGGCGTGGCTCCCCCCCCTCCTTTTATTTTTGCAAAGAAGATCCCCTCCCAGAAGGACTTCAGCTCTGAGCCAAGCATTCATTTCCCCAGGCTTTCTCTCTCTCTCCCCCCACCCCACCTCCTTTTCACCCGATAAAAGCACGAGGGGTTTTTCTACAGACGTCCCCCTCCCATCCCGGGCTTCTCAGCCTGGTTTTTTTCCTGCGGAATCACTGCGGACGCCACGCGAATGAATCGCTCCCCTCCTGCTCTAACGGAAGGAATGGGGATCTGCTGAGCAACCGCAGCAATACTGATGCAGCAGCTTCCACCCGCACAAGTTACGGCTTCGAAACGAAACAAGAGAGAAAAATCGGTCCTGTTGACTCCGCAGATACGTCTTTGCAAAGAGCGCAGCTGTTTGCATCGGGCGGCTTCTTTCTTCCCTCCCCCCCCCCCCCCTGGTTTCCACCATAGCCGCTGGCTTGACCCCGCCCGCCTCTGCGGCTCCCTCCACCCCTTCCTGCTGATCCACAGCTGGGCAGGCTTGGAAAGAGAGAGGCAGGCAGGGATTGCCGGGAGGGAAGGAGCCCCCGTCGCCCTCCCCAGGCAGGCAGTGTTGCGCCAGGCTGCCGATGGGAGCCGCCTCATTCCCGGGGGGGGGGGGGGAGAGACAGGAAGGATGCGTTAAGCTTTGCAGCGCAATCTTATGCAAAATTACTCCCCTTTAAGTCCATTGAAACGAGTGGGTTTAGGCTGGAGCGACTCTCCATAGGATTGCACTGTCAGCCTGACCTCCGGAGAGGGTTTTTTGGGTGGTGTTTTTTTTTGGGGGGGGGGGGCATGCCTGCAGCCAGTCCAATGGGTCAGTTGACGGAGGGGAGAAGAGCTCCGCCGTAGAAAGGCAAAGGGAAAAGCCAGCAAGTGGGCGGGCAGGGCTGGAGGGCGGACAAGAAAGGGGTGGGAAGGGTCAGCAGCCCGCCATGAGCGTGCATGGGTGGGGGCTGCCTGCAGCTGGCTAGCTCGCCCCCCGCCCCACCCTTCCGCCTGCTTGCTTGCTTTGCAGAGGCGCTTACCATATTTGCTGCTGTGTTTGCGGAGCTTCAGCGGCGGGGGCTTCCTTACAGCGCGACTCTTAGGAGGTCGATGTAAGAGAACCTGTAGCGCGCGGCGCAACGCGGCGCCCCTATATACAAGCCCGTCGCCATGGGGACGGGGAGGGCTTTTTGTGGTTGGTCGAGGCACCCCCAATCCGCCCGGAGAAGCCAAGGGAGGAGAAAGGCGATTGGCTCGGGGCGCGTAGGATGAGGTCATCCTTCCCACCCCTCCACATCCCAAGTCTGTTTGCATCCTCCAGACAAAGAGACCAAACAGAGCAGTTGTGTAGCCATCATATCAAGGAAAGGGGGAGGGAGGATCAGGGGAAAAAACGAATGTTTTCCGGGCTTTAAATCACATCCCAAGTGTCTCTTTCTCCCAGGGCGAATCACATCCCAAGGATCGCCCCCCCCCCCCAATGCCCCCAAAATCTCCCAATAGTCTCCACTAGGTTGTAATGACTCAAGACCCCACATATCAGCAAAATCAAGGGCAAGGCTGCAGGGCCTGCTGATTCTGCTGTTTTATATAAAGTGCTATACCATTTCTATAGGTCAGCTGCAAGGACGGGGAAGAGCCAGAATATCTGGAAATGGCGCTCCTCAAGTAATTCCCTATGAAAGATTTAATGCAGGGCATTGTAATTTAGCAGCATTTTCTCCTGACGCTTCGCCTGCATCTGTGGCTGGCATCTTCAGAGGATCATGATGCCCAAAGCTTATCTTCAGTAATGCAGAGTAGATGCCAGTTACAGATGCAGGCGAAACATCATGAGAGAATGCTGCTAGAACACGGTCATACAGCCCGGAAACCACACAGCACCCCAGTGATTCCGGCCGTGAAAGCCTTCGACAATACATTGTAATTTATTTTTAATCCACTGTACAGAAAGAGTAAATTCCATATTGATTGATGCCTGGGTGGGTTTGGTCATGCTGACAGGGGCTGATGGGAACTGTAGTCCACTAACATCTGGAGAGCTGCAGGTTGCAGACCCCTGGTTTCGTTAGCTGGGAATTTCCCCCGATCAATTACATGATAGTTCACATTTAACAAACACAAAACTGTTACGGAGAAAGGCTGCCTGTGCCCACTTGTGCATTGGGTTGTACAACCGATTCTCTACAAACACCTGCCCTATCATGTATCCTGGGGATAAATTACACAGCAACAGAAGATCCTGACTGGGTGTGGGGAGAGAGTGCTGTGCTCACGGGTGGGGACTCACTGCGGATATTAAGATGCAACATCAAAATAGCCCCAACGCATGGCATTGTGGTTTTTTCACTCCCATGTTTTAGGCGGGGGGGGGGGGGGGGGAATGGGAGGTTTTGCCAATTGGTGACTTCCTGCCATAGAATATACAGAGAAGATCTGACACCATTGCTTTGGAAGAGGGGGAAGGGTTTTGGTTGAAGATGGAGGCAGAAATAGCAGCCACAATAAAAGAGTAACTTTGCACTTGGGGAAGCCACTAGCTTCCTAAGAAACCAATTAGCGCCCCCTAAATGATTCACCCTTTGTTCCCATTGTTGGAGGAGGCGCAGAAACTGCAAAGGAGGGAGACATACAAACCTCCCTTAAAGGGATGCCTTAGTGAAATAAATCTGAGGTTTCTTATTGTGTATAGATGACAAAAAGGGCTGGCTTATTCTACGGCATATTGCCAGACATTCCCACCATACATAGCTGTTTCCTCTTTATACAGACAGGTTCAGAATCTTTCTCTGGTCTTCACCCACCATCCCCCCCCCCCCCCCCCGTAGTCTGATATGCTAGACTGGGGAGGGGGACAGCTGTCTAGCAGAGGGTGTCACGTGTCTTTGCTTCTTTCTCTTTACATCAGAGGGGACAAAATGCTTGCTTCTTCTCCATTCCAGAATTCCCTACGTTGTGCAAATGGTTTTCATCCCTTCCAGAATATGTTATATTCTACCTTCTTTAACCTCCTCTTCTTCCTCCTCTTTGTTAAAATAGGGCATTTCTTCCAGAATGCTATAGTGTAAAACTTTGGTTGGGTATCCCTAATTTCCTGATATCAACCAATCCCCCCCCCCACCCACCCACCCAATGCCATCTAGAATACCAGGCTCTCAATTTGAGACATGTCTGTCTGTCTGTCTGTTATTAAATTTATATACTGCCCCTCCCCCGAAGGGCTCTGGTTTATGAAATGGTTACCTAACTCACTGGCCATCGGTTGGTAGCACAGAAAATGCAATTTACTTTGCAGTTAGAGAAGTCGGAAGTATATTCTTTTTCTGTCTCCAAGATGGAACTAGCAGAATCTAAAAGGCCTGGCTGCAGAATTCATGAGAACGTAATCATTCCTTGATCATTAGCAGCCTGCTCCTTTTCCTCCTGGTGAGCTGCCCATGCCAGGATTTATGTCGTGCAGAAATGCAGCTCCAGAAGTTTGTGAAACATGGAGATGCTGCGATGGAGAGAGTTTTTAATTTCTTGTTGTCATAGAGCTGTTGTGCAGGATCCTTCTCCTCCCTACAAAAAAAAAGAAAGAAGATACTTTGAAGCCTGTGGCGTGTCACATCCAATCTCGCCCCTCATGTCAGGCTGGGTTGCTTGGCTGCGTCGGGAGGTAATAAATGCTTCTCTGTGACAGTGGGCAGTTCCAACCACGTGGAAAGAGGTGTTTTTTTTCTAAAGAAGAGTTGGTTTTTTATACCCCTTATCTCTCTACCTTTACGGACTCCCAAAGTGACTTACAACTGCCTTCCCTTCCCCTCACCATCCACAGACACCTTGTGAGGTAGGTGGGGCTGAGAGAGTTCAGAGGGAACAGTGACTGGCCCAAGGTCAGTTATCAAACTAGTTGTGTAGGAGTGGGGAAACTAACCCAGTTCATCAGATTAGAGACTGCTGCTTATATGGAGGAGAGGCAAATCAAACCCAGTGCTCCAGATAGAGGACAGTGGAACCTCAATTTTTGCCGGTAATCCATCCAGTTTTCACCGGTAATCCGTCCATCTGTTACTAGGAGGCAAGACTTCTCTGAACTTTTTACTTCACTTCCTCCCTATAATGGTCACTTCCTTCCATTGACAGTTACAGACTGACCACGCAGTACATAGAGGAAAGACATGTATACACTCCCACATAACAAACCACAGAGCAGAAAAAACTGAGTGACAAAAACAGCAGTTGAAAAACAACCTGCATGTCTCTAAATCCCTGGCACAACTCACCTATGGAGCCCCACTGGCAATAATTTCGGATTTCACTCTATTAGAGAGAGTCCTATCCACATTTCTTAGAGCTCTTCTTAACACTCCTAAATGTACAGCTAATGTAGTTTTAAGACAAGAAGCAGGGTTGGTTAAAGTTGAGACAACCTTTTGGAGGCTTATTATCAAATACTGGCTTAAAGTTCTTTCCCACCCCTTGGGCTTATTGCTTTTCTACTGGCAGCAACACCATATCCAAGCTGGCTAGAAAAAATAACATTTTAAAATTTTATAACAGGTTGTGGCTTGGATCCAGTACAACTATTGGAACTGGATCATTGCAGAGCAACAGCCCTGGTCTATCAACTGCTTCCAATGATATTGGTAAATAATATAAAACAGATCTCCCCTTGTTACCGGGTGTTATATAAACCATTAAAATCTTTGGACAGGTATCTCATGGCTGCCCCTTACTCCTGTCCGTCCAACATATAACATCTACATTAAAATGTCACATTGGGCCTTTTCTAGGTCTTCTCCCGCTTTTGACGCTTTCTTCCATCAGCCAATCTAATGTAAGCAGATTTCAAAAATTCTCTACAGCATAGGGAGAGGGATTATGTGTTTGTAACTCCAGGGGAAGTGGGACTCTGTATTACATATTCTATTGCATTGCTTAACTCCATATAAAGGGGAAAGGGAGGCTTTAATCTCACCCATTTGTTCATTCAGTACAGAAATTTAACTTAGAGTTAATTCCGATCTCAGTCCCTTTGTGAGAATTTTATCTGAAGACTTTTCTTTTATATCTCAGCAGGTAGCTAAATTTTGTATGCTGGCACATAATAAGCGAAGAATCATGTTAGGACCAAGAGCCAGACCACATGATGGTGACTGTAATAATGCTACAAGCTGATGATATTTTTTGTGTATAGACTTATACCATGGATTTCTGTACAAATTTGATTTTTTTCTTTTGTTTATTGTTCTTTCTTTTCTTGTTCTTGTTCTTCTCTTCTCTTTTTTGCTGGCTTAATGGCCGTAATAAAACTGACTGAAACCTGCATGTCTGAAAAACATCCTAACATGAATTATCCAGAAATGTGCACTACTAACAACTCAAAACTTTTAACTAGTAGTCTAATAAAAACCAGCTGAGGGCCCAGATTCCCTCCGGCCTTCCAGGAGAAAGGCCCTTCACGTAAGTAACAATGGACCGTTCTCCTGAAGGCGGAGGGAATCTGGATGGGACCTAACAAAGCAGTGTCCCCCTCTCCTCGGGTGGGTTTACTGGTCTCCGTAAACGTGCCGCAACACTCTAGATTCAAAAATCATTCTGGAGGCTGCCCAGGATAGGATCTTGTAGTGTCGCATTTAATGAGTGATGATGACGCACCAAATTATGGCGGGTTTCTACAGATGTCTCGCAATAGACACTCGTTGTCTGAGTGCGGCTTTCTGGTCGCCGCGACCAATTGAATGTACCATAAATACCTGATGGGATGGAAAGATTGGTATTTTTATAAGCCTCAGCTATGCATAGTTTTAGTGCCGAGCTGACGGCCGCAGTAGACATTTGTTGACCCAATTTGGGGTATGAGATATTGATGGAACATACTATGTGTCTGTCTAAATTGTTCAGTACGTTCAATGTAGACCTTTAAGGCTCTGCGAACGTCTAATTTGTGCCAAATCTTTTTGTTTTCCCCCGTTGGCTTAGGGAAGAAGGTGGGAAGAACAATTTCTTGATTTAAGTGGAAGGTTGAGCAAACCTTAGGTCTAAAAGTTGGATCAGTGCACAAAATGAAGAAGAAGGAGGAGGAGGAGGAGGAGGAGGAGGAGGAGAGGAGGAGGAGGAGTTGTTTGGATTTATATCCCCCCTTTCTCTCCTGCAGGAGACTCAAAGGGGCTTACAATCTCCTTGCCCTTCCCCCCCCTACAACAAACACCCTGTGAGGTAGGTGGGGCTGAGAGAGCTCCGAGAAGCTGTGACTAACCCAAGGTCACCCAGCTGGCATGTGTGGGAGTATATAGGCTAATCTGAATTCCCCAGATAAGCCTTCACAGCTCAGGTGGCAGAGCTGGGAATCAAACCTGGTTCCTCCAGATTAGATACACAAGCTCTTAACCTTATCAGGGTGAAAGAGCCCAGGCTAGAGTCAATGGACAAGGCCCTAATCTTAGATTAGCCTGGCCGTGGTGAAGGCAATCAAAAAGAGGAGCTTCATTCTTAGCCACCTAATGTGAATGGATCTGATGGGTTCAAATGGTTTTCTGGTGAGTGCTAGTAGGACCGTATGCAGGTTCCAAGATGGGAAACTATGGTGAACTGGGGGTTGAGATTGAAGCACCCCTTTGAGAAAACGGCAAACATCAGCATGCTGTGATATTTGTGAACCTGTAGATGTGGACCATACCATTGATAATGCCGCAAGTTATCTCTTGAGTGTGGCGGTTCGCAACCCTGAACCAAAACCATCTTGAAGGAAAGCCAACAGGGCCCTTACATTCAGTATTTCTGGGTTTATGTCCCTTTGTGTGCACTATTTTACAAAGGTTTTCCATGTATAATTGTAAATTCATGTTGTAGAGGGTCATCTGGAAACTAGAAGTGTGGTTATTATCTCATCAGAGTAGCCCTTGGCTTTCAGGTTGGACTGTTCAAGAGCCAAGTGGTTCGCTGAAAATGTCCTGGTTCTGGATGGCAAATCGGTCCCTGATGCAGTAGATCTGGTCTGTTCAGAATATGGAAAGGTTGACCTTGGGAGAGTTCCGTGATGGTGGAGAACCATGGCCTCCAAGGCCAGAAAGGTGCCACCAATATAAGGGGATTCCGTTGCTTCATCAATCTGCATTGAAGCTTGGATATGAGTGGGAGTGGAGGGAACGCATACATCGTTCCCCTGGGCCAGGGAGACATCAGGGCATCCGTGTCCAGGGCAGATGCGTGGAAGTACCTGGTCATAAACTGGGGAAGCTGTGCATTCAGGGGAGTGGCGGAGAGGTCCACCTGAGGGAGACCGAATCTGACTGTGATCTCCTGAAAGACCTATGGATGAAGTTGCCACTCAGCATTTGATACTTGCTGTCTGCTCAACCAATCTGCTCTGGTATTCAGGATTCTGCTGATATGTTCTGCCTTGAGAGAGGCTAGATGGATCTCTGCCCATGACAGAATCCTGGAGTCTTCCTTCTGTAGCGCCAATGACCTGGTGCCTCCCTGGTTGTTTATGTATGCTTTTGCCGTTGTATTGTCCGTCCTTACTAGGACGTGATGATCTTGGACAATGTGGGAAAAATGAAGAAGAGCCAGATAACATACACACTACAGGGTCAGTGCTATCAGTCACAGACCAGGAAAGGGATTTGGGCGTCTTAGTTGATAGTTCCATGGGAATGTCAACTCAATGCATGGCAGCTGTGAAAAAGGCAAACTCTATGCTGGGGATAATTAGGAAAGGAGTTGATAATAAAACTGCAAGGATTGTCATGCCCTTATATAAAGCCGGGGTGCGACCGCACTTGGAGTACTGTGTTCAGTTCTGGTCGCCACATCTCAAAAAGGATATCGAAGAGATAGAAAAAGTGCAGAGAAGGGCAACGAGGATGATTGAAGGATTGGAGCACCTTCCTTATGAGGAGAGGCTGCAGCTGGCTGGGACCTCCTTTTTTTTAATTTGGAGAGGAGACGTCTGAGGGGGGATATGATTGAAGTCTATAAAATTATGCATGGGGTAGAAAATGTTGACAGAGAGACATTTTTCTCTCTTTCTCACAATACTAGAACCAGGGGGCATTCCTTGAAAATGCTGGGGGGAAGAATTAAGACTAATAAAAGGAAACACTTCTTCACACAACGTGTGATTGGTGTTTAGAATATGCTGCCACAAAAGGTGATGATGGCCACTAACCTGGATAGCTTTAAAAAGGGCTTGGACAGATTTATGGAGGAGAAGTCAATCTATGGCTACCAATCTTGATCCTCCTTGATCTCAGATTGCAAATGCCTTAGCAGACCAGGTGCTGAGGAGCAGCAGCAGCAGAAGGCCATTGCTTTCACATGCTGCATATGAGCTCCCAAAGGCACCTGGTGGGCCACTGCGAGTAGCAGAGTGCCGGACTAGATGGACTCTGGTCTGATCCAGCAGGCTAGTTCTTATGTTCTTGTGTTTTTATAAATTGCTCGCATCTCAAGTAGATTGATGGGCATCGTTCTCATTGCAGGTGACCACGTTCCCTGGGCAACTTGCTGATTTAGGGTCGCTTCCCACCCTATCAAACTGGCATCTGTGAACAGCTGGATGCTGGAAGGGACCAGATAGGTTTTCCCTTTGGACAAGTTGAGGGTGGAAGTCCACCATGTCAGGTTGTTCTTGACGGATGTGGGAACAGTTAGCTGTTTGTCTTGCTTTAGCATGATGTCCCTCTGGTATGGTCTCAGGAATAATTGCAATTGTTTGGAGTGGAAGCGGGCCCATTTTAGGGAGTCTATTGTTACAACCAGGAGACCTAATAGACTGGAGAGGCCCATCAGGGAGGACTTTCTGTTGGTGATAAATTGTTGAATTTTTTGGATTTTTTCTGGTGGTAGGAAGAGGGCGTTTTGCGAAACCGACGAAACTGAGGCTACACTGACTGCGCAGGCGCAATGCAAACAGCACAGTAAATTTGCGCAAAAGTAAAGCCAATGAAATCCGAGGCAACCAACGAAATGCAAGGTAAAAAATGGCTGGCAACAATCAGCAAAAACCAATGTCACCAAAAACCAAGGTTTTACTGTACACTGCTCTTAACTACTACACCATACCGGCATCCCTGAACCAAAATGGTTTGAACAACTACTTCCCAGTAGCTAATATTCCATTATTGGTCAATGGGTTTGACTAGGTGATGGGTACATAGCTTCAAGTGGCTTTGGGGAAGATGGATGATCTAGATCTGGGGTTTCTAACATGGCACCCACTGACACCTTTTCTGGGGACTGCCAAGTGCTTTTAGGAAGTGGGTAAAGCCTTTTGCCCAGGAAGCCTTCTGATTGGCCACTGGAGATTTGAATGGCTGTACAATGTATAGAAAAAAATGTTGCTTTGGCAGCAGCTGTCACCAGAGCACAAGGATCTACTCTGTGTTATTGAAGATTAGCGTTGGCTATCAATTTCTGGCTGGCTGTGCCTCCTGCAGCAGTAATTTTGTGGCAGCCATTTTGTTGCTGCTCTTCTCGTACTGTGCCTGAATCACAAATGTGCCCACAGGCTCAAAAAGATTGGGAGCCCCATTACAATCTGAATTCAGGCCTACCATTAAGTTGCAAATGGCCTTGGTAATTCTGACTGATGTTCTTTGCTGGGAGAATAACAGGGAACGTGTGTCCTTGTTGATTCCCTTGGCCTCTCAACAGCTTTTGATACCATCAGCCATGGTATCCTTCTGGAGAGGCTGGCTGGGCTGGGAGTAAGGAGTACTAGACTTTAGTGGTTAAGCTCTTACTTGACCAACCAATTCCAGAAGACGGTGTAGGGCAGCATCTCCAGACCTTAGGCACTACAGCGTTACGGATTGAGCATTTGCGTCAGCCCCTGCCAGCATGGCCAATTGACCATGCTGGCAGGGGCTGATGAGAATTGTAGTCCATAACATCTGGAGTGCCAAAGGTTCGCCACCACGGGTGTAGGGGGATTGCTGCTCATCCCCATGGCATTTATGTTGTTGAGTCTCCCAGGGTTCCATCTTGTCATCCATGCCTTTTAACATCTGCATGAAACTGCTGGGAGATATAATCCGGAGATTTGTATTTAGGCACCACCAATATGCAGTTTACACCCTTTACAATATGCAGATGACACAGATTACAATATGCAGATGACACAGCTTTATTTCTCCTTAACACCTGAGCCAGGTGAGTCTGTGGAAATCCTGAAGAGGTGCCCAAAGAAGGTAACGGGAAGAATGAGGGACAATAAACGGAAGCTCAGTCCAAACAAGACAGAATTATTGTTGATCAACTGAGAAGTTGGTCAACTGCTTGGGGATTGTAAAGCCAAACTGGCCTGAAGGGCGTTGCCCGCCCCCCCCCCCCCCAAAGCATAAGTGTAAGGATGGCAGTTTTGCCTGTTTCTCTCCCAGCCACCTGGCCTTGACGGAATGCCTCCAGCCGGGCGGCGGGCCAGAATCGGCGGCAACAATCTTGGTGGACAGCTTATCTTGCTGTCCAAGATGAGCATTCCGTTCCCATGAGATGGGCCTGGATGGCCCAGGGAGGGGGAAGGGATTGAGTACGTTATAACCTGTAGTTTGGGCGGGAGGTCTCATTCCTGTCATGTCGTGTGTGTGTGCTTTCTAAGATGTCTGAATAAACGGTCTTACATCCAAAAGCCTTTTATTTCTGCTCTTTGGAATTCCTTACATTATGACAGGAATCACTTTTTAACCTTCACTGTTACATTGAAGTGGATCTCTGGTGTTTCGACATGCAGAGATTGAGGATAGTGCTTGACCGTACAGGAAGGCACGATAGCCCCTATAGAGGGCTTCCTGAGCCTTCCCTTCCAGATTCCGAGGTGATCTAGGGAGATGGAGATGGCCCGGGATTTCTCTGGCGACTGTCTCCAGACCTAGAGACAGTACAAGTTTGCCCTTGTTTCCATTGGGATGAACAAGGTGGGTCCACGGTCGCGTGGAGATGCATGTAAAGCGTTTGGTGCAATTGTCCATGGATCGAGGCTACCTATCGACCGGTTCGTTTCCCTCGGCGACAATGAGTGGGATTACAAACCCCAAATGCAACCAGTCCCTGAGGAACTGGGACTAACGACCATCCATGCTGACACCCAGGGAATCCACTCCAAAGATTCCTCGACAAGTACTTGCTGATGATATCCCCAAGGAGCAGCAGTGGCGCCATAGTACCGGGCAAGTGCGTCCCAAGACTAATGGGCTGAGAGCTGGAACAATGACCTTTAGTGCGAATTGGATTGATCGGTAGAGGGTTCCATGCACTAAAACTATTCGGCTCCAGGGAGCTGGAAGACAGAGTGAGCGGATGGAAAGAGCTTCGTGGAAGCCGGTCGGAGGAATCGAAAAGGAAATCCGTCCTTGAGATGGAACTTAATCCCGACCCTGACCCGTTCCCAATGCCCCTCGAAGGAAAGTTGGGACGATGAAGTATGGCCCTGCTGCGCAGAAGCCAAACTTGCCTGGGAGCACGAAAGCGCCTTGAACTCTGGGAAGAGGATTTGCGCGAAAATCTGCAACGGGACCGTGAGAAGCAACGCAAAGGAAATCCAAAATGGAGTTGGATCGCCCGAAAGAGAGAGAAGCGTTGCGTCTGACAGTTCATGACAAGGTACTGGATCAATCAAAATGGATTTACAACGCCAGCGCGAGAGCATCAGGGCCATCCCAAAGCACAGAAATGAACTGGACTACAGCCATACCCAACGCGTAGATGAACGAGCTTAGAATTGGATCGTGAAAGGGCGGCGCTTGCATGCGCACCAGGACGCCTTTAACACGCTAAGGAAAGGGAGTTAGCGGTACTGGAACAGGATTTCATGCGAAGGCAGCCCGGGCTACACTGGCAAGGGCTCCAGACAGCGCCCACACCTTTCTCCAGCGTGCCTACAGTTTCCCTCCCGCCCGGAGGTGAACGGTTACTTCGAGGTCCCGGTTCCAGCGGCCCCCCCAACCCAGAGCGCCACTCCCGGTTCCTCCAGCCCCGGCCACTTTACCCTTGCAGCCACCATACAGGCCACCTGCCAGCAACAACCTCAACCACTGGCACCTCGAGCTGTTGAGAGAGGATTTTACGAGACCCCCCATCCCAGCTTTCGTTTTGACGGGACTGCATCGAAACTCCCCTACTTCATCTTACAACTTCGATGCCCATATGCAAGAGTATGATGATTTATACTGCGTTCTGGAACGTGAGAAAGTTTTGAGGACATTGGATCAGTACTGGATGGCATAGCGGCTGAATGCGTTCGTTACTCCTCTAACGTAATTACAGGCTGACGCAAACTTCGCACAGTGGGGGTTCACTCCAGAAGCGTGCTACGCCTTCGTTTCCAAGACCCTGATGCAGAAAACAACGCTATAATGTGCAGTAAAAACCATCCAGCAAGGTAACCGTTCTTTCGCTGAATATGCTTCGGGGAATTTCCTGCAGCGGCCAGTAAACTTCCTCTCCAGACTGGCCAGAAACGCATGAAATGTGAGGACTTTTCGAAGGCATGGACATCAAACTGCGCGAAACGGTTATCCTCATCCGAATCCCGCGGACAGTAGCCGAATGGATCGAACTGGGATCACAAAGTTGCTGCCCGATACGCGCAGCCAGCTGCCAGATGGCCTCTCAGCGCCACAAAACCTGCCACAACACCAGCACCAGAGTACTTCGCAAATCCAACTCCTACCGTCAGCCGAGCTGAAACCGCTTCGAACGCTCGTGCACGCTTGGGATTGTGCCTTTACTGCGGGGGACCTGGCCACCTGGCTGCCAACTGCCCGAGAGAAACAAAACCCCAAGTTCCTCGACTACTTTTACGCATCCGTGGCAGCCAAGCCTCCCACGTAAATCAGGGTCCAATACGCCGCCTCCTAGGGGATCAGATCTAAAGAAACGCTTCATCGAGGAAGTTTTTCGAGGGCTGGGAGATGCTAGACACTCTGCCTGTCAAGCAGCACCGAGGACAGTTAGCCCTACTCCAGATGCGGTGGAGTGAAGGCGAGTGTCTCCACATTACCGGCTACACATTTTAACCAAGGCGTTAGCCAAACTCCAAGTAAATCGACCATATCACTGGCATTCCTGAAGCTTCCTCAGCACTTGTGGACTCGGGCTGTTCCCACTGTCTCCATGAGACCACAGAGTGGAAACCGAACTCCAACTTGGTTTAGGAGCCGGAGTCCCCTTGGTGAAACCCATTCCCCTTCACTCCAAATGGATGAGTAGCCCCTCTAAAGCGGTGGCGAAGGTCCGCACGTTTTAAAACCCAGCCTAATGATGTATTTCTCCGTTGTGCCTGACCATTTGGGAGAAAATAAGTTTCTATCCTTGCTCCTGTTGCTAAACACTCTATTGTGTTGAAGGCATGCCTTGGTTGCTCTTACTACGAACCAACCATCATCATATGGAAAGAAGCTGGATCCTCCAATTCTCGGGATCCCCCCTGTGGAGATCACATGAACAGGGAGGGAAAGCCCACCTCTCACTGGCAGAACGAACTCATGGGTCCTAAAGGCTTTCAAAATGCTATTGTCTGCCCCTGTTCCTGCGGAAATCCGCGCAGGCGTATCGAGACTTGTCAAGAAGTAAGTTTCAAGAACAGGAGTGCGACCAATTGCCCCCCCCCATAGGGATACTGACTGCAAAATCTTACTGTAACCCGGAGCTCAGCTACCTAAAAGGTAGAATTCTATAACGCATGAGGCCCACCGAGGAGAAGGAACTCAGCTACTTCTTAGATAAAAACTTGGCTTCTACAAGCCGGATTCATCTGAACGAGCCTACAAAGAACATACCCATGCAGCCCCTGTTCTATTTGTTAAGAAAAAGGACGGTTACCGTTAAGACTTTTGTACTGATTATCATGGATTTAGAATGCAACTGTGCCCATATCCAACAAAGTATCCTTTGGCCCTTAATTAAAGACCTCTTGGATGCATTGGGCGAAGTGGGGCATGGATCTTTACCAAATTGGACCTTGAGAAGGAGGCTTTCTATTATAGAAGTCCGGGGATTACGGAAGGAGCTCACTGAACACTTGACAGCTTTCAATTACAAAAGTTTGGACCAATATGAATATTTAATAATGCCATCTCGGATTAGGCTGGAGCCCCAGGAGCCTTCTATACTGGCCCTTGTATCAACGAAGTTTTACAAGATCTGTTATATAAAGGGAGTGGTGGAAGTATATTTCCTCTAGATGATGTATTAATTTACTCCACAAACCATTGAGGGAGCATGAGAAACTAGATCACGAGAAGTCTTACAACGCCACTACTAGATAACTCCCTCTTTGTCAAAAGTTGTCAAAATGCTGTTTCCATCAGCTCCTCCATAGACTATCTAGGGGTATCGAATCTCTGCATGAGGGGTTTGGGAAATGGACCCAGCTAAGAATAGCCGCAGTATTGATTGAATGGCCTGCCCCCACCAACAGGAAGGGAACTGCAATCCTTCCTAGAGCTTCTGGAAACACCAATTTCTACCGTGAGCTTTATTCCCCGATTTGGCTGAAATTGCCTTTACCGCTTCACCCGATCTCTTATACGTACTCAAAGGCAAAAGACTACGCAGGCTTCTAAACCCGGAGCTCCCCTTCTCTGGTCTCAAGAGAATGCCAGTCAGCATTCCAGCAACTAAAACAGCTTTTACCTCACGGAAATCCAATTTTAAGGCACCCCAGACCCAGATCTTCCCTTTCCATCGTGCATGTAAGGATGCGCTTCTGATAAAGCGGCTAAGCGGCTGCCCTCTTGCTAGAAAAATAAAAATAACAAATTGGTACCCGTGGCAGCTTTACTTGTCCAAAAAGTTTCTCTGGGAGCGGCTGAACTAGGAGAATTGGATACAGCAACCTGCCACCTTATAGGGGGATAAAGGGAGGCCGCAGCTATCGTGTAAAGCTGCATTGGTTAGGTGTTTGGCGCCATTGTTTAGCCTGGAAGGAGCCAAGCACCCTTTCCAGGTACCTGGAGTCAGATCCACAAAAAATCTGGCTGCCCTGTCCACTCCACTCAAAAAAATAAGTCTACTTGAAACAAGTCTGCGTTGGAGCCGATTTTTTCTCCAGGTTCTCTTTCACAGTCCATTTCTTCCCCGGTAAAGCAACAAAACTGGCTGGATAGTCACGCTGTCTCCCATGCACCTCCCCGGGGAGAGAGGGGAAACATCGCTACTGATGACATCCCGCTGCACCATTCTCTCTCTCCCTCCCAGCTAGGGATTAAGCGGTCCCACCCCGATCACAAACTACGGGCGGCTCCTCCCCACCGAGCCATCCCTAACCATGCGTCTCCCCCTTCCTCCAGGGATTCAGGGAGCGGGGCTCCATGAACTGTCGGGTGGAGGAAGGAGAATTCACAGCACTGCATTTTAGAGGGTGGTGTTTGGAAGCCAGGAGGAGGGAGTGTTGAGTACCGTCCCTCATGCTGCCTCCTCTCCGGAAGCAGGTTCTCCAGAAATGTGCTGGGCATGATGCCCGTCAGGGCCTGGGCGCCGGGTTTTTGAAAGCGTTGCATCTGGCTCCATGACAGTTCTGGTGGCGCTCCATGCGCATAAAGAGACATTGAAACGCGATACATCAGCAAGGTGTTCCGTCACCTTATGCGGAAGTAAGTTGATACCGGGAAAGCCCAGCGATGGGTTATTAAAACCCCTCCCAGTTGCATCTCGACCCTGGCAGGTCATTTCCATGGATTTTATAACCGATTTGCCGGAAAGCCACGGGAATCAACTGCTCTTATATGGGTGAGTGGGTGGGATCTTTCTAAACAGCCGCATTTCTCATTCCCTTGCACCACCATCCCGGTCGGCACCTAAACTGGCCCGGTTGTTTATCCAACATATCTACTCGGGCCTACACTCCTCTCCCGACCAAGGTGAGTATCCGACCCAGCGGTCCCCCAATTCATATCTAAGTTTTGGAAGGCTTTCCTGGAGCTGTTGGGAACCACCCAATGCGGTCGCCGCCCTACCGCGCCTTCAAAGTGGGCCCGGCCAATCAGAACGGGAGACGAACAGAGCGTTAGGAACAATGATATTTTACGTTGTTATACTAACTTAATCCATCCAGGGACAATTTAGGAGTGCGATTTACTTCCTTTTTTGCAGAGTATCGACGTATAACAAAATTGCCGATTTCCATAGTGTAGCACTTAAAAGACCCCGTTCGAGAATTGTTTCTGGTGGAGTCTTTTCCACCCGGTTGTCCCCAGCTGCCTGCAGAGGTACTGCAGCCTCAGAATTCAAACAATGGGATCTCTCTCGCTAGCCGAGGGTTGGAAAACGAGTGCAGTCTACCTTACAGCAGGCCCAAAGAATCACAAAGGTTCAGGGCCGGACAAAGCGTCGGCCTCTCAGACTTCCCTTTGCGATGGTTTAGGGGCATGGGTCTATTTGTCCACTAAAAACCTGTAGAGACATGCACAAATATTCAAAACTTGGCAAGAAATTTGTGGGCCCTTTTCAGGATTACAAAGGTGATCCAATGATGTTACTGCTTTACGTTTGGAACTGCTCTAACTCATTAAGTAACATTCATCCCGATCTTTCATTCCAGCTTGCTCAAGGAGGTCTCCCGTTTCAGATGCCTAGCTTACGACCCTCCTGGAGCTTTCACCCCCGCCAGTTATAATTGATGGCCACAAGCACTATGAAATAGATGCTATTCCTGGACTCCCTTCTCCCTTGCAATGCGTCTACAAGTATCTAGTTTCATGGGTTGGCTTACATCCCTCTGGCCATAATCAATGCGGTATATACAGAAAATATTGATGCACCCCTCCTCATTTCTTGCTTTCACAAAAGCCTTTCCTGACAAGCGGGGCAATAGGCAATACCGGGGAGGTTTTCCTTTGGGAAATGCAGAGTGTAAGGATGGCAGTTTTGCCTGTTTCTCTCCCAGCCACCCTGGCCTTGTGCCATGAATACCTCCACCCAGGTAGTGGGCCAGGAATCGTGGCGGGTAAATGGGAACCTTCAAGTGGACAGCTTATCTTGCTGTGTCCAAGATGAAGCATTCCCGTTCCCATGAGATGGGCCTGGATGGCTCCAAGAGGGAGGGAAGGGATTGAAGATGCGATTATAACCTGTAGTTTTGCGTTGGGAGGTCTCATTCCTGTCAAGTGTAGGTGTGTGTGTGGTATACAAGATGTCTGAATAAACGGTCTTACATCCAAAAGCCTTTTATTTCTCTGCTCTTTGGAATTCCTTACAATAAGTCTCTTCCAGGGCACATATCCCTTTATCATTTCTGGCTCGTTCACCAGCTGTGACTGTTCCTAAAAAATTATTTCTGGCCACAGTGATTCATGCTCTGATTGCCTCCAGATTAGATTACTGTAATGAGCTGTCTGTGGACCTGCCTTTGAAAATGGTTCAGAGGCCTGGGACCTTCATACCTTCGCGACCGTCTCACCCCATATGCCCCAGGTAGGCCTCTGCGGTCGACAGAGGCCAACTTACTGACGCAGTCCCTCAGCCCTCCATGAAGTGCAGCTGGCCTCCCACTCCAGGCCAGGGCTGTTGCAACCCTGGTTCTCTGCCACAGTGGAACAACACGCCTTCCCATCTGACGCAGTCTGCAGACCCTCGCGGGTTCTCGGTGGTCTCTTGAGGGCCTCTATAAAACCCGTCACTGTCTTCCACTGGGCTTTTGGGGAGGCTGGCCGCAGATTCCCTCCCCTGGATGCCCCCATGCTGAGTGCCATACTGCCTTTGGCACATCCAGTATAACATCTTGTCAGTACAGCCTGTCCCCTCCCAGCCCTGTGGACTCAGGATTTACCCACCATTTCTAATACTGAATGCTAGCTATGTTTTTTTTATGGTTTCCTATAGGAACTGAACTACTGAATTTTAACTTTATTATGCTACATTGTATCTGTATTTAGACATTTGTGTACCACATGCAAGGAAGCCCCTTGAGGGGTGGGTGGTTCCCTCTCCAATAAACAAACAAACAAACAAACAAAACTTCAATTGGTTCAAAATATGGTGACCAGGCTACTGGTCAGAGGTTAGTTTCAGTGATTATATCATCCCTTTGCTGAAAGAGTAGGACTGGTTGCCTCCATTGTTTGTGTCTAGGCAACACAATTTAGAAAGTTCCTGGTTGTGTACCTTTAAGGCAGTAAAATGGCAATGGCTTACAGACATCTTGCGTACTATCCTACCTGCCAGTTAAAATCTGGCTCCTCTCAAGCCTTGCCTTCAGAGGTGAGACTGGGCATTTTCTGTGGTGGCACCTTGCCTTTGAAACAGCCTGCCCCTTGGGTCCCTCTTTGTGCCAGCTTCACTTCCTTTTAGGCAGGGGCATACTGACCTAAGTGCCCGGGGCTTACCCTGGGTACCTCCCCCCCCCCCAGCTGCGGTCCCACCTGATTGGGGCAGGGGGGCAGTCGAATGCCAACAAGTGTGGTTCACTCCACCCCCATCTCCACTTGGAGATCAGAGCAGCAAGGGTGTGTTACCCTCCACAAGCTAAGAGGGATAATAGTGTCCCAGTAAGGACCCAGGTGTTTTGATTAGAGGTTTTATCTTCTCAGCTTCTTAATGGTCTTCTTCTGTTTATGGATAGTTTTTATGCTGCCCTTGCATTTTAACGGCTCATGTGTGCTTTCCAGTTGTCGGTTGCCTTGAGAAGGACTCTGAAGAGGCAGCAATATAGAAATATCTCTAACTAAATAAATATTTACTTTGGATTTAATTGCCCCAACCCCAAAAATGTACAATTAACAGTGGGAATAGGACAAATGGAGAAACGGACACAATCACCCACCTGTCTGGACTTGCCAGTTTCTGTCCGTTAGAGCTGGGCATTTGTCGTTAGGGAAACTGCAACTACTGATACTTTTTGGCTTTATTGGAAAACAAAATAATGAAAGCTGGGCCCATAAGTGAGAGAAATCCAGCTCAGTGACTGGGCTCCATGGACTGGCTACCCTTTCAGCTTTTCTGTGTTCCTGTAAGGTGCTCCTTCACAAAGTGCTCCTTCACAATATTCTATCTCTCTTCCCGAATGCTCTCTGCTTTCTAAGCTGTGCTATTACATGTCCATTTCCCAGCTCGTGGGGGAGCGGTTGCCAGGAAATTCAATTCTCAGTAGACTGGTCTAGTTCTCAGGGTCATTTTACTGTAGTTTGCAAATTGGCTTTTCACTGCACCCGTGACAATGAGAACCAAGTCTGAAATGAGATCCAGTTGAATACTAGCCAAAAATAAGTTAGGGCAGAAATACTGGGGTAGAGAACGTGTTTCTTGTGTGTGTTCCTCCCCACCCAGACTGATTATAGTTTGCTTTTTCTTACACTTGATCTGTGCCCCTTGAATACACCTTAATTCTTTTATCTCTAATAATTATAATTGGCACGGAATAGTAACAAGTCTGTGCAAGTTTATGCAAGCATTTTGCCTATCAGACAGAGAGTTCTTTAAATTCATCAGTTATTGTGTCTCGTGGGTATGGGGCAGAAGTGAGGGGGGGAGATATCCTTTAGGAGAACCCAGTCACGCATGGAAAATAAGCTTTAATTAACTTTAATGTAAATGGTGAGTCGGATTTGGGAAAGTACTTTCTATAATGGGAATATAATCTATATAGGATGATATAATCATTCTAAAGATATTGAAGAAAAAATGGAACTATTTCAGTTCAGTACAGATGTTAGCGATATGGATTATATATCTCAAAATGAACTTCTGTTGGAAAAAAATATTTTTACTTGTTTTCAAAAACTGGATGTACAATCATTGGATTCAGTAACTGGACAATTATAATAATATATAAAAATACATGTATTGAATATATTGATCCTCCGTCTTCAGTGTGTGACGCGTGTCTTGTTCCTCTGTCATATACGTTACACACAATTTGGCTTTTTTGTATATTATAAAAGTACCACGAATATTTTTCAGGCTGTCCATCTCACAGTTAGCCCGCAAAGCACCTAGAAGCCCTATACCCGATACTGGTGTTTCTTGTTTCAGGGGACAAAGGGAACAGATGGTCCCATAGAAAAATCTAGAGCAGGGGTGTCAAACTGATAAGTTATGAGGGCTGGATATGACATATATGTGACTTGGTTGGGCCAGGTTCTGTGGGGGGGGGGTGGATTCTTCACCGGGTACGTAGCGGGTTCAACAGCTCAGATTGGTACAATATTGGGGGTGGCGGCAGCTTGCCTGTCCAGGTAGAGGACAGGGGGCGTGGGTACCTGGGCTGGCAAGGCCACAGCAGGCTCTCCAGGCCAGATCAAGAGTGCGGTGGGGGGATGCCTAGACTTAGGTCCAGAGCCTTATTCTGCAGTGGCTCACCAGGTCCAGACTGGGAGAATTAGAGGGTGGAGTGTATCTGCAGTGGGTGAGGCCACAGCCCCCCTGGACTTTGGAGTGGGGGGGTTACCTCAGCTGGTTTGTGGGCCTGATAAGCTCTCCCAAAGGGCCAAATACAGCTCCAGGGTGCATGTTTGACACCCCTGATCTAGAGCATGGAGTACCCCAGAACCATATGTACCGGTAGGCTTTTTAGGGCTGATCAAAGGGGCTAGGCCACCGTTATGAAGTGGCAGTTTTATTTTGGTAATAATTCTTGGGATATAAGTCAACATTAATTTATCCAGGCTTATAACATGCAGTCATTGTGTGTGTGTGTGTGTGTTCAGTGTGCACTTGCTTAAGTCGTCTGGCTGCTCACTGCAGGAGAAAATGGGGAGAAGGAAAAGTACTATTGTGTGATGTGCCTTTTGTGTGGACATGCAATAGACCCCATATCATCCAGGCAGGGAAACTCCCACTGATCAGGGTTGTCATCAGATTTTTCCCGCCTTTTTAACCTCAGGGGCTGAGCTGCTTCTAATATGGTAGCTTTCCCTCCGCTCTGTTATACTCGCAGAAGGTGAAGGATGCCTGCTGTTTACAAAACTTACTTGGCAAACCTCTTTATAAGGCACAAATAATAATACTGAGACAAACTTAAACAGACTAAAAGATTTTTATTAATAGAGAGAGCACATGGGAATGGGAGATGAATAACTTGAGAAAGGAATGGATGAGGCAGGCTAAATATATATTTACGGCAGAGATCTTTGGCAGATGAGCAGTGTTTGTTCTCAGGCATAGGTTTAAATAAGTTGGTTGTTTCAATAAGCTTAGATATTAGAGATGTTGTTTCATAAGATGGTACAGTTCCTTATATTTCAGATGGTACTCTGGCTAATGGCTTGTACCCTCACTCAGCCCCAAAGAAAACATAAAACACTCTCTTTAGAAGAAAATAAAGTAAAACCCAAATAAAGCAAAATCCCATACAGCAGACTAACTGATCTTTAGGATTCTTCTTCCCCCTTCCTGGAAGATATGTCTGACTGGTTTTATATGTATGCCCCTCAGCCTGGGCCCTCAATTACCTAACCACCAGTACACTCCAGTCTGTGTAATAGTTGCTTACACCACTGCACCTGGGCTGTCACACAGTGGGGCAAGACAGAATCACATGTTCAGTCACAGCAAAGGCTGACAGCTCTTTACTTCAAGAACTTTTGGATAGTTTAACACAGCAAGATATCCTCCTACTCCTGGTGATATCAAGGCTTCTTCTTCATCCAATCAGAGCGCAGGGTTGCCTCAGCCAATCACATGGTTTTCCTGTGCCTAGGCCTCTATGCCTCACTCTGATTGTAAACAATAATGGCTCCTGACAGACCCACACTTCTAAAATTTAACTTTTCCTCTGCAGTCCATCACTGAAAGTGATATTGTGGCATTGCTGCCCAACACCTAGCTTGCTCTCAAATGCTTCCAGGGGGCCAGCCTGGTATGTCCTCAGGCTTATAAAAACAGAAAGCAGATGGCTAGGCAGAGATTGAACAAAGAAATGGTTCTTGCCCCCAGGATTTCTCCACACTAAATAACACTTCCCTGTAGATTTATCAAAGTTTTTCACTTCTTCAGCTCCTTGCCAAGGAAAAGAAACTAAACTTGCTACCTTTAAGCAAGGTGTAGCAACATCATGGTGTAGTGGGACAGCCACCATGGAGTAGTGGTTAAGAGCAGTAGACTCTACTCTAATCTGGAGAACCAGGTTTTATTCCCCACTCCTACATTCTTGCTGGGTGACCTTGGGCTAGTCACAGTTCTCTGCACACGTTCTCAGTCCCACCTACCTCTCGAGGTGTCTGTTGTGGGGAGAGGAAGGGAAAGGAGTTTGTAAGCTGCCTTGAGACTCCTTACAGGAGAGAAATATGGGGTATAAATCCCTCCTCCTCCTCTTCTTCTTCTGTCAGCTCCTTAGACTGACAAGGAAAATAGGATATGTGTGCTCAGTACACTGTCAATGTTATTGTCCTCTGTTTCCTTCTCCTCATTGGAGTGAGTCACTATGGGATAGCAACTATCAAGCCAAAAAACCGAGCATGGCTGCACAGGGATCTTACACAAGCAGCATTCCATCAATCATTCATATTCTTCTTGTGTAAAATCCCCTCATCTAATACCTCCAGGGTTTTTTTTTTATATTATTATTATTATTATCCAGCCAAATTTGTGATTGTGTACAAGAATCACTAGGTGGAATTTGAAAGAGGAAGATGAAATTACTTTTGATGTGAGCATTTCCCAAGAGTCAGTGTGCTCACGCCAAATTAACAGATCACCACAGGAGGAATCCTAGTTTCACATTTTGCTCTCTAACTTTGCTTTTAGAGCACCCCTACATGTTTCCAGTACACCTGAAACCCAACACAGGTGACTGATGCAAAATAAACCAGATTACTGCATCCCAGGAACTCACCTTTCTCTTTCTTGGAGTTTTTCTGTTCTGTTAGTTCAAATAGTGCTTCTGTGTTCTTTTTGTTCAGAAAGCATCCAAGCACATTAAAAACAAACCCTTTTTCCACCGACGGCAATTATTGAATCCTGACCATCCTACTTGCAGATTGATGCTAAGTTTCCATTCCTACAAGAATGCAATAGTTAGGACTCAAGTTCCTCTTTGTTCCTGTGTTGCTGCTGACCCTACCCTGAAGTCCAAATATCTCAACCATATGGTCAAATACTAGCTTGAGCAGTTCATCCCTGCTTAGGATCAAGCTAGGTCAGAGCAGTATCTCCGGAAATAGAATGCCAGAGAAGGTCAATGCTAGGTCTTGCTGGGTTTTTCGTCTAATTCCCAAACTGCAGGAACCCCAGCTGTGCAGTGCTTATAGCTTCAATGCCGTTTTAAATCCAATTGACCAATTGCTGGCTTATACTTTGCTATGTGTGCTGCAGTTTGATTTTGTCTAGCAGTGCTGCTTTGCACTTCTGAGTTTTGCTGAAATGAAAGATTTGCAGGAGGCTTATCTGGGGGCTTATCTGGGGAATTCAGCTGTGCATGAACAACACAATTTTATTTTTTATTTAGAAATTTATACACTGCCTTTTCCCTTCAGTGGGGACGCAAAGTGGCTCAAAACATCGTTCTCCCTTCTTCCATTTTATCCCCACAACAACATCCTGTGACATAGGCCTATTATGCATGCTCCACTTCCCCCAGCGGCTGTTAATTTCACAGTGGGGTTTCCCTGTGGCTTTCTGTCCACACCTGATCACCCTGTTGTGAAGCAAGCCAAGTTGAGCCACCGTTTTGTCTGCCTACCTTGTTTTGTTTGAAACCCTTTTTTTGGCACCTAGCTTTTTCTTTCCCATATTAGATCAATCCAATCAATCAAAAAACCTTTATTAGGTGTAAACCAGAAGTACCATACATTCCAAGTACAAAAACAGGATCATTGTTGTATATCATGTAGAACATGGATTTAAAATGTAGCAACTGCTTCAGAAATTTCTACATTAGGGCTGTTCAATAGCTTAGACCAGTGGTGGCGAACCTTTGGCACTCCAGATGTTATGGACTACAATTCCCATCAGCCCCTTCCAGCATGGCCAATTGGCCATGCTGGAAGGGGCTGATGGGAATTGTAGTCCATAACATCTGGAGTGCCAAAGGTTCGCCACCACGGGCTTAGACATTTTTAGTTTGTCTGAGAGAAACATAAATTCTAGAGGTAGTAAAGCTCCCAGATCGGTTCTAATATCATTATACCTCGAACAGTAAAGCAGGATATGAGGAATTGAGTCCGTAGTGTAGGGACAGTACCGACAACAACGCTCACTTTGTGGGATGTTAAGGAAACGACCTTGAAGATAGACAGAGGGGAATGAGTTGCACCTTGCTCTTGTCACGACCCATCTGCACTTATAATTAACAAGCTGTTCTAAATATACAGCAGGACTAGATTTCGGGGGTGTGATCCCAAAGTATAGAGGGGAACAGGAGCTTTGTGCAGCACTCAGGAGAGATTGGTATTCCTGGTCGTACAGTCTGATCTTTAGATGATGGTACCATATTAGATCTAGCATTGTTTTCCTAGATTTAATCCGATCCATCACCTCAATAATAGGTCTACATAAGTTTTTTTAAAAAGCCCTTCCGATCAATCGGCAAAGGTGGGAGGAAGACAGGGCAGATGGGGTGGAGCCAAAAAAGCCCAAGGACACAGTAACTCAAGGCCATCGGCTTCATTTTCCCTACAAAGCCAAGGAAAGGGTTGCTCTTTGCCCACTCCTTGAAACAATGAGGCTTATCAAATCTGCAGCGTGGTGAGTTTAAGAGGGGGGAAAGGCATCTGTAACAAAAACTCTGCCCTCAAGTGAATATACGCTCACTGCAGGGCACAGCAGAAATGCATAATAGGCCATACTGTTGGCTGAAAGTGACTGGCCTCTTTGAGTGGTTAAGATTCCTTTAGTCAACTATTGGTTTATAGTAGAATCATAGAATCATAGAGTTAGAAGAGACCCTACAGGCCATCAAATCCAACCCCCTGCAATGCAGGAACACATGATCAAAGCATTCCTGACAAATGGCCATCCAGCCTCCCTTTAAAAGCCTCCAAAGAAGGAGATAGTAAGGATTCGTTGATGTGGTCTTTACATGACTTTAAAAGTCATGTAAAGACCACATGTGAACACAGTGAACATCCATCATGGAAATTGGACCAGAATGGTCCATAAACAGGCCGTGTACTGGGCAGTTCTTCTGGCAGATCTTCCATACAGTCAGAATCTAAATAAGAGCATATTTATATTTAATGAGCAAAATCCTTTGCAAAAATAACACAACTAATTATCTGGTCCTCATACAATGAAGACTCCGTTTTAGGAGTCAGCAGATGCCATGTTACCTTAAACAAGAGGTATGGTCATGAATTAGCTGATGCAAAAGTAGCAGAAAAGTAACATTTCTCAGCTGCTGTCATCACTGCTTCACAGGTCTTACAGTGAGTTTTATTACATATCTGTCAGGTTCAACACGTATTCTCGCCAGTGCTGTTCTAGATGCCTCCCAGCCCTTTTCAGATGCCCCAGCCCCATGGTGAATCAGTGGTCTGGGTTTTGCCTCAAGGGCACAACAAGACATCGAGGGATGACCTCGTCAATAGTTTCAAGGAGCTTCAAATTCTATGCTTCTGCTGCAACCTCAACAGAGCTGCGTTTGGAATACTATAGCAGAGATTCCCAGCCTGGGGTACATGTACCCATGGGGATACGCACCAGTGTATTTGAGAGCATGCAAAAAAAAAAATACATAATGGGTTTGCTAATAGGGGGTATAATTTGAGGAAAATGGGTTGCCAAGAAGTATGTGAGTGGAAAAAAGTTGGGAACCACAATGTTACAGCATTCTGGAATCCAGCAGAATTAATGAGCCTCCATGGTTGGAGCATTGTAACTGGGGTGAGCCCTCTCTTCTGTGGGATGCTGGAGCCACAATAACCTTGGTTTTGAATAGGAAGTGGTCAGACCCTGGTTCAGGGCAAATCTCCAATCCTGAAATCAAACCTTCCTTCAAAGATTCAGTGCAAAAGACTAGATCGATATGATACTCCCAGGCTCAGACTGTGCTTACTTTAGAATACAATCAATACCTCCACATCCCTAGGCACAGGACCTCTGAGATGCTGACAGCCTGATTAAGTATGTAAGATGCCCATGTGCTGCTAGGCAACAAGCAATTTGGTTGCTAAGAGATGGAACAAGACTCTTGGTATTCTTTTTTCACCTTGCAAGTCATGTAACGGTGCCTTGGGATAGCTGTGCTGCCTTGATGGTATGCCATAACAGCAGAAGGGGAGCCAGAGGGCCCCACTTGAAAGTGATACCTTGTTTACTTTTTTGATTAGTAATAATCTGCTGGACATTTTTTTTTCCTCAGCAGGATTTTAAGATCTGTCTCACCCTTGAGATTCCCGCCTCCTTTTCAGAAATTGGGGGAAAAAAGCTATCACAAAATGATGCTACAGTTAGTATTTAACCTGGTACATGATAGAGGTATGAAACAAGGCAAAAAGCTTGCTGTATAGAAATGGGATGTAGCCCACCATCATCCACGTTTCAATACAGCTGCGAATAATTACATTTGACCAGACTTGCCTCATAGCAGAGGAATGAAATTTCCCTCACATGTCTGGTTTTCCAAACTGATTGAAATAGATAGTTTGGGTATAGTGACCCCTTTCCAAAATGGCTGCTCAAATGATGGGTGTTTGTAGAAACATCTGGCACACAAATTGTGCAAAGTAGAAATCTGCAGGGCAATCTTAAGAAGATTTGCACCGTTCTAAATCCATTGAACTCAGCTGGTTTGGAAAGGCATAACTGTTCAGAATTGTGCTCTTGGGCAGATTCCACAAGGGCCAAAAACAGCAGCGTGAAAACGTTGTAAAATGGTTTAAAACGGTGTTAAAGGGTTTACACTGTTTTCACATTGCTGTTTTTTGGCCCATGCGGAATCCACCTTAGTCTCCTAGTCAATGTTTGGTCTCCCAAGCTATACTATGATATATAAAAAAGAGAATAAAGGTTTACCAAAGGGTCATCTTCTAAGTTAGCAGAAGTTTGCCCAACCCAGAGGACGGAGACAGTCAGTCTAGGGGTGAAGGAGCAGTTAACCTTTAACATGATTGGTGAGTTCAACTGTGACTCTAGACCAGTGGTTCCCAAACTTATTTGGCCTACCACCCCCTTTCCAGAAAAATATTACTTAGCGCCCCCTGGAAATTAATTTTTTTAAAATTTTAATAGCAATTAAACAGAAAGATATATGTATTAATGTTTCTACCTGTGGCCATCACCGCCCCCCTGGATCGCTGCAGCACCCACCAGGGGGCGGGGGCGCCCACTTTGGGAATCACTGCTCTAGACCAATGAGAGGCTGTTGCCTAGGTGGGGAAAAGTATCTTGTTGGATGTATGCATTGTATATGTTAAGTTCACATAGAGATAGAGTCTGAGTTTAAGTTCTGTGTGTGTTGAACTATGTTATTGCTGAAGAGTTCTGTATAGTATTATAGTCTTGTATAGCATAGACTTGTGTAACCTTGCAACTGCTAAAGTAAAAACCTTCCTATGGAAAGAACATCTTGCGTGAAGAGTATTCTTTTCCAGAGTGGTAGGAGGCTGCAGTGAGTGCAAGGAGACTATAAACATTCTCATCTTACCAGAGTAGCTCCGCTTTAAACTCTGCTGATATATACTCTGTTCCACAGAAAGATGATAGTAGGGTTGTATATTCCTCTACCATAGAACAAAGCATGCCAGACCTTCTTTCCTGTAGAATGCTCCACCTGGGTCCCAGTGCCTACCTAGGCCTGCTCCCCCAATCCGTTTGAAAGTAAAAATACATTTTGGCATAAAATGTATCAAAGTACCATGTTCAGTAATGCACAAAATATTGGTTTTGACAAAGGCAGTGCATACAAATTAATGATAATTCTCATATTCGTCCAGGACTGTATTCTAATGCAGAAGCATACAATTTTCTCAACCGCCACACCTCAACTGACTGAGCGATTATCTTTCTGTTCCTACAGTACTGAAAATGAGTTGAGAATATCTGCAAATTTGGAAAAGGTGACTGTGTGTGCCCCTGGACACTGTGATTTTTCCTTTTCTGGTAAATAAAGACACAGTGGCATTATGAGTAAAAGAATGACAGAACAACATTATCTTGGATTTTTCATCAGCCACTTTTGTGGCAATATCTTGAGTAGTTGCATATATCTTGAGCAGCTGTGAAGCTCACACATACATAGTTTTTACTGTTAGAAGGAATGTGCAATACAGGAATGCCTGGAGGGTCAAGATAATCAAATCTCTTTGTGATACACATTGTATATAACTTCAGTTTTCTGGAGTTAGGTGGGAGGCAAGACTATTAACTCAGCATATTTCTGAAACATTCAAACAGCCCCCCAATACTGAGCACATTCATCAAGGCACAAGTATCAGTAGCTGCAAGAACAACAACAGAACTCTAACAAAAATCCAACCAAATCTTCATTTAAAAAAAAAGTCAGAAAAACTTGAACTATCGTAGGCCCACAACACAATAACTCCTGGAGGCAATATAGATGTTCAATAAGACCAATTGCATTACCAGCCCCAGCGTTGTATCTGACATCGATCTATTCAGGAGTATGATCCAGTGCAATTGTCAAGTACAAATACTGACATCTGTGAACAACAAAGAAGCATGTGCAAATCTATTTGTACACTTCTGTTGAGAGCCCCCACATAACAAAAGCTAGCCAACAAGCAGGGTGCATGGGCCCCAACGCATACAACCCATAACATGAGGTATTTAAGTGAACCCATATACATGGATATGTAATTGCATTAAACACAAGTAAACATCAAGCTTAGCCACACCACAATGCCTTCCAGTTGCTCAGGTTTTGATCTTCAAACATGTCAAGAGCAATATCAAATACTAGCGGGGCCCAGCCACGCGTTGCTGTGGCTTATTGTGGTGAAATGGAAAAGGAACAGTAGCAGCAAATCAATTGCAGAGGCCAGCAGTACGTGCTCATGCAAACACGCAGGCTGATACTGTGCGATGTCATTGATGTGTGTGACCGCATTCAGGGGGGGGGGGGGATGGAAAGGCACCTCTCCCACACATCTAGGCTGGCTGGTCATGATCCTTTACCTGGGAGTAAGTTTGGTTGGTAGCAATGGGTGTCGCTTCTGAGGAAACCCTCTGAAGTGCACGACGCAGCCATGCAAAGTATGTCACGGTTGCTTTACCGAGCTTACTCCTGAGTAATGCGTGCCTGGTTTTCTTAACTGTAACCGCAGTATTCAGGGAATCTAGGGTGCCTGGCCCCTCCCTCCCGTCCCTTGCATGTCGCCCCTCACTCTCTTCCCTCCCTCACTTCTCTTCCCTGGCATGCCACCCCTCCCCCTCCCTCCTTCCCTTTCCCTCCGCTAGGGTGGGTGGGTCATATCAAGATGCTGGGCCCCCTGCCTCCCCTCCCTTGCATGCCTCCCCCTCCGTCCCTTTCCTCTCCCTTCCTCTCTTCCCTTGCATGCCACCCCTCCCTCTCCCTGCCTTCCCTCTCCCTCGAGTGGATGTGTGTGTATGTGTTTCACTTCCACTTGAGTTACTGCCTATGTACTGTTTCCACTGCTCATATCTGGCCATCTGAGTGAACATTCTAAGGGTTACAGTTACACACAAGCAGTTGCATGTCCTTCACCATGGAGCGCCAGGAAAAAGGTGTTTTACCTGGGCCAGGTGTGAAAGGCACCCCTCACTTCTCTTCCCTTCCATGCCACCCCTCCCCCTCCCTCCCTTCCCTTTCCCTCTGCTAGGGTGGATGGGTCATATCAAGATGCTGGGCCCCCTGCCTCCCCTCCCTTGCATGCCACCCCTCACTGTCTCCCCTATCTCACTTCTCTTCCCTTGCATGCCTCCCCCTCCCTCCCTTTCCTCTCCCTCCCTCTCTTCCCTTGCACACCACCCCTCCCTCTCCCTTGTGTGTATGTGTGTGTATGTGTTTCACTTCCACTCGAGTTACTGCTTATGTACTGTTTCCACTGCTCATATCTGGCCGCCTGAGTGAACATTCTAAGCAGCACGAACATTCTAAGGGTGACAGTTACACACAGGCAGCTGCATGTCCTTCACCAGGGAGCACCAGGAAAAAGGCGTTTTACCTGGGCCAGGTGTGAAATTTCAGGTATGTGAACATCTAAAAACACTCGCCTGGCTGACTATAGTGGCTGGGAATTTTCAGAGGAATTGGCCCAGCAGTTACTGAGGTATACTGTCATCAACAAAAACACTGTTAGCTTTTTATACATATAGATTGCTTCTGTTCTGGTTGGCAATGGATTTTGAACGTCATTCCTTCTCACACATTCGCTTGATGCAAGCAGCTGAGTTATTTAAATGCGGTAATGCTCACTTGGAAGAAGCAGCAGCATAGGATCTGGATCAAAATAGTGTTTGGTAGGTATAATTTGGCAGCTTAGATTACTCACAATTAACTTGATAGGCACATAGCTATTAGAAGCCTTCATTCCAAAAAGCCTTCCAACCAATAGAGACGCATATCTTGGGGATGTGCTCAGACGGCAAGGAAAAGACGTTGGCCCATTCCGCACATGCAGAACAATGCACTTTCAACCTACTTGCAACAATTGTGAAAGTGGATTGAGAGTGCATTATTCTGCGTGTGCGGAAGGGGCCTTCGTGGTTTACAAAATCAGATTGCCCTCTATTCAAACTGGGTCTTCATTTATTATTCAGAGTATGTGGTAATTTCTGTTTCAGTGGTTTTGACAAAATGCTAATTCCTGTCTCCGTGGTTTTGACCACAACGAATGTTGCAATGGAGCAGCTGAATCTGGGATTTGCCCTAGTGAAATCACAGGAGAGTGCCAATTATACATGGTGACAGCCAATGTGATTACGTTTGCCATAGAAATGGCAGTTTATAACATTCTGAAAGATGACCAGTGACTGGGAAATGGCTGAATGAATGCGCCAGAGGTTCCCCCTTGTACACCTCCCACATAGAATGAAAAATAACTTCACTTTGACAGCTACTGCTTTATCCGTTTTGACAAAAATATCACACATGCCAGGTTACCTAGAAGCACAAATGAAGAAAATGTACAGAACGACCTGAGAGTGAGGAGGGAGGGATCAACGGTTTGCTTTCTGGCTTTAAGCAAGCAGGCCTAAATTTAACCCAGGAAATGTGAATCCAGATTTCACTGTAGTTAAGAGATCATGAGAAATTAGTTATCTCCCTGCAAGTCCTTGTGGGTCCCCCATGTCAATACCTGTGAATACTTGTATCCAGAAACTGAGGCCATGAACAGACAGGACAGCTCTCTCCACAAGTTTTTTAAAAAAGCTTCAGGTCTGCAGAAAAGTGGAGGAGGAAATTTAAAAAGAAACACGTTGGAAGGTTTTTTTTTTTAAAAAAAACCACCAAAATAATAGAAGCAGTGCCTGTAGCTCTAAGAAATGAAACTCCCTCAGTGGCCACTGCTAGGCAACCACGACAATGTTACCAGCATTCAAGCCTTAGTTTCTGTTAATAAAAGAGAGGGGCGGGGCCTTTTCTAGAGCTATTTTGAGGATGTCATCATCAGGGCCAGAGACCACTGGCCTTGTTATCAGTTGCCTGGCATGACAGCGAGGCCCAGCTGCTTGCTACTGTTCAGTGTAAGCTGTCACACAAAAACACATTAGGTGACCATGGGCCAGTTACAGAAACAGTCTCAGCCTGATCCACCTTACAGGGTTGTTGTGTTAATAAAATGGCGGCAAGAAGACTGTTTTGGGTGCTCACTGTGGAGGGAATAAATTAAATAATAATAAATATGGCTGAAGATGGGGGCAAATAAAAAGTGGGTGGGGAGAAGAAAAGTAACCAGGAAAAAAGGTGAAGATATCGAAATTGCCAGGAGGAACAGAGGAAATAATGGGAGGAGGGAGATACAGGGGGAAGTGAGGTCTCTGCAAGTCTTGGTGGGTTCCCCACTGCACACCTGGGCCTGGCCTAGTGGCCAACTTTGCACAACTGGGCCACTGTTTTCTCCATTAGAGGCTGCCTTGGGGAGGGAAGGGGGGAAAGCTGAAGACAAGAGTGGGGAAGGAGAATTGAGGCAGATAAAGGTAGGTTGTCTGGTGGTGGGAAGAAAAGAAAGTATCAAGATGGGGGAGATTATAGAGAGATGTTCAGGGAAAAGAAAGAGGAAATAATGGGGGGAAAGGAAAATTAGATGTCCCCGCAAGTCCTTGTGGGTTTTCCACTTGATAAACTATTAATACTGTGTATTGCTTCATTATTTCATGCATTTTGGAAATGGAGCACAGCATCATGTGAAAGCAATGAAGACCTGCCGTCCTCTTCTGAATATACTGAATATATCCACACATGTTGGTGCACATTCTTGTACACATTACAGCTTCCAAGATGTGTCCGCAATAATACACTCTAGGGACATACCCCTAATGCATAGTTTAGTAGTTATAAACCCTAGTGTGTGCACGTTATATTTTGTACAAAAGGGAGACCATTCACCTGTGCTTCTACACCCATTTGTAGCAACAGGCACGGACAGGTCAATAATCCACTGAGAGTGATCCACTGCAATCGTAACTCTATCCACACCACAAGTCTCACTACAGCAGGTTCCCTGAAGAGGAGGCATAAGAAGTATTATTAATAAATAGTACAATAAGTATAGAATTCTGTGCATCTTCTTTGGGCCGTGACGTTATACAGAGCACTCTTATGTATGTTTACTCAGTAGTAAGTCTCACCAAGTTCAGTGAGTCTTACTCCTGAGTAAAAAGGACTGCAGGCACAATTTGTTAACTCAGCTAGGACTTTTAGCACATTTCTATCCACCATTTCTCCAAGAGGTTCAGCATGGTATAGTTATCCCTCCCCCATCGCGTGGGGTTCAGGGCGCGGCACCCCCCACAATCTGTGTAAAACTTTTTGTGTGCCTTTGTACCAGAGAAAAAGTCCATTTTTTCTTTTCTTTTAACTTTTAAAAGAAATTGTGTATATTTATGGTCTTAAAAGATAAAATATGTTATTAGACAATATTATGAATATGTTTTTATGCATGTCTGAGTTTCTAAACCTTTTCTGTGTCATCTGCTGGCCTTTGTGTGCTGCCTGCAGCTTCCACACACTCCGAAAAAAAATTCCCATTTAATGTCTTATGCTGACCCACGATATATCAAAACCACGATGGGGAAAGTCGTGATGTGGAAGGGATAATTGTACATGGGAATACTTCCATTATAACTTCAAAAAACCTTTGGAGGTAGATGGGCGTAGGAGGTTAACCGGGTTTGATTCCCAGCTCTGCCGGCTGAGCTATGGAGGCTTATCTGGGGAATTCAGATTAGCCTGTACACTCCCACACACGCCAGCTGGGTGACCTTGGGCTAGTCACAGCTTCTCGGAGCTCTCTCAGCCCCACCCACCTCACAGGGTGTTTGTTGTGCGGGGGGAAGGGCAAGGAGATTGTCAGCCCCTTTGAGTCTCCTGCAGGAGAGAAAGGGGGGATATAAATCCAAATTCCTCCTCCTCCTCCTCTTCTTCTTGTTCTTCTTCTTCTTGTTGTTGTTGTTGTTGTTGTTGTTGTTGTTGTTCTTGTTCTTGTTCTTGTTGTTCTTGTTCTTGTTCTTGTTCTTCTTGTTCTTGTTCTTGTTCTTGTTGTTCTTGTTGTTGTTGTTGTTGTTGTTGTTGTTGTTGTTGTTGTTCTTCTTCTTCTTCTTCTTCTTCTTCTTCTTCTTCTTCTTCTTCTTCTTCTTCTTCTTCTTCTTCTTCTTCTTCTTCTTCTTCTTCTTCTTCTTCTTCTTCTTCTTCTTCTTCTTCTTCCAAGCAGCCCAGAGTGGCATACAGTGCTCTTTGTTTCCTCTATTTTATTCTTGCTGTTGGTTCTTCAAACGTTGCTGTTGGTTCTTCAAACTAGTTCTCCCAGATCCTAGTACCAAGGTCCAACCACTACTCAAAAGTGGTGATATCTTAAAATAAACCACAGAATCACCAAGTCAAAACAATGAAGGCCTCTTGGTGATACCAACAAATGAAAATAAAACAGCTCAAGGCAAGAACTATCAAAGCCAAAAGTCAAAGATTACAGAATTGGTGTGTCTCCATCCATCACACTATATTCTCATTCAGAAAGCACCCGCCATTCTTCTCTTCCTTGTCAAGAGACCCCTGTGCCAGGTATTTTGAAGATATATAGCACAAAGACAATTCTTACCCTGAAATCTTCAAAAAAGAGAATACTGAGGAAATGCAATAAAAATCACATGAAGCTGCCCAATATTAAAATACGGCCATTGCCACTATTGTCTACTCTAAACCAGCAGTCTTCATATCACCTACTACAGGGGTGTCCAACTCTGGCACTTCAGTTGTTCATGGACTACAATTCCCATCAGCCCCTGCTGGCATGGCCAATTGTCACCACAAGACCCTCTGGTAAGCAGCCACTAAAAATTGAGTGAATAAACAAACAAATGGCTGTTGTGGGTTTTCCTGGTTGTGTGGCTGTCGTCTGGTAGTGTTTGCTCCTAATGTTTCACCCACATCTATGACTGGCATTTTCAGAGGTGTGTCACGTTAAGATCAGTTTCTGTTTGTGACACAGTGTGGAGTGATTGTGTGGTAGGGTATATACTTTGTCCACCCCATGGGGGGGGGGGGTGAGGCACATTTGCGTGTGTCTGCAATGGAGACCAGACACATGCAAATATATAAGTCACCATACAATCACCTCACAGTGTGTCATGGGTCGAATCCCCACTACTGTCTTAGCCAGGTTTCAGAACACAAACTAACCAGGTTTGAGGGACGACCTCCCCATTGCTTGCGTGGCAGATTCCGTTTCTGGCGCTCATTCTCCCCGTTAATCCGTGTTCCGGCAGGACCTGGTTGCAAGTGGCATAGACCCCATTAACACGGTTCAGAGCTGATCTGAGGGGAAGGATGAGGGTTGAAAGCCTGACTCGTTTCCCGCCCTGGAGTGTGACATGGAATTTGGGCAACCAATCAGCGCTGCGATGCGCGCACAGTCTTTCCTTGGTTTCGTTTCCGCTTTTGCGATCGGCCAGCAGAAGGGGACGCAAACATTAAACGTGTAACTTGAAGTCGGCCCGTGGGGGTCGCAAGGAAGAGGCGAGACGCAGTGATATCGTCCGGTGGAGAGAGCCAGCAGCAGGAAGCGTGATCCGTGGATCTGGCAACTCTGCCGTGCGCTAGTCCCTGGCACCTTTTATTAGGGTTTACGATAGGGGCGTGCATGGGAGGCGGGAGAGTGGGAGAGCGGGAGAATATCATATGACACATGACATCATGGGGTTGCCTATGTGCAGGAGGGAACATTCGCGTCTGGGTCTAATCCATACCTGGGGGCAAGAGCCCCTTTGTCCCTTTGTCTGGGACACCTGGTGACCGTGAGTCAGGTAGTTCATGACCTGTGACTCACGGGGCGTCTGGGGGATGGGTGAGCGTGTGCGCCCAGAAGGACACAGATGGCACAGGCATTCCATGCGCTCTTTCTGAGGTTCTGCTGGGTTCGCGGGGCTCATCCCTACATCTCCCCATTTCTAACGTTTTAGAGCGGGCACCGAATTAGCTAGGGCAATTTAGGGGAACGTTTGTCTCCCCAGGAACTCTCTCAAGCTGGTTGAGCTGTTTGTGCAACATGAGAACCTGGTTCCTGCGCAGGGGAAAGTCAAAGGGCTTCTTACACACATTACAGGCAAAGGTAGATATACATTGAACAAGGCAAGATCCAACAACAAGGCATACAATCAAACCAATGAAGAATTGTACAATGGTACTTAACCATCCCCCTGGCAGCCAGCTCCAAATGGCTGACCACCAAAGGGCAACACATCGTATTTCAGATTAGACACAATATCTTGCAACTCATGCACTTTCATATGAATCAAATGGGAATTATCAGAGAGGTTAAAACAGCACATATTATTTACATTCTCACAACCTTGGTGATGCAATAACAACAAGTAATCAATAGCGGCACGATTATCTAGGGTCGCTTGACGAAGTTCCTGTTGCTCGGAGGCCAGGGTATCCAGAGCAACGGAGGTGGAGTTAACGGACTTCGTGAGGGCGCAGGCCAAGCGGCCGATAGTCTTAGCATTGTAGGAAGCAAGTCCGGGGACTCCCACAAGGGAAGTCGCGAGGGAAACATACTCTGCTTCGGAGAGGGCAACCGCGTCGCTCCGGCAAGCCGGGTCGAGAGGGAGGGCGGAGCGGCGGCAACGCTTGGGCTCCCGGGGTGGAGCCTGAGGTAGAACGATGGTGAGGCGGCTAAGACAGCAAAGAGTCCTGGCAGAGAGATGGGCGGGGATGTAGTTGAAGGTTCTTTCCCCGCAAGTCCAAAACCAACCTTTGGGGAGCAGGATGTTCCCATACACGGGAGGAATGTCCTCCGTGTGTGTGCAGTTCCAATTGGCCGAGCCGGTGAGAGGGCTCGGACCAGCTTGTGCTCCTGCCACGTCGATGATGCAGGTACAAGTATTGGACTCGTGGTTGGCAACAGTCTTGGTGATGAGGGAGAGAGCGCCGGCGGGGCGGATCCTGACGACAGGCCCCCAGTCGGCGCTCATGGAATACCTGATGGAAGAGGCATTCATGAAAGGGCTCAGGCCAGATTCCTCTATGAAGTCTCCGGGGGCTTTGCAGACAGGAAGCAAGCAGGAACTCAGCAGGCTTCCCACCCCTAGATACTGGCCCAAGCAGAAGGAAGAGACGTTGGCAGCGGCAGCAAACCGCTTCCAGATGTTGGCTTGATTAAGATCCAATAGGGGGTGACCGATTGTCACCAGCAGGAGGCAGCAGAGCAAGCAGATGATGGTGACTGCAGAATTTGCAGTAATAACCGCAAAGATGGCAACACAGAGATCCTCGGGTGTCTCGGGGCAGCCTTGCTGTTGCAGCAGCTCCCGAGCTTGGCTGGTCGTCGCCTTGACGTCCCCCCAGGTCATCCGGGTCTTCGGACCGTTCTGGCGCTGGCGGCGGTTCCGTCGAGGCTGCAGGGCAGGGTCCTCCAGGGAGATCCGCTCCATCTCCGGGATGGGGTTGGTTTCCATCTGATGCCACTCCGTGGGCTGGCCAGACATGGCGAGCTGGGATCCACAGGGGACCTGTGGGGAGAAGGACTGAAGCATACCCCCTTCCCCAGGTTATGAGAGGAGCCGGACCTCGCCAGGCTCTGTCTGGGAGCTGGCAGTAGTAGACCATGGCCCCTTGATCTTTAGTCCCCGCCTCCTAGGAGAGTTCGCTTCCTTTGGCCGGTCTTTTGTTTATTGTTGATAGCAACTAAACCGGTCCTTGGCAACTGTTGTCAGGGCCCTCCCTGCATGCCTTTTCAGGCACTCACGATGAATGCCAAAAACACAAAGAGATGAAAAAATCAGTTGAGGAAAGTATGCAGGACGGTTAGGAGCTACTAATTCCCTAACAGTTGTGCAATATACAAACAAGATACCTGGCCCAAAGCTGCATCTGGAGTTGCAAAGGAACACCCACCTTGTTTTGTTAATGTAACATACCACGGTGCAGAGAGTTATTTATTCTGAGGCAGAGGTGGATAATTCTAGTCAGACACGAGCCTTGGCTTCCCTTTTTTTGAAGTGATTTAATGACTGGCGGCGGGTTTCCTGGTGGCTGTTACTCAGCGGCAAGTCTGAGGAAACTAAACTATAGAACAGGAACACTAGACAAATTCGAATACTGATGTTTGTCTGAAGCAATGACAAAACTCCAGAAGAAGTCTTGTGGCACTTCAAAAACAAACGGATCTTAAAAGATTCTGAGAATTAACAAAACTTGGCTACCAGTACTTAAAAACACCAGAATCAAAGGCCAAGGGCATGCTAAGTTCATGGACAATGAACTCCATCCAGACACAGAATCTGCACTTCCCTCTGTGATGCATCTCTGAAGATGCCAGCCACAGTTGCAGGCGAAATGTTAGGAACAAGATCTATCAGAGCACGGCCACACAGCCCGGAAAGCCCACCACAACTGGATCTTAAAACATTTGTGAACTAGAGCCCACTTTATCAGATACAATTTAAGGGTTTTAATGTTAATGTTTATATTTGTATTTATTGTTTTATCAGCCTTGTTCATGGGCCCTGTACACCGCTCAGAGCCCTAGGGGTTGAGCGGTTAATGAAGTATAATAAATAATAATAATAATACATGAGGATGAATTTTAAAATATATCTGAAACAGCAGAGGGAAAGACCCATGAACACATGAACTTGCCACATAACGAATCAGCTTCCAAATGAAATCCAAAACATACACCAAAACAGAAATTAACCAAAGTACTTATTTCATATAGACTTCCAGTTTCTTCTACACTGGAATATTTAACCCTTAAACTCTACACTTTCAACACTTGGCCAATATGCATCAAAATGTAATCAAATCTTTAGCATTATTATCAATATAAAGTCTCTTTTTCTCTATTGGATCTTGATTTAACAACCCATAACCTTCAAAGCACTAATCATTAATTTGTTTTTTTTTCTGTTTTATCTAGATATTCTATCAAGAGTTTCCAGTTGTCCATTAACTTAGTTAAGTTCTTTATTTTAAGTAGTGAAGTTAATTTGGTCATCTTGGCCATCTCTAGAACCTTCACACACCTTCCTTCCTTCCTTCCTTCCTTCCTTCCTTCCTTCCTTCCTTCCTTCCTTCCTTCCTTCCTTCCTTCCTTCCTTCCTTCCTTCCTCCTTCCTTCCTTCCTTTCACTTTTTCTTTCTTTATCTTCCACTTTACCCCTTCCCCTATTTTCCCCTCCCCTTTTATCTGTCTCTTTGTAATTTGGAGATAGCAAAGTCTGGTTGGCACCCAGTGCAGTTCTCATCCAGACAATAGTTAAAACTGAAAGGCATTCAAGAAGTGTGGCTGACTGGACAGAGAGGGGGGAGGGACTGTTCAGTATTGGAAAAGATCCTGAGACCAATGAAGCCAATGGAACCTTGCTCTGATTTGGGGGGGGGGGGGCGACAATTTCACTGCTTGCCCCAGGGCAGGCACCATTTTCTGTAGATACAGCCCTGCTTGGAGAAAGTTCAGCAACAAAAAGGGAAAGCTGAGACTCATCAGCTCACACATGATACTGGAAGCCACAGAGTTTGATAAGTTGTTCAGCCAAGGATAGTGCAGAAAGAGAAAACATAAGACAGCCAAGGACAGGTCTCTGGTAGCTTCCAACAGAGAAAGGAAAAGGAAGGAAGAGCTTCTCCTGTACTCAATCCAGCTGAATTACAACCTGAAAATATGGGCCAGTGTGCTAGAAAAATGAATACAAATTACAATTTGCTGGAAATAGACAGTAGACAGATCTTTTTATCACAGGATCATGCAGAAAAATGAGAAAATCCTGGAAACAGATACATGTAGAAATGCAAAAATTACTGAAAATTAACTTTGCTGTTGATGCTAAGACAAGTTGACTAGGAATCCTATCAAAGAACTTCCCAAGAAAGTTGGAAGAATTGCTTTAATATTTGACTACAGCAGCTGGAGTGGTATTTGCAATTGAATGGAAAGCAGAAGAATGTCCTAATCTAGAAAACTGGGAAAATAAACTAAAAGAATATGCTTCAAAACTAACAAACTCTATGAACTGAATCATTCCAAGAGGAATGGAAATTGTATTTTGCACCGTAGTATTGGAAACAAGAATAAGTGTATTGTTTTTCATTTAATATTGATAGTCTGACCAAGAGGTAAAAATAATAGAGGTTTAATGTCAAAACATAGAACTAATAATAAACTTGTTGTACTAATATTCCTCTTCTTTAACATGTACCACAGGTAATAGCTAACTTTTAAAATTATAGATTTAATAAAATGTTTTTGTGGAAAACTATTGGAAAACTTTAAAGACTCTCCTAAGTATAGAATATTACTAAATTTAGGATTCATTTTAGTTAATAATGCATGTATGTATTTTTCCTCTTTCGTTAATTAATAATAATAATAAAATTAATCCCCCACCCCACCCCCAAATGGGCCTTTCTGAACATGTAAAAATATCCTATACCTGAATCCAAAACAGAATAGTTATGAGAACTGGTTGATCAGATATAACTTTTTTTAAAAAAATTATCTTCTAAACAGACAACAGCCACATACAGAAGACTCCTGTGCCTTCACAGAAATCTAAAATATTGTTTCCTTCATAGTAAACCCTCTGCAAAGAGAAACTGAAGGATGTTTTTATTTGAGGTGCACCCTTGTTAACATTCACTGCATGAGTTTGCAGGTGTTATAAATACTCTCAGTCGCCCGCTCTATCAGGCACTCAAGAGACTCTCTGTAACCTGCCTTATCAGGTTCAGGAGAAACAGATAATCGAACCAGTGGTCAGAATTCAAAGCAGCTTCAATAACGGGAGCAGAGCAGGTGGTGTTTCCTGTTCTACTCAAAGCAGCATAGAGATTACAACAGTTTATTATTTCCTTTATCTCCGGTGACACAATGGTCCCGCTCCTTTCCATTTGCCAAGGAAATCAGGAGGTACAACTTTCCAGAATGCCTATTACATATCAAGAGCCCTACCCCACATGTAGCAAGCCCTTTACCCACTTACATACATTCCCATGATCATTATCAATGCCCCTTATTCATACCAGGGCATAAAAGTTAATATGCATTAGCTAATTATGCATGCCTCTTTTACACAACCCCCCCCCCCCCGCCCTTTGCTTGTGGTTTATTTCTATTGCTTGCTGTTTATGTCTACTCAGCCTTGTGACTTTTGTTATAACTCACAGACACTTGTTTTGGTTTATTAACTTCCTTTTCATCATATGTTTTCATCTCGCAATTGGAACTTTCCACTCCAACCCATAGCCTATGAACAAATATTAGTCTGTTAAAACCTTTAACCCTTTTATAACACAGGCAAAATAAGCTGATCAATGAAATCATATTCAGCTTTTAAATCCTTTGTTTCTCTTTCCTCTTTTTTCTGATCGATTGGCTCCTCCCATTTTCACTTCTTTCAGAAGGGCTAGTCCCGTGATGGCGAACCTATGGCACGCGTGCCACAGGTGGCACGCGGAGGCCTCTCGCCGGGCCACGAGTGCCCAAATCTCCCCCTCCCCCGAGTAGGTCACCGCTGCCATTCCCCCTCTGCCCGAGGGAGAAGGCAGCCACTGGCAGCACAGGGAGCTTATTTATTTATTTTATTTATTTAGATTTTTATACCGCCCCATCCCCAAGGGGCTCCGGAGATACAGGGTCTCAATGCGTGGATGAGAAGGTGGTGTAAAGCAGAGGGTTTCAGATTTGTCAGGAACTGGGGAACCTTTTGGGACAAGGCAGGCCTGTACAAAAGGGACGGGCTTCATCTTAACCAAAGAGGAACCAGGCTGCTGGCGCTCAACATTAAAAAGGTGGCAGAACAGCTTTTAAACTGAGCCCTGGGGGAAAGCCGACAGGAGCTGAGGTGACTTCTGTTCAAAGTACAGTATCTATGGGAATGCAGGCAGAGAGGGAGGTTTTTCTAAATCAACCACATACAAGCGAGGAACATAGCAATGTGCATGTGACAAGGGATAGTGTCTACAAAAGACTTGAGGGTAAAGCACATAAATCCCAGGTTAAGGACAGAGACAGGGTATACAGGTGTCTCTATGCTAATAGTAGAAGCCTTCGACCTAAAATGGGGGAGCTGGAGTACAGAGTTTTGAAGGAGTACTTTGATATAGTGGGCATTACAGAGACATGGTGGAATGAGCAGAACCAGTGGGATGCTGTTATCCCAGGTTACAGGCTCTACAGGAAGGATAGGACAGGGCGTATTGGGTGTGGGGTGGCCCTCTACATCAAAGAGAGCATAGTGTCACATAAAATAGACAATGCAAGGGGAGCTGGTTCCCCTACAGAACCACTGTGGATATCAATACCAGGTGTGAAGGACAGTTTAATATTAGGGATATATTATCGTCCCCCTGACCAAAGTGCACAAGAGGATTCTGAGATGGAAAAAGAAATCAGAGAGGCCAACAAAAACAAAAATGTAGTGGTAATGGGTGATTTTAACTATCCCCATATAAACTGGAAAGATGCATGTTCAGGACATGCAGGGGGGCCGTCCGGACACGCAGGGAGCCATCCGGACATGCAAGGGGGCGTCCGGACATGCGGGGGGGCCGTCCGGACACGCAGGGGAGCGCCGTCCGGACACGCAGGGGGGCCGTCCGGACACGCGGGGGGGCCGTCCGGACACGCGGGGGGGCCGTCCGGACACGCAGGGGAGCGCCGTCCGGACACGCAGGGAGCCATCCGGACATGCAAGGGGGCGTCCGGACACGCAGGGAGCCGTCCGGACACGCAGGGGAGCGCCGTCCGGACACGCAGGGGGGGGGGCTGTCTGGACAAGAAGAGGAGCTGTCTGGACACGCAGGGGGGCCGTCCGGACACGCAGGGGGGCCGTCCGGACACGCAGGGGGGCCGTCCGGACACGCAGGGGGGCCGTCCGGACACGCAGGGGGGCCGTCCGGACACGCAGGGGGGCGTCCGGACACTCAGGGGTTGCCGTCCGGACACTCAGGGAGGCGCCGTCCGGACACTCAAGGGGGCGCCTTCTGGACACGCAGGGGGGCGCTGTCCGGACACTCAGGAAGCGTCCAGACACACAGGCATCCGGACAAGCAGGGGGGGCTGTCTGGACAAGAAGAGGTGCTGTCTGGACACGCAGGGGACGTCCGGACACACAGGCATCCGGACACACAGGGGGGCGCCATCTGGACACGCAGGGTGATTTTAACTATCCCCATATAAACTGGAAAAATGCATGTTCAGGCCATAGTACGGGGAGAACATTCCTGGATATGCTAAATGACTGTGACGCAGGGGGGCCATCCAGACAGTTTAATAGTAGGAATATACTATCGTCCCCCTGACCAAAGTGCACAAGAGGATTCTGAGATGGAAAAAGAAATTAGAGAGGCCAACAAAAACAAAAATGTAGTGGTAATTGGTGATTTTAACTATCCCCATATAAACTGTTAATGGCTGTTATTTGCCAGGTGATGCTGTTTACCATCATCCCACACATTAAGGAGGCTTCTCTGCTGAAGCTGTGCTGTTTATTTTATTAAAAAGGTAAACCTCTAGCACTTCTTGTTGCAGAGATATGCTTTCCCCCTTATATCTCTGCAAGAAAAATAGGGATTTTTGTAAAAAAAAAAAAAGCAGGCTAGGAATTGAGACAACCAGACATTTATATTGTTATATTGATATTCAATTGCTGTTTTTAAACAGCCCCCCCCCCCCCCATGATAGGGGAAGAAAAAAAGCCACCATGAGGCTGGGGTAGGCTGGGGTGACCAACCCATGGCACTCCAGATGTTCATGCTGGCAGGAGCTGATGGGAATTGTAGTCCATTAACATCTGGAGCGCCATGGGTTGGCCACCCCTGGGGTAGGGGAAAAGGTTGTTGAATGGATGGGATTGGGAAACTGAACTTTCCCGCCTACCCAGCAGCCAAGCTTGGCTACATTGTTTCCCAACATTTTGCACCAAATCTGATTTAGGGAAAATTCAAGGAAAAAACAGGGAGAATCCCAGGAGGTGGCCAAATGCACCACAGTACTTGGGAAAGCAAAATGAACAACTCCACTTTACCACTGCAGCAAACCCAGGGCAAGTAACCCACATGGAAATGGCCAAACACGGGCGATACAGCCAAAGAACTCGCTGGAAGAAGCAAAGCTGTACTGATGCCTCCTTTGTGTTTCAAACTGCTTAGGGAGCAACAGCTGCAGTTGTGGGCACAGATTGATCTTAGCAGAAAGAATTAAGCCTTTTAGAAATATGAGCCACAGCAGATGGGACCGTAGGGGGAGAACCAAATGTGTCTGCGTGTACATTTTTCCAAATGGAGGAGCTGCAAACAGAGGTTGACGCAGAAGGCGAGGAAGGTGAGGCCTTCATTTGACACCCTGCACAAATCCTTCCTCTCACGAAGCACCAAGGTAAAAAATAAACGTCAGATCCGTAATTAGGAATTCCTGTGCTTTTTAACCAATTAGTAGCTGTATGCAGATATGCCCCAGATAAGAGGAGAGGTGAGAAGCACTGTTCTTTCTACGGAAATAATAAAAACACAAAGTGCTAAAAGGGGGATAAAAAACGCACTTCTACCTACAGAAAGAACTGTCGGCTCGGTAGTTGGTAGTCAGGAGACCTTTGCACTTGACTAGAAGAAGAAGGGTTGGATTTATATCTCCCCTTTCTCTCCTGTAAGGAGACTCAAAGGGGCTTACAATCTCCTATCCCTCCCCCCCTCACAACAAACACCCTGTGAGGTAGGTGGGGTTGAGAGAGCTCTGAAGAACTGTGACTAGCCCAAGGTCACCCAGCTGGCATGTGTGGGAGTGCACAAGCTAATCTAGTTCACCAGATGAGCCTCCACAGTTCAAGCGGCAGAGCTGGGAATCAAACCCGGTTCCTCCAGATTAGATACATGAGCTCTTAACCTCCTACGCCACAGCTGCTCCTTAACCACTACACCACACCGGCTCTGCTCTTAACCACTACGTCACACTAGGAAACAGCCTGGGTGGAGAGAAGTTACCACCTCTTCATCCCGGATCTTCAAGGGAGTAGACTAGTTTCCCTGAATGACAGCTCACCCAATTACGACCAATGTTTGCTGCACAGCAAGGCAATCACAACTGAATTCACATATATCAACAGAGCGGCATGAAATGCCACAGCTCTGGACTGGATCCAGTTATAGATCTTCACTAGTGGGGAGGTTTTCCAACCAATTTCTACACTTCCACTGCAAAACTTCAACTTGCCCCTCATATTAATTTTTTTTTGGGGGGGGGATCATCAGGGTAGCCAGCAACCTGGCCAAGAAAAGTATCCTGCCCTGTTAACAGAAGCTTAATATATGAAAATGGGTAGCTGAAGCTTTTCATGGGACAGAGGTAAATAGCATCACCCTATTGTGGGAACAGGCCAGAATGTGTATAAATTTGTATTTGATTAAGTTATAGAACCAAAGAATTGCAAAGAATCAAAATGGGAGCTTCTGTGTAAGTGACCAAAAGCCTGCAGTTTTGCAGCAGGTCAAAAAGGCATGTTACAAGCTTGCTAGTGAAGATGCGGGCAAGCAAGATAACATCTTTAGCATCTTGTAACTACAGGTTACTACGTGACAGAAGACAAATGCATTTTAAAACTTTTGTTTTTGGGTTAGAAATGAATGTGATTAGTTAAATTACAAAGTGTTTTTCTATATAGTTAAATGAACACATAAATGATAAGGAGAAATTCACATGTATTAGTATTTCACTATAATTCTATTGTCTTAGAATCATTGTATAATTGTTAGAATCATGTTTTAACATTTCATGCTGGGAAACAGAAAAGTTTTATGATCTAAAAGTATGTAGAGTCAGAACTGCATGCCCTGGAGGTATAGCTCTCTCTGGGAGAAACTTAGCAAAACAGGTTTTTCTTGGAGGAGCAAGCTAGCTTTATTGCTGCCCTTTGTATATGCACAGAGAGACAGCACGCACTAACAGCATGTAGCATTTGACGTAGAATAAGGGGCTGTCTTACTGTGACCAGAGACAGATCTGACCAATGGGGTTTGAACACACATGGTAGCACGTGAAAGAGGTATGGACTATGATGATTGTGTGACGTCTGTATTCTGTATCTATAAAGATTGGGGTCTTTCATATGCTGGGCGTGACTCTCACTTGAGAGCCACCCGAAAGGGGGCGTGTTTCTCACTTGAGAGCATCAGGGCCTCTCCCTCAGGGGAGTTCACCTTCTGTAACCTTCTGTAACTTGTCTAAATTCTGCTAAGTAAAAACTGTCTGTTTGTTTCTAATGTCAGATGTCTTTTGCTTTATTTCAAATTTTAAGTTTTTCTTAAAACTAACTCAGCTGTGTAGGACCAGAAATGCGATCCTGGCCCCACACTATTAATAACAGCTCATTATTTAGGAGCAGCAGTGGTGTAGTGGTTAAGAGCAGGTGCATTCTAATCTGGAGGAACTGGGTTTGATTCCCCGCTCTGCCACCTGAGCTGTGGAGGCTGTGGAGGCTTATCTGGGGAATTCAGATTAGCCTGTGCACTCCCACACATGCCAGCTGGGTGGCCTTGGGCTAGTCACAGTTCTTCGGAGCTCTCTCAGCCCCACCCACCTCACAGGGTGTTTGTTTTGGGGAGGGAGGACAAGGAGATTGTCAGCCCCTTTGAGACTCCTACAGGAGAGAAAGGGGGGATATAAATCCAAACTCCTCCTCCTCCTCCTCCTCCTCATTAAGCCTCTATTGAAAAGGGGCAAGTTTTTTTTCCCTTTGGATTGTTGGCAACCCTTTCTGTTCCCCAGGAGCAACATTCTGGCCGGCGGGGGGATAAGGAAACTGGAAAAGTCTCGTTGCAATTACATAAACAACTTCACTTGGCAGAAATTGCTGCTAGGTCCAATCCATAAAAAACATGGCCTTTGAAAAATCAGCTTTTATTGATTCAGAGAGGTGGGTTGACAACAAGGCCCGACTCCAGCCTTCTGCCCTGCTCTTATAAAGGGCACCATCCAAATTTCTTTCAGTGCCCTTAATTTTATTTAATGGCACCAGGGAAGAATGGGCTATTATACTTTATTTCACGGACTGGGAAATCTTCATCTCGATTGCAACAGAATAGATGCAGGCATAGTATTTCTGCAGGTTTTTTTTTTCACAGACAGTCATGTTCAGAATGAAAGCCTCTAAAAGAACATTCCAGTGGGGGCATGTGTGTGGAGGATTTGAAGGTTTCACTGGACCAGAGTTTGATGAACAGCAAATATAGAGCGCTTCACAGAGGAAGCACATGAAAAGAAGGCAGCTGTGGAAGAAAGAACAGACAGATTCCCTCCTCCTTTGCTCTTCCCGTCGCTTTTCTCTCTTCATCTGTCTGCCGTCTCCCTGCTTTATCTATCAGCTCCTTCTCCCATGGTCCTAACGTAATATACTGTAGCAACTGTCCTACGGCTTTTAAGTAATTTAAGAAGATCTTGCAACCCGCAAGCCATGTGTATACAGCTACTTTCTGCACCAGACCAAGTAAGGGTACAGGCAGAAATCTGGACATCTTCATAGAGCTTGTGGAGGGAGGTATCTATAATTGGAAGAAAGCATATCTGATGTGTCTTTTCCTACATGCACAAATGTATATCTCTTACACTGTGCTTATTACACACAGACATTAACATGGATTAGAAACCCCCCATGGAAGGCCATGGAATGCAGGGGAAACCCCAGTTCTCTCCACAACTGCTAAGAGTACTAAGGAGCTCACTTAGATAATTTTGAACATTTGACCCTTGAGATCAGTGCCACACGCAACATAGAAGCACATTTTTACAGCTCAGTCCTCATATGTTCACCAAAGAGCAAGCCCTATGGGTGTACTCCCATGAAATGCACACATTGTGTTGTTGAAGGCTTTCACAGCTGGAATGAACTGGCTGTTGTGGGTTTTCCCGGGCTGTGAAGTCATGGTCTAGTACAGGGATCTGCAACCTGCGGCTCTCCAGATGTTCATGGACTAATGGGGCTGATGGGATTTGTAGTCCATGAACATCTGGAGAACCGCAGGTTGCAGACCCCGGTCTAGTAGTTTTTGCTCCTAATGTTTCACCCGCTTCTATGGCTAGCATCTTCAGAGGCATGTCACAGTGAGATGTGTTGAAAAACTACCAGACAGTGGCCACCCAGCTCGGAAACCCACAATAGACAAAATGCACATAGGTTCACAATCTTAGCTAGATAAAGGTGGTACATATGGAACTGCCACTTAAGACTGTTTAGAGCAGAGGTTGGCAACCCGGAGCTCCGGAGCTGCATGCGGCTCTTGCATCCTTGTACTGCGGCTCCCTCATTTGGCACCTGGGAAGGAGGGGAAAGGATGCCAGAGGGAGGGAGGGAGGGAGGGAGGGAGGGAGGAAGGAAGGAAGGAAGGAAGGAAGGAAGGAAGGAAGGAAGGAAGGAAGGAAGGAAGGAAGGAAGGAAGGAAGGAAGGAGGGGATGGGGAAGGAGGCGTGCTCGCCACGTCCCAAGTGCAACTTGCCATCATTGGCATCGCCGCTGCTGTCTATCCTGCCTGCTTGGGATAGCCCGCCCCCCTTCCTTCCTTCCTTCCTTCCTTCCTTCCTTCCTTCCTTCCTTCCTTCCTTCCTTCCTTCCTTCCTTCCTTCCTTCCTTCCTTCCACTGACGTCCTTTTCTCTCCTTCCCTCGTCTGGCGCCTGCTGTCACCTGCCCAGCTGGGGGCGTCCTCCATAAGTGCAGCTACCACCCCTGCAACTTACTCTGTCTGTCAGCTTGCTTGGCTGGCTTGCAGGCTGAAGGCGGGACTTGGGAAGGCCAGGGGCGGGGCCTGGGGGGGCGGGGCCATGCCCCCATGGCTCTTTGGGTGTTAAAGGTTGCCGACCCCTGGTTTTGACCATTGGCTTCCCAGCCTTGTTGGACTTGTGGGCACTTTGGGAAATTTGTAAACAGGTACTGGACAGCACTTCAAAATGGCTGCCATGGGGAAGCCGCAGAACTAAGCGCAAAATGGCTTCTATATGTGTATTATGGCCACTGATTGTTCACTGGAGCTTTGATTGGCTGTACAATTTAAAAAAACATTGCTTGGTAGCAGCTGCCACCACAGCACAAGGATCTTCACCTGTGATTAAGGTAGCAGCCATTTTGTAGATGGCTATGCCTCCTGAGGCAGCCATTTTGTGGCTTCACCCAAGAGTCAGAAATCCAAATGTACCTCAGGGTCAAAAAGGTTGAGAACCCCTGCTCTAGGAATCCCTGCTTTGGAACAAGGCATCCATAGAAATCAGGGAATTGATGTAAAGTTTATCCTTTACATTGGTAAGGATAAACTTTACATTGGATCACTTATGAAATGCAACTGGGGTTAAGTACTGGGAATGAAGTCTGAGTTCATCTACTGACACTGAAGTAGATGTGTACATAAAAATTGAAAAAGTAATGTGTGGTGTAAATGATTGGCAATTCATTCCCTGTTTGGATTCACCACGCCTCAGACAAATGGGCAAGCAGTTCTCAATGCAGACCTGCTGTAGGGCCTTAACCTGTTTCCCAGCTGTAAAATGGGGCAGTAACATAGCTAACACAGGAGATGCCACAAAGTTCAAAGCTGTGCTTTTCAGAATAAGGCCCATTGAATGCTATGGAATTTACTCTGTCCAAAGGGCTGATAGCCTATTTTCAGGTGATTATCCATTTGTCCAGGTGAGAGTAAAGAAGCCTCAGTAAGGGAAAATATAGGAAGTTTATTGTCTGCACAGAGACCAATCCAAGAGACCCGAGCGTGCTCTCAAGGTGTCTCAAGAATCAAAAGACAGTTAGGCAATTACAGAAAGTCGGACATCACAGCTGAGCCCAGCACGTTTGCATATCACCATCTGTCAATCAAGATGAGCAGAACCAATTAAAAAGAAGTCTAATGAAGGGCTCTGATTTCTTGCCTGCCCTGCAAGAACTCAGCTGGCTGCAAAGTAAAAAATCTTTTTACGTAGAAGTCTGCAACCAAAACAAGGGAAATAAAGGAAGGCCATAGGATTACTCCTTGCCTCTCTACAAGACATTGCCCTAAGACACAACGTAAACATGTTGCAGGGCCACAGCACCGCTGACATTTAACAGAGAATTGAGGGCTAACTCAAACAGTGGAAACCAAACCCCATTTGTTATCTGCCCATGTCGATCAATTCAATTTGATTCCAATCCGATTTCAGTGATTTGATTTTTTTGATTTAATTTGACATTTCGATTGAATTCGATTTTAACTTGATAAAAAAAAAATGACCCCCCCCCCCCTATTGCATCATGCTGAAAACCATTTAGGTCTGCTGCCTCTGCGCCAAAGCAAATCTCAGCACCGCAGTTCCAAAGGGGCAGTAATAGATCCAAGGTGCAGGAAAAAAGATTCCACCTAAACATTAGGAAGAACTTCTCGGCCTTTTGGCTAAGATCAAGTGTAGTGTAGGAAGAACTTCCTGACTGAGAGTGGGATTCACCGCCTGGGAGAGTCTCCTTCTCTGCAGGTTTTTAAACAGAAGCTAGATGATCATATGTTAGGTGTGCTTTGACTGTATGTTTCTGCAGGGCAGGGGGTTGGACTTGATGGCCCTTGTGGTCTCCTTCTTTTGCAGCTATGAGGGAGAGGGCAAAAGGGTGGGAGCCTGAGAAAGCATTTCTGGGCGAGCGCAGGCACTCCAATTGCCCCACGGATGTACTTTTCCTGTTGTAAAGGCCGCATAAATCCGCATGGGTCCCTGCAACCGGCTTCCTGCAGGCTCCCGCCACGCCTCGTTGCAAAGCGCTCCCGGGCGGCTCTTTGTCCCGGAGGCTGCTCTGGAGCGCCCCCTGTCCTCCCCGCGCGGAGAGGCAGGGCGTTGTCGCCTCGTGGAGCCCGTGCGGGAAATGACCACGTGGCGGCGAACAGGCAGCAATGGGCGAGGTGCTTCTGCAGACATCTGCATACGCTCGTGGGAAACGAGCAGAGGGAGGGGAGGCGAAGAGAGGAGAGGCAACTGCATTGCGGCAAAGTCTGGAATGAAAACGAGAGGAGTGAAAGCAGGAGCCACACCCTGTGCTTCTCCCCCCCTCCTTTGATTTGCGCATGCTCTGTATGACCGGAGCCCTTTTCATTTTTTGCCGGAAGATCCTAACCTCTTCCAAGTTCAGTCGAGCCTCTCAGTTTGTTTCTTGATTTCTCCCAAGAAAATTGGAAGGGGGAGTGTGTGTGTGTGTGTGTGTCGCAGTTGGATTCTATGAATCGGAAATAAGGTCTCGCATTTCGCTTCCTAGTACGTGTGCTTAGGATGGCCGCCCACCTCCTTGCAAATGCAGAGCAATGGTAACTAGTAGATCCTACTTCTTGCGAAGAGAAACGCAGGGTTTTCCTGTTTCCTCCATATGGTTTCGTGACCCCCGTAGCAGCTCCTGTTGTGTTTGAATACGCAAGAGTCCCCGTGCAGCAATTCTGTAGCCTGCAACCCCCTGCTTCGTCCCTGCTCCTTCATTTGCAAGCGACGTTAGTAGTGAATTCAGTTCATCGACTTTTTGAGACGGGGGAGAGTTCGGTGAGCACCTGCCAAACTTTTAAAAATCAGTATCTGAACGTCTTTTGGACTTGGAAGAGAGAACTCCTCTTGGCACACTTGATTTTGTGGTTTTTCTTGCAGAGCTGCCTTTCTGAAGCCGGCAAACAAGGGACTCATTTGTCAACCGATGTGAAACGGTGACCAAGTTTACCCACACTATGCCAGTACATCATCCTAAGCCTGGCTGCTTCCACATTGCCGACATTTCAGCCAAGGCACAAATCGTCCTCTCCCCTAGTTTGGTGGTAGGCTGGCGTCTGAAGAAGAAGAAAAAGAGTTTGGATTCATAGCCCACTTTCCTCAACCCTAAAAAGTTCCGAAACAGATTACAAACTCCTTCCTTTCCCTGCTCCAAAGCAGACACCTTATGAGGTAGGGGAGGCTGAGAGAGTTCTAAGAGAACTGTGAGTGGCCAAAGGTCACCCAGCAGGCTTCATGTGGAGGAGGAAGAGTTGGTTCTTATGCCCTGTTTTTTCTCTGTCTTAAGAAGTCGCAAAGGGGCTTGCAAACCCCTTCCCTTCCTCTCCCCACAACAGACACCTTACGAGAATGGCGGGGCTAAGAGAGTCCAGAGAGAACTGTGATTGGCCCAAGGTCACCCAGCAGTCTTCATGTGGAGGACACAAATCCAGTTCACCAGATTAGAGGCTGCTGCTCATGTGGAGGAGTGGGGAAACAGACCTGGTTCTCTACAAATGGACCTTGAGCTTTTTTGGAGATCCTAGCAGGGGAGCGCAGCTATTGTATACCCTTGACAGAAGAACGGTGCACAGCAGTGGCGTAGGAGGTTAAGAGCTCGTGTATCTAATCTGGAGGAACCGGGTTTGATTCCCAGCTCTGCCGCCTGAGCTGTGGAGGCTTATCTGGGGAATTCAGATTAGCCTGAGCACTCCCACACACGCCAGCTGGGTGACCTTGGGCTAGTCACAGCTTCTCAGAGCTCTCTCAGCCCCACCTACCTCACAGGGTGGTTGTTGTGAGGGGGGAAGGGCAAGGAGATTGTCAGCCCCTTTGAGTCTCCTGCAGGAGAGAAAGGGGGGATATAAATCCAAACTCCTCCTCCTCCACCAAACTCCTCCTCCTCCTTCAGCAGTGGCATAGGAGGTTAAGAGCTCGTGTATCTAATCTGGAGGAACCAGGTTTGATTCCCAGCTCTGCCGCCTGAGCTGTGGAGGCTTATCTGGGGAATTCAGATTAGCCTGTGCGCTTCCGCACACGCCAGCTGGGTGACCTTGGGCTAGTCACAGCTTCTCAGAGCTCTCTCAGCCCCACCTACCTCACAGGGTGTTTGTTGTGAGGGGGGAAGGGCAAAGAGATTGTAAGCTCCTTTGAGTCTCCTGCAGGAGAGAAAGGGGGGATATAAATCCAAACTCTTCTTCTTCTTCCTATCTGGGATGGTCATCCTCTTCCACTGAGCGCTCAGCTTCAGGAGGGACACATGTGGAGCGTTGAGGGAGGGAGGGGACACCCGCCTAGCCAGCCAGATCAGCCAAATCAACCCTGGCGATCAACGGGGTAACAGATGTCATAGCCAGATCGCCCTCACGTCCTGGTTCTCTAGATTTGGAGTCCACTGCTCTTAACCACTACACCACATTGCTATAGGCCTCAGAGATCAGACATTGCTACAGACCACAGAGATCAGACATTGGTGTATACTACAGAGATCAGTTCACCTGGAGAGAATGTTACCGCCAGGAAAATAGGAAAAATATTTTCCTGAGCCTATCGCTGAACTACACTGGCTAAGGACCAGAGCACAAAGACCAGTGTTATCCAAAAGTCTCCATAAGGCCTGGAAAGGACGTACATACGTGGTTGTGCCAATGTTTTACATGGTTTCCCTCTTGTTTTTATCCCTTCTTAGGATTTAAATGTAAGCCCCTCAGTGTTGGATTTATTGGGGTGCTGTGTGGTTTCCGGGCTGTATGGCCGTGTTCTAGCAGCATCCTCTCCTGACGTTTCGCCTGTATCTGTGGCTGGCATCTTCAGAGGATCTGATGATGGTAGGAATGGAAAGCAAGTGGAGTATATATACTGTGAAAAGGTGAGGCCATCTGAATAGAGTAGCCTGGCATGTGAGTCACAGAGAAGTCTGTAGCATGGGAGTAACAATGAAGCTAGCAAGGTCAATAGGTGAATGGACTTTGAACTGAAATCACAATGTTACCCGAGCAGCAGCGGTAACAAGAATGGCCACTTTTGGAGGGCAGAATGTATGGCATCACAACCCTGCTGAACTCCCTCCCTTCTGCAAACTCTCCCTTCACATCTCCAGAAATGTGCCAATCTGAAGATGGCAACCCCATGCAAAGCTTGGCCTTGTATTTATTTATTTATTTATTTATTTATTTATTTATAATTATACATGGAAAGTACACAGAACAGAGAATTAATGTTCTTGTATTTATGGGAGAAACTGGACTGCAGAGAAAATGGACCGTTTCAGGGTGGGAGAAACTGGACTGTAGAAAAATATCACAGCAAGGAAAGGAAGAGTTGGAAAGAGAAAATCCTTTCTCAGTTCTGCATTAATAAAGGTTGTTATGCTAATCTAGAAGCCTGCGGGCACAGAAAACCCTGTTGTGGCACCACCTAGGCCAGTGGTGGCGAACCTTTGGCACTCCAGATGTTATGGACTACAATTCCCATCAGTTCCTGCCAGCATGGCCAATTGGCCATGCTGGCAGGGGCTGATGGGAATTGTAGTCCATAACATCTGGAGTGCCAAAGGTTCGCCACCATGGACCTAGGCGAGGCAACTTGAAATAACAACAGAGAAGTTATTCCATGAAAATAGAGGAAATTGTGTGAGACTCGACTGTTCAGGCCAATGTTTGGGATTCATCCCAACTATGTTTATTTAGAAATAAGGACTAATGACTTACAAATCAGGGGTGTCCAACTCTGGTGCCCCAGATGTTCATGGACTACAATTCCCATCAGTCCCTGCCAGCATGGCCAATTGGTCGTGCTGGCAGGGGCGGATGGGAATCGCAGTCCATGAACATCTGGGGCACCAAAGTTGGACGCCCCTGACTTACATGAAAGTAAATATTTCCACTGTACATTTTCATATGTCATAGAGGAGAGCTCCATCAATGGCTAGTAACTCTGGTTAGTGAAGGAACAAGGCAGTAAACCACTGAAATCCAGCGCAAGCAGGAAACGTTGGGAAAAGCTTCGGCTTCTTTGCCCTTTTGTTGGGCCTCTGGGGTGGCTGGCCGGCTACTGTGTGGGATGGGATGCTGAACTAGAAAGGTCAGAGGTCTGATCCAGCAGGGCTTTTCTTATTCATATCCAACATTTGTATCTCAGGGCCAGCAAGGCAGGTAACAATTAAAAGAAGTTAAATAAAAGCACGTAATAATAAAAAAAACAATTAAAATCATATGTAAGTTCAGGACTTCGCCTGTTGTTCATAGGAAACAGTAATTAAAATACAGGGCAGGAAGGAGGGATTACTGAGGCAATGCCAGATGAAACAAAAAGTGATTCACCCACTGGTTGAAGTTCATGAGAGAAAGGGAAATAAAACTCTCTGAGAAGGGAGTTCCATAGTATTCTGTCTGGGTGGCTCCTCACCTCCCTGCCTTGTGTGTAAAGTGCCGTCACGGCTAGCCAACGGCCACCTCGTAGGGTTTTCAAGGCAAGAGACTAACTGAGGTGGTTTGCCATTTCCTGCCTCTGCATAGCAACCCTAACATTCCTTGGTGATCTTCCATCCTAGGATCCACCATGGGCAAATCTGCTTAGCTTCTGAGATCTGATGAGATCAGGCTAGCCTGGTCCATCCAGGTCAGAGACCCTCTGCTTTAGTACAGTGGATCCTCAGATAGCTGAGCCCTGGGCTGTACCAGCTATGGGAAATATCACCCTGAGTCACCCTGCTTGAAAGAAGCCGGGCGACTCAGCAGTGATGGTGAACAAGCAGCACCTTTCTCCATCCTGGCTGAGCAGCTCAAAGGTTGCTCCTTGTCTCTAGCCCAGTGGTTCTCAACCTTCCAAATGCCGCGACCCTTTAATACAGTCCCTCATGTTGTGGTGACCCCCAACCCTAACATTTATCCATTTTACAGATGGAGAACACTGATGCAGAGTCTTAGGCGACCCCTGTGAAAGGGTCGTTCGACCCCCAAAGGGGTCCCGACCCCCAGGTTGACAACCACTGATAGAACAAAGAACAAAGTTAACCACATGGGCTGGAAACGAAGATTTTCTGGATGCCAAAGAGAGTTAACAAAGGGTATTCTAAGCTGGACCGAGCTGAAGGAAGCAGTTCCGTGCCTGGTCTGAACCAAAACACTTGCCTGGAACAATGCTTGAGATGTGCTGAGAAACCTGTGTATTAGAAACGTTTATTATTTTCTGTTTTCCCAATAAAAGCTTTGGAAAACTCAGAGGTGTGGAGTGTCACTCTGGAAGAAAAGAACCCAGGATTTAAAGAAGCAGGAGTGGACCCCCCCCCCCCATTCACAGACACTTGGGATTAAAGCAACCTGACTAATAACAGGCTTGCTTGCCGCACTTTACTGTCACAGTGGGATGGAGATTACCAGTGACATAATCCTCCCACAAAATCCCCTGGTGCATTTCTATTTGTCTCTTTACTCTTTCTGTTTGTCTCTTTACTCAGATTCTAGCTGGTTTTAATGATGTAAGATCCGTTGAGCCCTGTAGGTTTGGGGGTGGGAAAAGCAGGATACACATATTTTAGACAAGATACATTAAAACAAACATAGACGGATGAGATTGTATCTAACTAGAGCACAATGACACAATTCATGTGGTTTGGAACGGAATATAAACCTCATCCACGATGATGTGTTTTTGTGCAGTAAACAGTAAATGTTTCCTTCCAGTCTTTCCCATAGCAAAGCAATTCTCTCTGCTATCAAGGGTGACAATAATTTAGTCCACTAAATAGCTCCTGCATCCTAGGGAAAGTGTAACGGAGCCAAGTTAGGAGAGATTGAAGATTTGATCATGAGGCTTCTGTTTTTATGCTGTATTCTTGGTCCAAACCTAAATAATAAATCAACAGAGCTTCAGAGGAAATAGTTGGATATCTGCCTGAGTTCCATACTATGGGTACAGCATTAGACCTCTGAGTAACCTGTATTCCACTTCATTTTGGCAGGGAGGTTGGGAAAAACAGTGCTGGGTTATTCACACACATTTATTCACCATTATCTTTTATTTAGCTGGCTGGAAAATGTCACTAAACCCAAGACATAAAATATGCAGACACACACATACATGCAGAGAATGTTAACATAACTTGCCTATTTTTAGATGTTCCCAGCATGATAGATGACCCAATTCAGAGTGGAACATCAGATTCACACTGCTGACTTCCAGCAAGAAATACCTGGGAAATATCTATTATTACCCATCCTCACCAACACTCCACCCAGGAACATTCTCTTTTCATCCCTATGTTTAATAGGCTTAATTCCTGTTTTTTCTACAGCATTTGTTTTTATTCCTCAGGGTGGTGGATTCTCCCCATAAATTTTGTTGTCCAAATTTTGTAAATCATTGTAGTTCATGATTATCTCCTGAATAGAGAAGGAGCTACCCGTTAGAACCAGAGGATACGATGACGAAAGCCAAGGGGAGAAATCTAACAAATCAACACACATCTTACTTAATAGCAGTTGCCCTGGTTTTAAATATGACTGAGACTAGAAATGTGATCTTCTAGGCAGTGGGTTTCCAGCTAGATCCCACTTCTGAACTTAATCTACTTTTTTGGACTTTGACCGGGGGGCCTTACTTCCCCCTCCTCACTGTACAACACAAGAATCCCACATCAGTTGTCACCAAATGAGGCTATCTTTGATTTTTCATTTAAAAAATATGTCCGCTAAAATGCTGTATTTCATGGCCATTTTGCAGAGGAAAACTCAGATGTGACTCCAGGAGGCTCTTCTCTTCAGTTACTGCTGCTTCTTCCTGCTCTTATGATCCACTTTTTGAGAATTACTATTGTGAATTGAACCCACCGTTTGGGAATACATGCAGCTAACAGAAGAAATGTTTTGGATTTATACCCCACTTTTCTCTACTATAAGGAATCTCAAAGCAGCTTACAAATTGTCAAAGGCTTTCATGGCCGGAATCACTTGGGTGCTGTGTGGTTTCCGGGCTGTATGGCCGTGTTCTAGCAGCATTCTCTCCTGACGTTTCGCCTGCATCTGTGGCTGGCAGAGGATCCTCTGAAGATACCAGCCACAGATGCAGGTGAAACGTCAGGAGAGAATGCTTCTAGAACACGGCCATACAGCCCAGAAACCACACGTGTCCAAATCCAACGTGAATGTGAGGCCCTAGAGAAGCAACGGGCTGAACTAATCTGGAAGGAGAGAGACCTGATCGACATGGAAGCACGGGAACAAGCAGCTGCTGCTGACCTCCAACGGGAACTCACGATTCAGGCTACCATGAGGTCGGACTGCCGGCGCGACACGGCGAGTCAGGCTCGCCTGCGACCCAAGGACAACCGATCCACCAGACCACAGCCTTGGAGCTACATTCAACCCGTACCATTGCAGCAAGCTGCCCCAATCCCCCCGGTACCCCCAGGTCGCTGCTTTCCCCGGCCTCGTATGCCAGCTCATTTCAATGGGACGGCATCCAAACTACCCTATCTTATCCTTCAACTAGATGCCCACATGCAAGAATATGATGATATGCATCGCTCCGAATGAGAAAAGGTTCGAGACATTGGTTCAGTATTGGATGGAGAAGCGGCTGAATGGTGTGTGGAATTGTTTGAACTAGACGCGGAGGAGCTGAATTCAGTGGCTGAATTACTGCAAGGACTGCGTCTCCGTTTCGAGGATAGAGATGTTGTTGACAAGGCTAAGAAAACCTTAAAGACGATCCGGCAGGGCAACAGACCATTTGCCGACTTTGCCCAACAATTTCGAGTTGCGGCCATTAAAATACCTGACTGGCCAGATCGCATGAAATGTGAATACTTCTATGAAGCTGTTGACCCCGAGATTCATTGTTGGGCTGTCATGAAAAATGAACCCCGCACCATAGCCGAGTGAATCGAAGTCGGAAGTATCATCGCCTGCCAAAGGGGGCGGAAGCTTCCTTACCCGCCATTCCACGGACTGTGTTATCTCTGACACAATTGGGCCTGGCTGTCACTAGAGCCTAAACTCGTGTGCATCCCAGTCCGGCTCCACCTTCGGTCCCGCCGCCCATCATGTCCCCCCTTACACAATGACATTGTTATGTCTTTCTTACGAGACCTCCTTCTAGCAGGGAGGAGCCCCATCCCGGAAAATGAAAATGATCCTTCACTGGTTTTAAAGGATGGGGTATGGTGAAGGGGGAACCGTTGGTACGTTCCGCCTTCTCTACGTAAGCAGGTACTCCTTGCCAGGCATGATGCTAAACAGGCGGGGCATTTCGGATTTTTGAAAACGCTTCATTTACTGCGCCACCAATTTTAGTGGCGTTCTATGCACAAGGATATTGAAATGTACGTTACAGGCTGTCCCACATGTGCAGAGGCCAAGTCCATTCCTGGCAAATCCCACGGTTTATTACAACCCATTCCTCCTTCCTCCTATCCATGGCAAGTTATTTCCATGGTTTTTTTTAACGGATCTACCCAAGAGTCATGGCAATACTGTTTTATGGGTTGTGGTGGATTTGTTTTCCAAACAAGCTCATTTTATACCTTGTTCCACCATCCCTTCAGCCCCCAAGTTGGCGAGAATGTTCATTCAACATATCTACCATTTGCACTCTGCCCCCGCTAAGATAATTTTGGACAGAGGTCCTCAGTTTATCTCCAAGTTTTGGAAGGCTTTCTTAATGCTTTTGGGGGTTGAACCCGCGTTGTCTTCTCCGTATCACGTGCAATCTGATGGCCAGTCGGAACGGACCAATCAGACATTGGAACAATACCTGTGTTGCTACACCAATTACCATCAGGATAATTGGGCTGACTTACTGCCTTTTGCGGAATATGCGTACAATAATGCGGTGCACAGTAGCACCAAGAAAACTCCCTTTGAAGTTGTTTCTGGACGCTCTGCCCCACCGTTTCCTCTGTTGGGCTCCGATCCCTTGCAACCCCCTGAACTAAATGACTGGATCCAAACCATAGTCAAAGGGTGGGACTCGATTGGTATAGCTCTCCACCAGGCTCAGGAAGCCCAAAAGACTCAGGCAGACAAACACCAGAGTGATTTCCCTTTGCATGTTGATGATTGGGTGTATTTGTCTACAAAAAATCTCTGTGATGTACATAAATATTCCAAACTGGGAAAAAAGTTTATTGGTCCTTTTAGAATTGTACAAGTTATTAATAATGTAACTGCTAAACTTGAGTTACCTAAGTCTCTTAGCAATATTCACCCTGTTTTCCATTCCAGTTTGCTCAAGCGGGCTCCAGATTTTGATGCCTGGCATGGCCCTCCAGAACGCCCTCCGCCAGATAAGGTAATCTTATCTGCTGGGCAATTGTAACAAACTGAAAACCATTTTAGATTCTTCAGGCTCTGATGGCACACTTGAAGAACATCAAGAAATAGGTCAAAAGAGCCAGCAGCAAGTCATAACAGGCCATTGTTTCCTTCTCTGGTAATAACTATTGCTGACGGGCAGCTGATGCCCAAACCCTGCTGTCCAAGGTTACAAAAAAAAATCCTCTCCTTTTGCCAGAGCTTTTTCATTGGATGAGGGCAGAGGCATACTCTGTCCCTCTGAAAGTTATCAGTAAAATTGTGAATTCATCCACCACCACTTCCTGCCCCTCCAACCTCACCCAAACACCAAACTGGACCTGACACCAGCCCTCCAACCTCCCCACCCCCCCGCCCTAAACACCAACCTGGGCTGAGCACCAGCCCTCCCAAGCCCCGTCCCCCACCCTAAACACCTAGTCAGGCCTGGTGGGGCAGCAGCCGCCAAACTGGGCACAGCACCAAAGAACAGAGACACCTCTCCCCACCCTAAACACCAAGGGACTATTTTCTACTGCGGAAGCTCAGTACTCTCTCTCTCTCTTCTGGCAAAGCGCTACTGACCGAACTTAGATCTTTCAGTGGGAAAGGGTATGGTGAACCTTTGGCACTCCAGATGTTATGGACTAAAATTCTCATCAGCCCCTGCCAGCACGGCCAATTGCCCATGCTGCAGGGGCTGATGGGAATTGTAGCCCATGAACATCTGGGGTGCCAAAGGTTCACCACCACTGGATAGGTGATGCTATTTCCCTCTGTACCGTTTCTGCTATGCACATAGTCATTCACTATGATCTATAGCAGGGGTCTGCAGCCTGTGGCTCTGCAACCAATTGCCAATGCTGGCAGGGGCTGATGGGAACTGTAGTCCATGAACATCTGGAGTGCCAAAGGTTCGCCACCACTGGATAGGTGATGCTATTTCCCTCTGTACCGTTTCTGCTATGCACATAGTCATTCACTATGATCTATAGCAGGGGTCTGCAGCCTGTGGCTCTGCAACCAATTGCCAATGCTGGCAGGGGCTGATGGGAACTGTAGTCCATGAACATCTGGAGTGCCAAAGGTTCGCCACCACTGGATAGGTGATGCTATTTCCCTCTGTACCGTTTCTGCTATGCACATAGTCATTCACTATGATCTATAGCAGGGGTCTGCAGCCTGTGGCTCTGCAACCAATTGCCAATGCTGGCAGGGGCTGATGGGAACTGTAGTCCATGAACATCTGGAGTGCCAAAGGTTCGCCACCACTGGATCACTATGATCTATAGCAGGGGTCTGCAGCCTGTGGCTCTGCAACCAATTGCCAATGCTGGCAGGGGCTGATGGGAACTGTAGTCCATGAACATCTGGAGTGCCAAAGGTTCGCCACCACTGGATAGGTGATGCTATTTCCCTCTGTACCATTTCTGCTATGCACATAGTCATTCACTATGATCTATAGCAGGGGTCTGCAGCCTGTGGCTCTGCAACCAATTGCCCATGCTGGCAGGTCATTCACTATGCAGACCCCTGATCTATAGGCAGGTGAAGCTTGGCATGGCGTGGAGGGAAATAGCATCACCAGGTAAACAGCAGCCTCTGTTAAAGGGGCAGGATTTCTGTCCCCTTCTAGGCTGTTGGCAACCCTACTGCCGTCTTGGCCCCAATCCAATGAAAAAGCAAGCCCTTGGGAATAGAGAGGAGTTCAGAAGGGCAACTCCGGGCTTCAACGGAAACATTGTCGCTTCTGGAGAACATCACCCACAGTTGCTATTTACTAGCTTCCGAGTGTGGAGGCAGGAGGGCGGGGCAGAATTCTGCGATAAATCAAGAAATGCAAAGGGAGATTTGGGTGTCTACCTGTCCTTTTCTAAAGGTCCAGGTGAGAGGCTTCAAAGCGGAAAGGGGCATCTTTGTTGAACGGCAGGAAAACTCGCCTACGCACACACAGACGGGGCAGGTGCCCATCATGAACTGAAAAGCCCTCTCTTGTTGGCCTCGTTGCAGAAGAAAATGTTTTTTTAGCATCCTTGTTCCCAGGCTTTTCCAGCTGGCTGCAATGCCGCTGGCACAGGCATGCATCTTTGGCCCCATTCCTGAGACTTGAGAGTGCGATGGAGGCATGCTGGGGACGAAGCCAAGCTGCTGTTGATTAGAAATACTAGCTAGAGCAAGTTTGAGAGGAGGGAGGTATAGGGGGGGTAAGACTTGGGTTTGTTGCCACTGTGCATATTATTATTATTTTTTAATTAAATTTGATTAACCGCCCACCCCCGAAGGGCTCTAGGCGGTATACAACAAAATCACAACTAAAACAATGTGCACAATAAATAAGTGATAAATAGTTAAAATACATAACTCAGAATAAGCAGCATTCCAAAACCTAGAAAAACAATATTAATAATACTAATGATGGCTCCCAGTCCCAAGGCCAGGAGGGGACAGACAGTACCGAAAGATGTCACATTTGGGGTAGCTATTCTTGGCTATTAAGAATGTTCTCTCTAGAGCAAGACAGTGAGTCTAAGTCGGTCTACTCAACGAGGCTTACTCTCAGGGAAGTGGTCTTAGGTTTGCAGCTTCCATTGCAGGCATTTGGGAGAAAGTCCTTTAATACAAGCTTCACACATGGAAATGGGCAGTGGAAGATTTTCATGGCAAGGAGGCAAATATTCACTTTGCCTAGTAAATAACCCATGAAGATTATTAAAGGGGCAAGACATTTTCCTCCAGGTTGGCTGGCTATCCTAACGATAGTCAAAATCAAGCGTTCACCTGCTCCACTCTGTTTCCCAACTGTGGCCAGCTACCCTGCTCAAAGATAGCTACCTTCTGTTGTGGTTTGTCCCAGAATATGATAATTAGAGTTATACTGCCTCAAATCATGGAAGTTTCATTAATCCGTGATGACTAATAACTGCGTCTCCCATGTAATTGCCCCAATTTAACTCAGCATGAAATGCAATGTTGACTGAACTACTTGTACTAAACAGCGCATCCTAAACTTGCCCTGTCCCTGATTAAATTGTAATGATCTCATGCAAAGGGGATAATTGATTTTATGCCACAGAAGCATTTTGGCCATACTGCACCAACCTCTGGGTCCAGGGGTCTCCGACGTGGTGCCCATGGGCACCACTGCACCTGCTGTCACCATTTCAGGTGCCTGCCAAAGTGGGTGGAGTTGGACAGAGCTTTCGGCCAACATCCTTCTGATTGGCTCCTGGAATGTAAAATGGTGCTTTGGCACTACTACAGCACAGGGATCTGCCGCAGCAACTATTCTGTGGTTGGTTTCCCCTCCTGAGGCAGCCATTTTGTTTCTGCGCCCACCATGATGTTGGCATTCCAAACACGCCGGCAGACTCAAAAAGATCGGGACCCCTGTGGCAAACAGCTATTTATTTCCAACTCAGGCCTGTTTTCTTTTGTTTCTTTTAAAAATTTAAATCTTTATTGAATTAAAAAAACCTAGTATGTTTCTTAATTATACCGATCTATGGTATTGAAAAAGATTACATATCGGTCATTAATACGTTCTTTGGAAGATTCAGCTTCAAATATAGAATCATAAAAATAGATGACTTTCGCTCTATGTCCAGAAGTGATCTGGAAAGAAAGAATAACAGACCAAAAAAAAAAAAGAGAAAGAAATTAAGAATGTAGAGGCATCATTGTTGTCTGAATACCATAATATACAATAACAGCTCCTTTACTGTCAATAACCTCTATTATTCTATACATAATCTGAGTATAATTAGAAAAGGAAGAGTTTGGATTCATATCCCCCCTTTCTCTCCTATAGGAGACTCAAAGGGGTTTACAAACTCCTTTCCCTCCCCCCCCCTCACAACAAGCACCCTGTGAGGTAGGTTAGATGACTGTGGTCCCCCCCCTCTCCACGCCTTTCAGTGCTTTCAGGCACTTCAGTATTCATTACCATTGAACGTTTGGGCATCCTAAAATGACTACAGGGCCACCAGCAACTCGTCTCTTCCTCGCCTTCTCCATTTTGCTGTGCTCCGTACCTTCTCTGCAGGCTTTCCCCAGTACTTGCCAATCCTTGCCGGCTCGTCCCTCCCGGGGAAACTCGGAAACCGGATAAGGGAGGCGTCTCACCTTGGTCCGCCATTCGCCCCGCCCCTTCCCCAACCGCGCGCCTCTAGGACTATAAAGGGTCCGCCCAGGCGGCCGGAGCCAGTCTAGAAAGCGGCTTCTGCTCACTGGCGGCTTCGTAAACGAGACAAACAGTGAGGAAGGCTTTCGTCCCCGGACTTTTTCTTCCCGCCAGTCATGGTGAGTGGTGAAGACTGCACCTGACGCCTCTCTGGGGCTTTAGCCGGTTGAGGTCGGGGAGCGCACTTTTGCAAGCAAGGAAACTTTTTGGAAGTTAGTCTGCACAGTGGGGCGGCGCGGAGAGGGATGAGAGTTGCCTTCTGGAGGGTGCCTGGCTCGCCTCCATAAGGCAACTCTCATCACTCCATTGCGCAGACTAACTTCCTAAAAGTTTTCTTGTTTCCAAAAGTTGGTGGGGTTGAAAAGAGCTCCGGGAAAAAGAAGCCTCGTCTCTCTCCCCCCCCCCCTTTCCGAGGGGTCCTGTGAGCAGGGAGAAGGATCACAGCCCACCTCTGCAAGTAACTTCTTCAGGGCAAGACACGCGAGTATATCTCTTGCCCGTGTGCGTACTCCCGCGTAGACTAGTTTGGATTGCTGGGTGCACAGGAGTGCCCCCAGGCGTAAATACGCACGGCAGGAAGGAGCGCCATTTCCTTGGCTTGTGAACCTTTGGAGGTCGGCCTATAGGCAGATCGACCCTCCAGTCTTGCACGTGGGAATGTGAATTAGAACATGGATGAACACTGTCCGAGTCAGGCCTTCAGCGCTCATGCAAGTAGAGCCCCACCCCCTTCCCCAGCCATTCCTCGGTGTGGATGGCCAAAGATGTTTGTGTTGCGGTTGGTTTCTCCGCTACATTTGCTAGGCTGCAGAGAAAAATGCACTGTCCTCTTCCAAATGTGTGGCAAGGGACTCTTGAAGCTTTTCATGGCGTGGAAGTAAATAATGTCCCGTTAAACCTCGAGGGGATTCTCTCTCCAGGCTAGCGGGCCTGGAGTAATAAGCAGTCCAGAAATAGGTGGTATGGTGGATGTTGACCTTGGGTAGGGCAGGTTTGTAGGATAGCCCCAGAATCGAAGGCTCGGTTTATTTTCCTAAAACCTCAGTAGTTCTCCAGAGCCTCGTTTTACCCCTGCTGGAAAATGGGCCGATGGCTTTGAAACAAAGTATCGCCTACAGCAGTGATGACTAACCGTTTGGCCTTGTCGTGTCAAAAATGCAGAAATGGTCTAACCCAGGGGTCTGCAACCTGCGGCCCTCCAGATGTTAATGGACTACAAATCCCATCAGCCCCATGCTGGCAGGGACTGATGGGATGTGTAGTCCATTAACATCTGGAGAGCCGCAGGTTGCAGACCCCTGGTCTAACCTGAGTCTGCTGGCATGTCACTCCTCCTCCAACAAATTATTTACATACTCATTTTTTAAAAATCAATCCAATAATGTGTGATGCTGTGAGTGATTTTTAAAAAGTCAAATGATTACAAGAATGACTCAGACAGGAGGAAGAGTGGGTGTTTTCGGGTGTTGGCGTGCCACCCAAAGCATTATGGCGGGTCATGCACGTCATATTTTCACCCCCACTGGCTTACAGCCTGTGCGTTACCAAGGGCTTCAGGCCAGGGATACTTATTAAAACCACACAGGAACTGAAGCAAAATTCCCTCTCTATACCCTCAACTGGCCAGATGTGACTTTCTTTGGTGTGGTAGCTTCATCCTCTTCTGTGACTACTTGCTGAGTCATTTTTCAGGGTGGGGGGAGGGAGCTCTAGACTAGGAGATAAGGTATGGGAGGAGCTGGTGGCCTGTTGAGTCAACTCATGACTAAACACAAGAAGTTCTGTAGACCTCGGTAAAGCCCACTTCCAGATAGCTGTGAATAGGATCAGCTGGTAGCTTACACTGTGCTGATGAAAGTAGGTTCCCCTTAGCACAGAGACGCTGTTGCAAATGGCCAGCTTCAAAAGGTTACATTTGGAAATCCTCCAGAGCACCTTTAATTGTATTGGAGTCGCCTTAGTACCTTGAATGCCGAAAGTGGCCAAGTCCGAACTTGCAGTCATCTGGTGTTACTCTGTTGAGCGATGCAGGTCGGGGGCTTTATTTAATGCTTCATGAAGCCCAGCTACAGCTGGGTAGGGCAGACTTCTGAGCAGAGATGCTATTGCGACGCACTTTAAACATCAGTTAACAATGGTTCCTCTGTTGTGGCAAGCTCGCTTGCATACCAGACGCTGTTTTGCACTGGGGGAGTGTGCACGCTGTGCGATTGAAAAAAAATGCATAGACCTGACTTTCTCCCAGAAAACAGGGGGCAATGCACCATAAAAACATCAAATAAATTAAGCTTGCTGTGTGCTAAGCTGAAGTAACAAAGGTATGCAGTCCCTCAACACAGCCTGTTTAATTCTCAGTAGAAGCTACTTCCAAACATGTTTGTACTTCAGTTATGCTGCCTTAGAAGCTGTCCATATAATTCTCAGCTGAAGCTCCTTCCAGACACATTTGAGGGTTTAGGATTTGTTCAGCTCTGTATCCTGGATCTTACCGTTCCAGGGTCTCCAGTAGCCCCCAGTAGTTGAAGTTCCTACAGATTGCTATCTACTTCCCTGTGAAGGAGGGGTGATGTGTGGGGAAACACATAAGTGCCTTACATGAAAGCGACAGACAGCTAGGCCTAGTAGGGAGCTGTGTGCATTTCTGGCGGCATGTACACGTGACGACTGACCTGGCTCTGCCTTTGGGCAATGTGTAAAATGGTCGATTTGTCTCGGTCTTGAGGGATTTGTCTTAGATCAGCGGTTCTCAACCTTCCTAATGCTGCGACCCTTTAATACAGTTCCTCATGTTGTGGTGACCCCCAACCCTAACGTTTATCCATATTACAGATGGAGAACACTGATGCAGAGAGTCTTAGGCGACCCCCGTGAAAGGGCCTTTCGACCCCCAAAGGGGTTGCGACCCACAGGTTGAGAACCGCTGTCTTAGATTAACCAATATGGCTTGAATTGCTTTCGGCTAAACCAGGGATCTGCAACCTGCGACTCCAGATGTTCATGGACTACAATTCCCATCAGCCCCTGCCATGCTGGCAGGGACTAATGGGAATTGTAGTCCATGAACATCTGGAGAGCTGCAGGTTGCAGACCCCTGGGCTAGACCCATTCTGATCAGGAGATTGATATCTGGCTGCTTTGCGCTGGAAAAGCCAAGGCGGAAGTCTGATCTGGACTGGGGCACACTGCTAGCCAGGTGTTTGCTGACCCTGTCCCTCATGTTGCTCTCCTTTATTGGCTTCATGCATACCCCATCTTTCTCCCTACTAGGAACCAAAGCATCTTATAGCATTCTCTTCCCTTCCATTTCCTCACAACAACCCTGTGAGGTAGGCTAGGCTGAGAGTGTATGACTGTTAATAATAAAAACCAACCTTCTTCTGCCCTTACTCACTCCAACCAAAGTTTCTACTAGCTGCAGTAAGGAAGAAGAAAGAAGAGTTGTATTTTTACCCCCCGTTTCTGTCCTGTAGGAGACTCAAAGGGGCTTACAAACTCCTTGCCCTTCCCCCCCCCAAAAACAAACACCCTGGGAGGTGAGTAGGGCTGAGAGAGCTCCGAGGAACTGTGACTAGCCCAAGGTCACCCAGCTGGCATGTGTTGGAGTGCACAAGCTAATCCGGTCCACCAGATAAGCCTCCACAGCTCAAGTGGCAGAGCGGGGAATCAAACCCGGTTCCCCAGATTAGAGTGCACCTACTCTTAACCACTGCACCTTGCTGGCAGCATGGGACAGTAGCTGTACTGATCGATGTATTGGTCCAAAACTGAAAGTGAGCAGTGGCTGTTCTTTGGTTTTAAAGAAAACATACAACTTGGCCTTTAAACTCTTTGCTGAAATATCATCCTAATTCAGTGATGGCGAACCTGTGGCACTCGGAGCCCTCTCTGTGGGCACGCGCACACAGAGTTTGTCATGTGGGGGTGGAAAATCACCAACCAACCCCCCCCCACACACACACACATCTAGGCTGGCCTGGGCCACTAAGCACGACGTGCGCGCACCACGATGAGCAGGGAGGACTTGGCTGGCAGGCCTGGTGCCTGTGCTCCGGGTGGCTGCTGCCCGAGCGGGGGGGTTGGGGGGCACAGAAGAGGCAGAGATGCTAGAGAGTCACAGAGTGGTGCACATGGGACTTGCTGGAGGCTAGAGCAGGCTGGCCCCTGCTCGAGTGGGTGGGGTGGAGGAAGAGGGAGCCAACCGGTTTTTTTAAATCTAAAACCTCAGCATTCAGGTTAAATTGCTGGGTTGTCACTTTGCAATAAATAAGTGGGGTTTGGGTTGCAATTTGGGCACTCGGTCTCAAAAAGGTTCACCATCACTGTCCTAATTAAAAGCTATCCTGTATTCCTTCAAGGTATCTTCTAGTTAGGAGGTGCTGTGGGACTCTTGTCTGATTTTGCTCCCTTAAGTGAATCTCTCTTCTCAGATCTCCCCATTTATGAAGCCGGATGAGGGGAATAGTCTGTGTTCTGCTTTAAATTACTAATTTCCTCGAGTTAGGCGGGATACCTTCTGCACAGATATTGCTGCATTTTTCTCACTTTGTCTTAACCAGTTAGAACAAGCTTAATCCTGCTAGGACTTCAGTGTAGCTGGCTTTGGACCAACTATCTGCTCATTAGCATGTAGATGGATTCTGCTAAGGAAGCTGCCCCTACATATGGCGTAACCGTGGATTTCTACTTCTGGAAGCTCTCTCGTTTCTCAGGCCCCTCCTGTATGGACAGAAGAATTTAGAGCATGCTGGGTTGGATCCAGCACTCTGGCAGCAAAAGGTGCTAATAACTGCTCATCTTTCCAGGGATCCAGGAGCAGCAGTGGCGTAGGAGGTTAAGAGCTCATGTATCTAATCTGGAGGAACCGGGTTTGATTCCCTGCTCTGCCGCCTGAGCTGTGGAGGCTTATCTGGGGAATTCAGATTAGCCTGTGCACTCCCACACATGCCAACTGGGTGACCTTGGGCTAGTCACAGCTCTTCTGAGCTCTCTCAGCCCCACCTACCTCACAGGGTGTTTGTTGTGAGGGGGGAAGGGCAAGGAGATTGTAAGCCCCTTTGAGTCTCCTGCAGATGCCATCCTAAGTAAAACTGTCTTCAGCTGCCTGCTAAAGATTTTGAGGGGATCCATAATCATGGGGCTGCTAGTGAAAAGGCCCTGCTTTGTGTACCCACCAAATGAGCTTCTTTGGATTGATGGGACAGACCAGAGGGCCTCTCGTGTGACCTTCATTCTCAGGCAGGAGCATATGGGAGAAGGTCCTACAGATACCCTGGTCCCCAGCCATGTAGGGCTTTAAAAGTCAGAACCAGCACGTTGAATTAGGTTCAGGAGTAGATTGGTAGCCGGCGTAATTGCTGTAATATTGGCATCACATGCTCCCAATAGCTGGCAGTCCGCTCACAGCCTCCAAACACTTTTCAAGCATAGCCCCAACTGTTTTACCCCTTCCTTTTCCTTCCATCGCCCACTGAAAGCACATGGCCATCAGCTTGGTAATGGGCCCTGAATGGGAGGAGAAAGATCAAGATTTCCTCTGATTTTGGACAACCCCGATCCCTCTGTGTATGAGAATGTAGCAAACTTTCTCCTAAAGCATAGGTGTCAAACTTGCGGCCCTCCAGCTGTTATGGAGTACAGTTCCCATCATCCCCTACCAGCATCACGCTGGCAGGGGATGATGGGAACTGTAGTCCATTACATCTGGAGGGCTGCGAGTTTGACACCTGTGTCCTAAAGGTTATAGATGTAAACTTAGATGGATATTAAGCATTAAATTGTTAGTACTAATATATCAATACTGCTGGCTACATCATATAATGGCTACTGATCTTCTGTGTTTACTAATTGAGCTTATGAACTGAAGATTTATGTTTCAGCTCACTGGGTATTTTTTCCTAACTAGTAGTATTATTTATTCCATGCTAGATTTGGAAATCTATAACACTTGATAATCAGTCCACTTCTCAATATGTTGGGAGGAGAAAGCTGGGAAGATCTATCGTTCTTGCATGTACAGATTGGTTTGGATCCACCAGAGGATAGTAGTGTCATAACATATATCCCTGTGCAGACTATTAGGCTAATTTGTTTGCAACTATGGTCCTGGTGCATGTGTAGACAGTAGAGAGTCTATTTATGCACTGCCGGAAGTGTGAAAAGGAAGTCCTTGCGACTGGCAAAGCAAACAATCCTGCATGCGAGGAAACTGTATCCCAGAGGCCTGCAATCTTGAAACCACCAGTGGGCAAAATTCTGCTTTTTACCCACCAGCTCAATATTTAGTTTCTAGAGATTTAATGCCTTCCCTTGTGGCATCCGGCTTCTACTATCCATGGGCCCTCCACATCTTTTCTGCCACTTTGCTGTGCGCTCCGCGTGGTTTCTGCTTGCCTAGCTGCCTTCTTCCCAAGTTGTTGCAACCCTGTTTTCCCGAAAATAAGACAGTGTCTTATATTAATTTTTGCTCCCCAAGATGCGCTATGTCTTATTTTCAGGGGATGTCTTATTTTTCCGCTCCACAGCTGCATGCTCTGGTGTTCTGTTCGACGGGCATGCTTCCAAACAAAAACTTTGGTACGTTTTACTTTCGGGGGATGCTTTGTATTTAGCACTTCAGCAAAACCTCTACTAAGTCTTATTTTCAGGGGATGTCTTATTTTCGGGGAAACAGGGTAGTTTCTTTCATGTCATGCTACTTGGCCTTCTGTCAGTCCTCTGCTTCCCAGCGTCCCTTTCTGTACCAGTTTGGGCCTTTGACAGCACGCAGCTCTTCCTGTCCTTTATGTATGTGTGCCATTTTAGTGTGGCAGTCGGTGTTCCAGATCCTTCAGCCTTGGCTGAAATCTTTAGCGCATTCTATGATATTCTGTCAATACTTCTGGGGTGTGGTTGCTTCATGATGGGTGATTAATAAGGTAATCTACTCTACACCGTAGACCCAGGGTGTGCAACTCTGCCCCTCCAGATGTCCCTGGACTGTGATTCCCATCAGCCCCTGGGACATCTGGAGGGCCACAGTTGCATACCCCTGCCCTCGACTAACATGCTTGCACACATACAAGGTTTGTTTCAATGTTTCTTTATGACACAGCAATATAGATGTTTCGAATATTCAAACACACAGATTCTCTTATTCCAACTTGTTAGGATACACTTCAGCTTGGTAATAAACAAAAGATACAGCTAACCGCTTACAAGACAAAGAAATTGTGTCGTAGTCACTTTAAATCAGAGGCGTAGCGCCAACGGGGTGGGGTGCAATGCCCCAGGTGGAGGCGCAGCGGAGGTGTGGCCAGGACACGGAGGGGCTGTGGCGGGGGCAGGCGTCGCCGTGGCAAGGGCGCATGCACACCCTGGGTGGAGTTTCTCCTTGCTCCGCCTCTGCTTTAAATCATATGCAAAGCTTTACAATTCCAGCATTTTCGCTTCACACTTAACAAAATACAAAAAAATAGTATTGCGACGGGCTAACCAAACTCTGGTAGGTTTTGTCTCGGTAGTCCTTCAGTTTGGCTCAATTGAGTGATGTCAGTGTTGTTGCTTTTTAACAACTTCAAATAGCACAAGAAGTCATCGTATTTCAGAGCTGAGCATGTTTCAGAGGTGGCCACGTTGGTGTACATGAAGAGCAGGCTGGGATAAATACTGCTGGGATAAATACTGCTTTGCATGACTGAACACAAGATACCTGTACCAGGCTGCAAGTCTATGAAGATCAGTTAGGGTGATCTGCTATGAAGGGCATCAATTCTTCATGAGCTCAGCTATTACATAACCTACACCACAGTCCTTTTAAGTTAGGAATTCCCTAGAATTCCCTCCTAGGGATGGTGGAAATGTCAAGGGGGGCGGTAAGGAATTTTGGGGCAGTAGGGGGCGGCGCAGGGATTCCTTGGCCAGCTATCGGGAAAAGGTCAGCAAAGAGATGCAAACATACCCTTCCATATTGCCGAAACAGCTCAATAAAACGGTTTGCTTTTACTAGATCATGTTTTATTTGTGAAAGACGTAGGTGTGTTTGCAGTGTTAGAAATAGTTTTGAATTTGCGGTAGACCAGGGGTCGGCAACCTTTAGCACCCAAAGAGCCATTTGGCCCCGCCTCCCCAAGCCCCACCCCCACCCCTGGCCTCCCCAAGTTTGCCTTCAGCCAAGTGGGTGGGATAGACAGCGGTGGCGACGCCAACAAATGCGAGCTGCACTTGGGACGCGGCGACTGCGCCTCCTTCCTCCCTCCCTCCAGTGTCCTTTCCTCTCCTTCCCAGGTGCCAGACGAGGGAAAGGGGGGAAAGGACGCCGAGGGAAGGAGGGGGCAGAGAAGTAGGCGCGCTCGCTGCAGAGCTGCAGTGCAAGGACAAAAGAGCCGCATGTGGCTCCGGAGCTGCAGGTTGCCGACCCCTGCAGTAGATCGAATACCAAGAAAGAGGTGAGTGTCAGACGGGTGGGGGAACCCTAGTGCTGTCCCTTGGATCTGGGATCCAAGGGACAGCACCCCCCCCCCAAAAAAAAAATTGGGAACCACAGTTTTAACTGGACAGGTGTGGGATTGAACCTGGTACCTTTTAAATTTTTTATTACTTTGCCCTCTCCCAGCCAGAGCGGCTTACGCACATAATTTAAAATATAGCAATTCATCATAAAGCTGGTTTGCAAGAGCAACATTACATAAACCTTTAAAATATTAAAATGCACATATAAATTTTCCAGTGGTGACTAATTAGGTATTCATCACGAACCCCAACACAGTCTAATGACTATCATTATGAACCTCGTCCCATTATGAATCAAGTTGCTGTTCAACATGGGAAGGGAGGGGGAATAAAGGTTGAGGGGGCAACAAAGATGGACTTGGTCTGCAACCTGCGGCTGTCCAGATGTTCATGGACTACAATTGGCCATGCTGGCAGGGGATGATGGGAATTGTAGTCCATGAACATCTGGAGAACCGCAGGTTGCAGACCCCTGGACTTGACTCATGGCTGCCTCAGACAAAGGCCTGGCGGAACATTTCAGTTTTGCAGGTCCTGCGGAACTCTTCAGGGCCCTAGTATCAGATGGCAAGGGGTTTACACCAGGCTGGAGCCAGGGCCAAATTGATTGAGGCCGCCAAATGTCCTTGGTCCAGAGACCACCAGATTATTACCAGAGGAACCAAGTGTACCCCCTGAGCGTTATGGGGAGATGCGGTCCCGAAAATATGAAACAGATGCTCTGCGGCTAACCCGCGGCCCCTTCGTCCCCCCCCCCCCCCAGTTCTCTTGAGAATTGAGAAGATTCAGGGGTAGAATGGCTCCCTATGGACAGCATTGGCAGCTTCCACTGTCTTGGTAGTATTTGAATTATTTTCAAATATACTTTTGGGCTCTCTCCTTTAGGGAAACAAATCAGCATACTACATTGGATCCCCAGAGAGAGACCCTGTCCCCTTCAGGTTTGCCTGACTGTTTCAAAGCTGTCTTCCTAGTGCATGCATAAGTCTTTCCTGAACCTAGGCTAGGGGTGTCCAACTAGGCTAGGGGTACCCAACTGTGGCGCTTCAGATGTTCATGGACTACAATGCCAACAGGGGCTGATGGGAATTGTAGTTCATGAACATCTGAAGCACCACAGTTGGACACCCCTAGCCCAGGCGATCAGTCCCACCAAACCCGGAGGAGCTACTTGACCCAAGCCATCAAATGGGATGTTTGCAGCCACTGAGGAAGACCGCCATCTTCAGACGTGAGCTATGATTCCTGGAAGCTTACACTCTGCTAGATTTCTTCTTAGCCTTTAAGGTGCTACTGCACTCTTGTTCTTTTCTACTGCTAACTTGCCTTTCGTTATGCTGCATGAGCTGACTTATAGCAACCGGAGTCCAAGGCTAGAACAAGACAAAGGGCAATTTGCTCATGATACTCCCTGCTTTCCTCCCGTTTTTTGGTGCTTTCGTGTTGCAATACAGTAAACTCCTCAGTTGAGTAAACAGTTGCACTTAAGGCTTCTAGTTCTGGGATGGGTAATAGTGTTTGGGGTGTGATGAAGGTTGGATTATTGCTTTATCATGTAGGGAAAGGGTTGGCCTGTTATAGATTTGCTCAGAGGGGGTGGGTTTTGCTTGAGGCCTAGATAGCTCTCCAGGTGACCCACCATCCGACCCTGCAGTTCCCTCTATCAAACTAGCACAGAGTTGGGTAGCCTGTAATTCAGTTTTCTGTGACTGCTTATGCTTAGCATGTATCCTTTATGCATGATTAAGGATGGGCAGTTGGCTACAATATTCTTAAGCTAGCAAGAGCTGGTGTGATGTCATGGTTAAGAGCAGTGGACTCTAATCTGGAGAACTGGGCTTGATTCTTCATTCCTTCACACGAGGGGCAGACTCTTAACTGGCAAACTGGATTTCTATTCCCCACTCCTACACATGAAACTAGTGCTAGTCACAGTTCTCTCCGAACTCTCTCAGCCTCATCTATCTCACCAGATGTTTGTTTTGGGGAGGGGAAGGATTATTTAGACCCTCCTTTTACATATTACGACCAGATCCTCCTGTCACATATTCTTATATGTTATGCCCACTTCACACAGTGCATGCTCAGAAAGATCTTAAGACCTCTCCTGGGTGGAGATTTAATGTTATAATGAAGCCTAGGTCAACCCAAGGGGTCAACCTCGCACCAAGAGAGAGATTATTCCAGAGAGAGGAGGATGTTTTAGCAAAACAATGTATGGTTCTTGCCCTAGAAATGCATTTCAAAGTCTTCTTGGCAGCCTGACAGCTGGAACTGGAGGTACTGGGTGCGAGAGTATCTGCTCACCCGTTCAAGGTAGCTTTGAGTGTGAAGTTTCCCACTAGGCTCCTTCCTGTGTCACAGGTGTTTGGCACCATTGTCATGCTAACGGAGAGGCATTGTGCATGTTATGGCTGTGCTTAATGTAACAATTTCAAGACACCTGGCTGACAGACAGATAGAAACTTAAACATCAAACCCAGATATTGCTACAAGTATTTCAATGTGGCTCTTTTACTAGAAACATCAGACAACCATTGTTTGTTTCTCTTAGCACCATGGGAGGGAAGCTTGCCAATTTGAGCTGTTTTCTGGCCTTGGTCAACTGGCTGCTTCCTCCGGAATATATTCCAACAGTAACAACTTGTGCATACTAGGAGCTACAAAATGTATGAGTATGTTGTATTTCTAATAAAAACAATAATTTCTGTTTTATTACATTTAACTGTTAGAGTCCATCTAGACCAGTGATGGCGAACCTATGGCACAGGTGCCAGAAGTGGCACTCGGAGCCCTCTCTGGGCACGCGCACACAGAGTTCGTCATGTGGGGGTGGAAAATCACCCCCCACACACAGACATCTAGGCTGGCCTGGGCCACTGAGCACGATGCATGTGCTCCAGGTGGCTGCTGCCTGGTGGGGGGGGGGGGGCACAGAGGAGGCAGAGAGGCTAGAGAGAGAGAGGCACAGAGCGAAGCGCGTGGGACTTGCTGGAGGCTAGAGCAGGCTGCCCCCTGATCGAATGGGTGGGGAGGAGGAAGAGGGAGCCAACCGTTTTTTCTAAACTAAAACCTCAGCATTCAGGTTAAATTGCCAGGTTGGCACTTTGCGATAAATAAGTGGGGTTTGGGTTGCAATTTGGGCACTCAGTCTCAAAAAGGTTCGCCATCACTGATCTAGACACACAGAGAGGGAATACAGCTCATAAGAAAACTCATTTTGAGGTGACACCATAAATCCAAACTCTTTTTCTTCCTCTTCTTCTTCCTGTCTTTGAGTGATTGCTCAGGAGGACTATTAGACTAGTCTCTTAAAAAAAATTAATTTCAAAAACTATGAGCCTGTCAGTTATATCAATCTTCAACATTTGGTGTCTTCACCATCCTTCAAATTAAATGGAATATTTGTTTACAATAAAATACTATTACAATATAATAAATAAATAAAGTTAAACAAAATAAAAAGAATTCTTTCTTCTGTACACTTTTAACCTCCTTAGAAATATGAGAAAAAAGAAAGAGAATAATTGATTGAATCAATCAATGATAGTAAGTAGATGCATCAATCAATGTCAATATGGAATTTAGTCTGAAAGAAATCTTTAAGACTATTAAACTAGTGGTCTTTTGAAAGGTTTTATTTGATGGCTGCTTAGAACTTACTAGCTTGTGTTTTTTTTTCAGACTAGGGATATTGGAGATGGGGCGAGATTGTGTTTGAAGTAAAATATGTTTAACTTGCTAGTTTTTCCAACTATCTTAGATTTAATCCTCTGTCTAAAGGTCTATTCTGAACAAAGTTAACTTTCACTTCTCAAATTAGTTTGCAAGAGAGATCTTAAAAAAGAATTCTGAGAGGATAGTTAGTGAATAAGCTACATACAATGACCACATTAAAAAAATCTCGTCACAGATGGCCGAAACAGGAGTTTGATGAGAAATGGGAACTATATGTCTCATATAAGACTGAATCTGTGTATGAACAATAACAATTGTAACAATATTAATTTGTTATTGATTTAAGATACAAGCAAATGCTCATTAGATACTTATTGTTGTGTTGGAAATAAAGGCTAGAAGGTTACAGATTTTAAAACCACATCATGTTCTCTCTAAATGTTAATAGCTTTGTAATTCTAAGATCCAGTGTGTTAGAGCTAATGTATATATAGTTTAAGGGTAACTGTTTACTTTTTCCTCTTTCTATATTATCTGTTTTTAAACTAGATTTGAGAAAATTAATTTTTAAAAAACCCAGTTTGTGCAATTTCTGTGATCCTTAAAAGAAACTCCTTCTCTGGAGACCCTTTAGAAAGGGTTTAGGACAGCTGACCACAAATCTTCAGATTGCAGCTCTCTGCTGTTGTTTATCTAGCCTTCTCTGCTGTGAGTCAGATGGTGAGAGCTGGCTGGTTTAAGCTGGTTTAAAGGAGTGGGGGGAGAGAGAACCGCAAGGCTTTGAGATTAAAACATAGCAGAATGAGTTCAGCTAGGTCACACAATTATTAGGCCGTCGTTCAGACACAAAAACGGGGCTAGCTTCTTGTCAGTTCTATCAGGAATGTTCTTGGGGCTGGAAAATGACTGGCTTGCTTTTAGGGGGAAAGTTTTTCATCTCTTCTGAAGATCAAGGTAGAAGGTCCCAAAATAGTTCGCTGGGCAGGCATTCCAACTTCAAAAGCGTTTTCACATGCAACTGTACCATCTCCTGCTAGCGGCTATTATTAAAATAGAAGCATTAAAATTACAGTTGGCTTTTTGTTCTTCTGGAGCAGACGTCCGCATATTGGCAGCTTACCCTAGAATCATGATTGCTTTCCCTCATCTTGGCTGCAGATTGTGGTTCCCGTGCTGGCATTCTGGCTTCTGAGCTAGTAGCATATTTGGAGAGACTCGGTTGTGTAAGTTTTTCAAATGCACTTGGAATGCGAAAAGCATGAAGTCACATGGATGGCAAATGTGTGTCTGAATCGTATGCTGATTACTTGAAGGATTGTGCGTGCACATAAATGGAAAATGGCTGAGCAGACAGCTACTCAGAAGTTACCCAAATGGTCTGGGGCCACTAGAAGTTACTGGCTTGAAAGAGGCCTAGTTAGCCTTGGCTGGGCATTTTCGTCACTGGCTGCAGCCTGGTGAAACGCTCTATCAAAGGAGACCAGGACCTTGCAGGATTGGATGCAGTTCCACAGGGCCTGTGAGAGACAGCTGTTTCACCAGGTTGAGGCAGAGATACACTCCATAGAACAGTGATGGCGAACCTTTTTGAGACCGAGTGCCCAAATTGCAACCCAAACCCCACTTATTTATTGCAAAGTGCCAACCCGGCAATTTAGCCTGAATGCTGAGGTTTTAGTTTAGAAAAAAACCATTGGCTCCCTCTTCCTCCTCCCCACCCGCTCGATCAGGGGCCAGCCTGCCCTAGCCTCCAGTAAGTCCCGTGCGCACTGCTCTGTGCCTCTCTAGCACCTCTTCCCTCTGCACCCCCCACCCCTGGCAGCAGCCACTCAGAGCACAGGCACCAGGCCCACCAGCCAAGTCCTCCCTGCTCATCGTGGTGTGTGCACGTTGTGCTCAGTGGCCCAGGTCAGTCTAGATGTGTGTGTATGGGGTGATTTTCCGCACCCCACATGATGAACTCTGTGTGCATGTGCCCACAGAGAGGGCTCCGAGTGCCACCTCTAGCACCCATGCCATAGGTTCGCCATCACTGCCATAGAAGCTGAAAAATAATTAGGCCTCCCTCTGCCCTGCCTCCTCCCAAGTTGTGACTAGTACCCCCAGTAAGAATTTTGACTGCCATCTGTTTTTACCATTTTTAATGCTTTAACATTTTAAATTCTGGAATTGGTATTTTATAATATTTTAAAATGGTCATTGATTAAATTGCTGGAAGCCCCGTTGAGCCCCAAACAACAGCATAAAAAATGGAATAAATCCTAAGTGGCTAGCAGGCTCCTGAATAGCTCCAGTTGAGACTGGTTTTGTGCAAACTACGAAAGAAAGCTGGATTCGTTCTCTGGTGTTCTGGGGTCAAATAATAAACAATGGTGAAGAATGGAGATTTACATGATTACTAACCCAAGGCCACTGGATGAATTAGCACCTAAGTCATTAGTTGGCTTCCAGGAACCATTCAAACAATTGGGTGAGATCGTCTTGGGATGCAGAAGATATAGTGTTGTTAGCATGCAAAGTAGTATCTAGCAGTTCATGCTCTGCTTGGCAGCTCGGCCTCTGCGTTCTACAGAGGCCAATTTACTAGTGGTTCCCGGCCCCTCAATGATGCGGCTGGCCTCCACTCGGGCCAGGGCTTTTACGGCCTGGTGGAACGCTCTCCCTCCAGCTCTCCTTCCAGCTGTCCAGGCCCTGCGGGACCTTGGTGAGTTCTCCAGGGCCTGTAAGACTGAGCTGTTCCATCCGGGCTTTTGGAGAGGGTGGCCGCTAATTGTACACCCCCCTGTGTCATAACATCGATGGACCCTGCCATTCCCCTCCCGGGAAGGTTTTTAACTGTTGGATGCCCTTTTGAGGGTCCAATAACTTTGGACCACCTGAACCAAACTGCACCAAACTTGGGGGATGCCATCATGACACTCTCCAGTATTTTCAGTATTTTTCCAGTATGTATATTTTTCTGAATTCATGCCATTTCAAACTTCAAGGGTAATTTTATCAGGTATGTTTCATATTTTTAATATTTTTCAGTAGTTTCAGTTTTTTTGCCATGCAAGGGAAGGGGAGTGAGTGAGGGGTGGCATGCAAGGGAGGGGAGGGGGCCCGGCATCTGGACATGGCCCACCCACCTTAGCGGAGGGAGGGGGAGGGGAAGCAGTGAGTGGTATCATGCAAGGGAAGGGGAGGGAGTGAGGGGTGTCATGCAAGGGAGGGAAGGGGAGGGGGCCGGCATCTGGACATGGCCCACCCACCCTAGCGGAGGGAGGGGGAGGGGAAGCAGTGAGGGGTATCATGCAAGGGAAGGGGAGGGAGTGAGGGGTGTCATGCAAGGGAGGGGAGGGAAGGGCATATATTAATTTTTGATACGCTGTTTTTAATAGGGTTAGTATTTAATGTGAATAGGGCTTATATTATTTATTTATGGTTGTTGATTTTTAACTGCACTCTGTTTATTGTATATAATACTAATACTAATAATATACATGGAAAAACATTGACTGATGTGGCATTTTTCCAAGAGACTGGTTATTTGAGTTCTCTGACGCTACCTTGGATGCCATGGGGGTGTGGCTTAGCGGAAGAGTGTCAGACTTGCATTCAGAAGACCCCTGGTTTAGTCCCTTACTTATCTAGTTTAAAAGAATCAAGTAGCAGGTGATCTGAAAGACCTCTGCCCAGTGCTCTGAAGAGTTGCCAATCATAGAATCATAGAGTTGGAAGAGGCCACAAGGGCCATCAAGTCCAACCCCCTGCCATGCAGGAATATGTAATCAAAGCAGTGACAGATAGCCATCCAACCTCTGTTTGAAAACCTCCAAAGAAGGATCCATCACCATATTCTGAGGCAGCATATTTCATTGCCTAGCTCCCTAAGTTCCCTGTCCAGCTTCCTAAACTACTGTAGGGTACGAGTTCCAGACCTTTTACCGTTCAGTTGTCCTCTTCTCGATGTGTTTCAGCTTATCATAAGAACATAAGAACAAGCCAGCTGGATCAGACCAGAGTCCATCTAGTCCAGCACTCTGCTACTCGCAGTGGCCCACCAGGTGCCTTTGGGAGCTCACCTGCAGGATGTGAAAGCAGTGGCCTTCTGCGGCTGTTGCTCCCGATCACCTGGTCTGTTAAGGCATTTGCAATGTCAGATCAAGGAGGATCAAAATTGGTAGCCATAGATTGACTTCTCCTCCATAAATCTGTCCAAGCCCCTTTTCAAGCTATCCAGGTTAGCAGCCATCACCACGTCCTATGGCAGCACATTCAAAACACCGATCAGGCGTTGTGTGAAAAAATGTTTCCTTTTATTAGTCCTAATTCTTCCCCCCAGCATTTTCAATGTATGCCCCCTGGTTCTAGTATTGTGAGAAAGAGAGAAAAATTTCTCTCTGTCAACATTTTCTACCCCGTGCATAATTTTGTAGACTTCAATCATATCAATATCCTTCTTCCATTGTGGACTGGACACAATCAAGACAGTCTTGACCTAGATCGACCCCTGGTCTTGACTTGGTATAAATTGGCTGTGCTTTTACTTGCTAAGTCTATATTAACCTTTCTCCCTACAGCGTGAGTGTATCTCCATCCATGTGGGTCAGGCTGGTGTCCAGATCGGCAACGCCTGCTGGGAACTCTACTGTCTTGAACACGGCATCCAGCCTAATGGACAGATGCCCAGCGACAAGACCATTGGGGGAGGAGACGACTCCTTCAACACATTCTTCAGTGAGACGGGGGCGGGCAAGCACGTCCCCAGGGCTGTGTTCATAGACTTGGAGCCAACAGTGATCGGTGAGCATACAAGCGACTTTGTCCTGGCTTTCAGTAAACCCAAGGCATTGGGAGGGGCTAGAGCTCAGTGGTACAAGGACGCTCATGCTTTGCGTGCAGAAGGGTCCCAGTTCAATATCTGGCATCTCCAGCTGAAAAAAATCTTCATAGCAGAGCTGAGAAAGACACAAGAAAACACTTGTCTATTGGAGCATATGGTGTTAGGATAGGTTGGCCCATGACAACATTTATTAGAAACAAGGGCATTGGTTGTAACTTTTAAGTTTTGGCTGCGTCTTTGTTTCTGCACTGACCCTAACAGTTTGTCCCAGTTAGAAATGAGAGAGCTTCAGCTTTCGAAATGGTGGCTACATATTGAAAAAAAGATCTTTTCCTTGGGCTTCTCTTGGGAGGCCCTACAAATGCTCACCGCTCCAGAGATTTACCATCGCTTAAAGTCTAGATTATTTGATCAAGAATATCAATTTCTCCTGAGCAAAGCGCAAAGCTCTTGCTCTCCAATGTTCTTTGGGATTATCCCTCAGAAATCTAGCCCTGCTATATACCTGGAACATCTTGTTAATTATAATTGCAGATGGGTCATGACTAGAGCAAGGTGTAACTCTTTTCCATCAGTACATCTCCAAGGTCACTTCTCTAATATCCCACAAAATGAGCGTTCCTGTCGATTCTGTCCTGATACAACTGATTCACTTTCTCATATTCTGCTTCACTGTTCAAAATACAACAACATCAGAATGATTTGAGAACTGTACTACCAACAGGATTTATGCTCCTTTCTGATAAGGTAAAAATGGCTAAGCTTCTAAATAACTCTAATGCTGAAATCTCTGAAGCTGTTGCTACATTTTTACTCTGTGTACTGCAAGTTGTGCAATAATGATCTTTTTACTGTATTTGGAATTCATGACACACACCGGTTTTATGCCTAATAAAGGTTTGGGATTTGGATTTGGAGGTTGGCCCATGGACTAGGTAGGACTGCTTCTTCTGAGGATTGTATAGGGGACTGAAGATTATATGGGTTCCAGAGACTGTTTTCAGTGCCAGGGTTGACTCTAGAAACATAAACAGTAATTAACGTTCAGAGTGTCCAAGCTACCCACATAATGGCAGATTAGGGCGCTTGTCAGCAGAGATTCAGGAATAGACTTGCATAGCTAGGAAATGCTAATTTCATGTCCCGCCATGCTCACTGTGGAAGTGAGGGATCGGACGACTATATGCAGAGTTTACATCTCCTGGACTGGGGGCTGGGTATTTCTTGGTCCATAAAACCAAGCATCTCCTTGAAGGCAGCAACATTAGACGTTAGGTCAGTTTCTGAAGGCATGGAGTGGGGGGAAGGCAGAGAATTTCAGTGACCAAAGAGTTAAGATTTCAGCATACAATGTTAAGATCCCGATCTCGAACAGCCGCCTAGCATTGAGGTGCTGTGTGGTTTCCAGACTGTATGGCCATGTTCTAGCAGCATTCTCTCCTGACGTTTCGCCTGCATCTGTGGCTGGCATCTTCAGAGGATCTGATAGAAGTCTTCGACGATACATTGCCTATCATTCTTCCCAGGTACCTCAATGCCTCCTCAAATTCAAATTGTCCCTTTCAGTTTTGTGCAGCTGCTGCGTTCATTCTAGGTGGTACCGTGTTTCCCCGAAAATAAGACAGTGTCTTATATTAATTTTTGCTCCCAAAGATGCGCTATGTCTTATTTTTAGGGGATGTCTTATTTTTCTGTGTTCTGTTCGTCGGGCATGCTTCCAAGCAAAAACGTTGCTACGTCTTACTTTTGGGAGATGCCTTATATTTCACACTTCAGCAAAACCTCCACTACGTCTTATTTTCAGGGGATGTCTTATATTCAGGGAAACAGGGTAGTATTGTGTTTCATATATATATGGGCTCAAAAGAACAGTATCCTCAGTACTCTTCACTTGCTTCTTCCCACAGATGAAGTGCGCACTGGAACCTACCGCCAGCTCTTCCACCCTGAGCAGCTCATCACTGGCAAAGAAGATGCTGCCAATAACTACGCCCGGGGCCATTACACCATTGGCAAGGAGATAATTGACTTGGTTTTGGATAGGATCAGGAAGCTGGTGAGTGACCCCTAGCCAAGGACAGCAAGAGGTGCCCTTAGCTTCAGTCAGACTGTCAAATTGAGGACTTGGGAGGTCTATTCTGCCAGAGAAGCTGTATGTTGGCCTTCTCAAGCTGCCGCTAGCCATAAAGCGCCGTTTGCGTGCAAAGAGGAAGTGCTGCCTTTCCAAATTAAGGTTTGCCATCTGGGCTGTTTCTCAGCCGAAGCAAAGAGTTGGCTGGTTTAAAACTAGATTTAAACTACACTTGTGGTAACATCTGCAGCTGTTGCTGATTTCAGTTCCTTTCAGATCATAATCTGCTGTCTTCGTGACTTGTAAGATTTAATTTAGCTGTGTTTGATCTACGTGGCTTGGCTCGCCAGTTGCCCCCAGGTTTCAGGTTGGGACATAAACAGTTTGTGTGTAAATAACGTGCCATCAAGTTGCAACAGACTGACTTACTGTGACCCCATAGGATTTTCCAGGCAAGAGACTAACAGAGGTGATTTACTGTTGCATTTACTGTTGCTTTTCTCTGCATAAAGACCCTGGCAATTTTTGGTGGTCTCCTATCCAAGTACTAACCAAGGTCAACCCTGCTTAGCTTCCAAGATTTGACAAGCACCAACCTGGGCCATCCTGGCCAGGGTATGACAAGTTTGGTCTGTGCATACTTAAGATGGAGGTGATAGCGTTGGCATAAAGTAGGCTAGCCCAGTTTATGCTGTGGTTCCTAAGTTTGGATGTCATGGGGGAAATAACCTGTGAGCAAATAACTCTTCCTGAGAAAAATGTTTGTATGTTTGGGTATGGTGGTCCACAGGTCCAAATTTCCTTGGTATAGTGACCCATTTTTAAAAAGCACATGCACAGATCTGCATTGAAGTCAGGACGTTCTTTCCCTGACTGTGTTACCCACACATTGAGAAATCCTGTCTTGGAACCGCTCTATAGAGGCTCCCAGAGTCTTCCTAGAAAACCAGTGATGGCCACCTAGGCCTCAAACCAATCCCACAGAGGAGTACAAACGAGCTCAACATCCTGATCCCATCATTCTTGGGCTACATCTCAGTACAGGAGGAGTATTAATGGATTGTGCCAAAAGTTCATGGAGATGGTGGGAATTGAAAGATGTATAGATTATTATCAAACATGTGATGTAGCTGAAACAGCTATTACTTCTCCCCTCCCCAGGCTGATCAGTGCACAGGTCTCCAGGGCTTCCTGGTCTTCCACAGCTTTGGGGGTGGCACCGGCTCTGGTTTCACTTCCCTGCTGATGGAGCGCCTGTCCGTTGACTATGGCAAGAAGTCCAAGCTGGAGTTCTCCATCTACCCGGCTCCCCAAGTCTCCACAGCGGTCGTCGAGCCCTACAACTCCATCCTGACCACCCACACAACCTTGGAGCATTCTGACTGTGCCTTCATGGTAGACAATGAGGCCATCTATGACATCTGCCGCAGGAACCTCGACATAGACCGCCCCACCTACACCAACCTCAACCGCCTCATTAGCCAAATCGTGTCCTCCATCACAGCCTCCCTGCGATTTGATGGTGCCCTGAATGTAGATCTGACAGAATTCCAGACCAATTTGGTGCCCTATCCTCGTATCCATTTCCCCCTGGCCACCTATGCCCCGGTCATCTCTGCTGAGAAAGCGTACCATGAGCAGCTCTCTGTAGCAGAGATCACCAACGCTTGCTTTGAGCCAGCCAACCAGATGGTGAAATGCGACCCTCGCCACGGTAAATACATGGCCTGCTGCCTGTTGTACCGAGGTGATGTCGTGCCCAAAGATGTCAATGCTGCTATTGCCACCATCAAGACCAAGCGTAGCATCCAGTTTGTGGACTGGTGCCCCACTGGTTTCAAGGTTGGTATCAACTACCAGCCCCCCACAGTGGTCCCCGGGGGCGACCTGGCCAAAGTGCAGCGTGCCGTTTGCATGCTGAGCAACACCACGGCCATTGCGGAGGCCTGGGCTCGCCTGGACCACAAGTTTGACCTGATGTATGCCAAGCGTGCCTTTGTCCACTGGTACGTCGGGGAGGGGATGGAGGAAGGCGAGTTCTCCGAAGCTCGTGAAGACATGGCTGCCCTAGAGAAGGATTACGAAGAGGTTGGAGCCGACAGTGCTGATGGAGACGACGAGGGAGAAGAATATTAATTTTCCTGCCTCTCTAGACTGCCGCTACTGTCCATTGTGCCAATACTAATTAAAAGCTGTCAAGCACTCTGTTTACTCTTCTTTGTGTACAACAAACTCTGCTCTGTGTTACTGGGCTGTGTAAAGAGCTTGTTGTCTTTCTGCCGTGGTCTGGTGCTGTCTGGGAACATGCTTGTTGAATGGCTGAGTGAGAATGGCTGGGCTCTGAACTTGGCAAGGCCTGAATGACTTTGTAGCAGGAGGGAAAATGAGTCTTTGCAACCCCGGGATGCATTCAGGAGCGCTGACCTGGAAATTTGGAGTGCTTCAGCAATTCTGTGGCTGACGCAGGAGCACAAGAAGGTTAGAATCCCCCATCTTTCAGGGGTTTCTTTCTTGTGCGGCTTGTTGTTTAAATTAAGCCACTACAAAAGATCCTTGAAATATTTCAGGGTTAGACTTGGTAAGCCTCTGGGTTGTTTTTTCTTTTAGGAAGATGCACCTGGCTGAAGGGAGTCAAAAGTCATTCTGTCTATTAAAAAAACCCTTGTAAACAGCTGCATGGCAACCCTTGCCTTAGTTGTCTGTGTCTGTGAGCAGCAGTGGCGTAGTGGTTAAGAGCAGGTGCATTCTAATCTAGAGGAACCGGGTCTGATTCCCCCTCTGCCGCCTGAGCTGTGGAGGCTTATCTGGGGAATTCAGATTAGCCTGTGCACTCCCACACACGTCAGCTGGGTGACCTTGGGCTAGTCACAGCTTCTTGGAGCTCTCTGAGCCCCACCCCCCTCACAGGGTGTTTGTTGTGAGGGGGGAAGGGCAAGGAGATTGTCAGAAGAGAGAAAGGGAGGATATCAATCCAAACTCCTCCTTCTCCTCCTCTTCTCCTCCTCCTCCTCTTCTTCTTCCTCTTCCTCCTCTTCTTCCTCTTCCTGCTGCTGCTGCTGCTGTAACTGTAAGCATCAATTGTGTCAAAGGCCAGAGAAACAAAAATTAGCTCCTGGGCTGTAACTGGTAGAGTCTGTATCATTCCAGTAAGAAAGGGGAGTTAGAAAATAACTGTGACATTGTCCAACATTGGATGCTGAAGCTTGTCGCATCTTTCCCCCTCTGCCATCAGTTAATTTGCCAATCACAATCTGCATCTACAAAAAGGATACACTTGATCTCTAGCAGATCTGCTGATTGGTGGGGGAGGAAAAGGATAATGTGGGATGTATTAGATGGTGGAAGAATGGTTTGGGTCTCTTCTGACCCAAGGCATAGGTTACCGCAGAAGAATGGACTCACGCAACCGGTGCGCAGGAATCTGCTGTTGCTGTGATTGATCTTGTGATACCTTTTTGAAGACCCAAGTTTCCCTGGACCGAGGCACGAAGCTAGGAGCATCCAGGGGAATTCCTTTGTGGGAGCAGATGTCCAGTCCTATGGTTGGCTGATGCCAACCCTGCATTGTTGTGAGAGGAATGGAGACGGAGACAGAGAATGTAGTTCGGTGGGAGAGGGCTCTGCAGAATCTCTTCTGTCTGAGGCTCTGACACCCGTTTATTTAAGGGATTTAGCGGGGAGGGAAAACAATAGAAGGGCAGGGTCTTCAGGCAGAGGTTGCAACATCGATACCAGGAATGCACGTAGCCACAGCGGAGCCAAGAAAGTCTGCAAGTCAGCAGATTCTGTCCAATACACGTCCCCCCCCCCGGGGGGGGGGGAGAGACAGGTGGCCACAAGGACGTTGGGATGCCAGCTCCAGGCCAGGAGTGTGCTCGACTGGGGGGAATCTGCCTCCAGACGCCCATGTTTTCCCCACACTTCATGTGTCAGGGAATTGAGTTTTAGCTGCAGAGTTCTGATGGTTAGAGCTATGCTATGTCAATGGAGAATTTGTAACAACCTGAAAGCATCACTTAAATCTTATTTATTTATTTATTTATTAGATTTTTTTTATACCGCCCTATCCCCGAGGGGCTCTGGGCGGTGCACAACAATAAACATAATATAACATAAAATGGCTAAATTTTCCACCTTCGTCAGGCCCGGAGGCTGGCTCCTTTCCTCTCCCAAGCGGACTTGGCCACTGTGATCCATGCAACGGTCACCTCCAGGTTAGACTATTGTAACTCGCTCTACGCGGGCCTTCCCTTGCGTCTGATCCGGAGACTGAAGCTGGTCCAGCACGCAGCGGCGCGGTTGCTTACAGGCAGCTCCATCTATGATCACATTCAACCTGTATTGCGCCAGCTGCACTGGCTCCCGGTGGAGTTCCGGATCATTTTCAAGGTGCTGGTGTTGACCTTTAAGGCCTTACGCGGCCTGGGGCCCTCGTATCTTCGAGACCGCATCACCCCGTATGTCCCTGCACGGCCTCTCCGCTCAACGGAGGCTAATCTGTTAGTGGTCCCTGGCCCCTCAATGATGCGGCTGGCCTCCACGCGGGCCAGGGCCTTTACAGCCCTGGCCCCGGCCTGGTGGAACACCCTTCCTCCGGCAGTTCGGGCCCTGCGGGACCTTGGTGAGTTCCGCAGGGCCTGTAAAACGGAGTTGTTCCGCCGGGCCTTTGGAGGGACCAGCCGCTGAAACGGTGCCCCAGCCAGTCTACCATCTGGGCTCCCATCTACTGTGGCTCGCCTCCCTTCCTCTCCCCCAATTTCCCCTGGGAGAATTTTAATGGAAAATGGGGTTAGTCGGACGCCTTCCTATTATTATATTGTTAGTATAGTGTTACCGCTGTTTTAATGTTTTTAATAACTTATTTATTGTATTTTAAGTTGTTGTACACCGCCCAGAGCCCCTAGGGGATGGGGCGGTATAAAAATGTAAACAATAAATAAATAAAAAAATAAATAAATAAATCTTTAAAAGCAGTGATAAAACAGTAAAAGCTAAATCTTATAAATACAAAACATACAATAAATCTTGTTGCTTGTTAGGGTAGCATAATGCATCGCTTATATATCCAAGTTGAAGGAAACTTTCTCCATCAAGCTTGGGAGAAAGCCAGTAAAAGCTATGATGTATAGTTGATAAAGCTGGACTCTAGAGCTGGTTTTGATTGGAGGGGAAAGGGAATAGGGCAGTGGTTCTCAACCTGTGGGTCGCGACCCCTTTGGGGGTCGAACGATCCTTTCACAGGGGTCTGCATCAGTGTTCCCCATCTGTAAAATGGATAAATGTTAGGGTAGGGGGTCACCACAACATGAGGAACTGTATTAAAGGGTCACGGCATTAGGAAGGTTGAGAACCACTGGCATAGGGCTTGGTAATTTAACTCCAAATGGTCCCTCTGATTACCCTGGCTGTAATATGTAATCAGGTGCCCGTCGGGTGTTGAGAAGAGATGTGTATGTAACGAAATGGAATTGGAATGTAGTTGAGGAACTGAATTCAGAGCCAAAGAATGTGTCAGGAACCGTTGAGCTGGAAAACCAGGAAAGTTACTTAATAATAGATGTGGATGGTTCCGCTTCCTTTTAAAAAAAAAATCTGCTTATAGCAGTGATACTCATTCTGTGGCTTGTGGAGACCCACATTTAAATTTTCTGTGTGTACAGTGCCTTCAAGTCACCGCCAATTTATTACAGCCCCATGAGGTTTTCTAGGCAAGAGAGGAATAGAGGTCGTTTGCCATTGAAGAAGAAGAGTTTGGATTTATATCCCCCCTTTCTCTCCTGTAAAGAGACTCAAAGGGGCTTATGATCTCCTTGCCCTTCCCCCCTCACAACAAACACCCTGTGAGGTGGGTGGGGCTGAGAGAGCTCCGAAGAACTGTGGCTAGCGCAAGGTCACCCAGCTGGCCTGTGTTGGAGTGCACAGGCTAATCTGAATTCCCCAGATAAGCCTCCGCAGCTCAAGCAGCAGAGCTGGGAATCAAACCCGGTTCCTCCAGATTAGAAGGCACCTGCTCTTAAACCACTATGCCATTGCCTTCCTCTGCATAGAGATCCTGGTATTTCTTAGTGGTATCCCCTCCAAATATTAACCACTGCCAAATGTGCTTAGCTTCCAAGATCTATACCTGAGCCCTTCGGGGGAGGGCGGTATACAAGTTTAAATAATAATAATAATAATAATAATAATAATAATAATAATAATAATAATAATCCTGCTGTCTGGTGACAGCAGGATTGATGAGAAGCAACTGGAAAAACTTACACGATATGAGGATTTAAGGATTGAACTACAAAGACTCTGGCACAAACCAGTAAAGGTGGTCCCAGTGGTGATCGGCACACTGGGTTCAGTGCCTAAAGATCTTGAACGGCACTTAAAAACAATTGGTGCTGACAAAATCACCATATGTCAGCTGCAAAAGGCCACCCTACTCGGCTCTGCACGCATTATTCGTTGATACATCACACAGTCCTAGATGCTTGGGAAGTGTCCGACGTGTGATGTAATACAAAATCCAGCATATTGATCTTGTTTGCTGTGTATAACTGTTTTGTATCAATAATAATAATAATAATAATAATAATGAGATCAGGATAACCTGGGCCATCCAGCTCATGACAACCGCCTACCAAAAATCACATGACTACTGTGTGCCCTGTGCACTATCCCAAACACATACCGGAATGTAGCTGTTAATATGAAATATATCATTATAACCTTATAAATCAACAGAGTATTTCTCTCCGCCATGATTGCACCTGTTTGTCCTTTTGCTTCCCTTGTTTCCTTGAGGTTTGCTGCTTGGGGGTCAGCAAGCTGGGGAAGGCTGTTCTGCCCTGTGCCCGAGTGACAGTGGAAGTAGGGTTGCCAACTCCAGGCTGGGGAATTCCAGGAGGGTTGGGGATGGGACCTCAGTAGAATATAACCCTCCCATGCCGCCATTTTCTCCAGAGAAACTGGTCTCTCGCCTGGAGAACAGTTGCAATTCTAAGATCTTCGCGCCCTGCCTGGAGGTTGGCCCTTCTTGAGAAAGCAGCAAGGGAGAGCCACAGGTGGCACGGCAAAGAGCCCCACTGGCTTCTAATGACCCCAGATGCTGACCATATTAAAAACTGTACTGATGTCCAAACTAGGAACTTCAAGAGCAGCGAATCTGCCATTCTGTTAGCAATTCACCCAAAATGCTCAGAAGCTCCTGCAGTCAGTGAGCTTTTCTGTAGTGATACGAGCTCTTAGTAAGGATCCCTGTGGCAGAGGCGTATCTGCCTAGGGACATGGGGCGCAACTAGTCTGGTCATGGGGGGCACAAAATTGGCCCCCGCACATGACCAAATGCCTTTCGGGAAGACGAGGCAGCAGGAAATCCTGCTGCCTTGTCGTCTTCAGCCTCCCTCCGTTCCTCCCATGTTGTTGTGGATGTGGGCGCGGAGGGAGCCTGAAAACTCTGCCCCCCTACTGATGCCGCAGCCTCCCCCGGGTTCCCTGTAACCTGGGGAGAGAAGCAGCATGGCCTCCAGCAACCTGCTTTTAGAAGCAGGGTGGGCGGGGGCTTGGGGGTGTGGTCCCGCCTCGGCCTCCCAGCTTTTAAAAGCATGTTGCTGTGTAGGCCATGCTGCTTCTTTCCCCAGGCTCTGGGGAGAGAAGTTGAGCTACAGGGAGCTTGGGGGGGCACGCCCAGAGCCCCACCCCTGAGGACACAAGGGGGGGTGCCTGGAGAAGGAGTTGTCTCCGGGTGCCATTTTCCCCCGTACGCCTCTGCCCTGTGGTGCAACGTGGGAAGCTGCAGCCTTGCCGTCAAAAGCCTTTTTCACAACCTGAGTTCGATTCTAAGAGAAAGTCGCTTTCGGGTAGCCGGCTCAAGGTTGACTCGGCCCTCCATCTTTGTGAGGTCAGTAGAAGGAGTACCCAGCTTGCTGGGAGCAGGTGACTGGGGAAGGCAACGGCAAACCACCCCGTAAACATAGTCTGCCTAGTAAACATTGTGATGTGATGTCACCCCATGGGTCAGTGATGACCTGAAGCTCTGCAGCTGCTGTTGGTTGAGGGCTGCAGGTCTTGTTTTTCAGACCATATCCATTTGATGCTTGTCCTCTTCAAAACTCTCACCTTTGCTGTTTCATGTCTAAAGGCAGAGGAGTAAATGAGTGGGTGCGTATTGCTACGTCGGCAACTTGGCACCATGCTTTCGGTGCAAGTAAAAACAGGCTACTGCCTGAGTTGTTTGGGTAGCGGAATAAAAGGGGAGAGGGAAATTGAGTTTGTTTTCTTTGCTTTTGACTGTGTAGTAGCCACGGCTGTTTGCCCAAACAAAAACGCAGGGATTGGAGCTGTGTGAAGTGTGTTTAGCTTGGATTTATAATAGCCTGGTCACCTCAGGCTGGGGTAATCGTACGCTTACTGATGAGAAGGCTGTTGGCTAGGATTCCAGCTGAAATGTGGGACCTATCGAAATCTGGCAAATAAATTGCTTGATCGTTCTCAAACTGCACAGAAAGATCCGGCTACTTTCATGGTAAAAAGCCTTATACACTTCCAACAGAAACGAGGAATTTAGGGCCCTTCGGAGCAGGGAGATAGACCTCGGAACGCGAGAGGCCGAACACATTATGTGCTGCAATATTCAGCAGGTGACTGTAAAATCTCATCCTGTACATATTGTAAGATTGGGTGATACTTCCCCCCCCCCCCTTCCATTCTCTTCATGTTTACCCAGTGACTCTCATCGTATTAACTGAGAATTTCAAAGCACTGCAATAAATTGCTGCATATTTTAGCAAGGCTAAATAGGAAAGAGGAGCTAAATATGTTATGCAGGCCTTTCTTAGAGAGTCTGAAATTCACTTATCTTTTCCAAACTGAAATAGCTCTGAATCAACCCAGTAATACAACAGCTTTTCAGTGGCTCTGATACTAAATACCTTCCGCAATGAAGATAAGGTATGTACAGAGGTGGGATTCAGCCGGTTCGCACCGGTTCTGCACAGAAATCCAGATGTGTTTTTAAGCTGTTTCCCTGTAGTGAGGTAGCTTAATATTTGTCTCAGAGGCTGATTCCGCATGGGCCAAAAACAGCAGTGTGAAAACGGTGTGAAAACGGTGTAAAAGGGTTTGTACTATTTTCACACCGCTGTTTTTGGCCCATGCGGAATCAGCCAGAGTGAGACCAGGGCCCTGCGGGATTTAGTGCAATTTTATAGGGCCTGAAAGATGAAGCTGTTCTGTCACGCCTGTTTTCCATCAGGGTGGTCTCCCTCCCCAACAGGTTTGAAGATATTGATGTGTGAGGGTACTGGCTATGTTTGATCGCCTTGATTTTAAGGTGCCAAACTTTGGGGGGGATTGTAGAACTTTACGTCAGTTTTATGTTTTTTTTTTAAATTGTATGACGATGTTCATGCTGGGCAAATGCCCACCCTGAGCTCATTTGGGGGAAGGGTGGTCTAGAAGACAAATAAATAAAACATTGTGTGATAGGATGACCAACCACCAGGTGGGGGCTGGAGAGTTCCCAAATGACGATTTCTCTCCAAACCACATAGATCAGTGGTGGCGAACGTTTTCGAGACCGAGTGCCCAAATTGCAACCCAAAACCCACTTATTTATCACAAAGTGCCAACGCGGCAATTTAACCTGAATGACCCCCTCGAGCAGGGGCCAGCCTGCTGTAGCCTCCAGCAAGTCCTACATGCACCGCTCTGGGCCTCTCTAGCATCTCTGCTGCCTGTCCCCCGTCCCCCCCCCCCTGCCGGGCAGCAGCCACCTGGAGCACAGGCACCAGGCCCGCCAGCAGAGTCCTCCCTGCTTGCTGAGGTGCATGCACATCAAGTCCAGCGGCCCAGGCCAGCCTAGATGTGTGTGGGGGGGGCAATTTCCCCCCCACATGATGAACTCTGGCTCTGAGTGCCTCTGAGAGGGCTCTGAGTGCCACCTCTGGCACCCGTGCCATAGGTTCGCCATCACTGACATAGATTATTTATTTACTGAAAATGTATTCCACTACTGGAAGAAAACACTGTTTTGGAAAATAGAGTGTAGGATTATTATCCCCTTCCCTATCTAACCCCTCCCTCTGATAACATGAAGTGGTTATGGTCAAGTTAGGACACAAGGTGGGCTCAAATCCTGCCTACCTTGTGTTGCTTTCCTCCACTCTCGATTCATTTGTGAGTTTCTTAAATGAATGAGATATATAAACATAATTCAATACTTGCTTTTGCGTTGGAGCTTCAAGCTAGGGGCGGATGTCCCAGCAAAGCACAGAGCAGGCCAAGGCAAATGCAGTATGAGTCGTCGGGAGACCAGCCACACTACATGCCTGCTTTTGAAAGGCGGTGAACAGGAATAGAATTTGCGTAGTTTAAAGGCTGCTAAAGGAAGAAAAATCTGCAGAGGGTGAGGGGGCGGGGGGGAACCAATCACACCCTTGAGTTCAACTGCAGGAAAGCAGCTGTTGGCTACATAGAATCATAGATTTGGAAGAGACCACAAGGGCCATCAAGTCCAACCCTCTGCCATGCACACCATCAAAGCACTCCTGACATGTGATCATCCAGCCTCTGTTTAAAAACCTCCAAAGAAGGAGACTCCACCACCACTGAATTCCACCGTTAAACTGCCCTGACGGTCAGGAACACACCATCAAAGCACTCCCAAGGTCAGAAAGTTTTTCCTAATGTTTAAGTGGAATCTCTTTTCCTGCAGCTTGAATCCATCACTCCGTGTCCTAGTCGCTGAGGCAGCAGAAAACAAGCTTGCTCCCTCTTCGAGGTGACATCCTTTCAAATATTTAAACATAGCCATCATGTCTCCCCCTTAACCTTCGCTTTTCCAGACTAAACATCCCCAGCTCCCAGTCAGCCTTTTACTGACTGCTTTTTCTGTAGTTGGTTTCAGGCCTCCTCTTCTAAATCAGCTCACCCTAACACAAAAAATAATCCCACACCGTTGCATGCACAACAACGCCCTCTAGTGTACATCTGGCTACATCCAGGGCGGAGGAAGATGTTCATTGTAAGCGTGCCCCTTCCATAAAATGATGCATGCATGCTCGGAAGAAAGTCCCACTATAGTTCATCAGGGCCGACTCCCAAGTCAGTGGGCTGAGCAGAACTGCAGGCAGGGGGATAAGCGCATGGTGCAGGTCTAAGGTATTCTATGCCCCCCCCCCTTCTGTTTGAATTCCCTTTCATAAATCGCCCTGCGGGACAACAGCTACCTAGATAGGGAGTGGGGGTGAGTGTTTGGGGCTGGCACCAGACTCTGGGAGACTGGGTCTTGCATGATGCAGGGTGTTTTGGAATTCAATAATATGGACCATTTGCCCCAGGAACCCCATCAATGAAGAGACAAGACAACACTGTTACCCACTGCCAGGGGTAACTAGAAAGTGATGTCAGAGTGATTTCAGCTTTGGTGGCAGTGAGCAGATGGTGAGGCAGGCTGCCTTCAGAGCAGAGGTTCTTTATTGTGATTTCAAGCTCTTTCCAGGCCAGACTGCCATCTACAGAACGAAACGCAGCCCTTTTTATACAGTTTTTCACCCAATCAGAGGGAAAGGGGGCAGTCCCCTGCCACATAATATAGACAATCTAAAACAAAGAGCAGGAAGACAGTCTTTTGTTTTTGCTGATGGGATTAAGTCCCAGAAGAAAAGGCTGCCAATGAATCTTGAGATCCTAGAAGTGGAAATCCAACAGTCCAATGGGTCTTGAGATCCTCTTCAGTGAAGGTTCAAATTGTCCAATAAGAAATATAGGATGCTGTCTCCAATGGCCATGGCACACCTTCCTCCTATCACTTGTAAGAACAAAAGTCTTTTGTGTATGTTGATGGGTCTTCTTGATTGCTGAAGGGTGTTGGCTCACTTTGCATCTTCTAACTCACTTCCTGGAGACCTTAATAATACCCAAACTAAAACTACTATAATCCTATGGAACTTATTCTACTAATACAATAAAGTAAAAGGAATATTTCTAATACATTTCTTGTCTATTACTTAATGTAACTCTATAGACTCTCTTAACCTTATAACAACATGCTTATATATGCGGGGGGGGGGGGGATAACACTGGTAATACATTTTTACTACATACACACATGGGTAGCAAGCAAAGCAATATCAATCAAGGAATCTACAACGTATCTAAAGGCACATATATAAAAAATAAAGACAAGGAAGGAGTTATTTAAGTAGTATCCTTATTTCTAAGCCTACTTCTTTAAAGGTTTACACAATTGCATTCTTCCAGGCAAAGGCTTGGTCTTGCTTTATCCCTTAAAGGCCTAAACAAATCTTTTATTAGTACTAACACACACACACACACACACACACAGCTATATATATAAAAAGCTAACCATCCGTTTGTTGGTGACTCCCTAACGCCGAAACGGCTGGACCGATCGCCCCCAAATTTTTACATGACGTCCCTCCCTGTTGCGGGCAGGTAATTGGAACTTCAAATCACCGAAAGTCCATACCTGAGCCAGGTAAAATGTCTTTTTCCTGGCACACCAGGCCATGAAGCTGCCTCTGTTTAACTGTCACCCTTAGAATGTTCATGCAGCCTGTCTGTCTGTGGCCTGAGGGCTTGGTATGAGGGCTTAGAAGGTTCGCTCAGATGGGCAGAGATGAGCAGTGAAAACAGTAAATAGGTAATACTGTTAGGTAATACGAGTGGAAGTGAAACACATACACACTTTGCCGTGTGAGACATCAGGTGGGGTTTCCCCCCGCTCACACGCAGGTAACTTTCACTCTGCCTCACTCACTGCTACCACATAACACACATACTTTCATACACATCCAGCTCATCCTCACACACCTCACTCTGCCCTCCCTCACATCCAACCACCACTTACCCACTCCCTCACCCATATTCACCACCGCTCTTTTACTAAAAGTGAGCTGGAGTTTGCCTTTTTCTTCTAAGAAAATCCGTGGGGTGGGGGCGAACCAACACTACTGTCTCTGCTTCTTTTGCACATGGCCCTTTAAGAACCCAGGGAGCTGGCCTCGATCTGAGCACCTCACCACCCAGCCTCTGCTGCCTGACTGGGATAGCCTCCTTGCCCCAATTCTGCCTTACCCAAGCCAGGACTGTGCGTGTCAACCAGCCTCATGGACAGCGGGATTTGCACTCTGGACAGTTCCGTTGTGGAATGGAAAGGGTTACCTTATACTAAAAACCAAGACAGCACCATATAATAATGTGAATTGAAAAGGGAAAGAGGGATTCCATTTGACCACCCCAGAAGAAGAAGAGGAGGAGGAGGAGGAGTTTGGATTTATATCCCCGCTTTCTCTCCTGTAGGAGACTCAAAGGGGCTTACAACCTCCTTGCCCTTCACCCCTCACAACAAACGCCCTGTGAGGTGGGTGGGGCTGAGAGAACTCTAAAAATCTGTGACTATCCCAAGGCCACCCAGCTGGTGTGTGTGGGAGTGCACAGGCTAATCTGAATTCCCCAGATAAACCTCCACAATTCAAGCTGCAGAGCTGGGAATCAAACCCAGTTCCTCCAGATCAGAGTGCACCTGCTCTTAGCCACTATGCCACTGCTGCTCCTAAAAGGCTATGCTGGGGATCATTGGATCTGCATGGACATCTGGGTGGGTTGTGGACTGTGATGAGAAGGACAATTGCCACAGCAACGCATGGCCGGGCCCCGCTAGTATATATATATATATATAGGGTCAGGGTTCAACAGAATATATTTCTAATAAATTCTGGGGGTTCACTGGTAACAACATCTTGGGATTAACTAGTTTATTGTTAAAATTAAACTGATCTACCATTAACTATGCTGAAGTATTTAAATAGGCGGGCTGAGCTAGTCAGCCTGACGGTTGCTCATGTTGCTGGGCAGACCCACCCTGACTCCAAACTTGCCAGCCTCATTTATCATCGCCTGCACCAAATGGGCCCAGTGGCGCCCAGTCCATCGTCCTGCCTACCGTGGTCAGCCCCGCTCTGCCAAACTACCTGTGGCCAAGAGGATCCCATGACTAGGCCTAGTGAACCAGGCTCCACCACAACATCACGAAGCAGGCGGAAAAAGGCTCCCCCTACAGCCGATCTGGGGAAGCCCCCCAAATTCCTGCTTGGCCCCAAAAGGCAACCAGCTAATCCCCTGAGGTCTCAAGCAGGGCTGGAGGGGGGAGCCGAAGCCGGGCTGTGGGTAGGCAAGGCTGCAAAAAAATAAATGTATTAAAGAAGCTGGCAAGACGCCCCTCCCCGTGAGCTGGACCCAAATAGCCTCAGCAAGTTCTCTGTCTCAGCAGCTATTATGTTTTACGCGATTTGACACCCACGCAGTAGAACTGAAACATTGACCATATACAACAATAATATATTAATTTCCAACATCTAGTTAGTAAAGCAAGGAGCTTGTTCTCTCCCCTCCATTTTAACATCATGCCCGGGAAATGCAAGACAGCTGCATATTTAAACATCTTGTCTGACCCTAAGCTGAGGTGGCTATTGACCAGAGCGAGAACCAACACATTTCCACTAACCTTTTCCCCAGAGAGATTCATGGTACCTTCACAGTAAAAGCGAACCTGTGAATACTGTCAAACCTCTGAGAAGTCATTGGAGCACATTTTATTAGTTTGTCCAAAATTTAATGATTTTAGACCAAACCTGTTTTTAGGGGATCCCTTACTGGTCCATCCAAGCCTTTTTAATCTTAAATTGAACTATCTTCTGAATACAGAGAATCCCAAGCAATTGGACATAGTGGCCAAATTCTTGCTCACTATTACGAAATAATTTCCTGGTCTCCTCTTTCGCTCTGATGTATGCATTTTTGAAACAGGAGTACCTGTTTTATCTTGTAAAACTGTATTTGGATTACTTAGCTCTGCTATGTTTTAATGCCTAATAAAGGTCTTTGAACTTGAACTTGAATATATTAATTTAAAATATGAACAAGAAAACAATCTCAGGGCTTGAAACATTCTCAGAGTCCCTTACCGTGTCTTTTAAGGAATACGGCTGACAACCATGCGCTGATTTTCAAAAACTCTTTAAAGAGGGTAGACTTGGCTCAGCGAACTATTTTTTTGTGAAGGAATGAAATGTGGAAATGATGGAATTCAGGAGACCATGGGATGGGGGCAGAAATTCCAGGACCCTCCCCCCCCCGGGCCAGATAGAAATGTCGAAGTAAGAAAACTTCATTGAGTGGCACCCTCAGAGTGCTCCCCCCAAGCAAGCTGATTGTTGCCCCCAAGAAAGGACTTGGCCTGCACCCACAGAAAGCCATTGTCTCTATGAGACCTCCCCAAAGACAGGTTGCCCCAGGCCCCCACTAGGCAGACTTGCCTTCTGGACTGCCTCCCCCAAGCTCAGGCTGAAAGAAGGGATAAGCAGCTACTTCCTCTGGCCCATCCCTTAACAACAGTCACCTACCCCCAGCATCGGATGGACCTCTGCAGCCTTCTTTATAACGGGCATGGTGGCCACAGCTTCTGCTTCATGACCTGCCTTAGAGCTTTTCCAAGGACTCCAGAAAGATGAGAGAGCAAGGTGACCTCTGCCCTCTCACGAGTTGCTGTCAGTGCTCCTATGATTAGCGTGCAGCGTGCACTTGATTTCATTCTTGACGTGTGCCTTCCTCAATTCTCTTGTTACTTTCAACACATGTACAGGTGATGGAAACCACACTTTGACTCGGGCACCACTCCCGAGTTTCCTTTGGGAAGTGAACGCAGGTTCTCTCTTCCTTATCAACAAGGGGACTGTAACGGATCGAAGCTTCTTTAAAACTGGCTCAGAGAGGTACTAAAGCTTGGCGGTTACAGAGAGGTTCTTTTCACTTAGGTTTCAGAGACGTTGTTGGCACTTTAGTTTCACACAGACACACGCAGGTGTCTCTTCCGAGAAAGGTTTTACTTTAAAATATCAAATGCCTTTACGGACAGACGCTAGTCTTTTGCTGTACCTCACCCCACTGAATCAACACACACCCAGTCTATGCCCTGTGAGATTTTGGCATCCAAGCCTCCCTCTCCCACTGTCCCAAACTGGCCAAACTGCCACTGGACTGGGCCTCCCAAGACTGGTGTTGAACTGGGTAGGACAGACTCTAGGTCTGGACAGTCTCACTGTCAAGCCTCTGACTGGCGGGTCCCTTTCCGCCAGCCTCAGGGCCTCCACCCTCTAGCAAGCCTCCTCAGCTCGTAGAGTTATCTGAATCCTGACAGCTAACACAGCTGAGTCAGAATCCTTCTCTCTCTCAACTGTCAGTTTCAGACCCCAAACTCTGACTGATCTTCAGTCTCGACTGCTCTCTGACAGACTCTGATTAGAACTGTCCTGTGCTGTAAGCACACTCGCTCCCCCTAGCTTTGGCCAATGTTATTGGACCTTTTCCAACCAATCAGGAGGGTTCTTTGCTTGTGGAGCCTTTTTCTTTACTCCGGCTGTTGCTAAGGCCTTCTTAACTAGGCCTGCTGTACGCCAGCCCTTCAGGGTGGGAGCAAGTTCGTTACAGGGACCCATGTCCCTGTGGGATGTAGAGGCACTCACCCCTAATGCACCCCAATGTGTTACCATTCTTCCAAAGGTAGGCAACCCTGAATCTAGCTGCAGAACTTCACCCTCTGCTGCCAGGGAGCAGCCTGGGCTGCCAACACAAGAGCAGTTGGGTCCGTTCTGAGCCCAACGGTCATCTGGAGCATCTTTCAGAGTTCTCCGTCTCCATGGCGGCCGGAACCCTGGCACTGTGACACGGCTGGAGGGAGGGCCCAGCTTCTGGAGAGAAGGGGTTGCTCTCTGGGACTAGAGGCCATGGACTGGCGGGCTGGTTCTGGGCAGGCAGGCAGGGGAACCAGGCATCTTTATGGGATGGATGACGGGGGCTGCTTTGGACAGGAGTGACTGGTAAAGGGGATAGCAAACGCCAGGACCAGAGCTGTGACCACTCCACCACACAGCCTCGCAACATATAAGGCAGGGTATTAGAATTATATTCCCAACATATAAAACTGGGAATTAGAACTGCGTTAATATGTGTCTGATACTCATTAGATGGGTAGCAATATTAGTCAGTTGGTAGCAGCAGAGGAAGCGAGGAATCCAGTGGCGATTTACATTTTGGTAAATATTTATAGTGCTGCTGGGCTCCAGTTTCATTTCACTACATTTAAGACCTCTAGTTATTTTTATAGTATTGATAGTTGATGTTGCAACCACACACACACACTCTTTTGTTGAAGGGATGCTAATATTGCACATTTTCCCATACATTTTCTGCAACAGATAACTGACTTAACACACTATGGCAAATGTTCTACTCCAGCACCACAGGTGGTTGGGCCAGCTTCTCCTAACCCCGTGGTAGCGAACCCTTGGCACTCCAGATGTTATGGACTACAATTCCCACCAGCCCCTGCCAGCATGGCCAATTGGCCATGCTGGCAGGGGCTGATGGGAATTGTAGTCCATAACATCTGGAGTGCCAAGGGTTGTAGTCCATAACATCTGGAGTGCCAATTGGCCATGCTGGCAGGGGCTGATGGGAATTGTAGTCCATAACATCTGGAGTGCCAAAGGTTCACCACCACTGCCTGTATCTTTTCTCTGCCTTTTATTTTCACTGGAGCAAGTCGCTGTAGAGAAATGAGGTATGGACATGAAACCTCTCACTCCTGAGAAGCTGTTTAATGGTACATGCCTGTTCTTCACCTCTGACTTCAATTTTTTCATGGAAAGCAGTGAATCTTCTCAAACTATTCCACACCGCACAGAGTTTGGGGAAGTAAATTCAATTCAGTTTGAAGCTGTCATGTTGCATGATAGGTTCAACACATTGGGAGTTAAATATATGGAAAGGATAGATTGCTTACCTGTGTATGTGCAAAATGCCCTTAAGTCACAGCTGATTTATGGTGACCCCAGTAAGGGGCTGTCAAGGCAAGTGAGAAGCAGAGGAATACTGCAGAGTATTCCTTGGTGGTCTCCCTTCCAAGTACTCTTAGCTTCCGAGATGTGACATAATTGGTCTATAGTACCAAGCTGCCTTCCCCCCCTGAATCATAGAGTTGGAAGAGTACCACAAGGGCCGTCAAGTCCAGCCCCCTGCCATACAGGAACAGACAATCAAAGCACCCCTGACATATGTTCATCCAGCCTCTGTTTAAAAACCTCCAAAGAAGGAGACTCCACCACTCTGCGAGGTAGTGAATTCCACTGTTGAACAACCCTGACAGAAAGTTCTTCCTAATTTTTAGGTGAAATCTCTTTTCCTGCACCTTGAATGCGTTACCCCATGTCCTAGACCAGTGACGGCGAACCTATGGCACTCCAGATGTTCATGGACTACAATTCCCATCAGCCCTTGCCAGCATGGTATCATCTGCAAATTTGATTAACAAATTTAGGGTATTAGAATTATAATACTAATTAATATAGACAGCAGTATTCTGTTGCTGTATATATAATATGATTTTCTGGACTTCTATGCTGTGTCCATGTCTGTGTCCATCAGTGCAATCATACATATGCCATACTTAGGCCCTTTATGTACTGTGGTCTGCTCCACAACAAGTGTACATTACATTTGGTTCAGATTCTCAATTGTGTACATTTTCCCCAATCCCAAACTCACCACATGGCAGCTGAGAGAATCCCTGTAGTTTCCAAAAGCAAAGAAAGTGTGACTTTCCGCCCTGCCTTTGCAAGGAGAGCGAAGCAGATGGCATGTGTTCTTCCTGCTTCAAGTTTTCTCACTCCTCCCCACCTTCCCTCACCTGAGTTCTGCCGTTTGAGATAGCTTTGAAGAGCTTCTTTAATTTTTGTAACAGGTCCAAAGGTCTATCGATGCAGCAAAGGACTATGCCAATGAAGCAATGCAGAAGTTATCACCCCAAAAAGCAAAAAGAAGTCAGCCAAAAAACAAAAACAGGAAATAAGAAGGCAGCAGGTGGGCAGTAGTTCCACCAGTTTCATTAAGTGCAATCTGAAGGGCATTTTAAAAGCATTAGTAGTGAAGATCTATCCCCCCCCTCAAAGATGGGGGGAAGGCATCAAAAGATAACCCTTTTGCAAGGCAGCAGAGGTCAGGCAAAATGGGGACTCAGTTTGTCTCTTCTAGGGACACTTTGCAGCAGGAGATTCCCCTTTTGAATGGAAAGCTATGGGAAAACCGTCTGCAAAGTACACAGCCGCACCATAAACAGTAAATACATAAAAAGCCATAGTAGCGAGCCCCACTGCGTTGGAAGGGACTTTCTCCCAGGTGAGTGTCTGTAGGATTTGCAGCCTATCTAGAAACAAGATTTTCTAGAACAGATTTATTAAAAATCACTGTCTTTATTCAAAATGTTGTGTGTGTTTCTTTAAAACCAGAGTTCAGTTGTAGGTGTAGTGGTTAAGAGCAGGTGGACTCTAACGTGGAGATCCAGATTTAATTCCCCGTTCCTCCACCTGAACGGCAGACTCTTATCTGGTGAACAGGATTTGCTTCCCCACTCCTGCACGTGAAGCCTGCTGGGTGACCTTGGGCCACTTATCGCTCTCTCAGAACTCTCTCAGCCCCACCTATCTCCCAAGGTGTCTGTTGTGGGGAGAGGAAGGGAAAGAAGTTGGTGAGCCCCTCTGAATCTCCTGACAGGACAGAAAGGGGGTATAAATCCAAAGTCTTCTAGAAGGAAGGGGGGTGGAAGGGGAATGAGAGAGTGAGGTAATTGGTGTGGTTGTTGCTGAAGAGTGTGAAAAATCTGTGCTAAACTGGGAGGGAGACAGACTGTCTGTGCTAGTGTTATATTAAGTGTAGAATTGCTGAAAAAACAGGTGAAAACCTTGAGAGACTAGATAAGGAGTCAAATCCCAGTATGGTCTCAGAAATGCAAAGGAGAGAATGGAGTGTTGTGAAGTGAAAGTTGCCTCAGCAGAAGATTGTTGCCTCAGATTGTTTTATTTATTGTAAACCACTTCTTGAAACCTTTAAGCTAAAGAACATATATAAATAAAATGTTAATTTGTTAAATGTAACCGGGAATCCCACACTAGTAATTTCCACAGGACCACAAACAGCCCTTCGAAACTGCTTTAAGGCTCGGATGCACTACTTCAGGAGAAATTATAAAGGGGTTGGGAAATAACGGAAAGAAAGGAATCAATAAACATTATTTTTGCACCTGTTATATTTACTTTCAAAGAAATAAAAGCAGGCATTGCAATCCCTTTTAAATGTGAAGGCATGTATGGAGAAAAAGCAGTTTCTTTCCCACACTTTGCGGCATATAGAAAACAGGACTTGAAAAGGATGGGAACCCACAAAGAGGTCAGTGAAGTGGCGCCAGTAAAGGCAATGGAAGGATTTATCCTAACCACCCCTGGCTTTTATTTTAATGCTTGATGTCATGGGATGAGGCAGCAAAGTGCCTCTCCTTCTGAAGGCCTGTTACCCAGCTTCTTATTGGGTTCTTCAAGCCTGGCTGGGCTTTTGACATCCTTTTCCCAACAGCGGAGCCCTGGAGGGGCCATGGGGGAGAAAGGATCTTGGCAACTCTTTTGTAGTTGGTTGCCCTGGCAACCCTGCCTTTGCTGAGACAAAGACAATGAGAGAGGGCCTAGATCTTGCCTCATTCTTCAAACCAGGCCTCAGGTTTTAGGGAGCGGCAATGTCCCAAAGCCGGCCTCAGCTAGGGATATGTGAAATGAGGTTGGCAAACCAGCACTCCTTTGCTTCTCCACAGGGTTGCCAGCTTTTAAAGCAGTCCTTCTGTGTCTTTAATACCAATCGGTCCATAGCAGAGGTGTCCAACTCTGGTGCTTCAGATGTTCATGGACTACAGTTCCCATCAGCCCCTGCTGGCATGGCCAATTGTGCTCCGCCCCCCCGCCCCCGTTTGTGGGTTTAAAAAACATTTTAGTGTTTTTTTTGTTTTTGGCCTGCAGGGGGCGTATTGTTTAGGCTAGCAGCACCAAACTTTCAGGGATTGTTTGGGGGACTCTCCTGATGATACTGCCCAGGTTTGGAGAGGTTTGATTCAGGGGGCCCAAAGTTACAGACACCCAAAGTGGGTGTCCCCATCCCATTGTTTCCAATGGGAGCCAATAGAAGATGGGGGGCTACACTTTTGAGGGCCCATAACTTTGGACACCCTGAACCAAACTTCACCAAACCCGGGTGGTATCATTAGAAGAGTTTCCTAAAGATACCCTGAAAGTTTGGTGCTGCTAGCTTAACAATTACATCCCTGACAGCAGGCACCCCCAAATCCCCCCAGATTCTCCTTTTAAATCCACCCCCTTCGGCATGGATTTAAAGGGAGAATCTGAGGTCCTCAGTTTAGAAGAAGAAGAGTTTGGATTTATATCCCCCCTTTCTCTCCTGCAGGAGACTCAAAGGAGCTTACAATCTCCTTGTCCTTCCCCCCTCACAACAAACACCCTGTGAGGTGGGTGGGGCTGAGAGAGCTCCGAAAAGCTGTGACTAGCCCAAGGTCACCCAACTGGCATGAGTGGGAGTGCACAGGCTAATCTGAATTCCCCAGATAAGCCTCCACAGCTCAAGCAGCAGAGCAGGGAATCAAACCCTGTTCCTCCAGATTAGAATGCACCTGCTCTTAACCACTACGCCACATTGAAAGTGATGCTGTTTCAGGGTGGGGGATAATCCACCCCAAAACAGCATCACTTTCAATTTTGTTTAACTGGGGACCCCAGATTCTCCCTTTAAGGTGGATTTGAAAGGAGAATTTGGGCTCTCTAGTTTAAACACCATTGAAAGTGATGCTGTTTGGGGGTGGATTCTAGCATTACAGCGGTTACAGCTGCTTTTATAAGCGCTAGGCCGGGGGGGGCTTGGGGAGGTGTGGCCATGCCCTAGAGGCGGGTGGGGGTCTGGCCCCACCCCTGAACCCCCCCATAAAAAATCTATACCTACGTCCCTGAGTGGAGGTGTTATATAGAAGAATCAGATAATGCCTTAAAAGTTCCTCCCACCAAAAACAAGACCCTGACCATAGATAGCTAGCATCTCAGGTTGAAGGCCATGCTAGTATTCCATAAAGGGGATTTTTTTGCCTCAAAAATAGCTAGACTAAAACTTTATGGAAATAATAGAAGAGAAATTTCCCTTCTTGGTATGTTTGGTTGGGGAAACAACACTTCTGGAAGTGAGGCATCAGTAACTTCAGAATGCCAGTGTACCATTGCCTGAAACATTTTGCCATGCAGATAGAAAAAGATTTTGCCATGCAGATAGTGTTTCCCAGTGTTTCCTTATGTAGTGTCCTTATGTAGACTCCCTGGAAATTGCTGGGATATGCAAATATTCCCTCCCTGCCACTCGAGCAGTAACTTTATTATTTTTTTTTTAACAAAGAGAATTTCATTTGATTCAGCATCCAGCTTTCAGCAAAAGCCCTTCCTCGGGCTGGGCTGGCTGCAGACGATCCATTAAGGATGAAAATCCAACGCAGTCGGCATTTCCCTAATGTTTCAGTTGCTCTGCTTTGCTCTACCTGCCCCCTTCCCTTTAACTGCGCTTTGGGCATCTTTCAAGTCCCTCAGCAAATATATTCAATTGCCTGGCTTTCCCGTAAGTAGCTGGCGCGGTTCTCAGACAGAGGTGGGGGGTGGGGAGAGGAGTGACACACAGACATGGGGAGGGTGGCTGGAACGCTGAGAGAATGCCTGATCCAAATAATGTCTGTCATTGAATTTCTGTCCTCCCTGATGGAGCCGTAGATTCTAAGCCTGATTTGTCATCGTCGTCCTCAGGCTGACCTTGCCGGGGAGGGTCAGCAAAAACAGGCCAACCCATCACCAGAATTAGGAAGGACAGCTTTGCTGTATTGCTGGCTGGAAAATGGTACAGAGAGACTGGCTCTCTGCATCCTATGTCTCAGTCTCAGACATCCTGCCAAGAGTGTCTCTAAATGGTAATTTCTTTTTCTGAAACAGCTAAACAGGACTGAAAGTGGATCTGCATACTATATATAGCCCCATAATTATTTAAAACGTGCTGTTTTGTTTCCCAAGTGCAGCCACCGGTGCTGCTTTGTGCATTAGGAGAGGGTGGCTGTTTCTTCCCTAAGAGGTGAGGGTGGTAGTGGCATTTTTTAAAATGGGAAAGTGGCACGGGGGAAAGAGTTTAAAAGTCCTTTCCCCAACCTCCCCCTCTTCTTGAAATAACAATGTTGGTAAGAGCATTTTGGAAAGAGAAAGTATTTTATAATAATCATGGAACTGTAATGTGGTGGGAGTGACAGCAGCATTGCAATTTTGCTGTGTGTAATGTATTCCACTGTAGGCACAGAGCCAGCTTAAAGGATTTTTCAATTCTTATAAGTAACCTATAAGTAAGAGTGAAACCCCCCATTAGCTCCTTTTTCCTATAATGGGGTGCTGGCAACCATAAAGCTGCTAAACAAGAGTACATGCAGGCCTTTTTACTTATTGTTCTTTTCCTGTTGCTAATCAGATTTGTAACAACCCTGAAGAATGCCCCTTGTTCTCACTTCTACATGGGAATGTAAGAAATTGTGAACTATGTTGTTTTCGAGGCCTTGCTGACTCCACTGGTACCTTGAGTCTGCCCTTTTTCTGATACAAAGCAGGAACGTGGCAAAATGTTTAGGCTCTTTGTCTAGAAAATAGGGCAGCAAAGAACAATACTGATAAGGTGAGGCTGGGCCTTAGTTCGCAAGACGTCAAAGGGTGAAATAATGACATCTCCCAATCAGGGCATTAGTATGTCCAAAATGTTTTGGGGAAGGGGATGATCTCCTCCTTTTCAAATGATTGATTGATGATGATTGTACTTTGGGGTGTATTCGTTCTAATGCTGTTCTGATGTAACCTATAAAAATAAGTGACCGTAGCCATTTTGGTGTGGCTCCTCTGATGCTAGCTTGCCCATATGTTGGCTTGAATAAAATACTTCTTTGATTTTATTCAGTATCGGCTTGAGCTTTTTGGGCTTAATTTTCTTAATTCGTTACCCCACGGTAACATCACTGTGCTGGAAAATGGCAGAAATGCCCCAACCTCATTTTAATTCATGGTCTAAATTATGTGATGTTCAAAAACTCTCTGTAGCTTTGCTTGTCTTTATTTTTTGATCCTGGTATCACTGCTTGCAGTCTTTGTTTCCTGAGTGCTATCCTCTTCAGGTCTTGTACTGCCCAATCCTATGTGTGTCTACTCAAGATGCAATTCCCATTGTGTTCAGTGGAGATCTCTGAACATTGTGGCACTTACACCCAAGAAAGTGTGCAGAAGATTGAAGTCTTTCTCCCTAACCGAACTCTCCTCTCCAGGATTTATATGACTGTACATGAGTCAGTGTAGTCTTGTGGTTATAGAGTTGAACTAGGATCATGGAAACTTAGCTTCAAATCTCACATTCTGCCATAGAAGCTTGCTGGGTAATTTTGATCCAGTCACAGTATACCCTCAGCGCTATGCGAGCAGCTTTGGGTCTCCACCAGGAAGGACAACGGGAAATAAATGAAGCTAAATAAAGCCATCTTGTCTGACGGACTCCTATGCCTGAAACTCCCTTCTAGAAGGCCTTCCCAGAATCCCATTTCCTTCATCCACCAAACCCACCTGAAAAAGTCCATAAGTACAATGTAGCGATGAGAATGTCAAACAAGGATTCGGGAGAGCCACATTCGAATTCCAGCTCTGCAGTGGAAGCTTGTTGGATGACCTTGGGACACATATTTTCTCTCAGTCAGACCTATCTTACAGAGTTGTTGTGATGATAAAAGAAATGTGTGTACACCACTCTAAGCTCCTTGGTGGAAGGGAAAGTTATAAACATACTAAATAGAAGCATCTTTTATATAAAGCTGTTGGCTTAGGCCGTTTCCGCACGGCCTTTTTATGGCGCCCTGGGGACGGGAAAAACGCAGTCCCCAGGGAGCCATTTGCACAGGTGGCGCTGCTGCAACGCAGCAGCGCCGACCTGACTGCGCTCCCCCTCCCCCAGGGCGGCGTCAGGCTGCCCTAAAAAACAACCCTTTAAAGGGTTGTTTTTGCCGCAACAGCGTGTTCCCCGCGGCGCGGTGCAAACAGCACCGCCGGGAACACCCTAACCCTAACCCCTGGTTGGAGGGCAGCGTGGGCGGGGCTTCGGAGGCCAGCAGGCCGACGACGGGGACAAGGTGAGCGGGACAGGGAAGGGGGCAGAGGCGGCTTCATGCGGAGCCGCCTGCCATCCGCCGGCCTCTCCTGAGGCCGGCCGCACGCTTGCGTGCGAACGGCCTCCGCCTCCACGCCGGCAGAATTCTTGCCGGTGTGGAGGCGCCTGGGGGGCCGTGCGGAAACGGCCTTAATCTTTTAGTCTTCACTGGCTACAGAAACTAAGCCTAAATACAAGTGCATTGATCTGTTGCCATTATTTTCCTTCTCTCCTTTTTGCCCTCCTTTTCCGCATCCTGACAGTAAGAAGTTTGGAACTTATATTACCTTATAAAGTACTCTCTGGCTCATTCCGCACATGCAGAATAATGCACTTTCAGACTGTTTTCAGTGCTCTTTGAAGCTGCGCGGAATGGCAAAATCCACTTGCAAACAGTTGTGAAAGTGGCTTGAAAACGCATTCTTTTGCGTGTGCGGAAGGGGCCTATATGTTGGGATAATGCTGTAGAATCAATCACTTCCAATTCAATTCATTTATACAGCCTAGACCAGAATTTTTTTCAAAAAATTACATCTGCATAACATCACAGCATATAAACCAAGGAGCAATAATTACAAAATGTTATACTGTCAACATGACGATATTAAGATGGATAAAACCTTGGCAAGTAAAAACTTTCACATTGTTTTATCAAAATACAAGCGCACAGCATTTTGCCACAACAAGAAATACATTTGGGAACAAGTACAGCTAGAAATTTTTGAAATTATGTCTGGAAACCAAATATGGCAAGACAAACAGACTGAGATGACGAAGATGTGAGCTGGCTTTGCGGATTGGATGGGAGAAGTCGGAGTCACAGAAGAAAGATGGGTGAAGAGGCTAGAAAGGACGAACCTGCTGCTGCTTGCTTAAGAAATGAAGAAGAAACTACTCCTGAGGGGGAGGGAAAAGGGGGGGGAAATGTATAGTTTGGATAAAATATAAAGTTTTGTATGTGTAAGTATGGAACCAGTCTGATTAGAGTCATTATACCAATTAAAAAAATTATTAAAAAAATTTTTTTTTGCCACAACTTATGTAATGTTGGGGTCTCTGTCTTCAAGCAAGACTTTTACATGGAAGGAATCCGTTTCAACTGCACCTGTACGTGTGAACCGGATAAACAAAGGAGAAATTAGAGAGAACAATCACTTGTAGAAGAAGAAGAAGAAGAAGAGTTTGGATTTATATCCCCCCTTTCTCTCCTGCAGGAGACTCAAAGGGGCTGACAATCTCCTTGCCCTTCCCCCCTCACAACAAACACCCTGTGAGGTGGGTGGGAGACTGGAGAGAGCCTCCTGAGAAGCTGTGATTCGAAGCCCAAGGTCACCCAGCTGGCGTGTGTGGGAGTGCACAGGCTAATCTGAATTCCCCAGATAAGCCTCCACAGCTCAGGCGGCAGAGCTGGGAATCAAACCCGGTTCCTCCAGATTAGATACATGAGCTCTTAACCTCCTGGTTTTCCTTGGCAGAACTAGGGCAAAATCTCAGAATACTTTCTGGGGGTGAAAGGGCAGAACCAAATGAGTTCGTTCAGCTCCATCTCGCCCTCCCCCCAAGCTTATCCTTAACTACTCTTTGCTGGCGCTCCAGCCACTGTCTTTTCTTTATCGTCTTTATAGCACCTTCCAAGGCGCCAAGGGCTCTACAGTAATTGCTTGACTGATCTTCATGCTAATAGGTCATTCCTATTGTCTATTTTTGAGATGAGGGACTGAAGCTGCAAAAGAAAATGAGAACAGCTTGCCAAAAGCATGGGCCAAATGGTCATCACCGCTACAGCGGAAGCACAAAGCCAAATCTCCCAGTTGCTCTGATATTCACTAACGGTCTCCAACTTCCTTTTGCTCCTGTGGTTTTGTTTGCTCCTGTGAGTGTGTTTGTGTGTAAACAGAACCCAGAAATCCTAGGCAATGTGTTGATAAACCAGAAAACACCCAAATTTGGCCCCTTCTGCACATGCAGAATAATGCACTTTCAATCCACTTTGACAATTGTTTGCACGTGGATTTTGCTATTCCACACAGTAAAATACAGCTGCACAGTGCATTGAAAGTGGATTGAAAGTGCATTATTCTGCATGTGTGGAAGGGGCCAAAGTAAGAACAAGGCAGGATGATATCTTTATTCGGATCCTTTAAAATATTACACACTAGTGAACCAGCTTTTGCAAAAAAACTTTCTATTGGGTTGAAGGAGAGAAAGAAAGGTAGACCATCAGCACAATCTTAAACAGCGATGCCCTTCTAGGTCCATTGACTTCAATGAGAAGGGTGTAACTCTGTTTAACACTGCGCAGCATCAGTCTTGAAGTGGAACATAGGCGATGTCATTCATGCTTACAGGTTAGATCGTGACCAATGGAAAACAAGATCAGCCTGATTGCTGATTCCATCCATTTTTGGGCAATGCTGGCCCTCCTGGCCTTTGGGTTGGGCGCCATCTGTGCATGCGTCTGTGCATGTATTTTTATCTGTAATTTTTGGAATTGCTGCTATAATGTATTTTAATGTATTTTAATGTTTTATCGCTATATTGTATTTATGAGACCTTATATTGTATCTGTTTTATGTCTCATTGTACGTCGCCCTGAGCCCTTCGGGGGTTGGGCGGTTTATCAAGCCTAATAAATAATAATAATAATCTCAGGCTGCACAAACGACTACTGGGGAAAAGATGCTCTCTGCTGAAAAATATAAACGCCAGCAATAATTTGGAACTCTCTCCAAACTGAATTGTAACACATGAATATTTTCTAAGGCAATATGCACAGAAGAAATGAGGGTGGGGGGAGCCTTAGAATCTAGAAACACAATCTAGGCACCCTGGGACCATTCCCCACAGCCTCTGATGACTGCACAGTAGGTTTTGGTGCGTGAAACAGATATTATTTCAGAGGAGCAGCAGTGGCATAGGAGGTTAAGAGCTCATGTATCTAATCTGGAGGAACTGGGTTTGATTCCCAGCTCTGCTGCCTGAGCTGTGGAGGCTTATCTGGGGAATTCAGGTTAGCCTGTGCACTCCCACACACGCCAGCTGGGTGACCTTGGGCTAGTCACAGCTTCTCAGAGCTCTCTCAGCCCCACCTACCTCACAGGGTGTTTGTTGTGAGGGGGGAAGGGCAAGGAGGTTGTAAGCCCCTTTGAGTCTCCTACAGGAGAGAAAGAGATATAAATCCAAACTCTTCTTCTACTCTTCTAATTGCATGTTACCAACCATTTAAATTGCTGTCCTCAGTGGTTCGTCATGGTACGGCAAGCCATGCCAGTCCAACAGACCAGTTTCTTCCCTGGTACTGTGAACATCCTAAGAGAAGAATTTGCACTGGCAAGGATGCAACCACCCCTAGCCATGTGGCAATCCACGCTAAAAACCTTCCACACGAGAAGAGAAACAGCTCTGATCAGAAGCCACCTTCCCAAATAGCTGGCTAGTCACAAACCCTGGGGGAATTCTCATCACCCGATTAGATAAACTGCCCCGGAGGTTCCACCTGCTCAATCTCAAACGGGAATTAGAACTGGAACAATTGTGAGGGTAAAGGTTTTATTTTCTGCTTGCCTCTTAACCTGTAGCTGGCTGGCTCTCTGGCTTCAGCCCTTCCTGCTAATAAAGGATCATATCTCTCAGGGCTGATGGGTTCCTGCCCCCCTTCCCCCAAACTCCATTAATCCTTAATGGCCACAGGGATCTGCGGAAAAAACACTGCCAATATGATTACCCTGCTTCTGTGCTACGCTTGCCCCGAGAAGGCATCTTCCTGCCATCAACCCAGTCAGGACATTACCTGTAATTTCTGTATCACTTTTACTGCTTGACACCACTTTGTCTTCATCATCCTCATAAAGAGGGCATCTGTACTCCGAATATCAGTCATTAACGATGGGGGGTGGAGTGGAGAGTGACGCATAAATAAATAATTGACTAGTCAGCGGTGGGTAATTTCGACCGCTGAAATTATTATTACTTGTAGCATCGATGCAGTTAACTCAATCTCAGTGCTGCTTGGTCATTAGCTTAGAGCCCCTACATCTATTTGAAGTTGCAATAAAGAGGTATTTTCACTTCCTCTTCCACACTGATGGAATAGGTTGCCCCTAGAGGTTTGCCAAAATCCTAACCTGAGTACATTTTAGAAACAGTACAGGATCTTTTTGCATCTGCAAGGTCTTGAAAATCCAAACAAATGTTTATCACTCCTACCAAACCTCAGTGTACCAAGTTCTTTGTCATTTCTAATTTGAACTGGGCTTTAAAAAAAGACAGAAACTTGAACCAGCATGGTGTGGTGGTTAAGAGCAGGTGGACTCTAATCTGGAGAACTGGGTTTGATTCCCCTCTCCTCCACCTGAGTGGCAGACTCTTATCTGATAAACTGGATTTGTTTCCCCTCTCCTACACACAAAGCCTGCTGGGTTACCTTGGGCTAGTCACAATTCTCTCAGAACTCTCTCAGCCCCATCTACCTCACAAGGTGTCTGTTGTGTGGGGAGAGGAAGGGAAGGAGTTTGTAAGCCACTTTAAGACTCCTTGCAGTGGAGAAAGGCAGGTTATAAACCCAAACTCTTCTTCTTCTTCACATGGGTCCTAGGACCCCTCTGACAAATTCTCTGAGAGTGTAAAGGGACTGCAGCTAAAATCCATACCCCTTGATATGGAGGCTTGGTGGGTACAGATCTCCTAGACTTCCTGCCATTGCACCTGAGAAAGAAGAGTTTTTTAAAAGGAGCTTGGCATATTTTAGGCATTCAGAAGAAACGCAACCATACATGCACAAGCACAGTGTGCAAGTCATAGCAATATCCCGTAGAAGCAGTAGCGTAGTGGTTAAGAGCAGGTGCATTCTAATCTGGAGGAACCGGGTTTGATTCCCCGCTCTGCCGCCTGAGCTGTGGAGGCTTATCTGGGGAACTAGATTAGCCTGTGCACTCCCACACACTGGGTGACTTTGGGCTACTCACGGCTTTTTGGAGCTCTCTCAGCCCCACCCACCTGACAAGGTGTTTGTTGTGAGGGGGGAAGGGAAAGGAGATTGTCAGCCCCTTTGGATCTCCTGTAGGAAAGAAAGGGGGATATAAATCCAAACTCTTCTTCTAGAACCCACTCCTAAATGCATACACAACAAATGGACATTTGTGACACAAATTGTAAGCCGCTTTGAGACTCCTTACAGTTCAGAAAAGCAGGGTATAAATCCAAACTCCCCCTCTTCCTCATCTAGAGTTGCCCATATGGCCAAGTGCACATTGTATAATTCAATGTCAGCATAGAATTTGGTACTGGATAAAAAAAAAATCAAATAGACTGAGAGAATTTCAGCTTGTCTTCGGAAAGCAAACAGTTCTTAGCTTTTTTGGCTATGGAGTTAGGTTTCTAACAGCATCATCCTAAGTACTGTTATACCCCTCTAATAACCCCATTGATTTCAACGGAATTAGGAGGCTGCAGCTGGGTTGAGGACATTGGTGGCACGCAAGCAAAGCCTGGTGAAATTTCAGAAGCCGAAAGAGCAGCAGTGGCATAGTGGTTAAGAGCAGGTGCATTCTAATCTGGAGGAACCGGGTTTGATTCCCCGCTCTGCCACTTGAGCTGTGGAGGCTTATCTGGGGAATTCAGATTAGCCTGTGCACTCCCACACACGCCAGCTGGGTGACCTTGGGCTAGTCACAGTTCTTCTGAGCTCTCTCAGCCCCACCCACCTCACAGGGTGTTTGTTGTGAGGGGGGAAGGGCAAGGAGATTGTAAGCCCCTTTGGGTCTCCTACAGGAGAGAAAGGGGGATATAAATCCAAACTCTTCTTCTCTTCTTCAGCGTTAGTTTGTCCAGCAGTCTGAGACTGGAGCTCTGCTACCCTGCAGACTCCTGATTCCTCTTCAAGACAAGCCAAGAGATTAAATTAAGCAAGGCCAGCAAATATAGGCAAATTTGCTTAACATTTCAGTTCATACACATCATGCTGCTCAGTTTTCCTGGCACAGAATTTTTGGCATTTCGTAGCGCAGCGCATATGTAGCTGAGCCTGCAGATGGACGGAGATGAGAACTTCAGTCTTCCAAAGCCATGCGCGTCGCTGTCTTCTGCATCATACAAAATGCCTCTGACAAAACGCGCAGTTCCTGTAAGTTCCAGCTTTTACTGTTTTGCTCTGTGTCTGCATGGCCTTATGAAAACAGGCATCTGCATTTTCCAAACCTAATAATGGTTCCTGGCATTAATAGCTCTGATATCGGCAGTCTCCGTAGGTAGCAAAGAACTGTTTAACCCCCTCAGGCGGTTTGCTTCCTGGGAGTCAGCATGGTGTAGTGGTTATGAGCAGCAGACTCTAATCCAGGGGTCTGCAACCTGCGGCTCTCCAGATGTTCATGGACTACAAATCCCATCAGCCCCTGCCAGCATGGCCCATGCTGGCAGGGGCTGATGGGATCTGTAGTCCATGAACATCTGGAGAGCCGCAGGTTGTAGATCCCTGCTCTAATCTGAAGAACCAGTTTGATTCCACACTCCTCCACATGAATGCATACGCTGCTGAACTATGTTCATTTCCCCACTCCTGCACATGAAGCCTGCTGGGTGACCTTGGGCTAGTGACACAATTCTCTCAGAACGCTCTTAGCCCCACTTATCTCATAAAGTGTCTATTATGGGGGGGGAGGAAGGGAAGGAATTTGTAAGCAGCTTTGAGACTCCTTATGGTGGAGAAAAGTGGGGTATAAATCCAAACTTTTCTTCTGCTGTTGCTGCTGGAAGTGCCCTTCAGGAGGTAGATATACTAGCATCTACTTTGCCATGCACCAAGAGATTTCTAGCACCTCGCCCTTTTTATCAGCAAAGACATATCAGACAAAAATCTCTAATACTTCTCGCTCACTCCTCACTGGACCTAGAATAATTCGGCATTCACAACTGTGGCTTGGATTCACTGGAGACAGAAGGGGGTTCTGTTTGCCCAGTGCCACGTTTTCATTTCCCGTCTCCTGCACCCTAAACGCTGCTCCTGTGGCACTGGGGACTCACTGCAACAGCTTGAGGGGGAACAAACTGCAGAAGTCATTCATGGGATCCAAGCCAAAGTCTGCAGCTTGATTTGTACCTTCCAGGCCTAAAAGAGTTTAAATGCACAGCGAGAGCGATCACGAACCCCCCCCCCCCCAAATGTTTCTCAATGGCAGTGGTTCACAAGTTCAGCTTTGAGTCTGTCATTGACCAGGCATTGCTCCATGACATTGCCTGTGTGAAATAAAAGCTCTCTGAATCTTTTGGGAAGATTCCCCCTTGTGTGACGCATGCTCCAGCAAAGGGTCACTGTTTAATGATGACGTACCCAACAGTCCGTCCTGCTAAGTTTAGCTTTGCACACTGTAATTTGCCCGTGTGGGTATATAGTGCTGTCAAGTTGTGGTCGACTTCTGGTTACCTGACCACAAGCGAGAAGCTGAGGAGGTTTGCTATTGCCTTCCTCTGCAGAGCCTTCCTTGGTGGCCTCCCTTCCAAGCGCTTTGCTTCCGAGAACTGACAAGATGATGAAGAAGAAGAGTTTGGATTTATACCCCCCTTTCTCTCCTGTAGGAGACTCAAAGGGGCTTACAATCTCCTTGCCCTTCCCCGCTCACAACCAACACCCTGTGAGGTGGGTGAGGCTGAGAGCTCTGTAGAGCTGTGACTAGCCCAAGGTCACCCAGTTGGCGTGTGTTGGAGTGCACAGGCTAATCTAGTTCCCCAGATAAGCCTCCACAGCTCAAGTGGTAGTGGGGAATCAAACCCTGTTCTCCAGATTAGAGTGCACCTGCTCTTAACCACTACTGCTCTCGGGCTACCTTCCCTCCCATGAACATGTAACCCCCATGCTCAGAATGGGTTGACCCAGAAAGGGGTGGAGACTCAAAAGCAGAAGGCTGCAGAGCTCATGTAGTTTGGTGGAGACAAGGCTGCCAGACTCAGACCTTGATTGGTATAAGCCCTTAACACCTTGTTAAGGGTTTTTTTTATGTTTGTAATGGGTGAGAGTTCTCCTGGAAACCTTCATCATGTTGAATCCTGTTCACCAAGCCCTTGGAGTCTTCAGGAGCCAACCCACTTGCAAAGAAGAATTGGACTTGGCAATATCAGAAGACTGTAACTAGAAGGACTTGAAGTGAAACCTGAACAGGACCTTGAAGTGTGATGTTAAATGTTGATATTATATGTTAAGAAAGTAAACCATTTTGTTTTTAAAAATTGTTGTTGCAAACTCATTCCAAGTTCTGCCCCACAGATAGAGGTTACAAACAGAACAGACTTCTCTAATGGAAAATGAACAAAACCTGCATGTAAACTATCACACGTGTACTTGCAGCAGACAGCAAGGATTTCAGACTGGTCTTACTTGTTTTGGTCCTTTCATGGGATTCATGCACTGAATCTTCCTACGCTGAAGCGCACTTCTGTGCAGGCCAGTAGTTGGCACTTGAGGGGGATCTTTGCCACTCCATGACAGAGAAAAAGGAATTAGAGCATGAAGCAGAGAGATGCGGGGAGTGGGATCACAGAAGGACAGGCTGGGCTCTAATGATTTATGTATCAGGTTGGACCAAATTATTTTGCCACGTGATGCGGCTTCTGAAGAAGAAAGCGTTCCAGAGAGCAAGATGTGCTCTTGTTGTGGTTCTCCCTCTTCTTCCACCCACATCTTCCAACTAGAGAAACCCAAGATGACAACAGAGCAGCTGCACAGCGCAGTCGGCAGAAGATTCACAGCTGACACAGAACAAATTCCCAAAACACAGTGAACATTGACTAACAGTGCAATTGTAACAAGAGTTACTTCAGTCGAAGACACAGGCTGAGCCTGGAGTCTCTCTTTAGGATTGTGCTAGCTAGAACAAAACAAATACATGTCTCCTTCATGCCTAAATTCCCAATGCATTTCTGGGCTGAAATCGAGGTGTTGACATGAATGTGCAAAGCCCCAAACAGCTTGGGCCCTGCCTACCTAAAGAAAAGCCTAAATCCATATGTACCTGCCCAGGCATTGAGGTCAAGGGGGAGGCTGTCCTTCTGGTACACCCCCCCCCCCCGCCAAGATATGAAGGGGGTGTGTGAGAGGGCTTTCTCTGTGATTACCCCAGGTTTTGGAATAACCTTCCCTCAGAGGTTTGCTGGGCACCTATCCTTTATGGGTTTAGGCACCTAGCAAAGACTTTCCTGTTCACCCAGGCATTTGGCTAGTCTCTCCGGATGACCCCTCTACTATGCTGCTTGGTTGGTTGGGTGGGTGGGGGTGCGGGTTAGGATTTAAAAACGGTATGCTGTAGTGTTTTTAGGGGATGGTTTTATGTATGGGGGTGTTTTAACGTTCGAGCCGCCTAGAGATCTTGCATACAGGTGGGGTAGAAATGTAATAAATAGGTCAAGCTCCTTCTAAAAAACCACCCCTTCTTCTTTCTTCGGTGCAATGGCAGGAGGTCTAGCAGACCTGTCCACCCAAACCTCCAGTTCCCCTCAAGGCCATCTTAACAAGATCATAGCCCCACCCCACCCCCCGGGCAAAGTAGTATGTGAGATACGCCTTTTCCCATTGCAGATCTCTACAGTGTAGCATAATATTTATTCATTTATTGACAGCAAGTCACTGTCACATCATGTATAGATGAGCATGTGGGGGCCCTATGCTCGAGCCCACGCGTTCCCATAACCCCTCCAACCTGGGCCGCGGCGTCCAGCAGCCCCCAGTCGATGCCCCCCCCCCCCGCAAAGAACCGCTCAGCCCTCAGCTAACCCGCAGGCTCCATTCCCCTCCCCCTTGGCAAAGGCCTCTCCTTGCCTCGCCCCTCGGACCGCCCGGGCTTGGGTGGTTCCCTCTCCCCGCCGGCGGGGCTGCAATGCGGGGCTCTGGGCGGCATCCAAGACGGGCGGAGCCTGCGGTGGCCCCTCCCCGCCCGTCTGGGGCGCCTATAAAGCCGCCTCGCCCGCCCCCCGCGAGCCTTCCTTCCTCTGCTCCTTCTCTCCTCGCCGCGCTCCTCGTGCCTCTTTGCGCAGCCATGAGCTACTCCAGCGGCAGCCGCGCCACCTCCTACCGCCGCGCCTTCGGGCCGTCGCCGATGCTGTCGCCGGTGTCCTACTCGTCCGCCCGCTTCGCCTCCTCCTCGTCGTCGGCCGCGCGGCTGCTGAGCGCGCCCTCGCCCGGGGCCTCCTCGGCGCGCTCTTACCGCGGGGGCGCCGCGCTCTTGCGCTCCAGCACGCCGGCGCGCGTCTACGGCGCCGAGAAGCTGGACTTCTCGGTGGCCGAGGCGCTGAACCAGGAGTTCCTGGCCACGCGCAGCAACGAGAAGCAGGAGCTGCAGGAGCTGAACGACCGCTTCGCCAGCTTCATCGAGAAGGTGCGCTACCTGGAGACGCAGAACGCCGCCCTGCGCGCCGAGCTGGGCCAGGCCCGCGCCAAGGAGCCCGTCCGCGCCGGGGACCTATGCCAGGGGGAGCTGCGCGAGCTGCGCGCCCAGGTGGAGGCGCTGGGCAGGGACCGCGACCGCCTGCAGGTCGACAGGGACAACCTGGCCGAGGACCTGGCCGCACTCAAGCACAGGTGAGCGCAGGGGAGGGGGTGGGGCTGCCTGGTGTCCCCTGCAGGTAGTGGGTGGGCAGTGCCACATTTGGATGATCAGGGGTCCTAGGCTGGTCAGCTTGTGAGCCCCCCTCCCCCCACCTAGTGCCCCTCTGCAGGTTGGCAGCCTGGGACTTGGATGAGCAGAGGTCCTAGGCTGGTCTGCTTGTGAACCCCCCCCCCCCCCCCAATCCCACACCTGCACCACTGGGATCCACTTCAGTGAAGTCCTGACAAAGTCAGCACAGAAAGCAATGCTGGTGACGAGTTATTGGCTTTAAGATAGTATTATTCTGAAATGGAGTGCAAGGAAAATCCCTGCAGGGTTGTTTGGAGACTGCAGTGCGTTATGGCAGTGTAACCGACGCCAATGGAGATTGATAACACCAAGGATGAGAAGGGTACAACAGCTTGTATAAGAAAGGTTTATGACAGTGTCAAAAAATATGATAATTATAAAAAATATCAAAATATTATAAAATATTATACAGGAGCAGCAGTGGCGTAGGAGGTTAAGAGCTCATGTATCTAATCTGGAGGAACCGGGTTTGATTCCCAGTTCTGCCGCCTGAGCTATGGAGGCTGATCTGGGGAATTCAGATTAGGCCGTGCACTCCCACACATGCCAGCTGGGTGACCCTGGGCTAGTCACAGCTCTTCTGAGCTCTCTCAGCCCCACCTACCTCGCAGGGTGTTTGTTGTGAGGGGGGAAGGGCAAGGAGATTGTCAGCCCCTTTGAGTCTCCTACAGGACAGAAAGGGGGGATATAAATACAAACTCTTCTTCTTCTAAACTGAGGACCTCTGAGGGCCACACCCCCACCCGCCCCTAGAGCATGGCCACTCTTCTCCAAGCCCCGCCCCTGGCCCAGTGCTTATAAAAGCAGCTCTCCAAGGTCAGGGATGGCAGACTCCCCTGCCCTGTCCTCCCCACTGGGTAGAGGCATAGAGGGAAAATGGAGCCTGGTGCAAAATCTGAGTTGCCCCCCCCCCCCCCGCCGCCGCCGCCGCCGCCGCCGCCGCCGCCACTGTGATGCTGGAATCCACCCCGAAACAGCATCACTTTCAATGGTGTTTAAACTAGTGAGCCCAAATTCTCCTTTTAAATCCACCTTAAAGGGAGAATCTGGGGTCCTTAGGTAAACAACATTGAAAGTGATGCTGTTTTGGGGTGAATTATCCCCCACCCTGAAACAGCATCACTTTCAATGTGGCGTAGTGGTTAAGAGCAGGTGCATTCTAATCTGGAGGAACCGGGTTTGATTCCCTGCTCTGCCACTTGAGCTGTGGAGGCTTATCTGGGGAATTCAGATTAGCCTGTGCACTCCCACACATGCCAGCTGGGTGACCTTGGGCTAGTCACAGCTTTTCGGAGCTCTCTCAGCCCCACCTACCTCATATGGTGTTTGTTGTGAGGGGGAAGGGCAAGGAGATTGTAAGCCCCTTTGAGTCTCCTGCAGGAGAGAAAGGGGGGGTATAAATCCAAACTCTTCTTCTTCTAAACTGAGGACCTCAGATTCTCCCTTTAAATCCATGCTGAAGGGGGTGGATTTAAAAGGAGAATCTGGGGAAATTTGAGGGGTGCCTGCTGTCAGGGGTGTAATGGTTAAGCTAGAAGCACCAAACTTTCAGGGTATCTTTAGGAGTCTCGCCTAATGAAACCACCCAGGTTTGGTGAAGTTTGGTTCAGGGGGTCCAAAGTTATGGACCCTCAAAAGTGTAGCCCCCATCTTCTATTAGCTCCCATTGGAAACAATGGAGGATGGGGGCACTCCCTTTGGGAGTCCATAACTTTGGACCCCCTGAACCAAACCTCACCAAACCCAGGTAGTATCATCAGGAGAGTCCCCCAAACAATCCCTGAAAGTTTGGTGCTGCTAGCCCAAACAATGCGCCCCCTGCAGGCCAAAAACCAAAAAAGCACTAAAATGTTTTAAAAACCCACAAACGGAGGGGCGGAGCTTCAGACATGAATGGGTGGGGTCAAACCCGAGAACCCCCCCCCTCCTACGTCCATGGGGGTTAGGGTTCTGCTTCCACCGTTTGGCTGTTTGGACTCTAGTATGCAGAAATGGGGAGGAAGATCTGGTGGGGTGGGGAATAGTGGCTGGAATGAACCACCAGACTGAATCAACTTTGGTTTCTGCCTTAGGGCTCTGTGGAGGGTGGAGAGTTAGGAAGCCTATCTGATCTGGGCTCAGCCCCTGGCTGTTTGAGCTGAGTGCCAGAGTTTCCAGTTTCTGGAAACAAGTGGAATAATCATGAAGAGGGCATCTCTGAGCATATGGCGAGTACACAGTAGCATCAACCAATAGTTTTGTGTCAGTCTGGCAGTAGGTGAGAGAGGGCTTCCAGACATGCTTGATCACTAGTCGCTTTTAGACACCGGACTACTGTTGTCCCTGGGAGAAGACTTTTAACTGTTCACAGTAGAGCATCAAGGTTCCTGAATTGGGGAGAGGATTAGATCTCATGGGTTCATGTGGGGTTTAGGTGGTGGGTGCTTCAGAGCTGGGAACTGAACCCAAAAGAGAGTCGCACATGGATGACTGATTACCCAGAACCCATGTGAATTCTAGCTCTAACCCAGAGCAGTAGAGAAGGAATAATCCAGTGATGAGCACAAGAGAAGTGTCAGGGTGTATTTCAAAATGTAATTTCTTCCTTTGCTGGTATCTTCAGAGGTGAAGTGCACACTTCTCTCTCTGGTACACCTCTGAAGATGCCAGCCACAGATGTAGGCGAAACATTAGGAACAAGATCTACCAGACCAAGGCCACGCAGCCTGGAAAGCCCACAACAATAATTTATCTACATGTGATATGACAATTTGTAAATTAATTCTCCATCACATTGACTAAATAGTCTGATCAGGTCTAATACAAATACTGAATTGCTGCTTAGCAACCAGACCTGTTTTTATTTGGCATTCTAGCCTTCCCTTTAATGAGAGTGAGAATTCAGCCATATAGGCCAGGGTAACTCCTTTACTGAAAAAGGGTTTAATGGTAACCCTCAAATCTGGGTTTCCTTGACTATACCCCCAATGCTGAAAAAGGGATTCCAGGAATTGGAGGCTCAGGGTTAGGATAGTTTTGAGTCCAGCCAGGATTCCTGAAATACGTCCCCAGACTTCAAAGGGTGATTCAGTAGTTTATTTGTGCTCCCACTCTGGATGGAGAATGTGGACAGACAAATGGAAGGGTTTTTCGAAGAGATAGAAAAAGTGCAGAGAAGGGCAACGAGGATGATTGAGGGATTGGAGCACCTTCCTTATGAGGAGAGGCTGCAGTGTTTGGGACTCCTTAGTTTGGAGAGGAGACGTCTGAGGGGGGATATGATTGAAGTCTATACAATTATGCGTGGGGTAGAAAATGTTGACAGAGAGAAATTTTTCTCTCTCTCTCACAATACAAAAACCAGGGGGCATACAATGAAAATGCTGGGGGGAAGAATTAGGACTAATAAAAGGAAACATTTCTTCATGCAACTTGTGATTGGTGTTTGGAATATGATGCCACAGGAAGTGGTGATGACCACTAACCTGGATAGCTTTAAAAGGGGCTTGGACAGATTTATGGAGAAGTCGATCTATGGCTACCAACCTTGATCCTCTTTGATCTGAGATTGCAAATGCCTTAGCAGACCAGGTGCTTGGGAGCAGCAGCAGCAGCAGGCCATTGCTTTCACATCCTGCATGTGAGCTCCCAAAGGCACCTGGTGGGCCACTGCGAGTAGCAGAGTGTTGGACTGGATGGACTCTGGTCTGATCCAGCAGGCTCTTTCTTATGTTCTTAAGGGGTAAATCAGTGTTCTGCTCATGGGCCTGTGGATGGGCAGCTCATATCTGAAATAGGGAATCTACTTTGTGTGCAGCACAGTAAGTAGCGTTTTAATGGCCTGTGTAATGAAAGATGACTTTCAGAACTTGAAGAGGGGTTGATGTGCATGGCAAAGAAATATATTTGCTGATGGATCCTTGAGTGGCCTGTGGGAGACGAAAACCTATAGTTGGAACAGATCTCCTCCAGTGGGATGCTGTGCATGTATAGGAGTGGGGTTCTGCATCCACCATTCGGATGCAGAAGGGTGGGAAGGCATATACAGAAACGGGGAGGAAGATCTGACCCTGTGGGGCGGGGCAGAAAGGAATAATGGCTGGACTGAACCCCCCCAGATGACGTCAGAGAATGACAAGAGAGATTGGTGTCTGATAAAGTTGGACCCTTCTACAGTTCTGTTGCAGCTGTAGGGTGTCTAGATGGGGAAGGGGAAAACAGAGTGATTGTGGGACAGTGTAGCAATAGGGTGTAGCAAGGAAGAACGCTGTACCAAGAATCCCTTTAGTGGAAGGTCTCTGCATGTCACAGAGGTTGTGCAGTCGGCAAACATAGTCACGAAAAGGATATCAAACGGATGCTTGTGATGTGGTCGGGCAGCGCGCTGGTCTTACCAGGTGGTACTTGGGGGGGTCCAGCATGATGCATTATTTTAAAAAAAGGAACAAAACTGTAGGACAGAAAAATGGTGACTGCATTCCCCAAGGCCCTGTGGGGTGGGATTTCTATTTCGGCATCCTGGCATGGCTGAAGCGAGGGGATATGGGGGGGGGGGGGCGGGAGAGAACGAGTACAGACTATTGTAAGGATCCAAAGGCTGGGAGAGAAATGGGCGTGGCCCTTTATGCCTGCAAAATGACAGAACTGCGTCTTCCCCATCCTTTCCTCCTCCTGAGTCAGCCAGGGTAGGATGGATGGAAGGCGGCAGGAGAAGGTATGGTGAGAAGCGGCTTTGAAAACATCTCTTTTCTCCAGGAAAACATTTAACTCTCCACACCCGATAGAAGGTTTTTAATGAAACCAAAGTCTGCAAAGTGCTTCTGGCAAAGCCTTTCCAGAGTTAATTTCTCTCTGTCTCCCCTATCAACCAATTTTTCCATACCCCAGTTAATGTTGTTATTGGTCAACCTCTTGCTTCCCTCCAGTCTTTCTTATCGATACAGGGATGCCCAACTCTGGCACCCCCGATGTTCCTGGACTATGATTCCCATCAGTCACAACACAAGCCTTTATTGGCATATAAAACAGGACAAAATTTTAAAACAAAACAAGGTTAAGAAATGTAGTTAAAACTACTAATTTCCAGTATGAAATTTGCAACAGTTTCACAAAAGAGCACATAAGAGCTGTTCAGGAGATTGGGTATCTTATAACACTCATGCCACTGAGAACATTGCAAGAAAATGGAATTCATGTATTTCATGCGTATCTTATTGTATTCAGGGCATAGAAACAAAGAATGGCCAAGTGTTTCAACCGTAGTCATATCACATGAACAAACTCTTTTAGATTCCCATCAGTCCCTACCAGCATGGCCAATTGACCATACTGGCAGGGGCTGATGGGAATTGTAGTCCATGAACATCTGGGGCACCAGAGTTGGACACCCCTGATCTAATACAAGCAACTCCTCTAGGTGGGGGCTTCCATCACCCCTTCTATATTGTACATAGTGCACATTAAATAAATGCTAGGGAGCTGGAGAAGTTTATTTGATGTAGTGATAATCTGGTAGGAATTAAGGAAGATGCAGGCTGCTGAGGAAAGGATGAAAACACAATTATGTTGTGTGGTTCGCAGCCCAAACAGCTGAATCACTTATAAACGTCTCAGAAGAACAGCAAATTTCTCTATAAGCAAACAGAAAGCAGAGCGGCTTGAAAATAGACTCTCTAGTCTTATATTGCTGGGATTCTCTAACTACAAACATTCAAAACATAACTGAAGACAGTTGTCGTATATATATATACAAAATAAACGCAGCTCAAACAAACTTGAATCTAGGTCCAGATATTGTGTAATTTAGAAATAACGCAAATCACTCCTAAAACGACTGAGGTAATCAGCACCCAGGTAATAGCCTCACCTCAATGGTACTTCCAGGGCTCATGGTGTATGTCTAGTTCTCCCCGTGCACTGCAAGGTTTCAAACAATCCTTCAGCTGTCCCAGTGCTCCAAAGGGACCTCACAGTCTCCTCCCAGACTGCAACCTGCTTGCAAATCTATCTGCACCATGTCATGCAACCAAACCTGAGGGGGCCAAGCTTGGTTCCTGTAATACCTGGGTTCTTTGCTCCAAAACTCCACACCAGCTGAGTTCTCAAGGATTTTTATTGTGAAAATTCAAATCAAAAGAAATAAATAAACTTTAGTTACAGAGATTTCTCAGCTAAGCACGTTCCTTTTAGATTCCCTTTGTCCTCATTCCATGGCCCAGAGATGCTTCTCTGGCCAAATCCCGGGGTAGAATCTACTAGCCTTTGTCTCTCATGGTTCAGGAAAACTCTGTTCCGGCCACGAGGTAATTTAGGCTGCTGTGTTGCTGTCAGTTTTGTCTGGCATAGAAAAGGGGGCATTGGAGTGTGTGAGATAAGTCAGAGCATAATCATAGATAGACGGGGTTACAGCGAGGTCAGTGTGGTCAATGCAACAGTGAACAATCATTAGCCCTGTTTCTTACCTTCTGCTGCTCTCTGGCTCCTGCAGGATGGATGAAGAGATGCACAAGCGCGAAGAAGCGGAAAACAATCTGGTCCTGTTCCGCAAGGTAAGCAGATGGAGCGGAGCAAAAGAAGCATGCTCCCTCGTGCTCCCTTTTTGCTTGTGGATAGGAAGGCTCACCAAACGTTCTCCGGCTTGTATCCTCTTTCACTGTCATGTGGGCAAGCTTTTTTGGTGGGGCCTTGCTCTGCTCCAGCAATTAGCACTGGAGGCTCTGTTAGCACTGTGAAACTCACCTGTTCAGTTCCATTTCAGATAACGTGTGAGCTGTCCATTGTGCTGAATTAAGGCCTCATGCTCCGTCTGCTGCTGCTTCTGCCGACCAGGCTGTTGAAGTGTGGCGGGTGGGCATTTTGCCTGCTTCCCTTGACACATTGTACGTGAAAGAGAAGGGGCTGCTTGTCGCGATTCTGATTCTGGTTCTCCCCTTCCCATGGCATGCTAGGATGTAGACGATGCCACCCTTTCTCGCCTGGAGCTGGAGCGCAAGATTGAGTCCCTTATGGATGAGATTGAATTCCTCAAGAAACTGCATGAAGAGGTAAGGCAATAAAGGTACTAGCATCAAGGGCAGGAGATAATGTCCCCAGTTCCTGGATGTCGATATCCTCCTTTGCCTGGTTGGTGTAGAAAGTCTTGAGAATCTAGCAGAGCGCTCTAAAATTGACCCATCCTATTGGACAGGTGGGACACTTCTGGTTGTTGCTGCCTCCTCTGATTGCTTGAGGCTGGTGGCTGTCTTCTGTATTCACTTGGCAATTACCGCGTGCCTCTCCCAACCCAGCGGCTAGCCATGGTAGTAGCATGCTCCCCAGGGGAGCCTTGGAAGGAGGTAAGGGCTGTAGAAGAAGCAGTGGAATTGGGCCTGCATTAGAAGAAATGTGGTTGGTTGTATTGTCGAAGGCTTTCACAGCCAGATTCAACTGGTTCTGGTGAGTTTTCCGGGCTGTGTGGCTGTGGTCTGGTGGATCTTGTTCGTAACGTTTTGCCTGCATCTGTGGCTGGCACCTTCAGAGGTGTATCACGGAGGGAAGTCTGTTACACACTGTGTCCAGAGAGAAGGAAATGTTGGGGTATATATTGTCCATGTCCCAGGGTGGGGAACCAATTTGTGGATGGGTTTGATAGGGAGGGAGAGATTGTGATGTTGGATCCCATCCAAAGCTCTTTGATTTTTGTGGGCCTGGGTGGGCCAGGCCAGCCTGACCTTGCCAGTTCTTGGAAGCTAAGCAGGATCAGTCATGGTTAGTCTTTGGATGGGAGACCACCAAGGAATTCCAAGGTCACTATGCAGAGGAAGGCAATGGGAAGCAACCTCGGAAAGTCTCTTGCCTTGAAAACCCCAAGGGATCACCATAAGTTGGCTGGGACTTGACAGCACTTTACGCACACACAAGCCATGTGGCTTATGCCCCATCTAGTGGCAAATAACAGCATTGTAGCTACATTCCAAGCTTCAATCTTTGGTGGCGCAACAGAGCAACTTGCATCCATGGGATTATCACTGTAGGTTTGCAAGCCTGATCCAGCTAAGAGATCTTTACATGGAGCCGATTGTCTCTGAAGTTCATTTTCCTTTTTTCTTCGGTCTGCTTGATGTATCTGCTGGTGGTGGGCATATGTCTTGTGATCCTCCTCTTTTGATTGTGGCTTATCTATGGGTGCCGCTATGAACTCCTTGTTTGCTTTTCATGAGCTACTCCAATCATGCTCCATAATATTCTTGTCCGTAGGTACAGTTGGCAGATATGCTAGTGCAGGGGTCTGCAACCTGCAGCTCTCCAGATGTTCATGGACTAGAATTCCCATCAGCCCCTGCCAGCATGGCCAATTGGCCATGCTGGAAGGGAGGTAGTGAAAATTGTAGTCCATGAACATCTGGAGAGCCGCAGGTTGCAGACCCCTGTGCTAGCGGATACGCTCCTTTGTGTTTCATGCACCTTGTTTCATGGGTGTGCTGTCTCATGTATGATTGCCACTAAGCACAATTCACACATGTGACAGCACACCCATAAAACTATGTACGCCCGTGTTGCTTTTGTGGGATGCATTTTTAAAGATGCCTGACTTGTCTTGATGCTTGCAGGAGCTAAACGACATGCAAGTGAGCATGCACAGCCAGCAGCAGGTGCAAGTGGAGGTGGAGCAGGCCAAACCGGACTTGACGGCTGCTCTGCGAGATATCCGCACCCAGTACGAGAGCATCGCTGTCAAGAATCTGCAGGAAGCTGAAGAGTGGTACAAATCCAAGGTGTCTAAATTGGGCACAGCAAGCAGGGCATAAGGGTGGGACGGGACATGCATTCACAGAGAGCAATGTAGAAGAAGAGGAGTTTGGATTTATATCCTACCCTTCTCTCCTGTAAGGAGACTTAATGCGGCTTACAAGTTCCTTTCCCTTCCTCTCCCCACAACAGACACCTTGTGAGGTAGGTGGGGCTGAGAGAGTTCCGAAGAACTGTGACTAGCCCAAGGTCACCCAGCAGGAATGCAGGAGTGCGGAAACACATCTGGTTCACCAGATAAGCCTCTGCCACTCAGGTGGAGGAGTGGGGAATCAAACCCAGTTCTCCAGATTAGAATACACCTGCTCTTAACCACTACACCATGCTGGCTCTCAGTAGTGTAATGGGGAGTGTTGGGTGAGGACCAGAAAGGCCTGAATTGGTTCTGTGTAGTACCATGAAACTCACTGGGGGGCATAGAGTCTCTCAGAGCTAATATGTTTCATAGGGTTTTTGAAAAGATAATTTGAATGGGGGAACCCTGTTTAGATCATTGGAGGAAGGGGAGGATACAAGTGTGATAGGTAGATAGTCAGTGCAAGAGTGGACATAGCCAAAAAAGCAGGAAGTGGTTTCACCCCAGGCCCCAGAGTTACAGGAGTAAGGTTTTGCTGCAGTTTCTCAGAGCTGCTACATCATTATTCCAATTGACCTACAGCTGTTTAGAAACTTTTATGTCAGTATTCCTCTGTTGCTAATACTGGCCTGGCTGCCTTTAAGGGCCATTCAATATATTACATTGGTGTTTGTGTGTACATAACAGATTTCCATGTAAGCTAAAAGAGAGCATGCAGCATATCAGCAGAGTTTAAAGCGGAGTCACTCTGGTAAGATGAGAAGTCTTCTTGCACTCACTGCAACCTCCTAATACTCATGGAAAAGAATATTCTCCACGCAAGACGTTCTTTCCATAGGGAGTCTTTTACTTTAGCAGTTGCAAGGTTACATAAGTCTATGCTATACAAGACTATAATACTATACAGAACTCTTCAGCTATAACAAAGTTACACACACACAGAACTCAGACTATGTCTCAACTATCTGAACTTCGCATAGCATATACAAAGCATACATCCAACTGGATACTTTTCCCCATCCAGGCAACAGCCTCTCATTGGTCTAGAGTTACAGTTGAACTAACCAATCATGTTCAAGGTTAACTGCTCCTTCTTGCCCCTAGACTGACTGTCTCCGGCCTTTGGGGTTGGCAAACTTCTGCTAACTTGAAATGACCCTTTAGTGAACTTTTATCTCTATTTTTATATCATGACACAGCAAACTTTTTTTTTGAGAACCATGCTGATGTAGTTGACAAGGCTAGCCACAGCTCCTTGTTGAATGTACACTTAGTGTGCTGGAAGGTAAGGGCAGGGGATCTGAAGCATGGCAGGCAGAAAACTTGGAACCGCAGCCCTGAACTTTTGTCTTGGGAAGCCAGACACTGTTGTCTGGTGCATTTACCCACCAGATAAGGGTTCCTTGGTGTCCAGCTGTTGTGGCAGCTTCACCATCTGGATGCTGAGTTGGAGGGAAATTCTCTTTCTCCGACACACACATGCACCCCCTTGCAGAACAGCAGCCTCCATGCATGTGTCCAGATGGGAAGATCTGTTTCCAAAATATGCTGAAATTAGTTCTGTAGAAGATTTGTAGGGGAACTGAATGAAACAGAGCTGCTCCCCAAAGCAGATGATAGAAAGTGTGACGACCAAACCACATGCTACAAGCCATTGCGTTTCTCAGTCCTCACGTTTGTCTTGGGCTGCTGTGCTTTTGGGCAGAGAAATGGTGGGAGTGATGTTGTTAAGAATATAAGAATAACCCTGCTGGATCAGACCAAGGTCCATCAAGTCCGGCACTCTGTTCCCACAGTGGCCAACCAGGTGCTTCTGGGAAGCCAACAAATGAGACAACTGCAGCAGTGTTAGTCTGCTTGTGCTGCAGCATTCTCCTGCGTGCCCCTCTGATACTGGAGAGAATGCGTGAGCATCATGACTAATAGCCATTTTGGCTAGTAGCCATGGATAGCACTATCCTTCACGGAATCATTATAGAATCATAGAGTTGGAAGAGACCCCAAGGGCCATCGTCCAGCCCCCTTCATGTCTACTTCCCTCTTAAAGCCTTTCAAGTTGCTGCCCATCACCACATCCTGGGGCAGAGAGTTCCACCGTTTAATTGGGTGCTTTGTGAAAAAATGCTTCCTTCTGTCTCTTGTGAATTTCTCATGCTTCAGTTTCATAAGATGACCCCGTGTTCTAGTATTGTAAGAGAGGGAGGAACCTCCTCTCTGTCCACCTTCTCTACACTGTGCATAATTTTACAGCCCTCTATCATGTCTCCCCTTACCCACCTTTTTAAATAAGCTAAACAGACCTTCGTTTAACTCTTTTTTCCACTGGCCATTTTCCATTGCTGCTTTTGAACAGGAAAAAAATGGCTGGTGGAAAAAGAATACAGCAATCGAATGAACACGTGGAGGTTCATTTTACTGATTCAGTCTACCAAGGTCTGCATTGCCTACTTTGACTGGCAGCTGCATTCCAGGATATTATTATTATTTATTAAAGAAGAAGAAGAGTTTGGATTTATATCCCCCCTTTCTCTCCTGCAGGAGACTCAAAGGGGCTGACAATCTCCTTGCCCTTCCCCCCTCACAACAAACACCCTGTGAGGTAGGTGGGGCTGAGAGAGCTCCGAGAAGCTGTGACTAGCCCAAGGTCACCCAGCTGGCATGTGTGGGAGTGCACAGGCTAATCTGAATTCCCCAGATAAGCCTCCACAGCTCAGGCAGCAGAGCTGGGAATCGGACCGGTTCCTCCAGATTAGATACACGAGCTCTTAACCTCCTACGCCACTTAATAGTGCAGGGAGGAATGCTGCTGTAAATTTCGTTGTGCTTGCACAATGACAATAAAATGCTTATGCTTATGCTTAGACCGCTCAACCCCCGAAGGGCTCTGAGCTGAGTACAAGGCCACATAGGCAATAAAACAACAGTAAACATAAATATAACATTAAAACCCTTAAAATTCTATAGCAGCGTAAAAACAAATCCAGTTAAATTACATTATATCCATCCATCCATCAGATCCCAATTGGGTTTTGGTTTGGTATATTGGGTTGTGTCCCACCACTTCTCTGCTTGCAGTTCCAGCCCTCCTAGGCTGCTTTTCATTAAAAAAAAATGCCACGATTCTCCATTGTGCGCATTCACACATCACAGGAGGTCTGTCCCTTTTGAGACTGCTGAGGGCTGAATCTAAAGAGGCAACCTTGCATGTCTCAAACAGGAGAAACAAGTCTGTTTTCACCAATATGTGCATATTATGGTTTACATTCCACTGAAGCAGGACAGCTGCGGGACAGGAGGGTCTCGATGCAGTCCTAAATCAAGTGGCACCCTTTGAAGCCCATTCCGTTGGTTTCAGTGGAATCAGAAGAATGCAGCTCTGTTTAGGATTGTGCCTATGGTCAGGGGTCTGCAACCTGCGGCTCTCCAGATGTTCATGGACTACAAATCCCATCAGCCCCTGAACATCTGGCGAGCCGCAGGTTGCAGACCCCTGCGCTATGTTCTGGTTCCCTGCTGCTGTGCTCTAACCCTCCCTGTTTCTTGCAGTTTGCTGACCTGTCGGATGCAGCCAATCGGAACCACGAGGCCCTTCGCCAGGCCAAGCAGGAGATGAACGAATCTCGGCGCCAAATCCAGAGTCTCACTTGCGAGGTGGACGGACTCAAGGGAACGGTGAGTAGACGATGTCCTGGACCTCCTGTCCGCTTTCCCGGGGCAGCCACTTTGCTCGGCCCCCTGGTTTTGTGTTCCAAAGTTCTCCATGCAGGAGAAGGAGAAGAGTTTGGATTTACACCCTGCTTTTCTCCACCACGAGGAGTCTCAAAGTGGCTTACAAATTCCTTCCCGTCCTCTCCCATCAACAGACATCTTGTGAGGGAGGCGGGGCTGAAAGAGTTCCAATGAACTGACTGGCCCAAAGTCTCCCAGCAGGGCCCATGCGGGGGAGTGGGAGGAGAAGATCAGTTTGGATTTATACCTTGCTTTTCCTCAACCATAAATAGTCTCAAATTGGCTTATGAACTCCTTCTCTTCCTCTCCCCACAACAAACACCTTGTGAGGCAGGTGGGGCTGAGAGAGTCCTGAAGAACTGTGACTACCCCAAGGCCACCCAGCAATCCTTCAGAGCTCTCAGCCCCACCTACTTCACAAGATGTTTGTTGTGGGGAGAGGAAGGGAAGGAGCTTGTAAGCCACTTTGAGTCATCTTAAAGGAAAGAAAGGTGGGGTATAAATCCAAATTCTTCCTCTGCATTGACCCTTGAACCCGGCTTCAGAAACTATCCCAAGATCTCTGTTCTGCTGGCTTGCTTTTCCCCACTCATGTGAAAATTAGGAGCAGGATTTTAGGGTCTGACATTGGGGTTTTCAGGGAAAGATACAAGAGCTCTCACCTACATTTGACACATTTAAGTCACTTGCGCCTCCCATCCCCACCCCCCAGAATGAAGCCTTGCTGAGGCAGATGCGGGATCTGGAGGACCAATATGGGGGTGAGGTGAACTCCTACCAGGATACGGTGGGACGGCTGGAACAGGAGATTCAGCACATGAAGGAAGAGATGGCTCGTCACCTGCGGGAGTACCAGGACCTACTGAACGTCAAGATGGCCCTCGACATTGAAATTGCAACCTACCGCAAATTGCTAGAGGGAGAGGAAAGCAGGTGGGTTTTCCAAGGCCAGTAATTCACTCCAGTTTTGCACAGTTCAACCCCTTTCCTTTCTGCCAATTACAGAATGGATCAAGAACAACAATATTAAAAGCAGGGGGGATATTTACGGAGCAGGTTGCAGAAACTGATCCGGTTGCTTCTGACTTTGTGCTTCCTGCAGGATTGCAGTGCCTGTCCAATCCATGTCAACCCTCAGCATCAAAACAACAGGTGAGCTTGTCAGTCGAGACAGAAAGCAAATTTTGCTTCATGTTTATTCATGCGTGTGCGTTTCTGGACGAGCACATGCAGAGATCTGCTTGGTGGCATTTGAAAATAAGAGACTGTGTTTGTGCGAACTTTTGTGTGCATATTATTAAGACTTGCTTCCTGTCAACCAGTCCCTCACCCAAAGCTGATTTCCTCTTGGTCTAGAGGGCAGCACATTGGTTGCTAAGCTCCGTTGTGGAGAACCCCCTTGTGCCCTCTGAAACCCAATCTGAGCTTAGTCCGCTTTCCCCTGTGGAAAAGCATCCCACCTGTTTCCCCTCCAGTTCATTTGGAGCTCACCTGGCATCACCTTTCTAGGTCTGTGTTAGAGAGAAGGGATGGTTTTGAGTCTGCTGTGCCCTCTCTCCTCATGGCCTCCTACCCCTGCAGTTTCAGAGCCTGAGCCACCTGTAGAAACTCATACCAGGAAGACGGTTCTGATCAAAACCATTGAGACGCGAGATGGCGAGGTGAGCATGTTAACCCTCTCCGGCAGGAGACAAAGGCTTTGAATGTGATGCGTGGACATGGACAAAAGTGGCCGGAATATCTATAGAGAGGACCATACTTAGGCCCAGATCAGGTTTTGCTAGGAGGAAGGGTGTATAATTCTCTCCCTTACCTTCTCACTTAGCCATCTCTTCTGGAAGAGTATGTTTTGTATGTTCTTGTTGCTGCCTGTCCTCTGTGGTCTATATCAGGGCTGTCAGACATGTGGCCCAGGGGAAGGATCCGGCCCTTTGAGAGGGCTTATTAGGCCTGTGAGCTAGCCGAGGAAACTCCCCTCCCTGCTGCGGCCTTGCCAGTCTAGGCACTCACTCACCCTGTGCCACCTGCTGAGGCAACCACTCACCCTGCCCAGGGGTCAGCCTGACCCAGTCATATGTATGTCATATCCGGCCATTGTAACAAATGAGTTTGACACCCCAGTCTAGACTGTGTGACTTTACCTGTGAGAGGCAAATTGAGGGGAATCTCATGTCTTGATGTGTTGAGTTGGGATTGTATTTTAGCTTTTCCCAGTCCTAAAATAAGGGCTGCGGGCACTCTGTGCTTTAAAGAAATGGTAATCTGAGTTCTGTGTAAATGATGTAAGCTATTTGAATTAGGTCAGCTGCTTTTGCCTAATTCATTCTTCTTGTGCTAGTAATGGGAAGGAACATGGAGCTATTCAGGGGACTAAAACGTACCTCTAACCACTTAGTGGTGTCATCCATGTATATCAAACCAACATTTGCAGAATGTAGGACTTAGAATCTTGCTTCTTTTTTTGAAAAAAAATTTCAGGGTGTTTCATTTTTGTACCTTCTGTAAAATTCAGAGCACTTTTGCATGTGCAAAATAATGCACATTTAATCCACTTTCACAATTGTTTGCAAGTGGATTTTGCACAGTAAAATCCCACTGCAAAGTGCATTGAAAGTGCATTGTGAGTGCATAAAGTGCCCTCAGTGTGGCACTCTTACACAAAATAATAGAATACACACAGCCCTGACTACCATTTTGTGAACTGATCAGCATAACTCGTTCTGTACCCAGCTGGCCAGGTGTCTTAACCCTGTCGCCTCTCTGTTTGTCCCTTGCAGGTGGTGACTGAGTCCAGGAAAGAGCAGAGAGCTGAGCTGGAAAAGTGATGTCAACCTCACCAGACACCTGCCTGTGTCACAGAGATGGGCACTACTAGCCAACGTGCAGAAGTCCCAGCAGCAGACGCCCCGGTCCCCCACAAAGCCACACTGGCCTTACTTATAATTATGCTAATACTTCCTACCTCCAATAACCTCCCACACTCTACCAGGCTTCCAGAGCCAGCTCTCTGCTTACCTGTGCCTCTAGTCTTCCTAGGGGCGGCCTTGTTGTGATTCTAGCAATAACCACACATGGGCTGGTTAGTGGAGATTTCTTCACCTGCTCTCCTCTTCCACTGCCTCCTGCCACTCAGATTCTCACCTTGCCTTGTGAGGCCCACTTTCAGCCAGCCTTATCATGAAAGGGGAAGAGCATTGATCGGAGTCAGTTGATCGGAGTCAGTTCGCGATCAGTAGAAGTTTGCCAGATGTGTTTCAACGCCAACCTGGATCGTGCTCTGGTTCATAAATGGTCATGGCTGGGAAGCTGGGTATCTCTGACAATTGGCAAGTCTAGCTAGGCACCTCAACGTAGAAACACCAAAGAAAACCACAGCCTGGTTATAATCTTGTGGGCACTTTTGCACATGCAGAATAATGCACTTTCGATTCACGTTGCAGCTGGATGTTACTGTGCGAAATAGCAAAATTCACTTGCAAACAATTGTTAGAGTGGATTGAAAGTGCATTATTCTGCAGGTGCGAAAGTGCCCTTTGTTCACTGCCCCTTCGTCGGAGGCTCATGGTCAATTTTCTGTGCTGAGTCAAGGCCAACCACTGCATCACAGGGATTCTTGAAAGTTCTCAGTATGAGAATTTCCTAAATCAGGATTATAATTGCTGAAATCTTCCCAAGCGTGTCCAAAAATATGTGCGTTTAAAGTGCCGTCAAGTTGCAGCTGACTTTTCAGTAAATCCTGCGAGGGGCTTTCAAGGCAAGTGGTGTCCGAAATTAGCATGTACAAAATAAATTACTAAATACATTTGGTTTTTTTTAAAAACTTTTTTTGTTAAAATAAGCTTTTAAAATTTTTTACAAAAACCCACCCCAAAATAACAGTCTACTTTGGGAAGAAATTTCTCCAGTTGGTTCTAATGCAGGGGTGGGCAATTATTTTTTCCATGGGGCCGCATAAGAAACAGAAAATATTGTGGAGGGCTGGGCCAAAAGGCAGGGGGGCGAGGCGCTTTTGAAAACCCCGCAGAAGCCAGCAGCCAAGGCAACCGGCTTCTGCGGGGCTTTCAAAGGTGCCTTGCTCCCCAGCAAGGCAGGGGGGCCAGTCAGGGTCATCCGGCGGGCCGGATGTGGCCCCACGGGCCGTATAATGCCCAGGTCTGTTCTAATGCAATTCCACATATTCTTATTCTGTGCACCCAGTCCTGGAGCTGTTCATTCCGAGTCGAATCCACACTGTTGGATTTAGTTCTAAGTGCTCCGGTGTTGACACCAGATGTGACCCTTCATCTGAAATGTATACAGACAGATGCAAAGGAAGGCAGTTGAGCTACCAATTCTGGACAGGGAAACATAAGGGTGCTATTTTTACATAATCTGGACTCATACTGTTAAAGCCATTTGTGTCTAGAAAGAGAGAACAAAATATAAAATCCAGCAGTGTCGATTCCCTGATTCTGTTGAGATTACTTAGTACTGACCCACAGAAACGTTAAATAGAACTTCAAATGTTATTCTGTGGCATGGCGGATTCTCATGGATACTAAATTCACTGTTTGTGAAAGAAATTCTTGTCACTGAGGTGCTGTGTGGTTTCCGGGCTGTATGGCCGTGTTCTAGCAGCATTCTCTCCTGGCGTTTTGCTTGCATCTGTGGCTGCAGGCGAAATGTCAGGAGAGAATGCTGCTAGAACACGGCCATACAGCCCGGAAACCGCGCAGCACCTCAGTGATTCCGGCCGTGAAAGCCTTCGACAATAAATTCTTGTCAGTTGGCCAACTGAATCTCAGATCCGGCTTTCCCAGAATTGGGCAAAGTGCTCAGATATTCTTCTCTCTCAGCTCTTATCACTCCCACTATCTCATTCTCTGCATAGTGTTTCATACATCCTTCCTTTGGACTCCTTCACTGACCATCACTGCTCCATGGATGGGGTCATGGTACCCAGAGCCTTACAGACATAGGCACTGTAGATCCTGCAAAGCAGCTGAAACAGGGAAGGTCACAGCACCTCCTTCCTTCTATCTTAAATCTCATTGGTGAGTGACTGAAGAGATTTTACAGTACAAATCCAAAACAGAGATATACTCTTCTCATCCAATCAGCTTGGTTTAGGATTTCGCTGTTAAAAGCATAAAGCTGGAGGAGAAATTGAGAGGAAGCAGTTCCCAGGGAAATCGAGACCTTTGTTCCCGTCACTCTTAAATTTTGGGCTCACTACTGCCATGAGGAAAGAGTCATTTATACACATGGAATTCCTACCACCTGCAGCATAAGCCCCCCCACCCACCCCCCGATATGTGGGATTGACACAGGACATGTTTGTAGCCACTGTTTTACAGTGCAGTCCTGTGCAGAAGTACTCCAGTCTAAGCCTGCTGATTTTTATATGTTTAGGATTACACTGTTGTAGCAGCTGTGTCAGAGTGGCCAACGAGTCTGAATTAGCAATCAGGAGAGCCACACAAATGCAGAAACTTCTCTCAGCCCCCATATCTCAATTGGGGGCTAATTCTTACCAGGTATGTTGTAAGGGAGATTGGGATAACGGATATGAAAGACTTTAAACACCCAAATGCTACATAAGTCCGTTATTAATATTGCTTTAGAAAATTCTAACAAAACAGTGTGCTACTAAATGACAGTGTTGTCCATCCCTGGTTTTTGGGGAGGTATGAGTAAGAATCTTGCAAAGATCAGTCTCAAAGCAACTTACAGTCACCTTCCTCTCCCAACAACAGACAACTTGTGGTGTAGGTGGGGCTGAGAGAGTTCTGAGAGAACTGTGACCAGCCCAAGGTCACCCAACAGGCTGAATGTGTAGGAGCGGGGATTCAAACCCAGTTTTCCAGATTAGGAGTTCACCGCTCATGTGGGACAGTGGGGAATCAAGTCCGGTTCTCCAGGTTTGAGTCAGTCTCTCTTCACCACTACGCCACGCTGGCATCTGTTATCTAATGTGTTATTAATTTGTTTTTTATCCTGTCCACTCTAAAGTGTATAGGATTCCTCTTCCTATTCCACCATTTTGTCTTGATGTCAACCTTTTGAAACAGGTTATGGTTAAGAGAATGAGACCAGCTCCAAATTATACAGTGAGCTTCACTGTATTTTCAACCCTCATCTGTTTAAGTCCTGGTCTATATGTAGTCCAGTGATGGCGAACCTATGGCACGGGTGCCAGAGGTGGCACTCAGAGCCCTCTCTGTGGGCACGCGCACACAGAGTTCGTCATGTGGGGGGTGGAAAATCACCCCCCCACACACACACACACATCTAGGCTGGCCTGGGTCACTGAGCACAATGTGCATGCACCGCGGTGAGCAGGAAGGACTCGGCTGGCGGGTCTGTGCTCCGGGTGGCTGCTGCCCGAGGGGGGGGGGCACAGAGGAGACAGAGATGCTAGAGAGGCACAGAGTGGTGCGCACGGGACTTGCTGGAGGCTAGAGCAGGCTGGCCCCTGCTCGAACGGGTGGGGCGGAGGAAGAGGGAGCCAACCGGTTTTCTCTAAACTAAAACCTCAGCATTCAGGTTAAATTGCCAGGTTGGCACTTTGCGATAAATAAGTGGCGTTTGGGTTGTAATTTGGGCACTCGGTCTCAAAAAGGTTCGCCATCACTGATATAGTCACTATAGCCAGTGCACATTGGTCCTTTTATCCACCATTGCCACTACTTTGGGAGTACAGTTCCACAGGCTTTCTTAATGCTGCTCCTTTTCCCTGAAATGGATTCTCCCCATGGGTTGCAGATAGCAGTTGTGTTATAATCACCTCGCAGGGAGTCTCCCAAATGTTTGCTCTTCACTTAAAGGGCAAAACTATGATCATAATTGAGCAACAAGGTTCTTCTTTTCTCCTTTTGACATGGAGTTTTGACAAATACGGATCGTCCTGGGTTTTGGTGCTAATTTCTCCTACTTTTCACAGCACGTTATTTCCCTACAAATTTATTGGTCTAGGACTGTAAAAAAAAAATCAGTCACCATTTCCCCATATTCATGGTTGACTTGGTAAGAATTTCTGGTGCTAATTCCTGCATACAAATCGTTCTTTGCATTAATGCTGGGACCAGATCTTGTCTTTTGGCTACTATGCTGATCCCGCATTGTTCCCGTTACTGTTGTGACATATTAGACCAGTGATTCCCAAAGTGGGCGCCACCGCCCCCTGGTGGGTGCTGCAGCGATCCAGGGGGGCGGTGATGGCCACAGGTGCATTTGGGGGTGATGAATAACTGTAAGGGGGCAGTGAAAGCATAAAAGAAAGAAGATTTAGAAAAAATGATTTATGTATTCCGCTCATAATGCTTAATTGCTATTAAAATTTTAAAAATTTAATTTCCAGGGGGCGCTAAGTAATATTTTTTTCTGGAAAGGGGGCGGTAGGCCAAATAAGTTTGGGAACCACTGTATTAGACATATCCACACGTGCTGGTTCTCCAGTCTGTCCTTCTTTTGAAGAGCTTTGCTTCACTAACATCCAACTTGGGGAAAGATTGAGGTCATAATGCCCATTTGTCAGCCCGTCTGTCTCATCCTCCCATGAAGAAACTTGGCTCGTGGAGATTCCTGGTCGCAGCAGAACAGTTTTCAATGCTTCTTCATCTCCCCTAAATAGACCCAGTTCCTGGGTGATACTTGGCTGTTGGTGCGGAATTAGTCATATATTGCTTCCAACCAGCCAATAAAGACCACACTGAAGAGTCCTCTGTGTTCTGTGGGTTTTTACATGCTTGTTTTATACATACAGATTGTATGTTACAGTAGGAAGGGAAGAATAGTGCCTTTCCTTACTGGGGAGCTCCTGGAGACCGATGGTTCCCTGGAAAGTAGCGTTAACCCAACACTTGGGACCTCCTGAGAGTCTCTAGATTGTCCTGCTGAGAAAGAACTCTAGCATAGTACTAGAAGAAAAATAAACTTATAACCAATCTGCTAGCACCTGTGCAGTCTAGCCCATGGGGAAGAGATTAAAAGAAATATCCCAGAGAACTAGACTGTACTAAGTGAAGCCAAATAAATGCTGTTAAAAGAGGTTTATTGTTTAAAAAAAGGTGGGAAGGGTAGTTGGATTCAAAAAGGGGGGTTAAAAAAGGCAAAACGAAAAACTGAAAAGAACAGAGCAGCAGCAACAGATATTTTAATGAAAAGTAAAACAGTTACACTAAGCTAAACATGTTACTTATGCCATAGTTGATTCCTCTGAACCGTTGTGGAAACAAAAACGCTGAAGGAGTCCTTAAACATTCCCAGCTTACTGCAGATCCAGTTTCCATGCAAGGCTAAAAACTGAAGACAAGGGAAAATCCGAAATGTTCAGATACTTATGCTAAATGGGGTTGAACCTAAGCCAGCCTCCTTTCTTAGAGTGACAAGTAGATTTCTCCAGTCCCATGCAAATCCTCATCTCCGATGTCAGCAGCTGCTTTGACCAACCAGAGCCTTATCCCAAATAGTTCCACCTCCATCAGGTGCTTGGTAGTGGCTCGTGATAAATGGAAGGTCTGGTCTAAACTGGATCATCCTTCATCGAAAAGGAATTAAGTCTGCCATGATGGTTCAATGCGGGACGGACCAGAATAACTTTACTGTATCTTTATTTTATCCTGGGGAAAGGGCAGGATAAAAATATGGTTAAATAAAATAGTGTACTCTTGGGCGCCAGATGGTCTAGATGCCACTCCTGAGCCTTAGCAATGTTTTGGATTTCTGTCCACAGTGTCTATTGCGGTCTATGGTCAAATTATATTAATACACACTGAAAAGCTGTCACTCCAATCTTCATTTAGCTTTGTTGAATGGACATTTGAGAGGCCAAAAGAAAAAAAAAGACTTCGCCTGCTAGATTTCTGAACTGCTGCTATTAAAGTCTGAGGAGTTCTGGATGCTTTTTTTAAAGTGGCAATTTTTGCAGGAGAAGCACCGCTGGCTGAAATTCCATTTTCCTGCATGCTTATGGTGGGGGATTTTTCTGCCTGACACAAAGTTACTCCATTTAATGTTGGAGTTACTTCATTTGAAGTTCCTTGCAGATGCGACAGTGGGGCTTTCCGCACTGACAGAGTTGTACTGGTTTCTATCTAGGTTCACCTCAGTGTATCCGCACTGCAACTGAGCTCAACGTTGTTTTGTCTCAGTTCCCCCCCCTCAGAACTGCGACATCCCTGTCGCAGTTATGAACTGCACCTTTCTGCTGAAACAAGGTCGATACCGCTTAGAAGCTTCGAAGTGCGGACGCATCAAAACGACACCTCATCCATTCAACCAATCAGGAGCCACTTTTGTGGCATGTGCAGAACGGGAGAGTTGTGGCGGGCATGTAACTGTAAACTGTAAAAACTATTAAAAAAAGAACGCTCCTGTTTCCCATGGTAACACAAGCTCCAATCACGATCAAGGAGTGAAACAGGCACCAAGATGATCCCGCCCACTTAGCTCGGTTCCAGGGGGCCAAGTAAGTTGCTGTGCGGACAGCCTGGAATCGCCCCCCACTGAAGGGAACCGAGTCTACCTTAGTTCCCTTCTGTAGTGTGGAAAGCCCCAGTGATGCCTTTTGGATTCTTCTGAACCATCTGCTGCTCCAGTGATATGGAGGAAAGTCAGGATTATTCTTATTATTTATTTATTTAATATAATATACCGCCCTATCCCCGAGGGGCTCAGGGCGGTGCACAATATAAAACTTCATATAAAATCATACATACAGTTTAAAACAACAGTTATGTCCTAAAACAGCGGCCCACGAAACCCTTACCTAACCCTCCCAGAACAGAATAATGGGTCCCGATGGCATTAGGGACCCATATGGAGCCAGTGGGGAGGGGGCTGGGGGCACCCTCAGCGGCTGATCTCTCCAAAGGCCCGGTGGAACAACTCGGTCTTACAGGCCCTGTGGAATTCTCCCAAGGTCCCGCAGGGCCCGGACAGTAGGTGGTAGAGTGTTCCACTAGGCCGGTGCCAGGGCTGTGAAGGCCCTAGCCCGAGTGGAGGCCAGCCGTGTCATCGAGGGGCCAGGGACCTCCAGTAAATTGGCCTCTGCTGAGCGCAGAGGTCGCGCTGGGACATATGGGGTAATGCGGTCCCGAAGGTACGAGGGTCCCAGGCCGCGTAAGGCCTTAAAGGTCAACACCCACACCTTGAAGATGGCTCCTCACCTTGAGGATTGGCTCATTGCCGTGGGAAAGAAGTGCTTGCGCACAAGGCAAGATACCCCTGGGCACCTCTGGACTCTACACAGGGGTGGGATAACTGGTCTAAATGATGCATGTTATCCAAGGAGGCCTAGAGTCACCAGCCTACCATTTACTCAAGCACTATGATCCAAAAGGGATATTTGCAACTGGCTGATGACTGAGATTGTCTGGGCCTAGGGGAGGTTTTTTAAGAGCTGCCTTCTTCAAGATGGTCAGTGTCATCCTTTCCTTCAAAGAAACATTTGCCACTTCTTTGAACAAACTGGGCAATCTCTGGCTAGACACTGTCAGCTGAGATAGACAAGGGGTGTGGCAGCTGTACATGCAAATCATAGACATACTCCAGGTGTTCTAAATGAAATTCATTTGAGTCGCTGAAATATTTTTGAGGTTGATCTGCTAAATCCATATCGTGACAGAGGCAAGCAACTTGATCTGCCAAAGGCCTAGCACTGAAGTAATTACATTTTTCTCAGCTCGTATCAATCAGCGGCAAGATGGAACATTTTTTTTTGTTTTGCTTCAGATAAAAACACAGATCTGGAAGGGACTCCAAGGGTCATTTAGTTTAACTCCTTACCTCCCCCAGTGATCGCTGCTCTATACCCAAAGGAAAGCTAAAAAACACAAACCCTACCAAGATCCATAGGCCAATTTGGCCCAGGAGAAAATGCTTCTGTGGCCCCAAAGCAGCAATCAGCATTATCTTGGGCACATAAACAACGGCAATGAAGGGAAAGGCCTAGGCCAGTGATGGTGAACCTTTTTGAGACCGAGTGCCCATATTGCAACCCAAACCCTGCTTATTTATCACAAAGTGCCAACCTGGCAATTTAACCTGAATGCTGAGGTTTTAGTTTAGAAAAAGATGGTTGGCTCCCTCTTCCTCTGCCCCACCCGCTCGAGCAGGGGCCAGCCTGCTCTAGCCTCCAGCAAGTCCCGCGTGCACCGCTCTGTGCCTCTCTAGCATCTCTGCTTCCTCTGTGCCTCCCCCAACCCCCCGGGCAGCAGCCACCCGGAGCACAGGCACCAGGCCCGCCAGCCGAGTCCTCCCTGCTCACTGCGGTGCGCGCACGTCGTGCTCAGTGACCCAGGCCAGCCTAGATGTGTGTGTGTGGGGTGTGTGTGTGTGATTTTTCGCCTCCCACATGACGAACTCTGTGTTCGCGTGCCCACAGAAAGAGCTCCAAGTGCCACCTCTGGCACCTGTGCCATAGGTTTGCCATCACTGGCCTAGGCCATCCTTTCAGGTCCTCCCTCTCAAGATCCACCTAGATTCATAGTGAGTCATAGAAGCAGCATTTCTCTCAGATGGCCATCTAGCTTCTGCTTAAAAACCTCCAAAACAGGAGAGCCCAGCATCTCCTGAGGAAGCCTGTTCCATTGAGGAACCAACAACCAAAGAGGGGTGACAGTCTAAGAAAATACACCCAAGAAAACTGTAACCAGGCTATAGTGCAGTAAAAGGATCTCAACATATAAAGTCCTCCACATTTTTAATATACCAAACAGAGAATCACCTCTAACTAAACAAAGAGTCACCTCTACTCCAGGTTGTTCACACAATGACAGCGTATGACCTTAGGCTCTATAATACAATGTTATTGATCATTAGTAATTCTTTATGCAATAACCATAGCAGTAATGATTAATGTGAACATCCTTGTCACATCAGAATAACCATGAGTTCTCCGGATAATCCACTCATTTTGTGCTCAATTAACTATGGATTGCACTTCCTTAGGACCGAAGAGAAGACTCTCATACCTCTTGATGTTCAAGACAGCACAAATAAAGGATATTCTCTGATCCCTGTTCAACATCGTATTGTCTCAATCATGCCATTTCGAGCCTATGGGCACCTTTAGAATTTTGACATCACATGGAGGGTGCAACCACAAAATGGCGGCCACAGGAGGCACAGCCAGCCACAAAATGGCTGTCACGGCTGACCTTCAATCACACAAAGATCCTTGTGCTGTGGTGGCAGCTGCCACCAAAACACTGTTTTTAAAAATCTGCACAGTCCATCCAATCTCCAATGGCCAATTAAAAGCCTTGCTGGGCAAAGGCCCTAACTTGTCCTGCCTGTTTTCTAAAACCACTTGGGCCCCAGGAAAAGTGATAGGTACTATGAAGTCTGTGGGCACCATGCTGGAGATCCCCAGAGTGCTTATTTATGACTGGGGAGATTTGTCTTCATATTCTCACTTGGCCATGAAGTTTGCTGGCTGACTTTGGGCTTGCTCACACTCAGTCTAACCTATTTCTCATGGTTGGTATAAGGTTAGGGCAGTGATGGCGAACCTTTTCGAGACCGAGTGCCCAAATCGCAACCCCAAACCCACTTATTTATCGCAAAGTGCCAACACGGCAATTTAACCTGAATACTGAGGTTTTAGTTTAGAAAAAATTGTTGGCTCCAAGGCACGCGTTACTCAGGAGTAAGCTTGGTGAAGCAACCATGCAACGGTTCAAATGGGTGCATCACGATCCTAGGAGGGTTTACTCAGAAGCAAGCCCCATTGCCAGCAACCAAGCTTACTCGCAGGTAAAGGATCATGCCCAGGCCAGCCTAGATGTACCGCTGGAAAATCACCCCCTTCCCACATGATGAACTCTGTGCGCGTGCCCACAGAGAGGGCTCTGAGTGCCACCTCTGGCACCCGTGCCATAGGTTCGCCACCACTGGGTTAGGGGGACCAACTCCAGCTATTCCTACAATTGAAGAATGGTGGGCGAAGATATTAGAATGAGCAGAGATGCCCAACAGCCCCGTCTAAAGGAACGGCTGAGAGGGCTCAGGGGAGCGGTGCAGCCTCGCACTGGCACATTCGCCCTTCCCCGGGCACTTACCCCGGTGGAAGGGGGAGAGGCATCAGTGGCTGCACATTGTGCAGCTCCACCACAGCAAAAATCAGAAGTTCAGGCTGCGGCAGGGTTGTGCTGACATCCTTCTCAGATGCCAGCATGGGAGGGTATGTTTTGGGTGGCACTGACAACACTAATCGGCTCCCGCTGGGGGTTTAGGGCAGGTTGCGTGGCACAATGGCCCTCAGATGTATGCTGCCCTTTTAACAGTGTATGTCCTTTAAATCCCATGGGATTTTCCAGTTTTGGGTTTTTCCCAAGCTCCCTGTGCTGCCAGAAAGCTGAAGTCTAATGTATTTTAAAAGTAAGACAAAGAGAAATGTCTAATGTTCGGCAATTTATCAATAATGTCCATAGGAATATAATGTTGATTGTGTTATTAAAGACTAAGAGGCATAATTTTTTTAATTAAACTCAATTCGAAGTCCATATGAGAGATAAATGTACCCACTTATATTTCCAATCTGGAACTTGCTTGTTGTTAAATAGTTTTTAGGTATTAATGAATAAAATCAATATTAAGTATTACAGCAATATTTACTTCCTTCTAGGCTGGGCATCAAGAATTGAGGGAGAGAGAAGAAAGTCCCAAAGCCCAGATTGTATAATTTTTTGGAATTAACACTCAATAGACACAAAATTCAGTGTCCCTATAATAGGTAAATGTACCTACTTGTACATGTAGGAGGAGTAGCAGTGGCGTAGGAGGTTAAGAGCTCGTGTATCTAATCTGGAGGAACCGGCTTTGATTCTCTGCTCTGCCGCCTGAGCTGTGGAGGCTTATCTGGGGAATTCAGATTAGCCTGTACACTCCCACACATGCCAGCTGGGTGACCTTGGGCTAGTCACAGCTTCTCGGAGCTCTCTCAGCCCCACCTACCTCACAGGGTGTTTGTTGTGAGGGGGGAAGGGCAAGGAGATTGTAAGCCCCTTTGAGTCTCCTACAGGAGAGAAAGGGGGGATATCAATCCAAACTCTTCTTCTTCTACTTTATAATCTGTAACCTGCTTGTTGTTAAATAGCTTTTAGATATTAATTTAAAAATTAAATCAATATTTATTTCCTCCAAGGTTTGGTCTCAGGAATTGATGGAGAGAGTAGAGTAGAAAAGAAAGTCCCAAAGCACAGCTTTTATACTTTTTTGGAATTAATACTCAATGCAGAAAAAATTCAAAGTCCCTATGATAGGTAAGTCCCTATGATAGGTAAAACCTACTTATAATTGTAATCTGTTATTGGCTTGTTGTTAAATAGCTTTTAGGTATTAATTTTAAAAAAGTAAAACAATATTTATTTCCTCCAAGGCTGGGCCTTAAGAATTGCCTGAGAGAAAAAAAGAAAGTTCCAAAGGCCATATTTTATATATATATTGGAATCAATAGTTAATGCAGACAAAATTCAAACTCCCTGATATGTAAATACACCTACTCATATTTGTAATCTGTAATTTGCCTGTTAAATAGCTTTTAAGTATTAATTAAAAAATAAAACAATATTTCTTTCCCCTTAGGCTGGGCCTTAAGAATTGAGGGAGAGAGGAAATAAGAAAAGAAAGTCCCAAAGCCCAAATTTTTATCATTTTTTTTAATTAATAGTCAACGCAGACAAGATTCAGAATCCCTGTAATAGGTAAATGTATCTATTTATATTTATAATCTGTAACTTTCTGTCAGAATGGCCCTAGGTGCGACGGGGAGGGGGGGGGAGAGATGCTCAGGGTGAGGGATGCTTCAACTCCTCTTTCGGCCAGTGGCCTCTGGGCCTGGTTTAGCTCAAATCTTTATATATGTGAAATGCCTTCTGTCCTTTTGCTTTGATCCTGGGGGAATGGGGTTGACACCTGTTTTTTTGGGGGGGGGGGGAACAGGCGAATATAAGCAAAACTTTGATTGTGATCTTCAGAATTGTCAATTTCTGTTCCTGATGTTTAGCATTCCCAATAAAAACTGTAGCTAACCATCTACAGTTGTGTGTTTTTTTTTTAAATTTTGGACTGAAGTCTGACACTTGCCTGTTGTTAAATAGCTTTATAATTAAAAAAAATATTTCCCCCTAAGAATATTCTTAAATATTCTGCTTATCTTCCAAAATATTCTTATCTTCCAAAATATTCTTTCTTCCCCCCAAAAATAATATTCTTAAATATTAAGAATTGCGGGAGAGTGGAGAGAATAACCAAAGTACCCAACCCCAGATTGGTGAAAATCTTCCTTGAGAAGGTGACGACACCCTTCCCCACTCTTGCCCCGCCCCGCCCCGCCGTTACCCTTCCCAACGTTCTAGTCCTGCCCACTCGGCGAGTCACGTGGGACGGCGAACAGCCCAATCAGCGCCCGCTGATGGTTTATGAATTGTCCACAAAACCTTGAGCCGGATGGCTTTAGCGGTGGAGGCAGAGAGAGGGTCGCCTGGGAACCAGGTGGGCAATAGCTGGAGGCGTGCAGTGCAGTGACGGGAGGTGTTCGGATGCCTCTGGCTGAGTTTCCGGCGGTGGAGAATTGCTCCTGGTTTGCAAACGTGTTAAGGTGTTGTACAAAAATACGTTGCACCGTCTTTACGGTTGCTTAATATTGATGGGTGCTACCGTATGTGTGGGCGGGGGGGCGGGGGGATTCAGTTCTGAATTGGTTTTTAATGATCCCTATCATTCACAGGACCTTCTTTGACGGTTTCCTCTGGATTAATTTAAGAGTTTCCTGTAAAAGAGAAACTTCCTGTGCTGTTCTAAGCAGAGTCTATCCATGGCGTTAAATCCGCGGGGCTCTACTCAGAATTGCAATGCCAGAGGTTTGAGAACTTTTCTTTTTGCTCTACCTCTGGGCCTTTAATGGCAACCTGACCCAGGAATTAAGTGGCGGGCTCTGTTTTGTTTGGAAAGAGAGGCAGAGAGATTCTGAAAAGCATCCCTTGCTTTGTTTGCTTGCTTTGTTTGATGTGGTTGTCAAAGGCTTTCAAGGCTGGAATCAACTGGCAGTTGTGGGTTTTCCAAGCTGTGTGGTCGTGGCCTGATAGTTTTTGCTCCTAATGTTTCACACTCATTTATGGCTCACATGTTCAGAGACCTGTCATGGTACCGGGTTGTGTATCTGTGGTCTGCTAGTTTTTGCTCCTAACATTTCACCCACATTTCAGAGGCATGTCATGGTACCAGACTGTGTGACTGTGGTCTGGTAGTTTTACCTGGATTCATGACTGGCATCTTCAGAGGCATGTTATGGTACCAGGCAGTGTGACCATGGTCTGGTAGTTTTTGGTCCTAATGTTTCGCCACATCTATGTCTGGCATCTTCAGAAGCATGTCATGGCACCAGACTGTGTGACTATGGTCTGGTAGCTTTAGCTCCTAATGTTTTGCCCACAACCATGCCTGGCATCTTCACAGGCATGTCGCAGCGATATGTGTTTTTCTCTATGGCAAAGTGTGGTGTGATTGTATGGTGGAGTATTTGTTTCTTTGTGATTTGTTAAAAGTGAGAGCCAAAGGGGGGAAAATGTAGTTTTACAGGCAAGGAAGTATAGTTGCTAGAACTGGACAGGGGTGTGTAATTCTGCCTGCCCTCCAAGTGAAGAGATGTCTTTTAGGCCTCTTCCACACATGCAGAATAATGCACTTTCAATCCACTTTCACAGTTGTTTGCAAGTGGATTTTGCTGTTCTGCACAATAAAATCCAACTGCAAAGTACATTGAAAGTGGATTGAGATGCTTTATTCTGCATGTGCGGAAGGGGCCTAAGCGAAGCAGAGAGTGAAAAGGCAGCCACAGCATCTCCCACTGTGGCCTTAGCTTTTGAGGCTATGTTGTCATACAATAGGGGATTTTTGTGGTAGTAGTGAAGCCTTTGGCACCTGTTGCCAATGAGGCACTGTGAAATGTTCATTGATATTCTATCAACTGAGGGTAGCTGTCAGCAATCCACAGTTAGTGATAGGTCTGCTAAAGTGAACTTAAGTGAAGAAACGTAGAGACAAGATGAGTTATATCAGTGGTGGCGAACCTATGGCACGGGTGCCAGAGGTGGCACTCAGAGCCCTCTCTGTGGGCACACGCAAACAGAGTGACACCCCCTCCCCCAACATCTAGGCTGGCCTGGGCCGCTGGGCTTGATTATTAGCATTAAACCTAAGACCTAGTTTTGGGGAAGCAGTGTAGGTAACCCTGTTAAGCGCTGTTAAACCCCACTGGTTTTCATGCAAAGAACTAAAGTGCAATCCTTTATCTGGGAGTAAGCTCGGTTGCTGGCAATGGGGCTTGCTTCTGAGTAAACCCTCCTAGGGTCGTGAGTCACCTGTTGGAAGAGTTGCACGGTTGCTTCAAAGCAAAGCCACCAACTACCACCAAGCTTACTCCTGAGTAACGCACGCCTTGGAGCCAACCGTGTTTTCTAAACTGAAACCTCAGTATTCAGGTTAAATTGCCATGTTGGCACTTTGCGATAAATAAGTGGGTTTTGGGTTGCAATTTGGGCACTCGGTCTCGAAAAGGTTCGCCATCACTGAGTTATATGATCGAATCTGGGGAATTGCGTGGGGTTATGCGGTGAGGGGGAGGTCTTTGGAAAAAGGAAAGATTATGGAATGGGAACCAGAGGCAAGCTGGCTGTCTCAAAATCTTATGATGAGAGGCAGACTAAAAATTTGTAAAAAAAAAAAAGGATGGAGAGATAATGCACTAGGAAACCTTTTTTTGATTATATAAACCAATGACTTGGATAATTCGGGACAATAAGGATTATATAGCAAAGGATAAACGATTGAATCTGCATTTTAAAATTTGTAGAGCCTTAAAAATACTACTGGGATGTAAGATGTTGTACAATCAGATGACAACAGATGCTAAGCCAGTTTTACATGTCACACAAGTTGTAATGATTGTTATTAATGGGGTGGGGGGGGGAGAAACCCTGAAGTAAGATGTTGGTGGAAGGTTTGAGGTGTGGAGTCAATTAAATGTGGCCCAATTGGGCCAAATCTTGTGGGACCTCCAGGTATTAAATGTCGATTGAAGGAACGGGAGTGGGCAGTGAGGCAGATGTTAAGCAAGCTTCACATTGTTACACAAGTTGTAATGATTGATATTAATGGGGAGAAAAAACCCTGAAGGAGTCAATTAAATGTGGCCCAATTGGGCCAAATCTTGTGAGGCCTCCAGGTATTATGTGCCCATTGAAGGAATGGGAGTGGGCAATGAGGCCGGTGAAGAGCCTGTGTAAGGGTTGTGAAATGGTGAGGGTTGAGGGAGCATGCTTTAAAAAAAAGAGACCTGAGGGGAAAGAGGAACGGAGCACTCCAGAGGAAAATGGAGGCAGAGCCTTGCGAAGGCCTTGGGGCTGCTGAGGGTGGCAAGGGGAAAGATAGCTGGATGTGAGATGCTGGAATTCTTGGGGCCAGGAAGTCGAGTGGGTAGATGCAGCACCTGTGGGTTGTCCTTTTTACTCTCTCATTTCTATAGAAATAATTTTAAACTGACTGTGTGTTTAACTGTTAGCTTCCTTGGGCCTGATAATAGTCAGGAAAAAGTAGGGTATAAATCACATTAAAATGCTTTAGTCGTGTGCAGTCACCCTATTTCTGTGTTCTCCTTTCAGCAATCCCTGCTCCTCCATTTTGGATCCCATCAGCTGCCTGAAGGTCTCCTACTCTTGAGGTGATTTCCTTCCTATATTTTCTCAGGCCTTTAGGCCTGGAACACTTTCCTTGCAATGTCTGTGTTGTGTTGCCTCTTTCTCTGTCCCTGAAAACATTCCTCAAAATCACCACGTAGCCAGTGGTGGGATCCAAACTTTTTAGTAACAGGTTCCCATGGTGGTGGGATTCAAACAGTGGCGTAGCGCCAATGGGGCGGGGCGGGGCACGACGGAGGCGTGGCCGGGCATTCCGGGGGCAGGGCATTCCTGGGCACGGCTGTGGCAAGGACGTAGCCGCTGCGCCGGTCCTTGGGCGGGAAACGAATGCACGCAGGCGCAGGCTGCCATGCACGCTGGTGCACCTCCTGCTAGACTGCTTCAAGTTCTGGGCGCTACTGCTGAGAGGAGGGGCGTAACTAAGGCAAAAATCACATGGCAAAATCACCCATTAGTAACCCACTCTCGGCACACACAAATAATTAGTAACCTACTCTTGTGAACCTGTGAGAACCTGCTGGATCCCACCTCTTCATGTAGCCTTTTAGCGGAACTTTTCCTTCCCTACTGAAGTATTTGCCATCGCTTTTTGCTCTCTAACTGTGTCAGAATTTAGGTTACAAGTGTGGGGAAAGCTGCTTTAGGCCAGGAGTTGTCTTTCTGCTTTTACTATTCCACCAAACCACTATATGTGTTAACTGTACTATATAAATAACTCTGAAGTACAAACATGCCCAGTAGTTGAGAGGTGCTTTGGAGTCCCTGCCCTTATTGCTGTTGTTGTCTGATATGATGTAGGTGGCCAGAAGGGAGCCGGTCTTTCTGGTGGTGCCTCAGATGTGAATTGCCCTACTCACAGCATTTTTTACTGGTATGAGTTTTTAGGCTTGGTCCAGACTTTGAGACCAAGCCACCCTTTGCCATAACAGGCAAAAACAGTGCTTATTTCTTGTACCTGTGCAACCCCCAACCCCCAACCCCCCCATACGCAGCAGTGGCATAGGAGGTTAAGAGCTTGTGTATCTAATCTGGAGGAACCGGGTTTGATTCCCAGCTCTGCCGCCTGAGCTGTGGAGGCTTATCTGGGAAATTCAGATTAGCCTGTGCACTCCCACACACGCCAGCTGGGTGATCTTGGGCTAGTCACAGCTTCTCGGAGCTCTCTCAGCCCCACCTACCTCACAGGGTGTTTGTTGTGAGGGGGTAAGGGCAAGGAGATTGTAAGCCCCTTTGAGTCTCCTACAGGAGAGAAAGGGGGGATATAAATCCAAACTCTTCTTCTTCTTATATCCTTCAGGATTAAGTGTCCCTGATTTACATTGAACTCCACTTCCATGAAGGTGCTTAAGGTAAACAGAGTCTATATGCTACAAACTGGAATTCAATATAGTTTAATTCAGGTTTAGAGTCCTAATTTGTGCATAATAAACGAGTATGGATTTAATTGAATACCTGTGTTGGTACTCTGTGGGGATCCCGTGTTGGTTTAAATCAGGGCTACTTAACTGCACACCACAAGAAGGAAGAAATTTGCAGATGTAAGGAATGAGTGACATTCCTGACCATTGCAGCAAATTGTGACTTGGTGTGTGGTCTGAATGTAACCCAGGTTTTTGGTACCAGCCGTAGTTGTTCTTCCCCCTTTCGTCTATTTGGGCGTCCTGTTGTAGAATCCTTGGCCTGTCTCTCAACCATCCCAGCTTGTAAAGCTTTAGATAGTTGCTGTTGGTTTTAGAATCTCTTTCTAAATTGGTTAGTTATTTTTAGTATTTTGTTCTCTTAAAGTAGTACACTGCTACCCTTGCTTGTGTATTTATACTGATGCTGTTAAGCGCCCGATTTTTGTGCTAGCATTTTTAAAAACTGCACTTAGTGGCTTCTTCATGATCCACTTAAGAGTTTGCAGCTTGAGAGTGCATCCTAAAAATGAGTTAACAAAATAATATAAAGCAAGGTCTTGCTATCTTGGAGCCTAGACCTGGAAATGTAGAAAGGGCAAGGTAGGCTTTGGCCCTTAATGTATAGTTCCAAGAAGAGAAGGCACCTAATTTCTGCCTCACCAGTAGATTCGTTTCTACTAAGTAGCCACTACTCTGGCCCGGTAGCCCAGATTAGCCTGGTTTTGGAAGATGAGCAGAGCTGGCCTTGGTAAGTACTTGGATGGGAGACCCCCAAAGAAGTCCAGGGTTTCTGTGCAGAGGCAAGCAATAGCAAAATACCTCCGATAGCCTCTTACCCAGTGGTGGGATTCACACCACTTCGGCAGAACCGGTTGTTAAAATAGTGCTTGTAAACAACCAGTTGTTAAATGATTTGAATCCCACCACCAGAACCGGTTGTTAAATGATTTGAATCCCACCATTTCTCTTACCTATGAAACTCCTGCAGGGGTCCCTTTGCTCGGCTGAGAGTTATTGGCTATTCCTAGTACCAACTAACCATTCCTACTACCAACTAACCAACCACCTTAGTCATAGCCACTAAGTGGCAGCCTTGGGCCACATTCTGCTGTTTAGCTGCATGATGTTATATATGGGAAATATAATGGCAAGTTTCTTAAAGCGCACACAGTACGATAAAGTTAAAGCATGACTCTACGTTTCCTAGTGTAGTCTAGCAAATCCAAATTCTAAAGGAACATTGTGTTACTCTGATCATGTGCAGATTTAGATACTAAGTTAGCATTGGAAACACTGATGGTATTACCATAAAATACATCACAGCACACTAACTGTTGCCAAAATTATTGAGGTTTAAATAGCCTTGAAAAAACATTGTACTTTGTACGGAAGAATTACTATTTATAAGTGCTGTAGCTTGCGTTGCATATTGTTTTTCACGCTATACCCTTTTCAGTAAAACCTTGTCTTTAAAAACATTCTACTCATTCTAAAAGGGCAGTGTTCCCATTTTTTTTTCCAATGGAGAAATTGATTAGAGTCCTCAGACTCTTCCATTCTATGCATCTTGAGTGGGGGAAAAAAAGAAACCTTTGTCTTGGAAAACATTTCACTCATTCTGAAAGAGAAAATATTGTGTTGAGTCATTCTCTCCCCCCCCCCCCCCCCCACCCCCCAATTACTGCTCCAAATTTCTCAGTGAAAAAGTTGGAAACAAGCCCTTGGGGGAGGGGAGTACAGAAAACACTTTCCCGAGTATTTCTGCATACACACCCAGATTTTTTTCATGTCTCTGGTAGAATCAGGGTGCTGCGGTTCATGTTTCTTTTCTTCCCCTTCCATGTCTTAAAGATGAGACCTACTCCAGCTGATAAGCAAACCCACCCCGTGAAGACTTGCTTTAGAGTTGAAACAGTTGGGTCTTAAGGCAAAAACTGGAGCTGCAGCAGCTGCTTATTTGGTTTAGAAATTGATCTGTAAAGACATTGATCTGATGGGCATTATAATCAGGGTAACTGGTTGCATTAAGATTAGTATCCTTTTGATTAAACTGATCTGGGTGGCCTAGGCTGGTCTGCTGTTGTAAGATCTTAGCAGCTAAGAAGAAGAAGAGTTGGATTTATATCCTCCCTTTCTCTCCTGTAAGGAGACTCAAAGGGGCTTACAAACTTCTTTCCCTTCCCCGCTCACAACAAACACCCTGTGAGGTAGGTGGGGCTGAGAGAGCTCCGAAGAACTGTGACTAGCCCAAGGTCACCCAGCTGGCATGTGTTGGAGTGCGCAGACTAATCTGAATTCCCCAGATAAGCCTCTACAGCTCAAGCGACAGAGCAGGGAATCAAACCTGGTTCCTCCAGATTAGAGTACACCTGCTCTTAACCACTACACCACTGCTGCTCTCTCGCCACTGCTGCTTTCTAAGCAGCGTTGACCCTTTTAGTACTTAGATGGGGGAGGTCCAGGGATGCTGTACAGGGGTGGCCAATAGCAAACCATCTCTGCTGTCCTCTTGCTTTGAAAAGTTGCCATAAGTTGGCTGCAACTGGAGGACACTTTGTACTACCACACTTGTTGATTTTTTAAAATCAATGACTTGGATGATGGAATAGAAGGCATGCTAATCAAATCTGCAGATGACACCAAATTAGGAGGGTGGCTGAACAGATTAGAGAGCTGGGCCAAAACAAACAAAATGCATTTCAGCAGAGATAAATGTAAGGTGTAATGAAATGCACAGATATAGGACGGGTGACACATGGCTTGACAACAGTACATGTGAAAGGGGTCTGGGAGTAGATCACAAACTGAACTTGAGTCAGCAGTGTGATGCAGCGACCAAGAAAGCCAGTGCAATTCTGGGCTGTATCAATAGGAGTATAGTGTCTAAATCAAGGAATGTAATAGTGCCTCTCTATTCTGCATTGGTTAGACCTCACCTGGAAGGTATACAGTTCAGGGCACCACAATTCAAGAAGGATATTGGCAAACTGGAACAGGTCCAGAGGAGGTTGACCAAAATGGTAAAAGGTCTGGAGTCCATGCCCTACCAGGAAAGACTTAGGGAGCTGGGTATGTTTAGTTTGGTGAAGAGAAGGTTAAGAGGTGACATGATAGCTATGTTTAGATATTTGAAGGGATGTCATGTTGGTGAGGGAGCAAAGCTTGTTTTCTGCTGCTCCAGAGACTAGGACCAGGGGTAATGGGTTCAAGGTGAAGGAAAAGAGATTCCACCTAAACATCAGGAAGAACTTCCTGACAGTAAGGGCTGTTGGATAGTTGGATGCACTACCTCGGAGTGTGGTGGAGTCTCCTTCTTTGGAAATTTTTAAAGAAAGGCTGGGTGGCCATCTGTCAGGAGTGCTTTGATTGTGTGTTCCTGCATGGCAGGGGGTTGGACTTGATGGCCCTTGGGGTATCTTCCAATTCTATAATTCTATGCTATGACCAAAGAATACCAAACCCTTCTGGGGAGCAGAAGGTTGTATGATACCTGTGGCTGCCATGAACCACAGATGTGCCTTGTTAGGAAAAAAATATGCTTGGCCACAAAATCCATTGTTCTCATATGTGCAGCTACTGGCAGATAATTTTACTGTGGGACTACAATTGCAGTTTTAAATGGTCCTGGCTGAGAAGGAAAACATGCCGGGCGCTTTGCCCCTTCAAGGAAAAAATGTGGAGCTGCAGCAGAAAGAGCACCTGTTGAACGTCAGCAGCAGCAAGATCCCGGTTCTGTGCAGAAGCCGACTTTCACCGGGACAGAAGCAAGCGCAGCAGGTGAGCAGGGTGATGACCTTCTCATTTGGGCCTGGCTGTTCTGTCATGGCATGGCTGAACAGTACCTGTGTGTTGCGTAAGGTTCGTTGTGGCGTCTCAGTCCCTCCCTTGAAAAAAACATATTCTGGTTTTCATAGTTTTAGCATTTGCTGAATTTCACCCTAGGACAGTGGTGGCGAACCTATGGCACTCCAGATGTTTTAAACTACGGAAGTAGTCTTTATCTGGCTATTTCTGCTTTCTTCTATTTTCGTTTTATTCTTCTCAGCATCCCGGCCTTGATTTCTGTTGTCTATGTAATTTCTTCAGCCTCCATGAAAATGCTCTGCTTCTGAGTTAGTTGTATCGGAATCTGCATTTCTACCTTCTGTAGAAATGTTTTTTGCTTGTTCAGTCTTTTGGGCTCTTAGCTTCCTGTCTTCTTTGAGATGCTTGGATTTCATCAACTTCCCCCATTTTCTTTTTTTTTTCCAGAACTGACTGCTCAGCCAGTTCGCTTTTTGTTTGTGGGGGCCCTTGAGAATCCCATCTCAATCTTATCTTTCTCGTCTTTAGCTTTTCCCGGGATCGGTTTAGTTTGATCCCTCATCATTTCTGAGTTTTGCCCAAAAGCACTGAAATCCAGTATTGCTGACTTTAAAGAAACCTTCATTATCTCCTTTAGTTGTTTTCGGAAGGCTGCCAAGTCCCGTTTAGTGACCGGCTTGTTGTTCTGCGTCATGATCTTTCTTTCTGTTTAATCGGCTTTTTAATGAGTTATAAATCACTCGCCGGCTCTCTCCTGGCTTGGATAGATGCCTAGTGTCTACTTTTATCGGGGTTGCAAAGATTTTCCTTTGATCCGGCTATATTTTCATTCTTTGCAGGAATTTTTTTTTCTTTTGCCGGGAGGATCTCGGCTTGTGACTTACTCTGAGTCACGCATGTGCAAAAGCCCTAGAGTAGGTATTTGAACCTGCGTGTCATAGATCCTAGTCCAGGGGTCTGCAACCTTTGGCTCTCCAGATGTTCATGGACTACAAATCCCATCAGCCCCTGCCAGCATGGCTAATTGGCCATGCTGGCAGGGGCTGATGGGATTTGTACTCCATGAACATCTGGAGAGCTGCAGGTTGCAGACCCCTGTCCTAGTCAAATACTCTACATCACTCTGGCTTTTGCTGAGAACAGGATCTTGGAGTCTGCATCTTTAGCAGTTTGGGCCTGACTTCTCCCCTTTCATATCTTGGCTGTCCCTTATTGAACGAGGATAGCATCTTGGAGCATACAACCGGTCTGAGTCAGATCCTCTCATGCTGTTCTGCAGGTGTGCTCCAACACTGTGAAGAGCAAAGAGCTCAAGATGTCCAAGGTTTCTTCTTTGAGCGTTCCAGTTCTGACAACAGCAGCTGGGTTGTTCTCCAAGAGCAGTTCCAGAGAGCCTCTAGTGGAGATGCAGCTGAGTACATCTGGCCACAGAAATGAGTTGGAAGATGGAAATGCAAACAGCAAAGGTATCAGTTGCTATATATTCTTTTAAAAGTGAAGCAAGCTCACTTTTGTTGAGCATAGCGTGCCTTTAATTGTTTCCCTGCAATCTCGAGATTTTGTTCTTCTCCGTGGAGAAAAAAAAATTCCTCACCTCCCATGACTTCAGAATTTCCAGATGTAAATCTTTATGCGGGACCTGTTAAGGCTTCTCGGGGTCTCCTGTTTGGCTTTACGGTGCTGAGCTGGAGAGCTTCCACTCTTTCTCGCCATCCAGTTTTGAGGAGACTTGGATTAAATGTTCGATTCCTAGGTGCCAGCATCCAGAGATGCACCAGGAAAAAATAGCGCCTGGGCAAAATGTGCTCAAGTGTGCCCCCCTCCCCCCCGTGCCCCTCTTACGGCAGCCAGTAGATCCGACCCAGCTGGGCTGTTCCTTCAGCCGGCAGAGAGGGGCGCCTGGCGGTCCCATGGCAGGCTCCCGGCAGGCTGCTCCTTCAGCCAATGGAGGAGGAAGGTAGAAGTCCCAGCCGGCATAGGGGGGAGTGCCAGGCAGGGGTGGCTCTCTGTGGGAGGGGTGTGGGGGCGATTTTGCGCCCCCACGTGACCTAATGGATGATGCCCGGGGTCGAGTGACACCCCCCATGTCCCTCTGGCAGATACGCCCCTGCCAGCGCTAGCAATTTTCTTAAAGCTGTCGTTTTGTAGTTCCCTGTGCTACTAATTCAAGGCCCTGATTTCTCTTGCAGAAGCCAGAGCGGTGGAGTTCGTGCCTGATCCAGAAGCCCTTGTCAGCATCCTATCCAACACAGGGCTGTCCAATCGTGTGATGAGCACAACCCACAAGCCCAGCTTGGCTCGGCGGGTGCTGTTGAGGGGGAACAGAGCGTCCTCAGCCAACAGTGGGGTACGTTTCTTCCACGCACTTTAATACAGCTGTGACATCTGTTTGTGTTCTGTGTGATATACCAGGGGTGGCCACACTTGCTTAAAGTAATGATAGGCAGAGAGCAAAGCTTTGCCACAGAGCAGAGCTCTGTCAGATTAAATAAACCAGTTCCAAAAGATTCCTCTGTTTCAAAGTTTTATTCATTCAAAACAGTTTCGGGAGATCTCCTGTGAGCTTCAGGGAGGAGTCTCAGAGCTCTATTGTTTGCAAACATGACTTATAACCTTCCTGAGCGTACACACCCTATTTCTTTACTCATTGGCTGGGCCGCTCCTGACATTCCCCCTTCCTTTTGCTTCCTTTCACCTTCTCCCATATTTGGGCATACTCTTATATCATACCTCCCTCTGCCCCGTATCAGGATTTGGTTGCTATATCAACCAAGCCTGCTTTTCTCCCCGTTATCTCTCTTGGCTTCAATTTTTGCATTCTTTTCTCTTTACTTACCGGGTAGCTACATTTTGTAGCTTTTAGCTTACATTTTTCTCATAGCAATACACATAATAAAATGGCTTACCTTAATACATATATATGTTATCCTTATCAGTAAGAGCCACATACAATAATCTTCAGACATTGAGAGCCACAAGATATGAACAGATATTACACACACATTTTTATTGTTACATGCCCGTTTTGGAACAGACATTTTATATAAATATTAAGAAATATTTCGAGCTTGAAATGGAAGGGGCGGCCAGTCAGTCTAATAAATTACATTAAATAGTATGCATAATTATTTGTGTATGTAATTTTTATTCAACATGGAATGAGACTGACAAAAATAAAAACAAAAAGGGTGAAAGAGAGCAGCAGTGGCGTAGTGGTTTAGAGCAGGTGCATTCTAATCAGGAGGAACCAGGTTTGATTCCCCACTCTGCCGCCTGAGCTGTGGAGGCTTATCTGGGGAATTCAGATTAGCCTGTGCACTCCCACACACGCCAGCTGGGTGACCTTGGGCTAGTCACAGCTTTTCGAAGCTCTCTCAGCCCCACCCCACCTCACAGGGTATTTGTTGTGAGGGGGGAAGGGCAAGGAGATTGTAAGCCCCTTTGAGTCTCCTACAGGAGAGAAAGGGGGGATATCAATCCAAACTTTTCTACTCTTCTTCTAAAAACAGATATTGCTAATGGTATTTCTTTGGCTAAGACTCTAAATATCTAGTCAAAACGTGGAAGGAAAAAACATGTAAATTAGAGATGGTTAACTGGCTATTATTGCTAACAGAAATATTGGGAGTCTCCAGCTTTACTTTGAGCTAAGCTTCTGCTTGACTATTGGAGATTTCATTGTCCGTGCAGACTTAAAATGTTTCTTCGACATCTACCACAGCACAAGGATCTGCATTGTGTTGCTGAAATTAAACTGTGGCATTCATTTTGTGGCTAGGTCTGCCTCCTGCGGCACCCATTTTGTGGTGGTCATTTTGTTGCTGGCCCCCCCATGTCAGAATTCCAAATCTGCCTGCAAACTCAGAAATGTGGGGGACTCTGCTGTTTGGTTTCTAAACACCAAGAAGGGGCCCTGCAAAGGCTGTTGGAGATTTCTATTTCCAAGGAACGCTTTTTCTGCCCCGTTATCCGCATACGTTATTTTAAAAAATAATTCCTGTATGCACCTTCCATTTCGGTACATAACATCTTCTAAATTGTTTTTAAAAATATTAGAATGAGGAGCAAATGTGGGAATAAATTCAATTTGAAGGAGGAGAGAGTTGGCTTTTATACCCCGCTTTTCTCTACCTCAAGGAGTATCAGAGCGGCTCAACAATTACAATTTGGCTACGTTCTTTGGAAGTAGCTGAGTTGCAGAAAGTTGGTTGCTAGAATTCCTTCTGTGTATCCATCAGGATGCTGTGTTTCAAGCAGCAGTCCCTCTATCTACGCATGCTACACGGTAAACCACTTTCAAAACTCAGGAGTCTGCTTTAAAAAAAAATAGTAGTCAAAAGCTCACTGGGTGAACATTGAAGTAGTTCTTTGGGTTGGTTCAAGACCAAACAAAACATTTGCTAAAAATGTATTGTTGAAGGTTTCACGGCCGGATTCAACTGGTTGTGGTGGGTTTTCCGGGCTGTGTGGCCGTGGTCTGGTGGATCTTGTTCCTAACGTTTCGACTGCAACTGTGGCTGGCATCTTCAGAGGTGTATCACAGAGGGGAGTCTGTTACACACTGGAGGAACAGGAGATCTACCAGACCACGGCCACACAGCCCGGAAAACCCACCACAATCATTTGCTAAGAATGTTTGTGTTCCATTTTCCCAGCAATTCTTAAAATTTAATTCCTGGGCATATGGGGGTCCAATGTGCATTAAGACCCTGGCACATGGGTGTGTGGGGGAAGTGAAACCTTACCTCTGGATGCTGTTTTCCTGGGCTGGAATGGCCCCAGGAAAACCAACATCCCCGTGACCCACATCTAAGTCAAGTCACTGCACAACTGGAGGGTTGGTTTTATAAATTGTAATCGACTCCCACTGATAGTTTTTGCAAGATGGGCACTTCCATCTCTGACACACACACACACACGGCCAGGCTTCTGTCATCCCAAAGCATGGCAGCTGGCCCCGGGCAAGGATGTACACAGTGGGAGACCCACTCCACCGATCAGCCTCCCTTGCTGTGAACCGTGCATTATGTGGCAAAGAACTACATGTGGCTCACCCCTGTGATATACACTTGACACATAGAAGAACAGTGGTCTTTGGTCCAAGGGCTGGTTTAGAAGCCCCTTTAGAGCCACCATTTCTCCTACTTTGGAAGGACCTGCTGCTAGTGTGTCTGTTTAGAGACCAAGGAAATTATGCCCCTTCCTTTGCTTTTACGCTGAAAGAAGCAGCAGGACAAAAAACAGCGAAGAGGTCCCTCTGTGGTGGAGAGAGTTTCTCTAGGATTCTTTGACTTGCTCCTCTTTATGGTACTCCTCTTGGGAATGTTTCTTGTCCCCAGCTCTCTTGGTCGCTTTCCTCATGGTTCTGGCCTTGATACCAGTGAAGTCATAGTTCTGGATCATTGTCTCTCTGTTACATGGCTTTGATGTCACCTGGCTTCTGTCGCATGCTTGCAGCTCAGTAGCTCCTAGGCAGGGTGGAGTCCCATGTCTGGAAATGTTGGGAGAATACGGGAGTATTTGATCTCACGTGATTCCCTATCGCCCTAAGGCAGGGGTCTACAACCTACAGATCTCCAGATATTCATGGCCTACAAATCCCATCAGCCCCTGCCAGCATGGCCAATTGGCCGTGCTGGCAGGGGCTGATGGGATTTGCAGGCCATGAACATCTGGAGAGCTGCAGATTGCAGACCTCAGCCCTCAGGAATGTAGGTCTGACTAAGAGAAGAGTTTGAATTTATACCCCTCTTTCTCTCCTGTAAGGAGACTGAAAGGGGCTTACAATTTCCTTTCCCTTCCCTCCCCCCCACAACTAACACCCTGTGAGGTGGGTGGAGCTGAGGGAGCTCCAAAGAGCTGTGACTAGCCCAAGGTCACCCAGCTGGCATGTGTTGGAGGGCACAGGCTAATCTAGTTCCCCAGATAAGCCTCCACAGCTCAAGTGGGAGAGCAGGGAATCAAGCCCGGTTCTCCAGATTAGAATGCACCTGCTCTTAACCACTGCACCACTGCTGCTCAAAGGTAGGTGACACTGTTTTTGCGGAGTGTCCTCGCGCCCGGCCTCTGCGCCAATCGCACCAAGGTTGTGTCCTGCAGCACAGGCAAATGCAAACAGCTGCCTCGTTTCACTCAGTGGCAAGAACGGCCTCCATGATCAACAGAGCGGAGTCTTGTCCCGTGCTAACACTTGCCGAGCATCATGTGCACAATCAGGCAGCAGTTCACAGAGGAGCTGTATAGAGTAGATCTGAAACATTATCTTTTACATGAATGGCTCCTCTGTCTTGGACTCCCCCCTCTATCACCCCCGGGGTCGTCTGGTAGTCAGAACAGGAGCAAAGAAAGTGGAAGGGGCTCTTCTCTAGAGATGGGTTTTGCATTCAATACATCTGATTTCCCTGTAGACTGGCCAAGTCTCCCTGTATGTAGGAGCTACTGCAGCAGATCCCAGCCGCACGCCCCATCTCTCTGGATTGGCATCAAAAGGTACTGGAACCTGGGATCTCTCCTTGGTACCTGGGGGCTGGGTTGGGTTGAGAAGTACCCTCGGTCTCTCCCTGCAGCCTCTTTGGTGCTGCCTTTGGATGGAAATCCCTTGAATGAGAGACTTGGCAATTGAACGAAGCACTCTTCCTCCTCCTGTGTCCCTATATTTCTTCTCTTCCCAACGGAAGTGGGTCGCTCACTATCCTGTGGTCTCTCCCTGAACGCCCAGCAACTGAGGACGCTGTCCATGGCCCTTGGGAACCTTGCGCCTGGGGTGAGTGACAGGCTGCTTATTCATTGTTTGCTGACTGGCAGGTGAGAAGATGAAGGGGAAACGCTGAAGTATGTGTGGGGGATGACTTTTAAAACACTGCATTAGAACCAAACCGAGTGTGAAAACGGCCACGGGTTCATTCCATAGTTGCCAAGGCCATTGAAGAGGTGGTTTCAGTTCTTTCAAAATTCCTGCAGCAATCTAGACAGGGTGTTCAGTTATTCCAGGAGCTTTTGAACTCCCCCCACCCCCGCCCCAGGGTGTCTTTTATTTGTAACACTTCAAAAGGCATGGGTGGTGTGCCCAACCTCCCATGGAATACTTTCTTTTTTAGGGATGAGCTAAATCCTTTTTGAGAAGAGGTTTTACTCAATTAGAATATTTTGTATATATCAAGTATTAAGATCAATATACAGTGTTAGGTATTAGTTCTTGAGTATAGTGAACATATTGTGAACTTGAGTATGAACCAAATATTTTCAAGCATATATTTAAATGTGACTAAATATTGTCCAGAATGAATGCTGTGTGTGGCAGTGCATTACTGGATTATTCCAATAGTATAAAAAGCATTTGGTATTTTGTTTGGTATCTTTAGGTTTTTATTTCTATTGGCAAAAACTAAAATACATGCACTAATGTAGCACGTAGCATTATAGCACTTTGCAGGTCTTTCTTGAGTACCTGGAGTGTTTTCAGATTTGCTTATAGTAAACAAGGCAATATTTATACTACTTTATTGCTTAAATATGCCAAATATTTTTACATGCAACCTAAATTATAAAGCATGCATTTTATGCTGTTAGAGCAGTAAAGTAAATTTATGTTTGATACAGTGTAAGTTTGAACCCCTTTCGAAAAAATTTGAGCTTCTGGAAAGTTTCTCCGCGTGCGTTCAAAATTTCCAGAAATTTTACATCTATAGCCCTAATGGTGTTCTTCAGGGATGGCGAAATCTGGGGATAGCTATGTCAATAGCCCCAAGTCTGTTTGGTACCCTTTTGTCCAATCTGCATACTTCTTTCTGGGACCGGCTTGCAGTGCCTTGAGCCTCTGTGTGTTTTGCGGACAGGTGGAGGCCACGCCCAACCAGCCAATGGAGAACCTGCAAGCAGGTAAATGTAAAGGTTCAGCAGCCGGGCCCAAGACAGCATGTCCAAGCAGCATCGCTGACGCTGGTGAAGTGAAGCAAAGGTGAGAAGAGAATTGAATGATGCACTGGTGGTAATGGAGGGAAGGGGCTTACAGGTTCTGTTGCAGTCACAACTCATATGGAGGTATGTTTTCAAACTCTTGGGGGTGGGATCCCCATCTGACTTTCAAATGCAGCAGCACAGTTCCTTAACAGGACCCCGGTGGGGGCGCGCAGATTCAACTGGCCCTCCACCAGCTGCGTTGACTCTGGGTGGAGTACTGAATCAAGTTCAAGCTTTTAGTACTCGCCTTTGAAGCCCTACATCAGGGATCTTCAAACTATGGCCCTCCAGATGTTCATGGACTACAATTCCCATCAGCCCCTGCCTCTTGGTCATTCTGGCAGGGGCTGATGGGAATTGTAGTCCATGAACATCTAGAGGGCCATAGTTTGAAGACCTCTGCCCTAAATAGTCTGGGGCTGTCGTATCTTCAGACTGCCTCTCCCAGTACGATCTCCAAAGAGCACTGTGCTCGGCAGGTAACAAATTTACTGGCCGTCCTTTCCCTCAAGGCTATCCAGCTGGCCTCATCCTGGCCCAAACAATTTTCAGCCGTGGCCCCAGCCTGGTGTCCCGCCCTGTCGAATGAGACCTGGGCCCTGCGGGACTTGGTGCAATTTCGCGGGGCCTGTAAATTGGAGCTGTTCCACCAGGCATGTGATTGAGGCAGCAGCGGTTTTACCATCTAGCGACCTCCCTCTTTCTTCCCCTACCTTTCTATGCAGGCTGTTGGAATTTTTAATCGTTTACATTTTTTTATTTTCTCCGCCACCAGGATTATATTTTTAGCAGCGACTTGTTATATCTTTAGACGTTCTTATCCTATTGCATTGTTTTTTGATGGGAGCCTCCCTGAGCCCACAAGGGGAAAGGTGGCCTACAAATATCATTAAATATAATTAATAAGAACAATAATAATAATAGCCTGCCTTTTTATTGCTTTCGTATTCTGCATAAGGTAGGGTAGCCCCAACTAGCAGATTTAAGATGACTTTCCTAATGGATCTATTAGTTACAGGTGGCAATTGAGGGGTGGGTGGGATCCAGTGGCGTACCTAGGCAAACTGGCGCACTGGGCAAAACCTGAGTTTGATGCCCCCCTGTGGGTGGAGCAGCCCAGCCACCGCACTTACCCTTCCCGGATGGCCCCAGCAGACCAAGTTCACTGGAGGCGGAGCTCCCCCATCTTCCTGCTCTGCCTCTGGTGACTTGTGGGCCACTGTACAGAGTGGGCGGGGCTTAGAAATCAGGTGCCCCCACATGACTAAAAATTTCTGCACCTTGGGCAACTGCCCACTTTGCCCAATAGGTGGTACGCCACCCGTGGGATCCCATGAATCCTTTCTGCAGGTGTAAGGATTTGTACCTGCAGAGCATGACGTTCTAGCTGTCTCCCTCCCACGGCATTTCAAAAGAGCTCCAGGGCATTGCTCCCTAATAATGTATTGTGATGGAGGCCAGTTCTTTGTTGCATCAAGGGAAGGAGCTTCACAGCTCTGCTCCCTCTTCCCCTTCACACACCCTGTTTTGTAATTGTGTATTGCTGTCTATTTTAAATAGCAACTCGGCTGGCAGTAAGGAAGCCACGGGAACTTCATGGGCAGGTGAGTAGCAGTTCTTTCATTGCTGATTAGATTCCTAGTTCACCATGTTGGCTGGGCGAAGAATCTCAGCTCAAAGACTTATTTGCAGGTATTCACTGGCTAGTACGTGGTGCAGAGCGGCAAACTGCAGTATTGCAGTCTGAGCTTTGCTCATGACCAGAGGTCAATCCCAGTGGAAGTTGGTTTCAGATAGCCGACTCAAGGTTGGCTCAGCCTTCCATCCTTCCAAGATCGGTCAACTGAATATCCAGCTTGCTGGGGTTAAAGTGTAGACAACTGGGGAAGGCAATGGCAGCTCCCCATAAATGCCTGGTAAACGTTGTGATGTGACGTCACCCCACTGGTCAGTAATGACCTGGTGCTTGTACAGGGAATTACCTTTACCTTGGATTTTCATGGTGGAAAGGACCATTAAGTCCCACCAATTTATGGCAACTGTGCAGGGTTTTCAAGGCTATTAGTAGACAGGGAGCGCTTGCCTTTGCCTGCTGATGCATGATAACCCTGGACTCCCATCCAAATGCTAACCAGGGCTGACCCTGCTTAGCTTCCAAGATCTGATGAGGTCAGACCAGCCTACGCTGGTAAACCTATTACCTTTACCTGCACCTTTAGAACCTATTAAAAAAAAAAGAAAATCAGAATTGATTGGTTAGAGCTGATATGCATTTCAGTAACAGTGGGCAGTGAAGCTTATTCTCACCTTTAGTAGGGAGCAGCAGTGGGTTAGTGGCTAAGATCAGTGGCTAAGAGCAGGTGCACTCTGATCTGGAGGAACCGGGTTTGATTCCCCGCTCTGCCACTTGAGTTGTGGAGGCTTATCTGGGGAATTCAGATTAGCCTGTGCACTCCCACACACGCCAGCTGGGTGACCTTGGGCTAGTCACAGCTTCTCGGAGCTCTCTCAGCCCCACCTACCTCACAGGGTGTTAGTTGTGAGCGGGGAAGGGCAAGGAGATTGTAAGCCCCTTTGAGTCTCCTGCAGGAGAGAAAGGGGGGATATAAATCCAAAACTCTCTTCTCTCTTCTCTTTATAAAGTTGACATCTTGTTGTATTCTCTTGCTACTGTTGAAAATTTTTGAACTCGAAGCACACAAATGGAATAATATTCCTCAGCTGGAGTGTTGTGGGATTTCCTGGCTGTATGGCCACACAGGCCGGAAATCCCACAACACTCCAGTGATTATGGCCGTGAAAGCCTTCAACAATACATCAATCAGCTGTTTAAATGCTCTCTCGGCAGGCTGCTTTTGAATGCAGCTCGGGGCTCTCCTTGGTGCAGAGTGTGAACTAAATGGTCATCCTTGATTCCTTTCCTCCCTTGGCGTTGCAGGTGAAGAGTTTGTACCAGATCCAGCTGCCAAGGCCAGCATCTTGTTGAACGTCGGACTGAGCCATTCAGCCCTCGGTACTGGCAGCAAGCTGAGTCTGGCCAGGCGGGTGCCACTGAAGGACGTCCGAAAAGCGTGTCCCACTTCTGGCAGCCTCAGGGTGAGCTGTGTTCAGTGCCGGTCTGGATATCTGTGAAGCACCCCTGAGGATCTTCTTGCGGCCATCATATTGGCCAATTACACACAGTGAGGTTCCCGCAACTTCAAAGAGAGTTGGCCAGGGAGTCTTTGTTTTGGGGCATGATTGGTATTATTTCCCCCTGCCCTGTTTGCAGCGGGGCGGGCATTACTCATCAGCTGGCTTTTTGCTTGGGTCCGGGGGGTGGGTTGGTGGGTGGGCGGGCCGGCGGGCGGGCGATGTTTATGCGTTCTCTATCCTGCATACATACTTTAGCCAGCGTAGTATAGTAGTTGAGAGCAGGTGGATTCTAATCTGGAGAACCGGGTTTGATTCCCCTCTCCTCCACCTGAGTGGCAGAGGCTCATCTGGTGAGCCAGATGTGTTTCTGCACTCCTCCTGGGTGACCTTAAGAACATAAGAACATAAGAACTAGCCTTCTGGATCAGACCAGAGCCCATCTAGTCCAGTGGTGGCGAACCTTTGGCACTTCAGATGTTAGGAACTGCAATTCCCATCAGCCCCTGCCAGCATGGCCAATTGGCCAAGATGGCAGGGGCTGATGGGAATTGTAGTCCATAACATCTGGAGTGCCAAAGGTTCGCCACCATGGATCTAGTCCAACACTCTGCTACTCGCAGTGGCCCACCAGGTGCCTTTGGGAGCTCACATGCAGGATGTGAAAGCAATGGCCTGCTGCTGCTCCTGAGCACCTGGTCTGCTAAGGCACTTGCAATCTGAGATCAAGGAGGATCAAGATTGGTAGCCATAGATTGACTTCTCCTCCATAAATTTGTCCAAGCCCTTTTTAAAGCTATCCAGGTTAGTGGCCATCGCCACCTCCTGTGGCAGCATATTCCAAACACCAATCACACGTTGCGTGAAGAAGTGTTTCCTTTTATTAGTCCTAATTCTTCCCCCCAGCACAGGGGTAGGGAACCTGCGGCTCTCCAGATGTTCAGGAACTACAATTCCCATCAGCCTCTATCAGCTGGTAGGGGCTGATGGGAATTGTAGTTCCTGAACATCTGGAGAGCCGCAGGTTCCCTACCCCTGCCCCAGCATTTTCAATGAATGCCCCCTGGACCTTGGGCGAGTCACAGTTCTCTCTGCACTCTCTCAGCCCCACCTACCTCGCAAGGTGTCTATTGTGGGAAGAGGAAGGGAAAGGAACTTGTGAGCCACTTTGAGTGGTGATCTGGAGAATTCTTTTCTCCCATTTATTGTCCAAGAGATACTTTATCTATTTGGGGCAGACGGCAGGGAATGCGCCTCCCTCGACATAGGTGGTAGAAACCAAAGTCTTGTCAGTGGGTGGCCTAGGCCTGCCACTCTAGTGACTTGGCACAAGGGCCAGATGCTTTACAGGCATAGTGATGCTGTGCTTGGGACCAGAACGCATTCACCTCACCACTGTTTTCTGGGCATGCCAGCTTCTCACTGCTCCCGTCTAAGCAGCTGCTACTTATTGAAAAACTGGAGAGCAGTGATTGTACTCAAAGCAGCATATACGAAAGGAAGGTAAGTTGGTGTTTTGTAAACCATACAAGCACATAAAACAGAGGAGATTAGATGAAATGGCTCTTCTGATGAGCCTGACCTTGATTGGGCTGGGGGGTGGGGACTTTCTGGGGCACGGCTTGCTGCTAAGAACATAAGAACGAGCCTGCTGGATCAGACCAGAGTCCATCTATTCCAACACTCTGCTACTCGCAGTGGCCCACCAGGTGCCTTTGGGAGCTCACATGCAGGATGTGAAAGCAATGGCCTTCTGCTGCTGTTGCTGCTCCTGAGCACCTGGTCTGCTAAGGCATTTGCAATCTCAGATCAAGGAGGATCAAGATTGGTAGCCATAGATCGACTTCTCCTCCATAAATCTGTCCAAGCCCTTTTTAAAGCTATCCAGGTTAGTGGCCATCACCACCTCCTGTTGGCAACTGGAAGCACTGATGACTTTATTTTTTATTTTATTGAATTCATCTCCCGCCCATTCCCCATCCAAGACCGGCTCAGGGTGGCTTACAAATTTAAAACATAAATAGTATGACAAAACTTTATGATAAACTAATAATAATGCTAGACTTGAGTCTACTGCTGGCGAATCATAAAACAACAGTGTCCTAGAATAACATTTAATATATAGCTCCCTGTCTTGACAGTTCTTCTACAGAACATTGTCCAAGAGTGGAGAACAGAGAAAGCAAAAAAGAGAATGGGGGGTAGGGGATAGAGTCACCAATAGTCAAGGTTGGTAGTTGGGAGACCAGCATGATGTAATAAGAGACAATGGGTGGCCTCAACCAAAAGCCAGGTGGAACATCCCCATCTTCCGGGCCCTGCGGAACTGATTTAAGGTTTCCCCCTCCTTTGTATCCCCCTCCAGTGTGGTGTAGTGGTTAAGAGCAGGTGGATTCTAATCTGGAGAACTGGGTTTGATTCCCCACTCCTCCACCTGAGTGGCAGAAGCTTATCTAGTGAACCAGATGTGTTTCTGCACTCCTACATCCCTGCTGGTTGACCTTGGGCTACTCACAGTTCTTCAGAACTCTCTCAGCCCCACCTACCTCAAAAGGAGTCTGTTAGGGGAGAGGAATGGAAAGGAGCTTGTAAGCCACCTGGAGTCACCTTATAGGAGAGAAATGTGGGGTATAAATCAAAACTCCTCCTCCTCCTCCTTTTCTTCTTCTAGGGTGAAGATGCATCTTTCCCAGGGTCCCGGGTGAGTTCTCCCCCAACAGCCAAGTTTGGCCGTGTGTCCTGCCGTTCCACGCATGGGGGGGCCCTTCAAAGGTAAGCAAGTGCATTTGTCTTTGGGGGGGGAGCTGTATGGGGGCTGCACCCTGGTTTCAAAGGGGAGGCAGCCATTCGCTGAGACTTCCTGACATGTTGCTTTTTTCCCACCTTTGCAGGTCTTTGAGGGAGTCGGGGCTTTGGGAGACCCAGCTGCCTGTTACAAGCATCTGGCAACAGGTGTTCTGTGAGTGGGATGTTAGCCCGCTGAGTGGCTCAGCCAGGAGAGTTCCTGCACACCCAATCCACCGGGTCCTTTGGTTTGTGCTTGGGAAGGAGAGAGGAGGGAGCTCCAGCCTGAAAGGCACTATCGGCCAAGCTCAAATTAAGGATTTGCCAGAAGCGTGAGCAGGCTTTTTGAGGGGGGCTCAGCTTTCCCCTCCATTGGGATTTCTCTCAACTCAAAATGGCCCGGTGGAGGGGCTACTCACTCCATTTGGAGGCTATACCTATGGTCCACCAGTACGCAAGCTGCTCCCTCCAGTAGGATAAACCGGATAAAGTAGAAGAAGAGTTTGGATTTATATCACCCTTTCTCTCCTGTAGGAGACTCCAAAGGGGAGGCTTCTGCAATCTCCTTGCCTTTCCCCTCTCACAAACAAACACCCTGTGAGGTAGGTGGGCTGAGAGCTGAGGCTCCTGTGAAGCTGTGACTAGCCCAAGGTCACCCAGCTGGCAAGTGGGAAACGCACGAGGCATCAATCTGGCACTCCCCAGATAAGGCCTCCACAGCTCAAGGGCTGACTGAACTGGGAATCAAACCCGGTTCCTCCAGATCAGAATGCACCTGCTCTTAACCACTACGCCACTGCTGTAGGATAAACAGCACCCTTACCACAGTCACTTTGAAGAAGAAGAAGAGTTTGGATTTATATCCCCCCTTTCTCTCCTGCAGGAGACTCAAAGGGGCTTACAATCTCCTTGCCCTTCCCCCCTCACAACAAACACCCTGTGAGGTGGGTGGGGCTGAGAGAGCTCCGAGAAGCTGTGACTAGCCCAAGGTCACCCAGCTGGCATGTGTGGGAGCATACAGGCTAATCTGAATTCCCCAGATAAGCCTCCACAGCTCAGGTGGCAGAGCTGGGAATCAAACCCGGTTCCTCCAGATTAGATACACGAGCGCTTAACCTCCTATGCCACTGCTGCTCCTTTGGGTCGGGGAACTTCTGTGGGGTGACAGTGGTGGGAGGCTGAAGCCCCCTCTTCTCTCTCCCAAGTCCTAGTCACAATCTGAATTAGGCCCCCATATAGCTGGGGAGAGGAGTTCCCAGAAAGATGACGCGAGACTGGGTTTCAAACTGTGGAGAAACTGTAATTTCTAGCAGAGATATGTGTGCAGGGTAAGAACAACCCCAGATCGTGTTTCTGGGTCCTCTGAGGTGGGTTTCTGGTGATCCCCGGCCCAAAGGACGTCTGACTAGCCTCGGCCAGGGTCTTTTGAGCCCTGGCCCCAGCCTTGTTGAACGTGCTGTCCAGTGAGACCAGGGCCCTGCGGGATTTAATTCAGCTCCGCAGGGCTGTAAGACAGAACTCTTCCCACCAGGCATATAAGCTTGAGCTTCAGCTAACACCTACTGTCTTTGGACCCCACCACCCTGTACCTAGATAACAGGCTTTACTTCCATCTGCCTGTTCTTTTTTTTTAATCCACATAGTGCAGGGGTGGTTATTCTAGTGGTGCCCAGATGTTCATGGGAACCACGGTGCCCCACAGCTCCAGTTTGGCCATGCTAGCAGAAGGGCTGATGGGAATATGTAGTTCATGAACATCTAAGAGCACCATAGGCTGGGCTAGTTTATTAACGATGTAAGTGTTAGGGAACTGCCCTGAGCTCCGAGAGAGAGTAAGCAACGTGGTAGATGTAGAAATGAACAAAATAAAATCCTGGGGAATACTCCCAACTATTTACTACTCCAGGGCTTAGTTAGTTATTGACAATCATATCTATTCATCCCATGCGACTATCAGAAGCTAGTAGAGTGCACTTTTGGTTTGTTCTTGAAACTCTGTCCTCTGTCTTCTGGTAATGCAACCCTCCCTGGCCCCTCCCAACCCTGTGTGTGCTCTGAACTCTTTCTCTTGCCTAGCCTCCAGCATGCTGTGGTCTTTTGAGATGTGAACCTTTCTCTTCCTGTCCTGCCATAAGGTCAGGGTGCCCGGGTGCCTGGCTAAACACCGCAGGCTGGGTTTGCAAAGGGATAAAATTATGCAGGGCTTTTAAGGAGCCAAGTGCCAAAAGCAGTTTGAGCAGTCTGGTCCTTCTAAAAAGCCAGGTGTCACAGCCAGATGTGAGCTGGCAAATGGGCGGGGGGTGCATCGCCACACCGGGCTTTCAGCCTAAAGGGGGGGGGGGGGGGGCAGCAAAAATGTCAGTTTTGTTTTTTTATTTTTTAGTGTTTTTCTGAGTGTTTTCAGCTTTTATACCTGAGGGGCATAGTTTTTAGGGCCAGTCACACCCCAAAATGTACTGTGGAGTTTTCGGGGGATTCTCCTGATGACACCACCGCAAGTTAGGTGATGCCTGGCCTAGGGGGGGTCTCAAAGTTACGGACTCCCAAAGGGGGGTGCTCCCCATCCCCCCATTGTTTCCTAATGGGAACTAATAATAGGAGTATGGGGGCTACACTGCTGAGAGTCCACTCTTTGGACCCCTGAACCAAACTTTGTCCCCAAACCTGGCTGGTATCATCAGGATAGTCTTAAAGATACCCTGAAATTTTGATGCTGTTAACCTAAAACAGCGCCTCTGCAGGCAATGCAAAACTTGAAAAGCTTTAGAAATACAAAGGCTGTAAACTTAACATGGAAGAGGGGGGAGGGCAAAACCTCCAGATTTTGCACCCGGGCTCCATTTTCCCTAGCTACGCCTCTGGTCACAGCAGGGAGTGGATATGATGTGATCTGTAGGTTCATAAAGAGGACATCTGCATTCTCAGGTCTTTGATTTTCCATTAACTGTACTGATTTCTTTAAGCCAGATGGGCATTGCTTTGGCAATCAAGTTTGTAATCGCTATCATGGTGGGTGGGGTCAGAGCAGTGCTGTCACTTGGCCTGGTGTTGTGAGAAAACATGAATTTTCCAGGCTATGAGCAGGGCAGTATCCCAAAGCCAGTAACCCTATTTGTCTCTTGTGTATATTCTCTGACCATTTTTAAGATGTAGTGGTTTGTGAAAGAGAAAATCTATTATCATATATACACCTTTAATGCTGTTTGTGCATTAACAAGAGTTCGGATTTAATATCCCACCTTTCTCTCCCGTAAGGAGACTCAAGGTGGCTTACAAGCAAGCCCTTCTCTACTCCTCTCCCCATAACAGACTACCCTGAGTGACGAAGTTGGGGGGCTTAGAGAGTTCTTGAGAAGAACTGTGACTAGCTCCAGAGGTCAGCAGTCTCACAGTTTCTCAGATAGCTCATGGATCATAATCCCATCAGCCCCTGCCAAAGCCACACTGGGCTACGATGGGATTTAAAATCCATGAACATCTTGGAGAGCTGCAGTGCCATGAATCTCCAGACCAGCCCCAAAGTTACCCAGCAGGAATGTAGGAGTGTAGAAACACATCTGGATGTAGGAGTTGTGGAAACATGCATGTTGGGCTTTATGGTGAACCTCCCCATCTTGAATTGAAGCAGCAAGAGTAAAATATTTTTGTTTCTGTGTCAGCATAACTGTGAACTTGCTTCCATGTTGCCTCTACTTTGCTGGAATATTTGATGGTGGTATTTAAAAAGGAAACTTGGACTGAGGCTGGATGGGTTTGGTCCCAGCTCTGGACAGGCATAGTTGAGAAACTGCTGCCGTGGCTCTCTAGCCACTAGGACCTGGTAGCAAGTCAACATTGCCGCCAAAAAAAAATTACCCATCTCCTCTTGTCATTTTCAGACTAAGTGGATGGGTGAGCCACCTACAGACATTGTCAGCTCCAAAAAAGAAGTGCACTGGGTGAGTATCCATAAAGAAAGTTAGAGCAGAGGTGTCCAACTATGGCTTCTAAATGTTATGAACTCCAGTTCCCATCAGCACCTGCTGTAGGTTGATGGGAATTGTAGTCCATGAACATCTGAAGCACCAGAGTTGGACACCCCTGGTTAGAGGAACACTTTCAAGAGTTTTTGTCTGTGGGACTCTGCGTGTTGAAGAAGAAGAGTTGGATTTATACCTTGCTGCTCCCGGCAGGAGACTCCAAAGGGGGGCCATGATTCTCCCCTTTCCATTCCCTTCTCACCCTGTGAGGTAGGTGGGGCTGAGAGAGCTCAGAAGAACTGTGACTAGCCCAAGGTCACCCAGCTGGCATGTGTTGGAATCTTCAGGCTAATCTGAATTCCCCAGATAAGCCTCCACAGGTCAGAAGGCAGAGAGGGGAATCAAACCTGGTTCCTCCAGATTAGAGTACACCTGCTCTTAACCACTATGCCACTGCTGCTCCGTCAATATAAATTGAGTGATGGCGTTGTTTGAGCTTCCATCAAATAATACCTTTTATAGAACTTCACGGTGGCTATTAACCTTTTTTGGCAGTCATTCTATTATTATTCTTATTATTTTTTGAACTTATAGCCCACTCTTCCCCCTTACCAATCAGACAAAGTTGCAAGAGTTGTCTGCTGCCAAGCCAAGAAAATGAAAAGCAGCCTTCTACACAGCTTAATACTCTGCTACATTCATTGACGTATAATCAAACGCTCCGGTTTTCTTTCAGGGAAAGTGTTGCCATTGAAGGAAGATTTGTTCAGTCTTATTCCGTGTACACTGAGAGGTTTCTGCAAGGTTACCCTAGGAAACTGCAACCCAAAGATTGCGGAACAGGTTCCATCAAATCCCGTGCCCTTCTTCTGCAAATCTTGGAAAACGTGATTTCTGCTCCATCTCCTGGAAACGTGTCCTGACATTTGCTAATTTCTAAAAGAATTGTGCAAAACTACCTGTATGGAAAAGTCAGTGGGGTTGCGAGCAGACTTTATTTAATAAGTTGCTGTGGCTGTTTACAATTTCAAGTTGTTATGGTTTAAAACGACTTGCATGGATTACCTTTTTGCAAAATTCTGACTTGTGGTTTAGCCAGAGGGTTATCAAACTATTTAATTTATATTGTTGAAGGCTTTCACAGCTGGAATAATTGGGATGTGATGTGGTTTCTGGGTGGTATGGCTGTGGTCTAGTAGCATTTTCCCCTGATGTTTCGCCTGCATCTGTGGCTGGCATTTTCAAAGGATGTTTATATTTAATTTATACCTTGGTTTTCTTCCCTCATGGGGACTTAATGCAACTTGCATCGTTATGCCTTCTGTCTTATTTGTCTTCTCTGCAACAGCCCTGTGGGAGGAAGGGTCAATTGTGTGTGGGGTTGGACCTAGGTCACTTAAGCCGAATTCCATGGCAGCATGGGAATTCGAACCCTGGCCTTCTAGATCATTGTTTCGTACTCCAACCACTATGTCACTGACTCTCCAACTGGCACTCCGCTAGTACAGCCTCACTTCTGTTGAGATCAGCAGGCAATTTCTAGGCAAAGAAAAAACTCTTTGCTGTCTCTCCCTCCTTACTTGTTCAGATCTGGTTTGTGATGATAACTGAATGGGGTGGGGGGGTGGGGGCATGACCAGCTTGCCAGCCTGACCTTTTCCTCCCCAAACAGGAGAAGATTGCCGTGCGTCTCTTTAATGATGGCCTGCAGGCATCAGCAAAGAAAGCGTCTGCTCTTCGTGTCATCCCGTCTGACATGGGGAAACTCCAGGTAAAAAAAAGGAAGGCCCAAGTAGATAGCACAGGGGTGTCCAACTCTGGCGCTTCAGATGTTCATGGACTACAATTCCCATCAGCCCCTGCTGGCATGGCCAATTGGCCAATCAGGGGCTGCTGGGAATTGTAGAACCATGAACATCTGAAGCGCCAGAGTTGGACACCTTCGAGATAGTAGATAGTCGTTCTCCTCTGGTAGAAACTGGTCCCCAACGTTAAAAAAAAATCAAGGAACAGCCATTGCTTCTCTGCAGCTACTGAAGGAGATGGTTGACTATGGATTTCTGTATGCTGAATGAGTGTGAGAAGTTCTCTTCCAGTAAGCTTGTTGGGTAGCCTAAATCCATATACAGATTCCATTGCTAAGTAGGAGTGAGTGTGCTGGGTGGGTGAAATTTTTTGATACTGGACTGAGGTAGGAACAAAATAATGGATGTATATATACAGTGAAGCGAAGAAGAAGAGTTTGGATTTATATCCCACCTTTCTCTCCAGTAAGGAGACTCAAGGTGGGTTACAAGCTCCTTTCCCCACAGCAAACACCTTGTGAGGCAGGTGGGGCTGAAAGAATTCTGAATGAACTGTGACTAGTCCAAGGTCACCCAGCAGCAATGCAGGAGTGAGGAAACACGTCTGGTTTACCAGATAAGTCTTTGCCACTCAGGTGGAGGAGTGGGGAATCAAACCTGGTTCTCCAGATTCGAATCCACCTGCTCTTAACCACTACACCAACCTGGCTTCTACCCACAGTACTAGGAAGTTACTGGAGGAGAGTAGCTGACCACAAAACGTGGCCTGGACTTGGGACAGCCCATGGCACCAGGCAGAATGATTTTTTGAAATGTTTTGATACTGGACTCAGGTGGGAACAAAAGAATGGATATATATATACAGTGAAGCGAAGAAGAGGAGTTTGGATTTATATCCCACCTTTCTCTCCTGTTAGGAGACTCAAGGTGGCTTACAAGCTCCTTCCCTTCCTTTCCCCACAACAGACACCTTGTGAGGCCTTTTTCCCTCCTGTGACTTTTCTCCTTCACTTCAGCCCTTCCTTAACAACTTCCTGCCCTGGAATGTGCCAGGCAAGAATAATTCACGCTAAACTGAGAGTGAATATTTCTGAGTGGAGTGGGGAACAGAAGGGTGGAGATTTGCTGAGTGCTCCAGAACACTGTGTGGTTGAGGCCTGGGGCACACGGTACGAAGGTAATGCAGAATTGCCAGATGTCTTGTACTTTCGCAAACTTTACGATGGCAGTTTTGAGTAATGAGTCGAAGGTGCAAAACACTTATGAGGAACTCATGCGGCCTCAGGTTCATTTTCAAGGCAAGAGATGAGCCAAGGCGGTTTTGCTTCTTCTTAGCAATGCTAGGCTTCCTTAGTTGCCTCCACGTCAAGTACTGATGCTGCCAACCCTGCTTAGCTGCTGAGCTAGTCCAGGCTATCTGGCTGCTGTAGCGAGCAAGGCTAAGCCTAGCAAAGGGCCGGGTTAAAGTTAACTGCCGCACTTCTTGTTGTCTCACTTCCAGCGGGTTGAGTTCTTTGCTCAACTCCTGCAGCAAGAAATCAGTGGCGGCGTTGATGAGGTTGCCCCCTCGCTGGAAGAGCTACACCAACTGTTGTCAGTTCACTGCACGCCTCCTTTTGGGACCCCCAAGCCTGACCTGGTCACCACGCCTCCGCCGAATACTATATGGCAAAGCTTGGGGAGCAGGTAGCTGTCTCTGCCACTGCTGTCGTACCTGTGCCTGATACAACACTCGCTATATGCAACTCACAGCCTGCCTGTTCTGCCCCCTCTATGTGCTCCCTTGGGCCTTCTCCATTCTGTGCAAGTAGTACAGGTAAGACTGGTTGGATTGTCTGGCTTCCCTGGTCCTGGGGGCTGGGGGGGGCGGGGGTGCCACTGTACAATGCGAGGGGCAGCTGGAATGTGCTGTTCACATCCTGGCTGGGATGTAGCGCAGAATGTACCTCCCCAAGAAGGTTTGTTCTGTTTCTTCATGGTGGCAGGGGCGTATTTGCCATGTCCCCGGGCACAACTAATCTCAGTCCACGTGGGGGAGCGCAAAATCACCACGCGCGTGACCAAGAAATAAAGTGAATGTAAAAACCTGCCACACCAATGACTTCCAGAATTTATAAACACACAAGGTGATATGTTTAGTACAAGGCAGTCAGAAAAAGATGCAGTTTGCACATATGAAAACCAAATGCACAGACAGACACTTGACTTTGACCTTGACCTGACTTGACTATGCACTGAAAAGAAGAGACAAAGGACGAGAATGGAAAACTAAGGCAAGACCTAGGGCAGGGGTGGCCAACCCATGGCGCTCCAGATGTTCATGGACTACAATTCCCATCAGCCTCTGCCAGCATGGCCAATTGGCCATGCTGGCAGGGGTTGATGGGAATTGTAGTCCATGAACATCTGGAGTGCCATGGGTTGGCCACCCCTGTCCTAGGGCAGTGATAGCGAACCTTTTCAAGTACGAGTGCCCAAACTGCAACCCAGAACCAACTTATTTATCGCAAAGTGCCAAGGCAATTTAACCTGAATACTGAGGTTTTAGTTTAGAAAAAATGGTTGGCTCCAACACAGGTAAGTATTACTCAGGAGTAAGCTTGGTGGTAGTCGGTGGCTTTGCTTTGGCGCAACTGTGCAACTCTTCCAATGGGTGAATCACGACCCTAGGAGGGTTTACTCAGAAGCAAGCTCCATTGCCAGCAACTGAGCTTACTCCCAGGTAAAGGATCGCACTTTAGTTCTTCGCATGAAAATCAGTGGGGTTTAACAGCGCTTAACAGGGTCACCTACACTGCTTCCCCAAAACTAGGTCTTAGGTTTAATGCTAATAATCGAGCCCAGCAGCCCAGGCCAGCCTAGATGTGGGGGGGGGGGGGGCACACTGTTTGCATGTGCCCACAGAGAGGGCTCTGAGTGCCACCTCTGGCACCCGTGCCATAGGTTCACCACCACTGTCCTAGGGCAACAGCTTCAAACACAGGTAAGTCCTAAAATCCTCTAAAGAAGTATACGATTTCTTCAGAATAATTAGAATAATATAGATGGGGGTGGGGAGTTCTGAGTCTTCTCCCGTTACGCAGCGGCTGGGCTGCTTCGTCAAGGGCTCAAATTTTATAGCCTGCCCATAGCGGGCATTTTTGGTTCTAGCCTCTATAATAATACATAAAATGCATCTGAAACTGAACAATAAATATATCTGTGGGGTGAAAATCTCATGACTGTCTTGCACTAAACATATTACCCCGTGTGTATAAGTTTTGGCAGTAATTGGTGTGGCAGGTTTTTGCTTTTTATTACTTCTCCCCAGCTCAGCCCATCTACATCCAAGGCTGTTAAGGATGCGCTTTGGGCAGACTGTATGTGCTGGTGATGTTGGCCCTGCTGGGCTGTCTGTGGCTGAGCGTTCTTACCACGCTTTGTTCTGTCCGTAGGCGTTCGGGCGCCCTCTTCCTCTGTGGCCCGTTTCAAGCAACGCCTGGAGGATCGGCTGGAAGCAGCCCGGCGTTTCCACGAGGACTGCCTGAATGACGAATGTGCCTTCTACATGTCCCACGTCACCCCCTTTGCCCAGCCTGCGGTGCAACGGTGCAAAGAGCCTGTGGCGAAAATGCTGGATGCTCAAGATACGATGGTAAGCTTGGGAGCATCTGGATTCTCCCTCGCCCTGCATCACGATGAGTCTGTGCTTCTCTAACCTAGGAAGGCTACAGACATATACGAACAGCCCCTTTCCAAGTAGTAACGGAGCTACTTGACAGAATGTTGGGAGTCGCTTATCAAAGTGGCACACCGTGGTGGTTCTGGCCACTCAATAAATGGGTCCTCTGTGGTCACCCAAAACATTAGGGTACACTTGCCTAAGACCTTAAAAGTCATTAGTTTGGGGAAGAATTTAGATCATGAACATCCTGGCATTGCAGGTTAGGTTCAAGAACCTTTTAACAGAATAAGCTGGCATGTTGCAGAGGCTAAGAGGCAGATTGTAATCTAAGAACTGGGTTTGATTCTCCACTCCTCCTCATGAAGCCTGCTGGGTGACCTTGGGCCAGTCACAGTTCTCTGGGAGCCAGTGTGGTGTGGTTAAGAGTGGTGGATTCCAACAAGGACAACCAGGTTTTAGTTCCCACTCCTCCGCATGAAGCCTGCTGGATGATCTTGGGCTAGTCATGATCTTCTCAGAACTCTCCCAGCCTCACCTACCTCACGAACCTCCGGTTCGCCAGATAAGAGTGTGCCGTCATGTAGAGGAGTGGGGAATCCACGCTGGTTCTCCAGATTAGTCTACTGCTCTTAACTACTACACCACACTGGCTGTCTGGTTGCCCGTTAACTGAGTGGCTGTCACCCCCCTTTTTTCCTTTTTGTGGGCAGGGGTCAAACGCCAGGTCTTGGGGACTCCATTTTGTGGCTTGAAGGAAGCATGGAAGGCAGTAGGTAAAACATGAGAACATAAGAATAAGCCAGCTGGATCAGACCGGAGTCCATCTAGTCCAGCACTCTGCTACTCGCAGTGGCCCACCAGGTGCCTTTGGGAGCTCACAGGCAGGATGTGAAAGCAATGGCCTTTGGCGGCGGCTGCTGCTGCTCCCGAGCACCTGGTCTGCTAAGGCATTTGCAATCTCAGATCAAGGAGGATAAGATTGGTAGCCATAGATCGACGCCTCCTCCATCAATCTGTCCAAGCCCTTTTTTAAGCTATCCATCACCACTTCTTGTGGCAGCATATTCCAAACACGGGAGGGCCAGAGCTCTGGATCTAATTTGGGAGTGATGTTTGGGGCCTCCTATTTTAGTCTGTTATGAGTAAAATTTAGGGTTTTTTTTAAGTACACAGAGAGGAATGTGTGTTTTGACCAGCTAATTCTGTCTCCTCCTTTTCTGCTTCTCCTCTTCACCTGCCAGCACTTTATCCCCATCTCTGGGCCTCAGTCTCCCCTCCTGGAAGCAGAGAGGTCTTCCCCAACATGATGGTCGAGCCTTTGACCAGCGGCTGCAGCCTGGTGCACTGAAGCTCATCCGTGAATCTTATCCAACTCAGCAGGTTGAAAGTTCCCGCTGTAGTCCTGCTGCCCTTGGAAACTTTGCCTTCCCACATCCAACAAATCTCCCTGGGACGCAAAATCTCCATGACTTTTGATTTCTTTTTTTGGGTGGGGAGAGCTGAAATGTCTTCTTGGTCTGTCAGCAGTCAGTGCCTTATAGGAAGGACAAGGGCTGGTTATGGCAGAGACAGAGTGCCCTTGGGCGACAGAGGCAATACGCTGTGTTTTACTGCAATATTGTACAGATTTTTTTTTCCAATAGAGACAAATAAAAATTTGACTGTTACTTCTCCAAAAAAATGGGAATGTTATTTGCTGATAAGAACAACTCACAGTTGCTGACGCATGCAGTTAATTGTTTCCAGACTCATTTGGCCGGCTGGAGAAAGCGCCTTCGGTAACATTCCACTCCTATATCTGGACACTGGGTTCTTCAGCTGTTGTGAGTCTGGTCCAGGGGTGTTCGTGGACTATGATTCCCATCAACCCCTGCCAGCATAGACAATTTGGCCACGCTGGCAGTGGCTAATGGGAATCGTAGTCCATGAACATCTGGGGCTCCAGAGTTGGACACCCCTGGTCTGGTCAATAAATTTTAAAGTATCTGTTGACAAGTCTGTTTTTGTTTTAATACGCCTCACCCTGCTTCGGTAGTTCTGCATGGGTTTTAGAATCCACCTGGTCTAAACCATTACACTTAAAGAAATGCACCCTTTTTCTAATGGCATGATGGCTTGAGATAATAGGTGCATATTTTAGATTCCCACCCCGCCCCCGCCACTGCACAGTTTTGTGCACCTAAGGCTTTTCCCTTGTTATGGCCCTCTTCCTTTCATAGGTGCAGCTACGCCATACCTGTTACAAACATGGGGAGACTCCCAAATGAAACGGGTTTCCTCTTCCTCTCCTAAAACAAAAGAAAAGCGCTAACCAGCCCACTTGGCTCAGCCCCCTTTTTAGCGAGGTCTACTCCAGTGCAGGCCTCCTTTCAAATGCACAGCAGGCTCCCAACATGTTAAAAACATGTTCCAAGCTTGTGTACCCAAGGGGTGGAAGGGAGGTTTGAATCCAGTGGTGGAGCTACAAGGGGATGGGGGGTGAGTCGTGCACCGGGCGCACGCCTAGGGGGGGCATGGAAAACCACCCCAGGCCCCTCCCCCTTCCCCCCACCCCCTGGCACCCCCACAGTTCCCCCCACCCCCCTTCCCACACTTACTTTAGTTCCTTTCCTTTTCCTAAATTTTTGTCAGGCTGAAAAAAAGGCCTGTTCACAGTACAGGCTAAAAATGATCTGAGGAACTACAGTTCCCAGGAGACCTTGGGGCTCACAAAGTCTCCTGGGAAGTATAGTTCCCATCAGGCCGTTTTTAAGCCTGAACTGTGAATAGGCTGTTTTTTTCAGCCTGAAAAAGTTCTAGGAAAAGGAAAGGAACTAAGGTAAGGGGGGGAAGGGAGGGCGCTCGGGGGGCATGGGGGGCAGGGCGCTGAGGGGGGGCATGGGGGGCAAAAATTATAGACTGCACACCAGGTTCAGTTTGGCCCAGCTATGCCTCTGGTTGAATCATGCGGGTGGCATGTTCTGATACACAAATATCTTCCGTCCGGGAATTGAATCAATTTTATTATGATCCAAAGATCAGCAGCCACAAACAAAGACATACAAATCCATCTTACAAAATATGCAGCCAATAAAATATTGATCCAGATGGAATTAAATGAAAACGATGAAGCTATTACAAATGAGCCACTTTCTTTTGCCTCATTTTGCATGCTATATTACAGAATTTTGCTACCTTGCCGAATTTTTCAGCAGCACGATCAGCAAGAAGAAGAGCAACTTATGGTTTGTTCTACCAGAAATTTAGACCAGGGATGTCCAACTCTGGTGCCCCAGATGTTCATGGACTACGATTGCCAGCCCCTCCCGGCATGACCAGTTGGCCATGCTGGCAGGGGGTGATGGGAATCGTAGTCCATGAACATCTGGGGCACCAGAGTTGGACACCCCTGATTTAGCAAAACTGGAGTGACGTATCTAATATGAATATTCTGATAAAAGTAACCATGCTCAATAGTTTCTATCATTCCCAACTAACATGGACATTCATTTAATCTAAGACATTTTGGAATAAAGTATAACAATTTGGAATGAGTATATTATTAAATGCTACCTGGGACTAGGTCTCGTCCTACAAAGCTGTGGGGTGCATTAAGGTAGCCCGAAGGCCTACAGGCAGGGCTCCAGGTGAGACTGCCTCGCATCTACCTGCAGCTGTCATTCCCAGTGCATAGTGATGAATGGTATAGCTGTAGCTGTTTCATTCAGATACACCCACCTAGTGTCGTCTAACCTAAATGAGAATGAATGATTCTCTTTACTCCTCTCTGTGGGTGCTGCAAAGGGATGAAACCTTCACCACTACCTTCCCACGCTGGCCTCTGGCTTCCAAACAAAAAACCTGCTCGCTTTCCATCACTAAGCTAAGTGAAGGACCTTTTTTTGTTGAAGGTCATGGCCAGAAGCAGCCTGGTTCTAGTTTTGTGAAATAAGTTTGCTGTGGCCTGTGCCTGTTTGCTAAATGAGCCAGACTGTGGAAGAGCAAGACCTAAAATGGGAAAGTAGCTTTTCCCCTCATCAGGGTTTCTTCATCCGGATTCCAAAAAATTGCATTTGAGACCCTAAAAAGAAAAGTTTGGATTTATATCCCACCTTTTTCTCCTGTAAGGAAACTCACGGTGGGTTACAAGCTCCTTTCCCTTCCTCCCTCACAACAAACACCCTGTGAGGTGGGTGGGGCTGAGAGAGCTCCGAAAAGCTGTGACTAGCCCAAGGTCACCCAGCAGCAACATAGGAGTGCGGAAACACATCTGGTTCACCAGATAAGCCTCTGCCACTCATGTGGAGGAGTGGGGAATCAAACCTGGTTCTCCAAATTAGAATCCACCCGCTCTTAACCACTACACCCCACTGGATGTCTTGCATGGGGCAGAGGAGTGGAGTATTTTATCAGAATACCCTGCTGTCTGCCACTGGTGAATATGGCCTGGTCCTACAGGCAGAAAAAAGGGTGGGATAGAAATCGAATAAGTAAATAAATAAATTCTAATTTACTCCCTGGAGACTTAGGTGTTTATAAGAGGCTGGCGTCGTATCTGAGAAACTGATCTTAAACTCCGTGTCTCGTTAGATCAGCTGCACCCGTTGAACTGTTATTGAGCCGCTATCCCACAGTGAACAGGGTGACTGAGGCACTGGTTAGGGTTAGGTGCACTGGTGGTCACCACGGGTGCCAGAGGCAAAGGGATGGCAAGCAGTCTTATCGTTGCCCCTTCTACCTGCCCCTGGCTTTGGGGTCTGCTGCCCCAACTGGCAGCTCCAGGATGTTCTCCTGTGAGAGGCCTGCTTTCTCCCTCCTGCCAGCAAGAGGCTGGGGTGGTTTTCCAGGGGTTTTGTGGGTGGCGGCTTCCTGTCGGCGCACTGTGCAAATAGGGTCCCATGATACAGGGCGGGGAGCAGTGGCACCAATAGGATGCCAAAAATGATTGGACCCTTCTCGGCTGAGCCTATTGTCCTGTCACTCTCCAGCCTTCTAAAAGAGGAAGATTGATGAAATTACTAGACCTGCTTATGTGGTATTTGGCCTACCGGGCTTGTGTGGTCTGGACCACAATTTTCCTACAGAAAGAACAAGAAATATGCTGGCTCTAAGCAGGCGGGCCAGGGAGAATGGTAAGCTTTCCTCCTTGTGTCAGGAAAGCACATTCCAACCCTTCCATGTTTAAGTTCAGTTTTTTTTCCTGCCTCACAAAAAGGTGTTAGTAAATTGTATATTCCTCCACCACAGAACTCAACATGCTGGATCTTTTTTGTTGTAGAATGCTCCGCCTAGTCCCCGCCTAGCCCTGCTCCCCCATCTGTTTGAAAGTTTGATAAGTGTCCAATGAACCATAAATGCTCTTGTATCAAAGTACCATGTTCAATAATGCACAAAATAATGGTTTTGACAAAGGCAGTGGTGTATAAATTAACGATAATTCTCATATTCATTCAGGACTATATTCTAATGTAGAAGCAGACAATTTTCTCGACCACTGCACCTCCACTGACAGTACTGCCATCTTTATCTGAGACACAGCTGCAGCAATTGCTGTCAGCTGGGTGAGGCAGAGTTAAATTTCCCTCTGCACAAAATGACAGGATGTGCTAAATTTCTGCAGTGGCACAGTGGTTAAGGGCAGGTGCATTCTAATCTGGAGGAACCGGGTTTAATTCCCAGCTCTGCCGCCTGAGCTGTGGAGGCTTATCTGGGGGATTCAGATTAGCCTGTGCACTCCCACACACGCCAGCGGGGTGACCTTGGGCTAGTCACGGTTCTTCTGAGCTCTCTCAGCCCTACCTACCTCACAGGGTGTTTGTTGTGAGGGGGGAAGGGCAAGGAGATTGTAAGCCCCTTTGAGTTTCCTACAGGAGAGAAAGGGGGGATGTAAATCCAAACTCTTCTTCTTCTTCTTCAGGTGGATTCAGTTCGGCAGAATCCCTGCAAGATGTTAAGTAAAATGTAACTACCCACACTGCTGTCTTGTGCTCTGCCGTCCGCACATAACACTCAAACTGACCGTGTGCACAGAACATGTTTATGAAACCAAATTAAGTACATTGATTTATGCAGCAATAGACATGGTGTCTGTTAACCAAAAAAAAATTGGAAATTGGAGGAAGTGACTTTCGAATAGCTGACAGCCAGACGCTGGTGCGTGCTAGATGAAGAAAAGTTTCTTGGTTTTTAAATGACGGTGGCAGCCACTGACCGCCAGATGGCAGCCAAGACTCTAGCAGCCCTGGTGATAAAAAAACAGTTTTATCCCTTTCTGTGGTTGACTATATATGAGGTCTATCTCAAAGTTTTGCTTGAAGAACCACCAAGAACAAGCAAATGCATTAAAAATGGTGCCATGTCAGCTGGGCACAGGCTGGGGAAAAGGTCTGTTGTTGGTGAATTTATGACTTCCTATACTCGATCCCTCCTAGGGAGGGATGATTCATTCATTCTTGGCTGATTGCAATTATTTTGATTCCAAAGGGGGAACCTTCTTAAGCTGGCTGCAGCAAACACAGCGCAGTGACACTTTAAACAGTCACATAGTTTTATTGTAGCTTAATTCCAGTTGCATTTGACAAAATGGGGTCTAGCCTATGAGAGTTTATGCTGAAATAATATTTTGTTAGTATATAAGCAGTGGTGGGATTCAGCTGGTTCGCACCACTTCGGCAGAACTGGTTGTCAAAATGGTGCTTGTAAACAACCAGTTAAATTATTTGAATCCCACGGTGCCACAAGACTCATGGTTAAGATAACTGGGGCGTAGGAGAATCAGATGTGGCGTAGGAGAATCAGATTGTGGCGTAGGAGATTAAGAGCTCGTGTATCTAATCTGGAAGAACCGGGTTTGATTCCCAGCTCTGCCACCTGAGCTGTGGAGGCTTATCTGGGGAATTCAGATTCGCCTGTACACTCCCACACACGCCAGATGGGTGACCTTGGGCTAGTCACAGCTTCTCGGAGCTCTCTCAGCCCCACCTACCTCACAGGGTGTTTGTTGTGAGGGGGGAAGGGCAAGGAGATTGTAAGCCCCTTTGAGTCTCCTGCAGGAGAGAAAGGGGGGATATAAATCCAAAACTCTTCTTCTTCTCTTCTAGTACACTTCATCTACATAAAGTTTGTGCTGATCCTTCACCTAAGCTTTGACTACGCTGGACTGTCTCTGTGGGCCCTGTGATATGTTTGAGGTTCAGTCACAAGAAGAACACTCCAAAGAAGGATTGAATATATGGTGTAGCAGTGAGATTGTTGGCCTGGTCTAGGGGTCTGCAAACTATGGCTCTCCAGATGTTCACCCAGCAGGCTTCATGTGCAGGACTGAGGAAGCAAACCTGGTTCACCAGTTCAGAACCAACCGCTCATGTGGAGGGGTGGGGAATCAAACCTGGCTCTCCACATTAGAGCCCACAGCTCCTAACTACTACAATACTCATGCATGCAGTATTGCAGTTAGCCATGGACCAAAGGGTGATTTCAGCATTTGCTTGACCTGGAACATGAAGAAACATGTGCGGAGAATATAGTGTTTTATCATCAAATGGAGAATGATACATAGTTTAGTTAGCTGTTATAGGGGAATGGCTTTCTCAGCTATGGCCCTTGGGGAATGCACACTCTGATAACAGATGTTTTAGGCTGTTTTGATAGTAGCATGGCGCTGAGTCATGCATCTGCACATTTTATAGGTACTATCTGATTTCTGTTGGTTTCAAACTGATTTATTATGATGTTCTTCAAGTGTTGTAAGCCGCCATGAGACCCCTTGGGTAAGCAATAGACTACAAAACAATTCTAATAAATAAAAGTGGCTTAAAATTGTAGGAGAGGCAGTGTGGAATAGTGGTTAAGGGCAGTGGACTCTAATTGGGTGAACCAGGGTTGATTCCCCACTCCTTCACAAGGACGGCTGACTCTTATTCGGTGAACTGGATTTGTTTCCCTGCTCTTACACATGAAGCCTGCTGGGTGACCTTGAGCTAGTATAAGGGTCCGTTATTCCAGTCAATAACAAGTCTCAAGAATGGCTCAAGAGCTTTATTAGAACTGTGTCAGCCCAATGGCCAGATAGCCAAAACTGAGGTTTGGCTCTCTGGCCCCTGGTATATACCTGTAAGTTACAGTTTGACTCAACCCATAATCCCCCCCACCCTCGCATTCCCATAATATCAGCATGAGAAAGGAGAAAGAGACATTGTTTTTGGGACATGCAGGCTACTCCCTCAGGAAGGCCGATAAGAATTAGCAGTTAAGCACTATTGAACTATTTACTTGCAAGCGAGAAGAGGCCCCATGGCCTTGGGCAGTGATGAAGAAGAAGAAGAAGAGGAGGAGTTTGGATTTATATCCCCCTTTCTCTCCTGCAGGAGACTCAAAGGAGCTTACAATCTCCTTGCCCTTCCCCCCTCACAACAAACACCCTGTGAGGTAGGTGGGGCTGAGAGAGCTCCGAGAAGCTGTGACTAGCCCAAGGTCACCCAGCTGGAGTGTGTGGGAGTGCACAGGCTAATCTGAATTCCCCAGATAAGCCTCCACAGCTCAGGCGACAGAGCAGGGAATCAAACCCGGTTCCTCCAGATTAGATACACGAGCTCTTAACCTCCTACGCCATTGCTGATAATAGCTGGGCCATCTGCTCCAAGGCTGTGTACCTGTGAGCTGCCAGGCCAAGCATATATATGAACATGAGAACATAAACATATAAGAACATAAGAACATATATATATATACACACACACACACACATATATATATACATATATATGTATACATATATACACATATATATCATATATATCTCATATATAATGTTATCTCATATATAATGAATATATATAAAATGAATATAGATATAATGAACCAGAGTTCTAGTTTACAGAAGGGAAAAGGACCTGTCTGGCTCTAGTGCGAACTTTAAAACTCTATTTTTAATGAAAGGAATTAAAACATTTATATAACAGAACCACAACTGTTAATCAACAACAAAAGTATACATATTATAAATAACAACAACAATCAAACAATGAATAATACACACACAGGGGATCCCAAATACAATAATATCAAGTCTCTGTAATGAAGTTATTACTTTGAAAGAGATCCACTAATGGTGTGGAAGTGAAGGATACCAATGTCTGATGCCTTTAAATACTCAATTTCTTTTCCCTTCTGTAAGCTAGTTCCCTCAGCACTCTCTCAGCCTTACCGACCTCACAAAGTGTCTGTTGTGGGGAGAGGAAGGGAAAGGAGTTTGTAAGCTGTGCTGAGACTCTGTACAGTCGACAAAAGCAGAGTATCGATCCAAACTTCCTCTTCTAGCAGTAAGAACGTTTTAAAAAATCAAGACTCTTCATGACAGGATTAATTTTTAAAAGAGATGATGATGGCAGAGGAAGAGGAAGAGGAAGAAGAAGAAGAAGAAGAGGAGTAGGAGTAGTAGTTTGGATTTATATCCCCCCTTTCTCTCCTGCAGGAGACTCAAAGGGGCTTACAATCTCCTTGCCCTTCCCCCCTCACAACAAACACCCTGTGAGGTAGGTGGGGCTGAGAGAGCTCCGAGAAGCTGTGACTAGCCCAAGGTCACCCCGCTGGCGTGTGTGGGAGTGCACAGGCTAATCTGAATTCCCCAGATAAGCCTCCACAGCTCAGGCGGCAGAGCTGGGAATCAAACCCGGTTCCTCCAGATTAGATACACGAGCTCTTAACCTCCTACACACATGGTTACACACCGGCACTGTTGTTCTGCTGTCTGACTCTTTTTTTTGTCTAAAACAGGGCTTTCCAGGCCTCTAAAGTCCTAGCCCAGGGGTAGGGAACCTGTGGCTCTCCAGATGTTCAGGAACTACAATTCCCATCAGCCCCTACCAGCATGGCCAATTGGCCATTCTGACAGAGGCTGATGGGAATTGTAGTTCCTGAACATCTGGAGAGCCGCAGGTTCCCTACCCCTGTCCTAGCCCATTTGAGCTGAGAAAAGAAACTGAGCAATCACAGTGTTCTTGCATCCCGTCTAGAGTTCCCAAAATGAATACTTGGCCCTAATCCTTATCATCGAGTTGCAGATGACATAAGGTTTTCTGTGCAGTAACCCTGGATGGTTTTATGTGATCTAACCAGGGTGAAACCCGCTTAGTGTCAGATTCCCCATTCAGACAATAAATCACTTGACTGGTTCAAGGCTTTTATTGGAGAAATGTCAGGAACATAGAGAGTTCTGGCGAAAACTGCACCAAACTCTTGATAATATGAGTGTGAGATCCCCACCCCAACATGAGAAGCAGAAAGTCCGCATTGTCCGGCCTGGAGTCTCTTCCCAGCCGCAGAACTCCAAGGCCACAGCTAGAAGTGATAATATTGCACCAGCGAAAGTGATCCCCACCACCCATGGCCCCATCATGACACTTAGCTTCAGAGATTTGATAAGATGGAACTAGCCTGAGGCATTGGAGACAACACAGTAGACAGCAAATATCTGTAGTGGAAGGTGAAGTGGTTAAGAGCAGGTGGAATCTAATCTGGAGAACTGGATTTGTTTCCCTACTCTTCCACCTGAGTGGCGGAGGCTTATCTGGTGAACCAGATGTGTTTCCGCACTCCTACATTCCTGCTAGGTGACCTTGGGCTAATCAAAGTTCTTTGGAACTCTCTCAGCCCCACCTACATCACAAGGTGTCTGTTGTGGGGAGAGGAAGGGGAAAGGAGTTCGTAAGCCACGAGTCTCCTTATAAGAGAGAAAGGTGGTATGTAAATCCAAACTCTTCTTCTTCTGGCTGTTGCTTGTCCTGGATGCAGAACATATTGATGGACAGGTCAAAGTATGCAGAATGGGTATGAGCACACTCATTTCACCTCATTTCCATACACATTTACTTCACATGAGCACAGTGTGCAAAGGCTGCATCCCTACCATCGGGAGCAAATGTTCCTGTTTACAGTGACAGTATGTGCACATGCAGTTGTGGCACACAGGTGCTGTATCCATCAGTGGCAACTGTACAGAGGGGCAGCCTCCCCCCCCCCCCACTACTTATGTTAGCTCGTTCACTACAGCTGTTATGAATTTCAAAGGCACTCTGAGTTAGTGAGACAATGTCTGAATCTTTCCAATTGCAACTGGGGCCGATTCCGATGGCCATTCGGTTAAATTGGATATGGATTGCTGGGTGAGCTATGGTGTCGATTCTGTGCAGAAGCGCGTCTCGTTGCCCAGACTGCTGGTTTGTGTATGAAACGGGGCATAAAGCACAGTCAGTTTGTCAGGGGTGTTTCATAATCTGTGTTAGTCTTCAAGGCAATGCTGGTTCCTCTTTCTTTCTTTCTTTCTTTCTTTCTTTCTTTCTTTCTCTCTTTCTTTCTCTCTTTCTCTCTTTCTCTCTTTCTTTCTTTCTCTCTCTCTCTCTTTCTTTCTCTCTCTCTTTCTCTCTTTCTTTCTCTCTTTCTCTCTTTCTTTCTTTCTTTCTTTCTTTCTTTCTTTCTTTCTTTCTTTCTTTCTTTCTTTCTTTCTTTCTTTCTTTCTTTCTTTCTTTCAGTTGTTTAAACTCATAAGAACATAAGAACATAAGAACTAGCCTGCTGGATCAGACCAGAGTCCATCTAGTCCAGCATTCTGCTACTCGCAGTGGCCCACCAGGTGCCTTTGGGAGATCACATGCAGGATGTGAAAGCAATGGCCTTCTGCTGCTGCTGCTGCTCCTGAGCACCTGGTCTGTTAAGGCATTTGCAATCTCAGATCAAAGAGGATCAAGATTGGTAGCCATAAATCGACTTCTCCTCCATAAATCTGTCCAAGCCCCTTTAAAGCTATCCAGGTTAGTGGCCATCACCACCTCCTGTGGCAGCATATTCCAAACACCAATCACACGTTGCGTGAAGAAGTGTTTCCTTTTATTAGTCCTAATTCTTCCCCCCAGCATTTTCAATGAATGCCCCCTGGTTCTAGTATTGTGAGAAAGAGAGAAAAATTTCTCTCTGTCAACATTTTCTACCCCATGCATAATTTTATAGACTTCAATCTTATCCCCTCAGGCGTCTCCTCTCCCAATGAAAGAGCCCCTAACGCTGCAGCCCCTCCTCATAAGGAAGGTGCTCCAATCCTTCAATCATCCTCGTTGCCCTTCTCTGCACTTTTTCTATCTCTTCGATATCCTTTTTGAGATGTGGCGACCAGAACTGAACACAGTACTCCAAGTGCGGTCGCACCACTGCTTTATATAAGGGCATGACAATCCTTGCAGTTTTATTATCAACTCCTTCCCTAATGATCCCCAGCATAGAGTTTGCCTTTTTCACAGCTGCCATGCATTGAGTTGACATTCCCATGGAACTATCAACTAAGACGCCTAAATCCCTTGCCTGGGCTGTGACTGATAGCACTGACCCCTGTAAGCGAGTAGGTGAAGTTTGGATTTTTTGCCCCTATGTGCATCACTTTACATTTAGCTTTAGCTACATTGAACTGCATTTGCCATTTCTTAGCCCACTCACCCTAATTTATCAAGGTCCGCTTGGAGCTCTTACTTAATCCTTTGTGGTTCTTACCACCCTACATAATTTGGTATCATCTGCAAACTTGGCCACCACACTACCCACCCTACTTCCAGGTCATTTATGAATAAATTAAAGAGCACTGGTCCCAAAGCAAACGGATCCTTGGGGACACCACTCCCTACATCTCTCCATTGTGAGAACTTCCCATTTATACCCACCCTTTGTTTCCTGTTCCTCAACCAGTTTTAATCCATGGGAGGGACTTTCCCTCTTATTCCCTTCATTGCTGAGTTTTCTCAACAGTCTCTGGTGAGGAACTTTGTCAAAAAGCAACTTTTGGAAATCCAAGTAGACAATGTCCACTGGTTCCCCCCTTATCCACATGTCTGTTTACACCCTCAAAGAACTCTAGTAAGTTTGTAAGACAGGACTTGCCTCTACAAAAGCCATGCTGACTCTTCCTCAGCAGGTCTTGCTTTTCTACATGTTTAATAATTTTATCTTTAATGATAGATTCTACTAATTTACCAGGAACAGATGTCAAACTGACTGGCCTGTAATTTCCCGCCCCCCCCCCCCCCTAGACCCTTTCTTAAAGATTGGTGTGACATTGGCCATCTTCCAGTCTTCAGGGATGGAGCCTGATTTCAGGGATAAGTTGCATATTAATGTGAGAACATCAGCAATTTCATGCTTGAGCTCTTTAAGAACTCTTGGATGAATGCAATCTGGGCCAGGGGATTTGGTAGCATTTAGTTTATCAATGGCTGCCAGAAGTTCTTCCTTGTCTACCACTAACTTCGCTAGTTCCTCGGATTCACCTCCTAAGAAGCTTGGTTCAGGTGCAGGAATGTTCCTCACCTCCTCTTGGGTGAAGACAGATGCAAAGAATTCATTCAGCTTCTCTGCAATCTCCCTGTCATCTTTTAGCACACCTTTTGTTCCTTCATCATCTAACGGGCCTACCGCTTCACTAGCTGGCTTCCTGCTTTTGATGTACTTGAAGAACTGTTTGTTGCTAGTCTTGATGTTCGCAGCCATGCGTTCCTCATAATCCTTTTTTGCCTCCCTTACAGCTAACTTGCTTCTCTTTTGCCACCATTTGTGTTCTCTCTGGTATTCTTCATCAGTTATGTTGGACTTCCATTTTCTAAAAGACATCTTTTTTTTCCTAATAATTTCCTCAACCTCCCTTGTTAACCATGGTGGCTTTCTTTTGGACTGGGCGCTGCCTTTCCTAACCTGCGGAACACATTCCAGCTGAGCTTTTAAGACTGTGTTTTTAAATAACCTCCAAGCACCTTGGACATTTTTGACTCTCTTGATTTTCCCTTTCAGCTTCCTGTGCACTATCCCCCTCATCTTTGAGAAATTTCCCTTTCTGAAGGCAAATGTAACTACATTAGTAGTTGTCACTTGTTCGTGGGGTGGTGGATTAGCAGACGGGAAGCTGAAGCAGACTGGCTCGACATTATTTATTTACTTATTTATTTATAACTAGCGGGGCCTGGCCACGCGTTGCTGTGGCAATTGTCCTTCTCATCACAGTCCGCAACCCACACAGATGTCCATGCAGGTCCAATGATCCCCAGCATAGCCTTTTGGAAGCAGCAGTGGCATAGTGGCTAAGAGCAGGTGCACTCTGATCTGGAGGAACTGGGTTTGATTCCCAGCTCTGCAGCTTGAGTTGTGGATGCTTATCTGGGGAATTCAGATTAGCCTGTGCACTCCCACACACACCAGCTGTGTGACCTTGGGATAGGCACAGATTTTCGGAGCTCTCTCAGCCCCACCCACCTTACAGGGTGTTTGTTGTGAGGGGTGAAGGGCAAGGAGGTTGTAAGCCCCTTTGAGTCTCCTACAGGAGAGAAAGGGGGGATATAAATCCAAACTACTACTCCTCCTCTTCCTCCTCCTCCTCCCCCTCCTCTTCCTCCTCCTCCTCCTCCTTCTCCTCCTCCTCCTCCTCCTCTTCTTCTTTTTCTTCTTTTGGGGTGGTCAAATGGAATCCCTCTTTCCCTTTTCAATTCACATTATTATATGGTGCTGTCTTGGTTTTTAGAATAAGGCAGGGATGTCAAACTCACGGCCCTCCAGATGTTCATGAACTACAATTCCCATCAGTCCCTCCCAGCATGAGCATTGGCTATGCTGGCAAGGGCTGATGGGAATTAAAGTTCATGAACATCTGGAGGGCCGCGAGTTTGACACCTGTGGTATAAGGTAACCCTTTCCATTCCACAATGGAACTGTCCAGAGTGCGAACCCCGCTGTCCATGAGGCTGGTTGACACGCACAGTCCTGCAGTATTTTTTAAGGTGAACAAATCTCAGGTAACAAATTCTGTGAGTAAGACTCACACAAACAACAAAGATAGAAACATAGACACGAGGATAGTGAGAGGCAATGGTGACACCACCTTAAACCCAAAATGTATGACATCTGAAAAGGATGCTGTTGCCCTGTGACCATAAACACACCAGAGGCAGAGTCTGGGTTGCATCAGAAAGTGGCACCCTTTCTGGACACAGAAAAGCAAACCCTGGAAAAGTTCTGGCCATTCTAGCAGTGATCATCGCCAATCCCCAGAGCATGGCTGAAGAGGATGCAAGTCTGCAGGGCTGTAGTAACCCTTCTTTCCCACTAGATGGGGCTGCAGCATTTCCAGCTGTGGCCAATCTCTCCCCAAAGCAGACCAAAAGTCCAGATGCACTTTAAAGACTAACAACATTTGGTTAAAGAGTCCAAGCTAACTTTTTCGAATGAAAATGCTGTCTCTTCACAGCCAGTTTGTAATGGACCAGGAAGGGGTGCAAGGATGTCATGACCAAGATTGGTTTCGTGGAATCATAGAGATGAAATCAGATAGTACATCTATTCTGGGCCAATCCCCTACTCAATGCAGAATCAGCCAAAAGCGTTCCTGAGGTTTCTTCCGCACATGCAGAATAATGCACTTTCAATCCACTTTCACAAGTGTTTGCAAGTGGATTTTGCTATTCCGCACAGTAAAATTCAGCTGCAAAGTGCATTGAAAGTGGATTGAAAGTGCATTATTCTGCATGTGTGGAAGGGGCCTGAGCAGAGGCATAGCTGGGCCAAACTGCGCCAGATGCGCAGTGTGTTTTTTCTGCCCCCCCCCATGGCCCCAAGGTCTCCTGGGAACTGTAGTTCCTAAGGCAGTTTTTGAGCCTGAACTGTAAATAGGCTGCTTTTTTCAGCCTGAAAAAGTGCTAGAAAAAGAAAAGGAACTAAGGTAAATGTGGGAAGGGGTGGGGGGGCTGTGTAGGGGAGCATGGGGATCACAAGGAAAAGGGGAGGGGCCGGGAGTGATTTCCCACCCCCCAGGCGTGCCCCCGGTGCGCAACGCAATCCCCCCTGTCCCCTTGCCGCTCCGCCACTGGGCTTGAGAAGTGTTCACCCAGCCACTTCTTGAAAACTGCCAGGGAGGGAGAGCTCACCACCTCCCCAGGCAGCCCATTCCAGTGCTGAGCTACCCATACTGTAAAAATTTGCCTCCTGATATCCCACTGGTACCCTCCCACCCGGAATTCAAACATATTATTGCAAGTCCTGTCCTCTTGCTGTCAACAGGAAGAGTGGGGCTCCCTGTCCTCCTCTAATTTCTGCGGGGTCTGTAAAACTGAGCTGTTCCACTGGGGTTTTGGGGTGGTGGTGGCGGCTGCTGAGTTACTGCCCCTTCTTGATGCCCTTTGTACCATCTGCTTTCTTCGACAACTTGCCGGCCCCCTCCCAGGGTTAGAACTGGACGCCATCCACCAAATTGTGGGTGGGCTGTATGACTGATACTGGTTTTATTGGTTTTATGTATTTTAATGATGTTCTTCGATTTTGTTGTTGTTATTTACTGATCTGTACACCACTCTGAGGCCTTCAGGGGAGAACGGTTTATTAAGTCGAATGAATGAATGAATAAGGTCGAATCCCCACTACTGTCTTAGCCAGGTTTCAGAACACAAACTAACCAGGTTTGAGGGATGACCTCCCCATGGCTTGCGTGGCAGATTCTGTTTCTGGCGCTTGTACTTCCCCTTTAATCTGCGTTCCGGCAGGACCTGGTTGCAAGTGGTATAGACCCCATTAACATGGTTCAGAGCTGATCCGAGGGGAGGGACGAGGGTTGAAACCCTGACTTGTTTCCCGCCCTGGAGTGTGACGTGGAATTCGGGCAACCAATCAGCGCTGCGATGCACACGCAGCCTTTCCTTGGTTTCGTTTCCGCTTTTGCAATTGGCCAGCAGAAGGGGATGCAAACATTAAACAGTCAAACGCATAACTTTGAATCGTTCATGGTTTACACAGGTAACGATTAACTGTTTGCACAGTTAAACAGTTAAACGTTAAACTTTTACACGCTGGTTTTTTTTATTACAACCCTACAATGTACGTTTCCGCAGTGGGAAAAGATCCCATCAAGGCATGCCAGCCAATCAGGGGAGACTGGCGAAGCGAGCTAGCCTGGTAGTGGGGATTGCTAAGAGTTCTGCAACCGGGTGTCTGCTGTGTGCTCGCTGCGGTGGGGAGGGAGAAACTCCGATGTAGAGGACACGGTTTCACAACGAACAGGTTTGAATCTGCGTGCAAATTTCAAGTGGGGATTCAACCAAAGTGACAGCCCTTCAAATACTGAAAGAGAGCAATCATGTTCCCCCACCCCACCCAACCTCCTCTTCTTGAGAGTGAACATTTCCAAGTCCCTTGGCTAGGGTCGTTCACCTCTGACAAGGCCTAAAGATCTTCCAGGCTCCAGAGATCAGTTGCCCTGGAGAACATGGCTGCTTAACTCTATGGTATTATACCCAACAGGGGTTCCTCCCAGTGGTGGGATTCAGCCGGTTCGCACCACTTCGGCAGAACCGGTTGTTAAAATGGTGCTCGTAAACAACCAGTTGTTAAATTATTTGAATCCCACCATCGGAACCAGTTGTTACATTATTTGAATCCCACCACTGGTTCCTCCCCTTCCAAAACCGGATGTTTCTCAGACCCCCCCCCCCACCCAATCTTTAGGAATTTCCCAACCCACAATTGGCCACCCAGCTTCTTGTCTAATGTGAATCTACAGATCTATCTCTTGTATGAGCTTGCCTGTTTACTTTCTGTTTACTCCATGTATTATCCATGTATGTCTGAAGGATCAGCACATTTAGGAGGGTCTTCTCCGTTGTGGCCTCTATGTTGCAGGAGTCCTCTGGCCCTACTCGTTCATCCCATTTGGGATGTTTGGATGTAAATTCGTGGCATATAATGGTGTTTACTCCAAAGTAAGTGTCTTTGTGCTTCCGGAAAATGAAAAAGCTCTCCCTTGTTAACAAATTTGTTGATGAAGTGCTTGCAGGTTTGATGTATTTTCTTTTATTTCTTATTTTTTATTTTGTATTTAGGATCTGGTTTGATTAATTTTGGGGGGATGTTATTCAAATATTTGAAGGGCGCAATTCTGTCTGAAATATATTTTACTTTGGAAAATGAATTCTAGTCTGTAAATGAATATTAGTAGGTTGTATGTTCCTCTGCCGCAGAACAAAGCATGCAGGAGCTTCTTTGTTGTAGAACAGGGGCTGATGGGATTTGTAGTCCATGAACATCTGGAGAGCCGCAGGTTGCCCCTGTTGTAGAATGTTCTGCCTGGGTCCTCGTGCCTACCTAGCCTTGCTTGTCCTTGCCATTTGGAAGTTTGAAAGTAAAAATATATTTTGGCATAAATGCATGGGTATCAAAGTTCTGTGTTCAATAATGCACAAAATAATGGTTTTGACAAAGGCAGTGCATAAAAATGAATGATAATTCACATATTCATTCAGAACTATATCCTAATTTGGAAGCATACGATTTTCCTCGACTGCTGCATGTCAATTGACCATATTAACATCTTTCGGTGAGACACAGTATAACGTGGCACTGAGGAATCCTTTCCTATTGGCTGGTTAACACATTAAAAGGTGTGAAAAGGTTAACATACATTTTCCTCCAGAATCATATATTATCCGCATGACTAGATGTATGATGCAATCCTTTGCATGTTTAATCAGAAGCGAGTTCCCCTCTCCTCAGTAGGATTTACTCCCAGATAAGTATGCATAGGTAGACTGCAATCCTATGCATATTTGTTTGGGAGAAAGCTCCATGTCAGTGCCCTGACCTGGATGACTGAAGGTCTCTCGGAGGCTAAGCAGTGTCAATCCTGGTTAGTACCTAGAAAGGAGACCACTAAGGAAGACCCTGAAGAGGCAGAGACTGGCAAACCACCTTTGAACGTGTCTTGCCTTGAAAACCCCATGAGGGACTGACTGACTTGCCATAATTGGCTGTGACTTGATACGCGTGCCGACGAACGCAGCCTGACGTGTTTCCGAGTAAACATGCATCAAAGTGGTCCGTTCTGCTTTTATTTAAAAAAAAACCTTTAAAAAGCGACACCGCACATTGAACCATTATCGTATGTGACAAATGGGGTTGGGAAAGCAGGTCTGGATTGGTATAAAACACAGCAGTTAACAGAAAAAGTGGGGGCTACTCCAGTTTTCCTGGATAGCGGATAGCTTGGCTTTTTGTTCGGGGAAATTAGTTCAGGCACTTCAGACTCAAGAGAGATTTACTCAGTTCAGCAGGCCTGCTTGTGAATACACTTTAGAAGAGATTATTGCCTCGGCCGGAATTATGAAGTTCCTGGTGAATTAATGTATTCTGGTTGCATTGAGGCGGCTTGAAAAAGCATCTGTGTAATTGTGTCCTGAAAATCATTCCTCTCTCTCTCTCTTATACCACGGACACTTTGCAAATGGGCAAAAATTAACCGCTGGCTGTACAAATGCATTCTCTGTTGTGAAACCCCCCCCCCCCCACCTTGTGGAGTGGCCGGCCTCGTGAGTTCAGGAAGGCTCCCACTAACGCTCCTGATTTTCTGCAGGCTGCGAAATTGAATTATTCAGGAGGGCTTCTGAACACAGGTAACAAGGCTGTAGTGTAATGAAATGGTTGAGAAAGATGCTTTGAGAAGAAGGAGAGTTTGGATTTATATCACGCTTTCTCTCCTGTAAAGAGACTCAAAGGTAAGGTGACCAGATGGTCACCTTGTGAACCCGGGACAGGGGTAGGTGGCTGCGTGTGCACACGTGCGCAGCCGCAGGAGCACACTGCCTTCTGGGGTGCTGCCGTTTCCCACCGAAACGGCAGCGCCCCAGAAGGCAGTGCTCCTGAGGCCACGTGCACATGCGCGCGCGGCCGCAGGAGCGCACGGCCTTTTGGGGCGCTGCTGTTTCCCACCCTGTGACAGGGCGGGAAACGGCAGTGCCCCAGAAGGCCGTGCTCCTGCGGCCGCGTGCACGCGCAGTCTTCTGGGGTGCTGCCGTTTCCTGCGTTGTGACAGGGTGGGAAACGGCAGCGCCCCAGAAGGCCGTGCTCCTGCAGTCGCGTGTGTGGGCGGGAGGCTGCCGCACTGCCTTGCGCCCCAGAAGGCAGTGCGGCAGCTTCCCAAAAATCGGGACAATGGAAGGAACCCGCGGGATGCGGGACAAATTGTGCAAAGGCGGGACTGTCCCACCAAAAGCGGGACGGCTGGTCAGCCTACTCAAAGGGGCTTACAATCTCCTTTCCCTCCCCCCCACAACAAACACCCTGTGAGGTGGGTGGGGTTGAGAAAGCTCCGAAGAACTGTGACTAGCCCGAGGTCACCCAGCTGGCATGTGTTGCATTGCCCAAGCTAATCTGGTTCATCAGATAAGCCTCCACAGTTCAAGTGGCAGAGCGGGGAATCAAACCCAGTTCTCCAGTTTAGAGTGCACCTGCTCTTAACCACTACACCATGCTGGATAGGGACTGGGCCATACTAATGTGTGCTGTCTGTTGCTGCAAATATGCTCCTACTAGATAATTTCCACATTGTTTAATATGTCTCGTGCAACATTCCTTGTAAACTGCACAACTGTGCAGACGCCGTATTGCGGCTGCACAGTTTGGTTGGACACTGCAAATGGGAGCTCTTGCAGGCGGCTCAGTTCCGTGCAGAAGTAGGGAACTTCTGCACAAAGTAGGGCATGGTTCAAGGGACTATCAGTCATGTGTAAATGTTTATGCATTGTTTCAGGTTTGTTTCAGCTCCATATCAGATTTCTGCAATCCAAACTCTATTTCACTGTTTACTGGACGTCCCATTCAGTTGATCAAAACTGATTTGCGCTGTGTAATCCTCCGAGAGTCTCATGGTCGAAGGTGGATTATAAGTGACATTAATAAATATCCGACAAAGGGAGTTTTGACTCTCAAGAGCTCATAACCTGAAAATCTTGTTGGTCTCTAAGGATTCGATTCAAGCTGTCCTATTTCACACCAGCGTGACTACCTTCTGAAATTATAAATGAAACTATAATTGTATTGTACGGCCTTAATCTTGGGGTTTTAAAAGTAAGATTCTGGCCCGTTTTGCACAGACTTTTAAATGTTTTGAGGCAGGAAACAAAACATTTCCACCATGGAGTCCTGCATTGTTTTTACCCCAAACGTTTTATTTGCAGCCTCAAAATGTTTTAAATGAATTCCCTTTTAAAGCGGTTCTCTGGCTGAAATGTTTTCAAAACAGTAACATTTGCCCGTGCAGGGCCTTTAAGACGTTTCCCACGCCTCTCTGCCTTCCCTGCACTTCCTTCTGGGCACCATTTTGTGAGGTTGCTCTTTGCCTGAGTTGTTCAGTTTTGGGAGGCTGATTTTTGAGGGAGGGAGTATAGAAGGCAAAGAGAGTTGCAGCACCCTGCTGTGAAGCACTCAAACAGCAATTCTACATGATGATGATGAAGAAGAAGAGTTTGGATTTATACCCCCCCTTTTCTCTCCTGCAGGAGACTCAAAGGGGCTTACAATCTCCTTGCCCTTCCCCCCTCACAACAAACACCCTGTGAGGTGGGTGGGGCTGAGAGAGCTCCGAGAAGCTGTGACTAGCCCAAGGTCACCCAGCTGGCGTGTGTGGGAGTGTACAGGCTAATCTGAATTCCCCAGATAAGCCTCCACAGCTCAGGCGGCAGAGCTGGGAATCAAACCCGGTTCCTCCAGATTAGATATATGAGCTCTTAACCTCCTACGCCACTGCTGCTCGAAAGAGAAGGCAAAAATCACAAAATGATGGTCAGGAATCATTTGGAGTGGGTAAGTGTGGACATAAATAGTTGCAAAGGGGGGGATTTAAAACGATTTAGAAACGTTGTGGGGGATTTGTGCGGAAAGGTCCTGATTTGTCTTTGAGACTGAGATGAACGAGCCAAATTTGAATGAGTTCCAGCTTAAGCTTTGAATAATTAAATTTAAAGTGGATATTGAAGAACGGCCAAAAGATGCAGTGAGAATAAAAGTGCAAGATGACGTGAGATTTTTGAAGTTTGACAAAGTGAAACCTCTTGCAGGAAGGGCAATCCAAACTCAGCAGAAAACAAATGTTGGGGGAGAAATATGAATGAACGAAATCTTGAATACAGACTGACAATTTAGTAATGTGCTAACTTCACGTCTCACAAAATGAGCAGGGCTAGTGTAACAATCTACTTTGGAAGCACCCATTCTGGGTTTCTTTTCTTGAAGTGTACAGTTAAGTGGTAGGTGTTGAACCAGAGGTGAATGCTTGGCTATGGTCAAGGACCAAATTTGCACTGGTATGTGCTGAATTTGCCCTGAATATGCGCCTTTAACTGTCTGTTCAGCCTGTTCAGATGTCGTGCAAAGCATTACTGGAACCACTCTGGCACTATTAAATCTGCTAGCAAAAGTGAACAAATCACTCCCTATTATTCAGGGTAGAAGCTGGTGGCAAGAATTCCCCTCCCTCCTCTCTACACCCCCCCCCCCATGCAAATGATGAGCGATATTTCCTCTGCTCACTTAGATTTAAAACACCATAACGTTGCTGGGCATCCCCTCCGTTAACCTTCATTCAGTGCCCTGTTGAACTGAACTGTGTTGTCAATTTGATACCCGTTTCAGAATCTCCGTTTTTTTCCTTTTGTAGGCCTAGCAAGATTGATCTAAGAGGCAGAGTTGTATTTTACCTCTTAAGTGACTGTTTTTATTACTAATATAATGTACTCCTCTTTTGAGGAGACGGGCTGGCGTGAATCCATCCAATTTAAGGGACTAGGCACTATAAGCAGCGACCTTGAGAAATGTGGTTAAAAAGAAATGGTGACCATTTTTATTCTTCTGGGATTTTGCTGTGGTCTCCTGGAAGCATAGATGGTGTGCGCTGAGTAAATGTGTTGTAAAACTCCTGCAGGTTCTTAACAATAGGTTCTTAGAATGTAGAGAGGCGATTGGGGGAGGCTGTGTGGTGGAGGAGAATATTCTTTGCATTCCAGAGGACCCGGGTTCAATTGCTAGCACTTCCAGAGGGGAAAAGGTGGACTGGATATATCAGTGCCATCAAGTTGCAACCGGCTTACAACAACCCCAGCACATAAGAACATAAGAACATAAGAACTAGCCTGCTGGATCAGACCAGAGTCCATCTAGTCCAGCACTCTGCTACTCGCAGTTTCCCACCAGGTGCCTTTGGGAGCTCACGTGCAGGATGTGAAAGCAATGGCCTTCTGCTGCTCCCGAGCACCTGGTCTGCTAAGGCATTTGCAATCTCAGATCAAGGAGGATCAAAATTGGTAGCCATAAATCGACTTCTCCTCCATCAATCTGTCCAAGCCCCTTTTAAAGCTATCCAGGTGAGTGGCCATCACCACCTCCTGTGACAGCATATTCCAAACACCAATCACGAGTTGCGTGAAGAAGTGTTTCCTTTTATTAGTCCTAATTCTCCCCCCCCCCCCCAGCATTTTCAATGAAAATGAAAATGCTTTAAGTTTCAAAACTAAGCACAGGGCTTTGAAGGGGCTTTGCCCTTGCCTTTCCTCTGCAGAGTCTTCCTTGGTAGTCTCCCATCTGAATATCAGACCTGCTTAGTATCTAAAATCTGACAAGATTGGACTATACCATGCTGTCCCTCCAGGGAGTAAGATGCATTGGACTAAGTGGATCAATAGATTACTTCAGTAATAAGGCATTTACACATAGTCAATAATGTTTTCCGATAGCTGGAAGAGATGGGAATCGGATCATTCGTCATCTCTCACCATCACTGTTTTGAAGGGGCCAAAACTGGAATTTTGGTTTTATTAAGCTTTATAAAGGCTTTTAGGAGATTTCACACAGTATAGTATTAGAAGCCTTAAAGCCTTTCTCTTCTCTCTGAGACTCATTCCGCACATGCAGAATAATGCACTTTCAAACTGCTTTCAGTGCTCTTTGAAGCTGTGTGGAATAGCAAAATCCACTTGCAAACAGTTGTGAAAGTGGTTTGAAAACGCATTATTTTGCGTGTGCAGAAGGGGCCTGATATTTGCCCTAGCTATAGAAAGCTGACATTTTTCTCTTGCTAAAGCTGTCCTTAGAACATAGTTTTTTTCTTTATATAAACAAAGTTGTTTATAACTTTTCAATGTTAGCGATAAGATTTTTTAAATGTAAGCAATAATCTGTATTATGACAGCAATTGTATTTTAGATGCTGGAAAAACTTTCCACCCTCCCTTGGTGATAATTGAAATGTAATAAAAGATTACCCTAGCACTTGCGGCTTTAAGTTTTGCAAAAAACTAAAGGACCCACGTTTCGCCACTGACCGTCACATGCGCCTCCACGCTGGCAAAATTCTGCTAATGTGTGGGCGGAGGCTTACGTTCGCCGCGCCTTACGGCTTGCGGCAAGCGGCCTCAGAGGCCGGTGGACGGCAGGCGGCTCCGCATGGAATTTGCCTCCTCTGCCCCCTTCCCTGTCCGACTCACCGTGTCCCCGTCGTCGGCCTGCTGGCCGTCGCCCTTCCTGCGCTGTCCTCCGACCTCCAGGGGCCGGAGGGACAGCGTATGGCGAAAACTTCGGCGGCCAGCAGGCCGGCGATTTGGTCTGGAGCTACGGTGTCGACGGGGAAGAACAAACAGCGGCTGTTCCCGGCGGTGCTGTTTGGCACCCGGCGCTGCGGGAACGACGCTGACGTATGGCACCTCTGGGAATTAGGCGTTTTTTACCGTTCCCAGGGCTCCACTACAAAAGGTCACGTCTTGAAACGGCCTAAGCCAGTTTTGAAATGTGAATTACATGAACGGGAAGAGGCAATCTTTCCTCAGCCCAGCATTGATAAATTGAATGATGGATATTTTTTTTACTCTTGAGCTATAATCCTGACAAGTGTCCTTTGATGAGAGAAGAATAATGTTACAAAATGTCACGGAGGACTATATGTGATAGCATGAGGGGGCCCTAACATGCTATCATGTTCTGGAATGGTCCCAAATTGATGTAATCAATAATCTATCAACGGTCGATTCCCCACTTCAAAAAAGAAAGGAGACATGCGCGGTTTGGTTTTCTTCAGGAACTTTTGAGCGCGTTTTCATGGTCCCCACCGCAGCTTCTGTCCCCTTGGTCCAATAAATGCAGCAGCCATGCAGCAGCCACGCAGGACTCCCCACTGTCGGATCCGCTCAGGGGCTGTCCTGATTGGCTGCTGCATTATGCTGGGGCAGGATTTTTTTATTTTCAAAAGTACGAATCAACATCTCCGCGAGCATGCGTAGATTCGTCATTATACTATGTAGCTTTGCCGATGAATCCATGTCTATTTGAGCAGACGTCGATTTTTGTTAAAAAAAAATAAAAAAACAGGCTGCATGCGCATCACGCACACCCCGCCATGCCCTGATTGGGCGGAAGGCTCTACATCACTATCAGCAGCGGGAAACTCAAAACCAGAGTCACCCCCCGGCAGTGGCAAAGCTTCCAGGGGACGGGGGTGCGCCACGTACTGGGCGCATGGATTTGGGCCATGTGGGGGAGACCCTGGGAAATGTAGTTCCCACCAGAACAGGCCTCCAGCCTGCTCCGTTTCCTAAAGTAAGTGGTGGATGATGGGAAGGTGCTGCCGGGAGCGCCCGTGGAGTGGGGGAAAGCCAGAGTGCGCACTGGGCGCACTCTGGCCCAGCTACGCCTGTGCCCCTGGACTGCCCCACTGCCCAACGCTCGGTGCATGGTTTTCAATAGGGTGCACTTCTGACCAGGATCCAAAATGATGCTACTAGAAACAACAAGTTTGTTGTTTCACTTCCGACCAGGATCCAAAATGATGCCACTAGAAACAACAACAGCAGAGAGAAGTCGGTGATCTGGATGGTTGTGGACTTGTTTTCAAAGCAGGCACACTTTGTCCCTTGCACCTCGCTGCCGACGGCGAGCAAGTTGGCTCGCTTGTTTGTAACTCACGTCTACCGGCTCCACGCTGCTCCTGACAAGATAGTATCAGACCGCGGCGGGCAGTTCATTTCGCAGTTCTGGCGGCACTTTCTGAAGCTGCTGGGTATGGAACAAGCTCTTTCCTCAGCGTTTCATGCAGCTACCAACTGTCAGAGCGAACGCACGAACGCGACTCTTGAACAGTATCTACGGTGTTACATTAATTTCCAGCAGGACAATTGGGTTGACCTGCTGCCTTTTGCTGAATTTACCTACAATAACGCGGTGCATAGCAGCATGGGGAAAAACCCTTTTGAGGTCGGTTGGGGACAATTGGCTAAGCCGTTTCCATTCCTGGGGGAGGTTCAGCAGGGGCCCGTGGAACTTCAAGAATGGGTGCAGTCCATCCGGCAAGCGTGAGGGCCGATGCAGCAAGCCCTGGAGAAGACGAAGCAGGGGTACAAGCGGCAGGCCAACAAGAAGCGGCAGCCGGTTACTCTTACGGTGAGGGATTGGATGTACTTATCCACCAAGAACTTGCGAGGGCTGCAAGGGTGTAGGAAACTAGAGAAAAAGTACATTGGCCCTTTTCAGGTACTCAGAGTGATTAATGATGTGACAGCTGAATTACAATTGCCAAAAAACTTGAAGTTTGTACATCCTGTTTTTCATTGCAGCCTCCTCAAGAAGGCACCTCCCCCGGATGACTGGCACCCTTGGCCGGCGGTACCGGCCCTGGTAACAGTGAAGGGGGAGCCTCACCACGAGGTGGAGGAAGTTTTAGACTCTTGGGTGCACCGTGGCCGGCTGCAGTATTTGATCGCATGGACTCATATCCCGGCTGGGGACAATGAGTGGGTCGATTCCGAACATGTTCAAGCCCCTCACTTAGTGAAGGCGTTTCACAGGGCTTACCCCGACCACCCAGGGGGGGAGGTCTTAAGGGAGGCGGAACATCAGGACCATGCCTGTCAGTGCCTAGATGTCTTGCTGTGTGGGAATTTGCAAATGTTTTCCTGTAAATGTTTTCCTGTTTCCCTCTTCTCTTCCTGGCAACCTCCTGGCACCAGCTCATCTGCAAGAAGGTGTGAACGGTTCCCAGGTTCTTTGAAGCTCTGTAGTGCAAATGTTGTAGAAACTGTAAGGGACATCTGGTGTGGGGCGAAACGGGGCGGGGGGGTATAGGGCCTGGATCTGAGCTCTCTAGCTCAGATCCTGCTTTCTATTGTTACTCTACGCGTTGCAAGAAATAAACTGCTTTAGGACTTTCCTACGGTCTCTTTTATTTCCACGTTAGAGAGTCTGACATAGAGAAGGCCTACTGTTGGGGGCGGGAGACAGAACCCATCATTCTTTGCTGAGCTGAGAGACAGAGCTCAGCCTTAAAGCTTAGTTGTTTACTTAAGCTTTAAAAAAGGGACAGGTGTGAACAAAAGGGAGGGAATGGAAGGACAGCATTTTTGTGGACAGATGACATGCCTAGAAGAATAAAAGAGGAACGTTCATTGATGAAGAGCAATTACTCAAAATACATTGAGTAGCTTTCAAAACAGCAGAGGTTTTTCCCCGGTATTGAGTCCCACCCCACTATAGATTGATGTAACATTTTGCATTTAATCCTAAAGTGAGGACTTGTGAAAACTGTATAATTTCTTCTCATCAATAAGATATTGCAAGAATCCTCTAATCCAGCCCCGCTTGATGTGTGCCACTGCGTGTAGACATCAGAACGTCACCTACAGAACCAACTCGCTTGGTATACCCCCTAAAGATTGCTGTGCTCAGAAGAGGAAAATCTGCTGGTGGTCCCTGGCCCAAAAGGTGTCCAGCTTGCCTCAACCAGGTCCAGGGCCTTTTTGGCCTTGGCCCCAACCTGGTGAAATGCTCTGTCCAGTGCCATCCGGGACCTGATGCAGTTCCACTTGTAAGACAGAGCTGTTCCACCTGGCATATGGTTGAGGCAGCTACGGTTTCTTCCATCTTCTTTCCCCCTCTTTAGTGGGTTACAGTATTGTATTTTCGTTAACTGCATCCATCACTGGTTGAAAGGGGTTTATATGTTGTTTTGCATTTCTCTTATTGTTTTATATAAAATGTTGGAAGCCACCCAAAGCCCACAATGGGAAGGACGGCATGTAAAACCAGTGAAATAAATAAGTTTCGCACACATGAGCACAGGTACATATTGGCACAGACACACCCAGCTCGGTGCTTTCCCGGCCCTTCGCAACCCACCCTGTTAACACTTTGCTGAGCGTTAGTGCGCACATATGCTTCGACCCCTGTCCAAATTGCATGTTGTCTGCGTTCTTCCTGCCTCTGGGTTTGCCTCATGCAAATCTTGCCCCTGAGATGCACGTGGGAGGGGGAGATATAGGGAGATGGGCCGGGGCTGCCCTCAGCCTCAACCAAAGGAAGGTACCATCAAATTCATAAGAACATAAGAACATAAGAACTAGCCTGCTGGATCAGACCGGAGTCCATCTAGTCCAGCATTCTGCTACTCGCAATGGCCCACCAGGTGCCTTTGGGAGCTCACATGCAGGATGTGAAAGCCATGGCCTTCTGCTGCTGCTGCTCCTGAGCACCTGGTCTGCTAAGGCATTTGCAATCTCAGATCAAGGAGGATCAAGATTGGTAGCCATAGATCGACTTCTCCTCCATAAATCTGTCCAAGCCCTTTTTAAAGCTATCCAGGTTAGTGGCCATAACCACCTCCTGTGGCAGCATATTCCAAATACCAATCACACGTTGCGTGAAGAAGTGTTTCCTTTTATTAGTCCTAATTCTTCCCCCCAGCATTTTCAATGAATGCCCCCTGGTTCTAGTATTGTGAGAAAGAGAGAAAAATTTCTCTCTGTCAACATTTTCTACCCCAGGCATAATTTTATAGACTTCAATCATATCCCCCCCCCCAGATGTCTCCTCTCCAAATTAAAGAGTCCCAAATGCTGCAGCCTCTCCTCATAAGGAAGGTGCTCCAATCCTTCAATCATCCTTGTTGCCTTTCTCTGCACTTTTTCTATCTCTTCGATATCCTTTTTGAGATGTGGCGACCAGAACTGAACACAGTACTCCAAGTGCGGTCGCAAGACTGCTTTATATAAGGGCATGACAATCCTAGCAGTTTTATTATCAACTCCTTTCCTAATTATCCCCAGCATAGAGTTTGCCTTTTTCACAGCTGCCATGCATTGAGTTGACATTCCCATGGAACTATCAACTAAGACACCCAAATTCCTAAACAACGAAGATATTGTTGCTGTGGTTCTCTTGATTCTATGATCCATGTCCTTCTAGAATGCAAAATAAATGCAGATGCACGTTCTAGATTAATCCATCCTTTGCTGGCGGCAAGAAAAATTCAAAACTCTGCTATCGCCATGTGTTTTCTTCTAGGAGACTATAATGCTGAAGTAACGAATACAGTAGCTCTATTTCTGACAACCATTTTAAATTGCTAATTTCACCTTTTTTGTTTTTATTACTGTTAATTGTTTTATCTGTTTCTCACACGCATGGGTTTCTCATGGGAGTCTCTTCATATGCTTACCGCCACGGAGATTTACCACCATCTAAAGACCAGACTGTATGACCAGGAATACCAATTTCTCCTGAGTACTGCGCAAAGCTCTTGTTCCCCTCTATACTTTGGGATCACACCCCAGAAATCTAGCCCTGCTGTATATTTAGAACAGCTTGTCAACTATAAGTGTAGATGGGTCGTGACCAGAGCAAGGTGCAACTCATTCCCTCTGTCTATCTTCAAGGTCGTTTCCTTAACATCCCACGAAGTGAGCGTTGTTGTCGGTACTGTCCCTACACTATGGACCTGCCTGTTCCATGTGCATGTTACGTACACATCACATTGTGATGCGGGACGGGGAAGCGGCCGCACACGCGGCCGCAGACGCGCACGGGCTTCTGGGGCTTGCCGTTTGCCACCCTGTGACAGAGCGGCAAACGGCAAGCCCCAGAAGGCCATGCGCTCCTGCGGCCGGGCGCATGGGAGGCTGCCGCACTGCCTTGCGCCCCCAAGGCAGTGCAGCAGCCTCCCAAAAATCAGGACAATTTGTAGAACCCGCGGGACGCGGGACAAATTGTCCAAAGGCGTGACGGTCCCGCCAAAAGCGGGACGGCTGGTCAGCCTAATGTTACTTGAAGTTTCATATCAAGGGGAAGTTGTAGGCAACCATCTGCATTGTCAGTACTGTCCCTACACTATGGACTCAATTCCTCATATCCTGCTTTACTGTTCGAGGTATAATGATATTAGAACCAACCTGGGAGCTTTATTACCTTCAGAATTTATGTTTTTCTCAGGCAAACTAAAAATGTCCAAGCTATTGAACAGCTCTAATGTAGAAATTTCAGAAGCAGTTGCTACATTTTTAATCCACGTCCTACATGATGTGTAACAATGATCCTGTTATGGTACCTGAAATGTTCGGTACTTCCGGTTTTATGCCTAATGAAGGATTTTGGATTGGATCTCTCTCTCTCTCTCTCTCTCTCTCTCTCTCTCTCTCTCTCTCTCTCTCTCTCTCTCTCTCTCTCTCTCTCTCTCTCTCTCTCTCTCTCTCTATCTATCTATCTATCTATCTATCTATCTATCTATCTATCTATCTATCTATCTATAAACCTGTCTTTACATGTATGAACTTGTCTTTCTTTTGATATTTATGCCAATAAAGGTGTGATTAGGTTGGATTGGGCCAGGACTGGGGGGGGGGGCGCTTTCTCTCTGCCTACCCTCCTTCTCCCTCCCTCCATTGATGAGTTGTGCTGAATTATTCCTCCCGAGGGGCGTCACGTGACTCTCTGGCCCTTGACTCCTTCCTCTAGCTGCTTACCCAGTCTGATCAGTCGGGAAGTTTAAATCCCCAGCCTCCCACCTCAGCAGGGCTGGGGAGCTCATTATGGGGAAAGCGCCTCTCATCATCTGTCAGTACGGTGACAGGGGCCAGCGCGTAGCACCAAGGAGCCATTGATAGCATAGGAAGATAGGGAGTGTGTGTGTGGGGGGGGAGGGAGGATTAAACATATATGTCTGGGGAAGAGAAGAAGAAGAGTTTGGATTTATATCCCCCGTTTCTCTCCTGTAGGAGACTCAAAGGGGCTTACAATCTCCTTGCCCTTCCCCCCTCACAACAAACACCCTGTGAGGTGGGTGGGGCTGAGAGAGCTCCGTAGAGCTGTGTCTAGCCCAAGGTCACCCAGCTGGCATGTGTGGGAGTGCACAAGCTAATCTGGTTCACCAGGTAAGCCTCCACAGCTCAAGCGGCAGAGTGGGGAATCAAACCTGGTTCCTCCAGATTAGAATGCACCTGCTCTTAACCACTATGCCACTGCTGTTCCCTAGCAACATCCGGTGGGCAACATCCAGTGGGCACACCTGCCTGTTCCATGTGCATGTTAAATGAAGTTACATATCAAGGGGAAGTTGTAGGCATCCATCTGCATTGATGCTGTTGTATATACATGGACAAGGTCTGAAGTTCTGCCTGTATAGAAAGGCATTAATTACCAGGCAGATGTTCCCATATGATGCTACATGTGGAGGTGAATGTTGTTTGGAGCAGGAACATGGAGCTGTGGTGCACATATGTTTGCAGGTGCCAGAGGGTGAGAATGATATCAAATGGGCTTGCTTGTGTGTGTTGTGCCACCTAGTCCAGTGGTGGCGAACCTTTGGCACTCCAGATGTTATGGACTACAATTCCCATCAGCCCCTGCCAGCATGGCCGATTGGCAGGGGCTGATGGGAATTGTAGTCCATAACATCTGGAGTGCCAAAGGTTCCTAGTCTGAATGCTGGTTTTTACACTGCCCAGCTGCACAAAATAACTCCCTTTTCAGCACTTTTCAGGGAGTGTTTCTTTTTCTTTTTTACAAATGTCGGCCTAGATGCCTCGTGCTGCGTGCCATGATGTTCTTGGCACACTCAATACAACATCTCTTCAGCACTGCCTGTCCCTTCCCAGCCTTGGGACCGGGCGCCACCATTTTGTATCATGTTGTACTGAAAAATGGAATGCTGCTACGTTTATAGAGTTTAAGTGATGAGTTTTAATTTATATGTATTATTGTGTTTTGTGTTCTGTTGTGCACTGCCCAGAGCCCTCCAGGGGTGGGCAGCTCCTAAATCGAATGTTAAAAATAAATAAATAAAACATGCCCCAAATGGTATTTTCTGCTTTGCAGTCTGAAGTGGTATCACCTGAAGATTTCATCTGTGCTCTCCTTGGCTTTGGACCGAGATCTGGTATCACAATACATTTTTAGGCGATATATATGGCCGTTGCTTCTGTGAGTCTCTTTGCTGCTGCTCAAGTTCCAATTTTGAATCTGCATGTTGTTTTCTTTAAGACCTGTTGTTCACTTGTGAGTTTTCCTTGGCGTTACTTTTGTTAGTACAAATATGTGCATGTGGTCACACATGTGTTGTGGTGATTATAGCCTGTTAGTAGGGTTGTATATTCCTCCGCCCCAGAACTCAATATGCTGGACCTCCTTTAGCGTAGGATGCTCCACCTGGATCCTAGTGTCTACCTTGCCCTGTTCCCCCCCCGCATCTATTTGAAAATAAAAATACATTTTGGCATTCAATGAACTAGAAACGCTCTGTTATCAAAGTACCATGTCCAATAATGCACGAAATAACTTTTTTTTAACAAAGGCATCATATAAAAATGAATGATAATTCTCACATTCATTTAGGTCTATATTCTAATGTGGAAGTGTACAACTTTTCGACCACTGCACCTCAACTGACCGTACTAACATCTTTTTTTGAGACAGAGTGTCATGAGCCAGTCCCTGGACACCGAGGACTCTGCTGCAGAGCCTGAAGACAAGGTGGAGCCGGCTTCTTGTGAGGAGGTACAGGCAGCAGAGCCAGCTCTGAGCCCTTCCCTGCAAGGCAAGGCAGAGCCTGACGCTGTGCAGCTGGGAGAGCCATCTCAGAGGAGCCAAGTAACCAGCCAGCTGCTCAAAGGAGACAGAGGGTACAGTTAGAAGAGTAAAAGGAAAAGTGCTCACATTGCTGCTAACTATGGCAGAAGGCTCTGTGAAATGGAGGCCTCTACATCTGAGTCTTTGCAGGATCCCAGTCTCAGTAACCAGAACTCCTTATATAAACAATGATTGCACTCTGCCTGAGTACAATGAGTGTACTTCCTGGTAAGCACCGTGTGCCTGGACACCCTTTGATCTCTGGCTCTCAGCCTGCCTGCCTGAGCTCCTGCCTGTGCCTTGAATTCAGACTGCTTTGACCACACTGTGCCTGCTGCCTGCCCTGACTCTGGACTGGTTGACCATGCCTCACATCAGTGATGTAGGTATAGATTTTTTATTGGGGGGGGGGGTTCATGGGCAGGGCCACATCCCCACCCAGCCCTGGGGCGTGGCCATGCCTCCCCAAGCACCTCCCCCGGCCTCAGTGCTTATAAAAGTAGCTCTCCGAGGCCAGGGATGGCAGACTCCACTGCCTTGCCCACCTCACCCCCCCAACAGCTGGGCTCTCAGCTGGCAGCTGGCAGTCCCTTCTGCCCTCCCCTCTGGGCAGAGGTGTAGCTAGGGAAAATGGAGCCCGGTGCAAAATCTGAGTTTTGCACACACACCCCCCCCATCGGTGGCCGCTGTGATGCTGGAATCCACCCCAAACAGCATCACTTACAATGGTGTTTAAACTAGAGAGCCCAAATTATCCTTTTAAATCCATCTTAAAGGGTCTGGGGTCCCCAGTTAAAAGAAAATTGAAAGTGATGCTGTTTTGGGGTGGATTATCCCTCATCCTGAAACAGCATCACTTCAATGTTTAATCTGGGGACCTCAGATTCTCCCTTTAAATCCATGCCAAAGGGGTGGATTTAAAAGGAGAACCTGGGGAAATTTTGGGGGGGGGTGCCTGCTGTCAGGGGTGCAATTGTTAAGCTAGCATCCCCAAACTTTCTGGGTATCTTTAGGATACTCTCCTGATGATACCAGCCAGGCTTGGTGAAGTTTGGTTCAGGGGGTCCAAAGTTATGGAAGGTCAAAGGTGTAGCCCCTATCTTCTATTAGCTCCCATTGGAAACAATGGGGGATGGGGCACCCTCTTTGGGAGTCCATAACTTTTGACCCTCTGAACCAAAACTCACCAAACCTGGTTGATATCATCTGGAGAGTCTCCCAACAAATCCCTGAAATTTTGATTCTGCTAGCCTAAAAGCTGCGCCCCCTGCAGGCCAAAAACCCAAAACACTAAAAATATATAACCCCCCGAAACAGTGGGCGGAGCTTTGGACATGTAATGGGGGGGTTGAACCTGAGAACACCCCCCCTTGCCTATGTTCTTGCCTCGCATGCTGCCCCCCCTTGACTATGGCTCACCCAGCCATGCCCCAGCTCCTGCCTGCCTTCAGAACACAAAGTATAGCCCCCTGAGCCACCTCGCTTACATTCCAGAAATCCATCATTCCCGTCGTTCTCACAGTTGTCTCTGATTCCCTGCCCACAGCTGATGGATGCCCGGTGTTCCTGTAACTCACATGGTAGGATCCTGTTCCAAACCACTCATTGTTCCAGAAATGGTTGATGTGGAAAAGGGGGACCATTCAAATGGGCCTGATGGTCCAGTCCAGGGATCTTCAAACTATGGCCCTCCAGATGTTCATGAACTACAATTCCCATCAGCCCTGCCACTTGGCCATGCTGGGAGAGGCTCATAGGAATTGTAGTCCATGAACCTCTGGAGGGCCATAGTTTGAAGACCCCTGGTCCAGTCAATATGCCATGCAAACGGTGCCATTTAAAGAGTGGGGTGTGTGGTTCTTATATCATTTGTGGTGTGTTTGCTGGAGGCTTGTATCAGATGTGAAACTGGTTGCGCTTTGGGAGGGGGGCTGTGTTGGATTGCAGGGAAATTCTATGTAATATATTTTTATATGTACATTTGGGGAGAAAAGTCTTGAAAGTCCTCTTACACCAAGATAGTTCTGGCCAAAAATGCATGGTTGGGAAGGCTAGAAGCTTGACTTTTCATGTGACAGCTGAGATTTTCAGGAAGCCGAATTATAGGCCCTTTCCCCACTTACCTTAAGCCCCGCGCTACTCTCCTAAAGTAGCGTGGGGTCCAGCTGCACTCCCCACTTCAGGGGCGGCGAGAACGCAGCCGCCCCGACGCTGCCTCTCTCGTGCCCCCTCAGCGCACGCAATTCCTGGCGCCTTTTCAAATGGCGCCTTTTGATGACCCCGCGCAGAGCGTGGGGTCGTGGGGAAGCCGGGGCGTGCGCCAGGAATTGCGCGCACTGTGAATTGCCCACAGCAACCCTCTGACGAGGGTAAGTGGGAAAAGGGCCATATATCCAACTTAAAATTTGGTGCTTTCTCTGTGCTTGTGGGTTGAGTACACACACAAGGGTGTCTGAGTCTACAACAGAGCTCTGGGACAACGTAAGAGCTTTCTCACAATGAAGCACTCTGCAGATGGGAACAAATATATAACCGTGTGCCAAAAGTGTGTGTATGTGTTTGTTTTTGTGTATATACATACAAGTGTGTTCTGGCACTGATGTTTGGTAAATGCAGTGTTGGCATTCAGCCATCGCGATGGTCATTGAACTGACACCATCAAAAGACAAGATGTGAGTCCAAAACCAGAGTATCTTTATTAACTGATAAAACACACATTCTGATCATTTAAAGACACAGAGTCAAGTGGTCCCAATCGTCTTGGTATTCCTGGCAGCAGTGCCTTCCTGACACTGAGTTCATGGCCATGCCCTGGGGCCTTTCCAGCAGCTTTCCGTCCATAATATGTAGCAGGCGCTGTCCAGATCCTCAGTGGATTTGAAAACTGCTAACACAAGGGCAGACATGCAGTTTGGACTGTGCAAAATAGCTCGGCTGCAGTGGGCCCCGGACTGCAGCTATTGACAATGGAAGGATTCTTTCTCTGTCTCAGAGGGGGCGGGAAGAAAGAGGCAAATGGGATGGCGGGAGCAGGCCAGGGAGAAACAATGGAGCGGGGAGAATGTGAATGGAGGTAAAATGAATGTGCAGATTAATTGCACGTAGTATGTTTGTGCATTGATGCATGCACATTCATGTACTTGTGTGTGCGTATAGCAGACACTTAATTGCTCTAAAGAATGTATGCAGCAAAGCACAAGTGTGTGATCGTTTTACTGCATACGTGGTGTGAGGTGTAAAGGGTGCGGCCTGCATACAATCTTCATTTCACATCACCTCTGATGTTTCATCCCAAATATGTATCCTTTCAAATTCAAATGTAGCACACACCCATACACAAACCTATGCACATCTGTGTGAATATTTGTGAGCATCGTTGCACATCTTCATGTATAGTCTGGGTTGGAAACATCTCAGGAGCATCAAAAGAAAAAAGGCTTGGATCCAGCAATGCAGAGACATAAACAGACTTTGTGCCGTTCTGTTTGTGCAAGATCTTACGCAAGGCCTAACAGCTTCTACCCGATATATTGCAAATGCCCAGAAATTGGTCACCCAGGATCCTGTGCACAAGAGGGGGGTACAATAAGTGTCGCTTTGCCACAAAAAGCTGCTGCAGTCTTTTCATGAGCTGTAGGCAGAGGTGGGATCCAGCAGGTTCTCACCAGTTCCCGAGAGTGGGTTACTAATTATTTGTGTGTGCCGAGAGGGGATTACTAATTGGGTCTGCTTTTCCGTTAGAAATTCCATTAGGTCCAAAAATCATAAAGTCCTGTTGTTTCCTATGTGGCTGGTTAGCGAAGGTAGAAAACGGGATAATTCTCCCTGTTGGGCTGTTTTAAAAACATGTTGTAGTAATAGGGTAAAGTTCCTTGTTTAAGGAAAGTATCCTTCTTTTGATTTCTAGAAACAAAATTAAGTATTTGAAAGTATTAAGTATTTGACAGGCAGTCAATTAGAGAAGTAGTTGTTTCTGTTGGCAGTAGACGATAGGACTTGCTATAATGAGTTTAAAATTATGGACAGAAAGATACCAGCTGGAAATTAGGAACTTTTTTTTTACAGTAAGAGTTTTTTACAGTAACAGAGAAATGATTAATGCCCTGCCCCCGGAATGCCCGGCCACGCCCCCGGAATGCCCCGCCCAGCCCCATTGGCGCTACGCCACTGTTTGAATCCCACCACCATGGGAACCTGTTACTAAAATTTTTGGATCCCACCACTGGCTGTAGGGCAAATGGAAATTTTGCGCTGGGTCCATCCTATGGGGTATCAGTGGCTGAGTAGGTTGAGAGATTCAGATGTGAGTGTTTGTTGGGTTTACTTTGGAGAGAACCTATGGTTGTGTTCACTTTGTTTAGTGGAAATGGTGTCTTTAATCGATACGGCTGAAATCTCAAATGCGCCGTGTTTGGGATGGCATCTTCAGTTGATTGGCACATTCTTCAGTTGTGTTTTAATAGTGTGCTCAGAGTCCTGTTTAAGGGCTTTGGGGATATTAGGCATAGTAATGAGCTATTAAGGGTGGAGCGATATTGGGATGTAGCTGTGTTTTACTGGCGGAAACTTATTATAACCAGACTTGGAGTTTATTTTTGGTTGCTGTTTCATTTCGGGAAGGACATGGCAGCAGTGAGTCTTGAATGGGGGACATATGGTTGCGATGGTGCATATTCTGTGGGTGTTGCTGTCGCATGAATTTGGATTAATTATGGTGGTCTGCAATCCTTGCCTGACTCCAAATTGGCAGCTTTGAAACGGGGTGGGTGGGTGGGGTGGGAACGGTCCTTGCTGGCAGGTGTATGTGTGTCAATATTTGCATTACAAAGGTGTATAACATGGCATGAAACAGCTTCCACTGTCCCCTGGGCAGCCGGCCGCAGTGAGATACTTACACACAAAGGCAATAGTGGGCCCCCATAAATTGCGGTCCTCTTCTCTTCCAGCTGAAAGTCTCTATGATGTGGATATCTATATATATTCATGCAGTTGAACACTGGATCTTTGTATAGGGAGCAGCCTCAATAATACTTGGCTCAGTGTAGAAGGCAGGAGGAATCTGGGGTTGAAAAGAGGAATCTGGGGTTGAATCGAGGGTTATTTTGATCTAGTGGGATTTGGAGATTCCTTCGGAAGGACAGTTCTCTTTCATTGCTGAATGGAGTGGACTCACACTGTGGAACCCAACCCCACTCATGATTTTTATTTGAATTCTGTCCTCCCACTGATACACAGCACTGGTGTCCAGCGTGTTTCCCAAATGTGATTATTCTCTGGGGGTCAGGGGAGGCAGAACCTCATAAAGGGAAACACCAATCTGGAAACGAAAGTGTGCTGTTCATTCTTTCACCCCACGCCCCCAGCGGATCTTGTCACTGGCTTTTCCTATTGGATAAATAATAGCCTATACATTAACAATTCCTGCCAAAGACAACCAATCAGTTGGTCAGCGGAATATATACAAGAGACATCCTTTTTTTTTTCCTGTGGAAGGGAACTAAGGAAATAGTTCACTTTCTCAGTCTTTGCTCCCTGGAATCATGTCAGGAACACATGATATAGAAACAGAACCCCACAACCTTTCTGCAGTGGTTTTGGACCTCACACTGCATGAAAAAACCTTTCCTTTGCAGTGAGTATATTACTCCAAACCTAGATTTTGCCTCTCTAGGAGTCATGACTGCTACTGAACAGGGCCTCATGCAGGATGATAATCTGCTACCCTGTATCTACCCCCCTCCCCAGTTTCGCATGCATCTTAAATCTTTTGCCCACCCTCTAAACAACATATTGACCCAAGGGGGTCTCCAAAGTCTCTCCAAAGTCTCTGTTCCGTCCTCGGTTGATTGGAACTAATAGAAGAGATGCCCGGGGGTCCAGGGAGATGGTAAAGCCAAGAAGAATATTGAACTGACCCAGAGGGGGGAAGGGTTTGGGTGGGCAGAAAGGGTGGGGGATGAGGAGCCCAGAGGGCTCAATCCGGGTAGATGATGAATCCAGAAAAGGTGCTGTACTTGTTGGTGTTGCCTCCGTGGACTTTCCCACCATCCAGCTTGATGAAGACTTCATCTCCCACGTCCAAGTGTAGGATCACACTATTGCTGGCGTAATCGTAGTTCTGGTCTGCGTCTTGCGCGATGGCGCTGGCACGGACCTGGGAGATATCAAAACCCAAACGCGTTAAGGCCGGAAACTCAAACGGGAAACACTTCCTCAATAACTGAACATACGTTTTAATGATGACGAGGATGATTGAGGGACTGGAGCGCCTTCCTTATGAGGAGAGGCTGCAGCGTTTGGGACTCTTTAATTTGGAGAGGAGACATCTGGGGGGGATATGATTGAAGTTATAAAATTATGCACTGGGTAGAAAATGTTGACAGAGAGACATTTTTCTCTTTCTCACAATACTAGAACCAGGGGGCATACATTGAAAATGCTGGGGGGAAGAATTAGGACTAATAAAAGGAAACACTTCTTCACACAACGTGTGATTGGTGTTTGGAATATGCTGCCACAGGAGGTGGTGATGGCCACTAACCTGGATAGCTTTAAAAGGGGCTGGGACAGATTTATGGAGGAGAAGTTGATCTATGGCTACCAGTCTTGATCTGCCTTGATCTCAGATTGCAAATGCCTTAGCAGACCAGGTGCTCAGGAGCAGCAGCAGCAGAAGGCCATTGCTTTCACACCCTGCATGTGAGCTCCCAAAGGCCCCTGGTGGGCCACTGCGAGTAGCAGAGTGCTGGACTAGATGGACTCTGGTCTGATCCAGCAGGCTCTTTCTTATGTTCTTAATTGTACCATTTTTGTACAGTGACATGCATTATATAAATTTTTCAAAATTAGCCGTAAAATATCTGTGAATATTAAGCATGTATATGATAAGATCAAAGCTTCTAAAGACCCAAAACAATAAAACAACTTCCAAAATAGGCTCACAAGAACTGTCAAAATATCAAAAACTTCTTGTTGGGCACTTTCATACATACAGAATAATCCACTTTCAATCCACTTTCAATCCACTTTGCAGCTGGATTTTACTGTGCAAAATAGCAAAATCTACTTGCAAACAATTGTGAAAATGAATTGAAAGTGCATCATGTACGAAAGTGCCTGTTTATTAACAATATATATATATATATATAAATTTTAGGACTACAATACCAAATCTTATTGGTTTACAATATGTGATCTTATGAACCTATTGTAGCAATAGTTGCATACAAGAGAATATTTCTGTTCCTAGTTGTTAGGGACATGCATTGCTTGTAAGGCCATTGTAGCACCCGGGAGAGGCAAGATGATGTTAGCAGGTCATGAGAGGAGGACAGAAGGGGACTCTCATCAGCCCGAAGGGGACTCTCATCAGCCCTTTGAGCTGTTGATGGGCAGGGCTTTGCATAATCCATTCCGAGAAGAAATCAAAGGTGTAATTGTCCCAAATGGCCTCCAGAGTTTTGCAGCCTGCCATCAACTTGTAGAATTCTCAAACGGTACGTATTTGCATACTTCAGCAAGCCGGGGGCAAAGTAAAAGATCTGCACGGGAGCCCTGAAGCTTCACACTGTTGATTATTTTCCAGGCATCCTATATATCAAACAGACAGTGCTTTTTAAGAGAACTGAAGGCGGTTTGACAGTTTTCATTTCCTCTGGTGCAGGTGCACATTTATTTTGTCGTGCTGTTGCCTGTGGATCGGGACTGATGAGATGTTCAGGCATCTGTAATTGGATCTTCCCAGCGTTGTTTTTTTTTAATAAGGGCAATTTTAGCCAGCTATCCAGGGGCCTTTTAGACAGAAGGGTTTAACCCTGCCATCCTTGCGTAGTTTTGCTAAATGCTTATACTTCCCAGGAGACCTTGTGAGCCCCAAGGTCTCCTGGGAACTGTAGTTCCTCAGGCCGTTTTTACTGTGAACAGGCCTTTTGTAGCCTGAAAAAGTTATCAAAAAGGAAAGGAACTAGGATAAGGGGGGAAGGGGGGTACCGCAGGAGGGAATGCGGAGGGGCCTGGGGGTGATTTTCTGCACCCCAAGGCGTGCGCCCGGTGCATGGCACCCCCCGTCCCCTTGTAGCTTCGCCACTGGTGCCCATGGACCCCCAGTGAGCTTCTGCAGCATTTGAATCCTAGCCTAACACTCTAACCACCACACAGTATTTTATGAAATAAATGTTGCTGTGGGATCATAGCAGATACACAGCTCTGGGTTTTGAGGGAGGAGCACAGCAGTTGAATTGTATTGTCGAAGGCTTTCACGGCCGGAATCACTTGGGTGCTGTGTGGTTTCCGGGCTGTATGGCCGTGTGATCCTCTGAAGATGCCAGCCACAGATGCAGGCGAAACGTCAGGAGAGAATGCTGCTAGAACACGGCCATACAGCCCGGAAACCACACAGCACCCAAGCAGTTGAATTGTTTCAGCCTCATTTCAAAACCCAAGGCATCCTCCAACCTGATTTGCTTTGCCCATAGCCAGACAGCAGTTACAGAGAACCTGTTTCCCCATGTGCTGCAGGGCTTGATTTGGATCAGAACCATGGCATAGCGGGGGGTGGGGGAGGACTTTTGGCTTCTGTTGCCCATGCCATTTTCCCAGGCTGAAATGGCCTGAGGTGGGGTGGTTTTCTTTGCCGTCTTGTAGGGCTCCACAAGCTGTATTCAGTACAATAACTGGACAATTAACATGAACTGGTTCTGGTGGGTTTTCTGGGCTGTGTGGCTGTGGTCTGGTGGATCTTGTTCCCAATGTTTCGCCTGCATCTGTGGCTGCCATCTTCAGAGGTGTATCACAGAGGGAAGTCTGTTACACACTGTGCAAGTGAAACGTTAGGAACAAGATCCACCAGACTACGGCCACACAGCCCGGAAAACCCACCAGAACCAGTTGAATCTGGCCATGAAAGCCTTCAACAATACAATTAACATGAAGATTGTATGGAGGAGGAGGAGGAAATTCCTGGGCTCTCCGCTGTTCTACGGCCCTTTCTGCACAATCCATTTAAAACGTTTTGAGAGCTCAACAGGCAGTTTCATACTTTTTGGACATGCATAATCTGCTCCTCAGCAAACAGTGAGGGGTAACCTGAGTACTCGAATCCCTGTTTGACATCGTTTGGATTGGTGAGATGGTGCTTGCAGCATTTCAAGCATCTCTCCTCAGCTGTATGGGCTGGGCACTGAAATTCTCAAGATGCTGAATTCTGTTCTAAGCGCACAGATTCTGCACTTCAGTGGTGCCATCAGACCCAGGGAGTGGATACAGCGCTGAGCAAACTGAATAGCTATTAAACAAGGAGAAACAGCGAATAACTGAAGATCAATAACAGGAAGCCAAGGCTCAGAGACCAAGCCGAGGTTAGTCCAGACATCTGCGTGTACATCCCAAGTGGCTATTATTTCCCAGCCCTCATCCATGTATACAGAAGCCTTCAGTACATGTAATGCCTAGATCATTGAGCCTTCTGCCTGAGATACATTTGCTACTGTGACCTGCAAATCTGTGGTAGCATATTTTGGCTGGTAAAGGCAGAGGCATAGCTAGGGAAAATGGAGCTCGGTGCAAAATTTGTATTTTTATTTTTAAGTGTTTTTTCAGTTTTTGGCCTGCAGGGGGCGTGACTTTTAGGCTAGCAGCGTCAAAATTTCAGGATATCTTTAGGAGACTATCCTGATGATACCAGCCAGGTTTGGTGAAGTTTGGTTCAGGGGGTCCAAAGGTATGGACCCTCAAAGGTGTAGGCCCCATCTCCTATTAGCTCCCATTGGAAACAGTGGGGGATGGGGCACCCCTTTGGAAATCCATAACCTTGGACCCCCTAAACCAAACCTCACCTAACTTGGGTGGTATCATCAGAAGAGTCCCCTGAAAACTCCCTGAAATTTTGGTGCAGCTAGCCTAAAATCTGTGCCCCCTGCAGGCCAAAAACTGAAAAAATACAAACAAATACAAAAAACAAATCTGAAATTTTTGCTGCCCCCCCAGGCGTGCCCGGTGCAACACGCACCCCCAGTCCCCTTGTAGCTCCGCCTCTGGGTAGGGGTAGCTATTCTGGCCAATGTTTTCTCTTTGCCTGACAGACTCAAGTAATATCTGGCTTACGTCTCACCTATAAAAACATCTGCAGCCTGCAGCCCTGTGTACTTGGGAATGTGCAGATGGTCACAATTGGGGATTATTTCCAGGTGAGCATTCTACAGGATCAGGCTGGATTCTGTTATGGCTTCTCGGCAAACCTTCAAAAGGTGTCTTGAATAAGAAACATTGTTTTGGAATCTGTTTCAGGATCATTTAAGCATGGGGTAGAGTGGGGGGCTAAGGTTTGGGAGGCCCATGTTACAAAAGCTTGTTTTGAGAGTCAATATGGTGTAGTGGTTAAGAGAGCACCACACTTGTATCTGGAGAATTGGGTTTGATTCCCTGCTGTCCCACATGAGGGCCAAATCTTAATCTGGAGGAACTGGTCTTGAATCCCCGCTCCTCCACATGCAGGCTGCCGGGTGACCTTTGGCTAGTCACAGCTCTCTCAGAACTCTCTCAGCCCCGCCGACCTGCTGTAATACCTGCTGTAATGATGGCCTGCTGTAAGCCACTTTTGAGACTCTTTATGGTTGAGAAAAGCAGGGTATAAATCCACACTCCTCTTCTTCTTTTCCTCGTGCTGAGGAGAGAGCAGGAGGAGAACAAAGCCCTTCAGACTCCAGACACACAGCTTGCGCTAAAATTCAGCAGCAAAGACAACGCTACATACTGAAGGTACTCTGGCAATTTGAAAGGTCGCTGTTATATATTTGATATTAATAATTATATCCAGACCACTGAGGAATTGCAGGGTCATGATACAGAAGCAGGAAAATCGCCTCTGAATGTCACTTGCTTTGAAAAAGCTACGGAGTCACCCAGAGGCGTACCTGGGGTAAATGGCGCCCGGAGACAAATTGTCTCCAGGATGCCCCCCAGGCTCTGGTCCCCCCTCCCCTCCCCCAGGCTCTGCCCTGCCCCCCACTGCCCTCGACCCCATCCATGTCACCATGGACATGGGCAAGGTCTAGGGTGCCCACCTCCCCCCCAGACTTCCCCTGCTGGCTGGGCTCCCAGCCGGCAGCCTGCAGTCTCTTCTGACCTCCCCTCCGGGCAGGCCAGAAGAGACTGCAGTCCCAGCCTCGGAGACATTCTTTTATAAGCACTGAGGCTGGGGGGTGGGGCTTGGGGAGCTGGACCCCAGCTGGCAGGGGGGGAAGGAAGGGAGCGGGGAGTCCAGAGCAGGGTTGAGGGTGCTTGGAGGCAGCAGGAACTCCTGCTGTCTTGTCATTTTTGCATGCCTCAGATGGGGTCGAGGCACGCGAAAATGAGGAGACAGCAGGACTTCCTGGTCACGTGGGGGGGTGATTTTGCGCCCCCATGTGACCAGAAGAGTGGCACCCAGGGACAAGGAAAAGGTACCCCTTGTCCCTAGGCAGATACGCCACTGGAGTCACCATAAGTTAGTTAAGACTTGACAGCACTCTCCACCACCATATGGTTGATGGCAATTGTGAATATAGCTCTTCACAACCCACAGAGTACTGCACTCTGTACCAAAAAAACCCCAAAGACATCAATATTAGCTATGCACTGAAAGATCTGATTCACATATAGCTACAATTTAGGGTCCCTTTCCTTTGCAGGTAGATGTATGGCCCTTCCCGCTCAGCTACCCTTTCCAAAATAACACACCAACACAATTTAAGTGGATAAGAAAACTGGCCATAGCCAAAGAACTTTATTCACAGAAAGCATAGGATAAACTAGATGGCGCAGCATGGGGGGTGATCCAAGCATCTGGGCAGCATTAGTGCTGTCCCCCAGAGCAAACCAATTCCTCAGCCCAGCTGCTGGAGGAATAAACCAAGCGAAAGATTGGAGTGAGACAAGGACCAGACCGGCGAAGTGCCCATGATTGGAGGCCCCATCCAACTCACGCTAGGGGCGCAAGCTTCTTAGCCCCCCGCAGGGCGTTCCCCCCGCAAAGCTTGCTACACCTCCACCTCCTAATGAGGTGTGCTAAACAGGGGAGCTCCCCCAGCTCCCCTTACCAGCGGAAGATCCCTCATGCGCAACCCGCCACAGAGCAAGGACGGAAGGGAAAACCCCTCCCCTTGCTCCCGCCATCACCTCCTAAGCTTTCAGCCAATCACACAAAGCTGTTCTAAGGCCATGGAGCCACCGATCCGTACCCAAAGGTGATGTGCACCCCATCCCGTCTGTACAGAACTTCCAGCTTACAAGAGATGTCCCCATGTGGAATCCCCTGACCCCCAAAATTTTGAACAGAACGCAACACCATCCAGCAGATTCTTGCTCTGGCTCCATTCATCCGACGTGGATCCACCGCTCCTTTTCCAGCTGCGTCTCTGCAACATGTGAGACCAGAATATCATCGTGTCAGGAAACAGACGGTGAATGGAGTCCAAGTCCGATAACATAGCTTGCAGCAGCTGCACACTCTTCACTGCAGGGATGTCATTCTCTCCCAGCTGGATCACCAGCACATGAGGAGGGCTGAAGGTCTCCAGCTTGATCCGTAGAAGGTCATGCCAACGCATGCCTCTCTTCCCAAGCCAATATAGCCTTAACTGTTGATGCAAGCCCAGGTTCCGACCCCAACCAGAAGCTGCTGCATGTCTGCCGGCCCAGAAAATGATGCTGTGGCCAACTAGCCAAACAACTCTCTGAGAACCTGGAAGAACTAAGAACCAACACGAAGAAACGCACCCCCTCTATTGCTGGGGGATTGGTCTGATGTACGTTTTATAGGCCCTAGATCGCCACCTGCCCATGTCCATTACCCGGCTAACCGAGGCTCCCAGCCCAGCCACGGTAGATGCCGCACCTATCCTAAAAAAATGAAGACCATAAGATGCCGCTGGGAGGTGCAGGGCAGAGAGGCAAAGCCGTAACACAGCCACCAGCTGATAACGCGAGAGGCAAGAGCCATCTGCGTGCACAAAGAAAGGGCTCTGACCCCGTGGGCAAACGGACACATATGTAGCCACATCCTTTACTGGGCAAGGGCCAGGGGCTGAGGCCGCTTGCATAGAAATGCAAGTGCCCCTGGCTAGCTGATTTGTCTTAGATTGACATAGCCTCACTAAAAGGGTATGACCAGAAACCTGAACGCCCTCAACGTGCAAGGGCCTTTCACTGGAGTGTTCCCGAGAAGGTGAAACTATCTCTCCACTTCTAAAGGCCCCGAAAAAGGCCAAACTGAAGGCTGCTTTAAAAAGGCAAATTTCAAATGGGGACGAGCAAATGCGAGGGAGTGTCTCAAAAATGCAGGCAAGCAAATTCAAAGAGATTGGTAAGCACATGTCTTTTGCCTTAGGGGCCAAACGAACCCACCCCTTCATCGCCTGCCTAATTAGGAAGGTCCCTGTCTGGTCTGGTATCCCTGAGGCTTTACAATAAGAGGATACTGCCGCCAAATGCAAACGCATTGTGATAGGTGAACGGCCTTGAGAGCGGAGGTAGGCAAGGTGCCCCAAAAGAGAAGTTTCACCTACAGCCGTGCCAGCTTGACCCTCTTGGGATTCCTGAAAGACAAAAAACGCCTGGAGGGCTCCCTGGTAAGCCCGGCGCGTTGATGGTGCCAACGAATTCAGCACTCTGTCCGTGACTATGCCCTCCCAAGGGCCCAGAGCTCCTGTGGAATGGGTTCCAGATCCAAGGATGCTGAAGGAGCCAGTTGACGAAACCTCTCCATCTGGAACCTGGAGAGGGCGTCTGCGATGCCGTTGTCCACACCTGGCATATGCTGAGCCACAAAAGAGATGTTATTGGTCAACGACATCATGACAAACCGTCTAACTAAACGCATCACCCGCTCTGAGCGAGACAATTGCCTGTTGATCACCTTAACCACCGCCTGGTTGTCGCACCAGAAGAGCACTCTGTAGTTGGCGAACTGTTTCCACCAAAGATGCATCGCAGGCAACCACTATTGGGAAGAATTCAAGAAAGGTTAAGTCCTTGCCCAGGCCCATTTCCTCCCAGTCCTGGGGCCACCGTTGGGCACACCATTGACCCTTGAAGAAGACTCCGAAACCTAGCCTACCAGAAGCATCGGAGTGCACTTGTAATGCTGCCTCAGGTGTGACTCGTTCCTGCCATATGCAAGTTCCGTTAAATTGATCAAGGAACATTTGCCAAACCGCCAGGTCCTCTTTTATACCTCGCGTCAACTGGATGTGGTGATGAGGGGTGAACACCCCACGTGTGGCATGTGCCAGGTGAGCGCAGAAGGGTCTACCTGGAGAGACAACACGGCACACAAAATTTAAATGCCCCAAACAACTTCTGTGTTTCCTTAAGTTTGCATTTGGGTTGTGATGTCATGTGGGAAAGAAGTTCTCTAATGGCCGCCAGTTTATCTAGAGGAAGGCTGGATGTGCCCTTCTCAGTGTCTAGCAGTATCCCAAGATAAATCAAGGATCATTACGGCCCCTCAGTTTTTACTTCTGCCAGGGGGACACCCAGTTCCTCAGCTAAAGCCCGGAAGCAACCAAGTCTGTGCTCACATTGCAGAGTGCTTGCTTCACCCACAAAAAGAAAATCATCCAAATAATGAATTATGTGGGGGCTAGCTGACCGTCCTTTCGCTACCCATTCTAAAAAGGTGCTAAAGACTTCGAAAGCGGAACACGCAATTGAGCAGCCCATGGGCATGGCTTTATTGACAAACCATTGGTCTTGAAATTTGATGCCCAGCTATCAAAAGACTTTTGGATGAATAGGGAGAAGTCGGAAAGCAGACTGAATGTCACACTTGGCTAAGAGAGCCCTGGGGCCGCATGACCTGATCAAATTAACGGCATGATCAAATGAGGCATACCGTACCGAGCAGAGCTCTGGATCAATGTAGTCATTTACTGAGGAGCCTTTTGGATATGACAAGTGGTGAACAGTGGTAGGATCCAAAAATTTTAGTAACAGGTTCCCATGGTGGTGGGATTCAAACTGTGGCGTAGCGCCAATGGGGCTGGGCGGGGCACGACGGGGCGTGGCTGGGCATTCCGGGGGTGGGGCTGTGGCAAGGACGCAGCCGCTGCGCCGGTCCTTGGGCGGGAAACGAATGCACGCAGGCGCAGGCTGCCACGCACGCCGGTGCACCTCCTGCTAGACTGCTTCAAGTTCTGCGCACTACTGCTGAGAGGAGGGGCATAACTGAGGCAAAAATCACGTGGCAAAATCACCAATTCGTAACCCCCTCTCGGCACACACAAACAATTAGTAACCTACTCTCGGGAACCTGTGAGAACCTGCTTAGCAGGGGGCGGGAGCGGGTGGACACCCCCAATTGCCCTGCCCCTTCCAGAGGCAGGCTGCACCTAGGAGACCCTCACACAGTGGGGGTTAAACCGGAAGTGCCGGATTGGGCAGCCCCTTTGCTGTTGTGGGTGCCTGGTGTGCCAGAGGGCTTAGCACTCTTTTTGGCCCCCTGAACTGCCTGTGCCCGGCCCCCATGGGGTGCTTTCCTTTTCCCGCCTTTTGTTGGAGCCATGTCTCTGCACTGTCAATAAACCTAAGTAGAATGCCCAGGGATACGCCTCAGCCAGCTGTATGGAACAGAGTATGGAGATTAAAGACAAATAAACCAGTTAGAATCACAGACCCGGTGCCGAACAGACAGCTTCTCTGCCGGGCCTCCCCTCCTGCAATGGCGGCCACATGTGAGGGGCGGCCACGCTTTAGCAGCGGATCTTTATAGGGCAAATTTCCTTTGTGAGAGAAAGCACCCTAGTGTTATGATATCTTTCATAGTCTATTTAACAAACATAGCAGTTGTAGCAGGAAACCACAGGATCTCGGGCACATGCATTACTAGTCTTGAAGCAACACAAACATCAGTTCTCTCCTTTCCAGATTCAAGCCTAGCTTACACACACTCCTGAAGATTCAGACTGAGCAAGCTGGTTTTTGCTACCACTGTCCTGCAACTGTATGTCACTGAAGATACGTTCCAGAGTAGATTTTTAAAAAGAGCCACCAATTACTCCTCTGGGGTCCACAGTTAACTTCGACACACCAAACCACATTATAGCTCAAAAGGAGGGTGTTCCAATGTCTAAAAACCATGTTCCAAATCAAGTAGGAAGAGACATCTTTGGAGTTTGTTTACAGACCATAATTCAATTTCCATGAAGTCAACACTTCACCTCCAATGAGTAGGTTTAGTTCAATCTGCAAATGTCTAAGAACGTAGGGCACTCTTCAGAAAATCCTTGTTTGTAACTTAAACAGCGCTTGTGTATATGAATGGTTTTTTTAAAAAAACAAAAACCCGGTGATGAAACAGTCGTCCAAGTCACACAGATAAACATATTGCTTTGTCATTCAGTAAAATCACAGTCCTGTCAGAATGAGTTCTGGGTCTAATCATATATTCATAGCAGAGGGAAAGAAGTATCTCCTGAATGCTGTACTGTCTTTTATTTTGTGTTCCATACATGTTAATCCTACTCTTCCTTCAAGGAATTCAGGGGGTATACATTGGTTCCTCCTCCCTGCTTTGTGCTCACAACCACTCTGTGAGGTGGGTTAAACTAGTGACTAGCCCAGGGGTCGGCAGCCTTTAATGCCCAAGGAGCCATGGGGGCATGGACCTGCCTCCCCAAGCCCCGCCTTCAGCCTGCAAGCCAGCCATGCAAGCTGATGGACAGACTATGTTGCAGGGGTGGCTGCACTTACGGAGTACGCCCCCAGCCGGGCAGGTGACAGCAGGCACCAGATGAGGGAAGGAGGGGAAAGGATGCCAGAGGAAGTAAGGAAGGAGGGGGCAGGATAGACAGGAAGGAGGGGGCAGGATATCTCAAGCGGGCGGGATAGACAGCGGTGGCGATGCTAACGACGGCAATTTGCACTTGGGACATGGCGAGCGCACCTCCTTCCCCGCCCCCTCCTTCCTCCCTCCCTCCCTCTGGAGTCCTTTCCCCTCCTTCCCAGGCGCCAGATGAAGGAGCCGCAGTACAAGGACGAAAGAGCTGCATGCGGCTCTGGAGCTGCGGGTTGCCAACCCCTGGCCCACGGGAATCTAGCTTCATGGCACTGTGTGGATTTGAGCCTGGTTCTCCTAGTTCCTAGTTCGACCCTTTAATCATTACGCTAAAAAAACTGAATGGCAAGGGAAGCCACAGGTCTAAACATACAAAGAGTTGCAGTTGCATCCATCCCACCATTAAAAACAAAGACAGCAAATAATGATAGCGTCATCCATTTGGCAAAGGTGTTTCAAAGTGGTGGACTTGGTGGGGTTAGAGGTCAGTCCTCTCTCTCTTGATTGGTGAAGATGGGGGTAGGAAGTGCAAATTATTCACCTGTTGAATTTCTGGCTGCCACCTATCCATTGGGGATCTCGTGCCTAACTTTCCTGGTCCACAAAGCACAACTGTTTCTTTTATGGCTCCAGGGCCGAGTGCAATACTGGGTGATGTCCCATTCCTGTGCTTTTGTGATCCTTTTTCCCTCTTGCCTTCGCTGCACGTAGGACTCCGGTTTATTCCCCTTGCCCTCCAAGAGGGCCGTGTGAATAGATTTCTGTAGCACCAGGCTAGGAAATACTGTGCCCATGTCAGGGGCTGGCAATCCCCTCGTGACCACTGTCATGATATATAAAAAGAGAGTAAAAGTTCACAAAAGGGTCATTTCAAGTTAGCAGAAGTTTGCCAACCCCAAAGGCTGGAGACAGTCAGTCTAGGGGCAAGAAGTAGCAACAATTGACCTTTAACATGATTGGTGAGTTCAACTGTGATTCTAGACCAATAAGATTATAATAATAATATTGTGTGCATCGAGGAATTATAATAATAATATTGTGTGCATCGAGGAATGCTGCTGTTAATTTCGTTGTGCGTGCACAATGACAATAAAATGCTTATGCTTATGCTTATGCTTAAGAGGCCGTTGCTGGGGCGGGGGAAAGTATCCTGTTGGATGTAGGCTTTGTATATGCTAAGTTCAGATAGAGATAGAGTGTTAAGTTCAGTGTGTGTTGAACTTTGTTCTTGCTGAAGAGTTCTGTATAGTCTTATAGTCTTGTATAGAATAGACTTGTATAGAATAGTTGTAACCTTGCAACTGCTAAAGTAAAAACCTTCCTAAGGAAAGAACATCTTGTGTGGAGAGTATTCTTTTCCAAGTGTGGTAGAAGGTTGCAGTGAGTGCATGAAGACTATAAACCTTCTCATCTTACCAGAGTGACTCCGCTTTAAACTCTGCTGATAACCACAGCCCTGCTTTGGAACAGAACCAACTAGCACAGTGATGGCGAACCTTTTCAAGACCGAGTGCCCAAACTGCAACCCAAAACCCACTTATTTATCGCAAAGTGCCAACACGGCAAATTAACCTGAATACTGAGGTTTTAGTTTAGAAAAAACGGTTGGCTCCAAGGCGTGCGCTACTCAGGAGTAAGCTTGGTGGTAGTGGGTGGCTTTGCTTTGAAGCAACCACGCAACTCTTCCAACGGGTGAATCACGACCCTAGGAGGGTTGACTCAGAAGCAAGCCCCACTGCCAGCAACCAAGCTTACTCCCAGGTAAAGGATTGTGCTTTAGTTCTTCGCATGAAAATCAGTGGGTTTAACAGCGCTTAACAGGGTTACCTACACTGCTTCTCCAAAACTAGGTCTTAGGTTTAATGCTAATAATTGAGCCCAGTGGCCCAGGCCAGCCTAGATGTGTGCGTGGCGGGGTGATTTCTCCCCCACATGATGAACTCTGTGCGTGCCCACAGAGAGGGCTCTGAGTGCCACCTCTGGCACCCGTGCCATAGGTTCGCCATCACTGAACTAGCAGTAATACAGACTCAATTATGTCGTAGAGCACAGTGACCGAGGCAGCGTGAGTTGAACGCTTGATGACGCCGGGGTTGTCGAGGAGGGTTGTTGAGGAGGATGAGACACAGAAGAGATACCAGAGGAACCTTAGCATGGTTTTTCATTCTTGGCCGGACTCTCAGTGTGCAACTGCTTCTCACACCCATTCATTCTTCTCTTCTTGGTGAAATTTCTGCAGACTTTGATCAAGAATCCTTTTAATTGCATTCTTGCCAAGACAAACCGTCCTGGCCGTTTTAATCTCTCTTCATTCTTTATTTATAAATCTGAATGACTTTTAGAGTCCAGCGGGCTGGTTCATTTGAGCGCGCGCATTCGGCTCACAAAAGGAATCGGCCGGGTGAAGGCTTCATTATTTTTTGCTCATTCCAGTAAAAGAGTTAATCAATGCACAGCACGGATGCGCCATGGAATCTTGTGGGGCAGTAACTGCATGAAAGAATTTCAGTGCCGTCCTAAATGGAGTTACACCCTTCTAAATCTGTTGAAGGTAACCGGCATAACTCTGTTTAGGATTACAAGGAAGACATAGACCCCTTCCGCACATGCAGAATAATGCACTTTCAATCCATTTCCACAATGGTTTGCAATGGATTTTGCTATTTTGTACAGTAAAATCCAGCTGCAAAGTGCATTGAAAGTGGATTGAAAGTGCATTATTCTGCATGTGCGGGCCATAGACTGCCCTAAGACACCACATTTTTAGGCGATTGTGCTATTACTAAGCTTCTTTTCAATTAATACCCCACTTTTTTATCAGAGCAACTCACAATACCATTCTCCCTTCCTCCAGTTTATCCTCACCACACAACAGCCCTGTGAGGTAGGTTAGTCCATGAAAGTGCCTGACCTAAGATCCCCCCAGCAAGCTTCCATTTATTTACTATAGTTATAGTCCACCTTTTCACTCAAGGTGAATTACACAGTGTAAATAGATGCAGTCAATAGGACAAGGCATCTAATAAGCAATGTAATAGAACTGGGACTACGTAAAACTGAAACAGAGCATAGAATGTTAGACACTATCTGTCAAACAAAGCAGAAAAAAGGCTTTACATAAGTAAAATGATGCAGTAAGAGCAAGATAATACATACACACAGTAAGCATAATGTCTGCATGTAAAGTGCCATCAAATCACAGCCAACTTATGGGTGACCCTGTGGGGTTTTCTAGGCAAGAGACTACCGTATATACCGGCCTATAAGACGACTTTTTAACGCAGGAAAATCTTAACAAAAGCTGGGGGTCGTCTTATAGGCCGGGCGCCCCCCACCCCCTGCTCGAACTTGCCACCGCCTAGCCCAAGGCTCTTTCCTGCTTGCTGTGCGGCTCTTGCCCGCCTGCCCGCCGCCGCCGCCACCAGCCCCACACATCCCCCTCGGCTCAGGCTGGCTGCAGGTTGCCCTTCAGGCAGTCAGCCTGAGCCTCTGTCTATGATTTTCTTAAAAGGGCAATTCCCCAAAGACTGCTTAAAGGGGAAAGTTTCCCCTTTAAGCAATCTTTGGGGAATTGCCCCTTTAAGAAATTCAGACCAGGGAAGAGACTGGCGGGAGATCTCCCCTCTTCCCCAGCCAGCCAGGCAGCCTCCGCGGAAACGTCCGTTTCCCGTCCCCGCAACAATCGGCCGGCCTCCGCCGAGGCCAAGGAAGGCCGCCTGGGGTGCCACCGCTTCTGCTCTGTCCCACCTCCAGGACAATCAGCCAGCCTCCGCCGAGGCCAAGGAAGGCCATCCGGGGTGCCGCTGCCGCCGGGGCTCTGTCCCGCCCCCGCGACGATCGGCCTGCGCCAGGGTGTCGCCGCTACCTCTGCCACGGGGTAGTCTTATATGGCGAGTATGTGCCGAAATCTATATTTTAACTGGAAAAGTGGGGGGGTCGTCTTATACCCCCAGTCGTCTTGTACGCCGGTATATACGGTAAGAAAGGTGGTTTGCCATTGCTTTCCTCTGCATAGGAACCCTGGCACTCCTTGGTGGCCTCCCATCCAGGTACTAACCAGGGCTGATCCTACTTAGCTCCTGAGGTCTGACAAGATCAGGCCGTCCAGGCTAATACCAAGTGGTACTGTTCGCCACCCCATTCCATTTACTAAGCACCTTCCTGAACCATTTCATTATAATATACCCCCTTTAAATTTATAATATGTCCTCATGAACAAACATGACATTTTGCATAATCTGTGCATAATCTGTGGAATGACAGCAGCACGAAAGCTTTCCTGACCTCCTCAGGCCATTTTACAAAACCAGTATGGAAAGTTCCTGGAGATTTGGTGGAAGCAAGCTCCATAGAGATATGAAGCTCCCATTCTCTTCAGAACAGGGATGGCCAACCTATGGTGCTCCAGATGTTCATCAAGTACAATTCATGTACTGCGTTCGGCAGAGGCCAATTTACTGGTGGTTCCCAGCCCCTCAATGACACGGCTGGCCTCCACCCGGGCCAGGGCCTTTACAGCCCTGGCCCCTGCCTGGTGGAACGCTCTTCCTCCAACTGTCCAGGCCCTGCGGGATCTTGGGGAGTTCCGCAGGGCCTGTAAGACCGAGTTATTCCACCAGGTTTTTGGGGAGGCCAGCGCTGATGGCAAGCACCCTCTTTGTCTCTCCCTTTTTAACATTCTGGGAGGTGTGACATCTAGAGCTACCGTCCCCCTCTTTGGGAGGGTTTTATTGATAGTTTTAATACTGGATGCCAAGTGGTTTATGTGGAACGCTGTAATTTTATGTTTTAATGATGTTATTTATATTAATTATTGCTGTTATTACTGTCTAATATTATTTTGTTGTTCACCGCCCAGAGCCCTCAGGGGATGGGGCGGTATATAAATATGATAATAAATAAAAATAAAAATAAATAAATTCCCATCAGCCCCTGCCAGCACGGCCAATTGCTGGCAGGGGCTGGTGGGAATTGTAGTCCGTAAACATCTGGAGCACCACAGGTTGGCCACCCCTACTCCAGAACAAGATCACCTAGTCTAGAGACCAGTTGCAATTATAGTAGAACTTTCGACTGTCTTCTAAGCCAGATGAAGCTGGAAGGACGCTGTTTTTCATCACCATTAACTTGCATCTCCAGCAGTCATGATGGATCCATTACAGCCCCTGGGTTCTTCGTTTTTTAAAAAATTATTTATCTTTAGACTTCTACCCCGTCCATTCCCCAAAGGGCTCAGGCCGGCAACAACAACAATAAAACAATTCCGTTATAATCACAATAAATAGATTAAAACAATATAAACGTGTAACAGTACTGACTAAAACAACCCAACTCTCCAGATGGCGACTTATCTTTGGACTCCATGAAACACCTGCCCCCCCTCAGGAGGCCAGAAAAGATGTTATAGCTATTAACCCGGCTGGCCACCAGGGAAAGCCTGGCGGAACAGCTCTGTCTTACAGGCTGTGAGAAACTGTTCAAGTCCTGCATGGCCCTGATCTCAATCGGGAGCATGTTCCACCAGGCAGGGGCCAGGACCAAAAAGGCCCTGGCCCTTGTTGAGGCCAGCCAGACTGTTTTTGGGCCAGGGATTTCCAAAAGGTTCCCCTCCGATGAACGGGAGGGACGTACTTGGGCAGTACGGGGAGAGGCAGTCCCTAAGGTATGTGTGTCCAAGACCGCTCATGGCCTTAAAGCTTAATGCCAATATCTTGAAGATAACCTGGCACTCAATAGGCAGCCAGTGCAGGTGAAACAGGACAGGTGTGATATGGTCCCTACCAGGAGCCTTGCGGCCGCATGCTAAACAAGCTTCAATTTCTGGATTAGGTTCAAGGGCAGGCCAGCCAAACCCCATTCAGTGCGTGGCTGATATTGATGTCTTTTTGGTACAGAATGCAGTACTCTGTGGCTTACAAAGAGCCATATTCACGACTGCCATCAACCATGTGGCAGTGGATAGTGCTGTCAAGTCTTAGCCAACTTCCAGTGACCCTGTAGCTTTTTCAAGGCAAGTGACATTCAGAAGCAGTTTACCTGCTTCTGCATCACGACCCTGCAATTCCTTGGTGGTCTAGATATAATTATTAATATCAAATATACAACGGTGACCTTTTAAACTGCCAGAGTACCTTCAGCATGTAGTGTTGTCTCTCCCCTCTGCTGTTGAATTTTAGCACAAGCTGTGTGTCTGGAGTCTGAAGGGTTTTGCTCTCTTCCTTCTCTCTCCTCGGCATGAGGCAAAAAAGTGGAGGAGGAGTTTGGATTTATACCCTGCTTTTCTCAACCACAAGGAGTCTAAAAAGTGACTTATAAACCCCTTCCCTTTCTTTCCCCTCAACTGACACCTAGCGAGGTAGATGGGACTGAGAGTGTTCGGAGAGAATGGCGTCTAGCCCAAAGTCACCCAGGAGGCTTCTTGTGGAAGAGCAGGAATTTGAACCCAGTTCTCCATATTAGAGCCTGCCACTTTTAACCGTTACACCACACTGACTCTCAAAGTAGCTCCAGTGAGTCAGAGAGAGAGAGAGAGAGATTACTAAGGTGCTCCGAGAAGATCAAACTGGGCATTGAACCACTATTAAAGCACTAAGGCCAGCTTGCTCTTCTTCTGGATGTCTGTTGTAGGACTAGGTTGAATTTGCACGTTAAAAGTGTTGGAATTTCCAGCCTTGCTTTGCTTGCATGCAGCAGCAAGAGCAGCATGGAATTCTGGGAAGCTGCCCGAACATTCCAAAGGTGACAGTTAAAATCCGTTGGTAGTGTTCTGTTCCCTCACCACACACGTTCTGAGACTGCCTGACCGACTAACTAAAAGAAAGATTCTCTGTATACTGCTCTGTAAACCAAATGATATATAAATGTGCTCTGACTAGACTAAAAGATATCATAACGCAACCAAACCATGAGCCGTGCATGTAACTATTATTGGTGATACTTTGTTAATGTATATACTGTATGTTTTCTCTCTCAGTTCAAGTAAAGTTCTGCTTATGTTTATTATGAACTTCTGAGGTAAAACGGCTGGTCTTTTAAGAGATAACTATTCTAATTTGAAGTGCCGCACAATCCACAGGATTATATATACCAAATATACCGGTTGCCCTTCAAGAAGTGCCCCATTGTTGGCACGGGGAAAACCCCGGTGCAATGGGGAGTTCCCCACAACACTTGGTGCTGCAGGTTGTCTGGCACGCTGTTGTCCCGGCGCTGCCCTGCAGCAGTGACTTTGTTATGGGACTTTCCAGAACTGTAAAGGTTGGGAACCTTTTCGAATGCCCCTCTATTGCTTCGGTGACTTCCTCTGCCAAGAAACCTCCTTGGCAGCAGAATGAGGCCATTTTTCCTTCCTCACCGCTCTGGCCCACCCCTCCAATGAACAGGCGCCTCCCCCCCCCCCCGCACTGGAATTAAAAACACAGAGGGAGAAACCTTGCAAAACCTTGCAAAAACCTTGAGAAACCTTGCAGAGAAGGGGCTTGTGAAGGCACTGCAAACGGGAGGGTGGCGATTCCCTTGCACACACAAGGAGTTTAGATGTGGGGTGGGGTGGGGTACCCCGATTCCCTCACACATGCATGGATTTTAGATGGGAGGGAGGGGGCAAGGGCATTGATTCCCAGCGCCTGTTTTGTGCAGTCAACTAAACTGGTGAAAGTGAGTGGGAGGAGCAGCGGGGGACGATGGGGGCGGTGGGAGAGATTCGTAGAAGACATTGCCAAAGACCTCACGGTGCAAACGGAGGAGAACCGGGGAGCAGAGTGAAGTCAACAGCAGGGTAAAGAGCGCCGTGGCAGCCGTGCTCCCGGATATAGCACGGAGCATTTTTACTGTGCAAAACCAGTCCTAACTTGACTCTCTTCTCTGTGACCCACTTGTTGTTTCCTAGCAGCTGCCCGAATGCAGGAGTTGGGTCGTGGAAGCTGTGGAAAAATGATTGTTGGAAAGGCAGGACCCTTTACTTCTCTCCCTGTCATAAGGCCCACAGATAAGGGGGATTTTGTAGCCTCCCATTTCTCCAGACCCTCTGGCAGTGGCTGTTTCAAGGAACAACCTGCAGACTACAAACCACACTGAGCTGTGGCTGTGACCTGCTTTCCTCTAACATGCGGCAATTTCCCACTGGCGATTAATCCTGGGATAGTCACCCGAAATATCCAGGTTTCCTCGCGATCTCCTCACAGCCGAACCACGGAACACAGATCAGTCCCGTTTCTGATGCTCCCCCCCACCCTTATTGCTCCTAACCAGCATCTCCTGGTTTCCTACAAAATACACTGAATAATCATCCAGACTCATCTGGGCTTGGATGCCTGGCTTTTTCCCTTTTCCCACAAAAGCTCTTGAATTAAACCCCATGTATAGCTTGGAAAATCCAGAGGGGGATCAGTGATTTCTCTCCCTTTCACCTTTGTTGTTGCATGAAGTGAAGTGTAATTAAATTAAACAGAATGAACACAACATACATTAATTACATTTGCATTATTAATTACTTCAGTAATGGGACTTATGCTGCTTAAGCCTTTTTGAGCAGCTTTTAACACAGCCAAAATCCGTTTGTCAACCTGCTACTGTTCAAGGGTGCAGTGCAAAAAGATACACACAGAAATATATGTCCAAATACACATGCCTGTTTAAACAGATGCGTGTGCACCCTAAAGTGTGCCTGTCTATACAAACCAAGAGGAAGATTTTGTGCATATAAATTTTTGCCTCCTGTTTCCGACCCACCAACTTTGTATGCGCTGGCTCCATTTGTACATGTATCCTCAAAATATACACCTGTTCAGAGGCGTAGCTACAAAGGGGCTAGGGTGTGTGCATCGCACCGGGCTCCCACCTTGGGGGGGGGGGGGCAGCAAACATTTCAGGTTTGTTTTTTGTATTTTTTTAGTGTTTTTCAGTTTTTTGGCCTTCAAGGGGCGCAGTTTTTAGGCTAGCAGCATCAAAATTTCAGGGAGTTTTTGGGGGACTCTCCTGATGATACCATCCAAGTTAGATGAGATTTGGTTCAGGGGGTCCAAAGTTATGGACTCCCAAAGTGGGTGCCCCCATTGTTTCCAATGGGAGCTAATAAGAGATGGGGCTACACCTTTGAGAGTCCATAACTTTGGACCCCCTGAACCAAACTTCACCAAACCTAGCTGGCATCATCAGCATAGTCCCCTAAAGATACTCTGAAATTTTGAAGCTGTTAGCCTAAAAACTGTGTCCCCTGCAGGCCAAAAACTGAAAAAACACTAAAAATAAAAAATACAAACTAACAGGGGCGGGGGGGGGGGGGGGGAGCAAAACTCAGATTTTGCACCGGCTCCATTTTTCCTAGCTATGCCTCTGCACCTGTTGTGTGTATATCCCCAAAATATCCATACATATTCATGTGTGTTTTAAATACGAAGCAATGTATTTACTAGTAATGATATCAGTCAGTCCAGAAGCATCTTCAGAATCCAAGGCTGAGGATGCTGTAAATGTGTTTTCTTTTAACCTTTCTATGGGCTTTTCTCATCCAAAAATAGGATAACCTTGAGCTGATTTGAAAATGGAACGGACTAGACTGATGCTGAAATAGATTTGTTAACTTTGAAGTGCAGAACGTGGAATCTGTGGGGCACATGAATTATTGTGGGAGATGTTTTCAGGTGGCTCTGAAAAGGGAGTAAGATGGTCAGTTCTGTATCTCTCTATGTATCTCTCTATAGATTTATAACACTCCCTTCCCATATCTATTACCCTTCCCTCTTACTACTTCTCGGAAATGTTGCTGATTTGCTACCGATTGCAAACATTTGCATCTGTGATCAAGGACAGGGTTGATTGATTCAAATCAAGGCAATTGACATTGCCGCGGAAAAAAGAAAGACAGCTTTTAAAACCATTGATTTAAATCAGTTATCCTGTTGTGTAATCCATATTGTTTCCAATCAGGGATGCAAAGTCATTGGTTGCTGTAACAGTTAAAACTTGTTGAGCCTTTATGGTAACCTAAGAGCATAATGAAAACTCCTGGACATAAAGTCCACATGCATTTTGGGAAAACAAAATTGGGGAGGTAACTGGGAAATGAATGGCTGAGAAGCTGTCTGCTTTGGTTTTCTCTTTATACCTGTAAGGTCACTCGCCAAATGTCCAGCCTTTGCAGAAGCAAAGGGTGAGGGTTTTGGGGTGCTGTGTGGTTCCTGGGCTGTACGGCCGTGTTGTAGCAGCATTCTCTCCTGACGTTTCGCCTGCATCTGTGGCTGGCATCTTCAGAGCCTCTGAAGATGCTAGCCACAGATGCAGGTGAAGTGTCAGGAGAGAATGCTGCTAGAACACGGCCATACAGCCCAGAAACCACACAGCACCCCCAGTGATTCCGGCTGTGAAAGCCTTCAGCAATACGGTGAGGGTTTTTTTTAATGAGGTGAAAAGTGAGAGACAAGCCATGCTTGTTTAACTTATCCTGAAAAAACCCTGAATGTGCTCCCATTGAAGTCAGTGATTTTTAAAGTCACATCGGGGGGTGGGGGTGGGGGGGGGGTGGAGTGGAATCTGCAGCTGTGAGTGGCCTTGCTGGCAAATTTGTCCTCTCTGGGGCACTTGCCCTGATTGGAGGGGGTGGATCTGTTGGCGGACGACAGCCATAGCAGTCAAATGCAGTGCAGAGTGTCGCTCCCGCTTCCCTGCTCCTCAATCGCCAGAGTAGCAGAGGCAGTCCAGAGGTGCGGCTTGGGGAGAAGCCATTGCTAGTTGACTTCCACCTGGCTGATGGCTCTGCTACGCCAGTGTCCACCTTTTTGAAGAGGTTTTTTTAAAATTCATATCCCCCTTTCTCTCCTGTAGGAGACTTAAAGGGGCTTACAATCTCCATGCCCTTCCCCCCTCACAACAAACACCCTGTGAGGTGGGTGGGGGTGAGAGAACTCAGAAGAACTGTGACTAGCCCAAGGTCACCCAGCTGGCATGTGTGGGAGTGCACAGGCTAATCTGAACCCCCCAGATAAACCTCCACAGCTCAGGCAGCAGAGCGGGGAATCAAACCCGGTTCCTCCAGATTAGAATGCACCTGCTCTTAACCACTACGCCTATTCGCTCCCATTGGAGATTGGGGCTACACCTTTGAGGGTCCATAACTTTGGACCCCCTGAACAAAACTTTACCAAACCTGGGTGGTATCATCAGGAGAGTCTCCTAAAGATACCCTGAAATTTTTGGTGTTGCTCGCCTAAATACTGCACCCCTGCAGGCCAAAAACTGAAAAACACTACAAATACAAAAAACACAAACAAACATGGGTGTGTGTGTGTTGTGGTGGTGGTGGCGGTGGCGCAAAACTCAGATTTTGCACCGTGCTCCATTTTCCCTAGCTACGCCTCTGTACAGCACCTGGACTCGCTTTGGATAAGCAGTTTAATCCTGCCCTGTTTCTCAGTGTCACAGTTCATAGGGAGAGAAGTATGTCATGCCCCCTTCCTCGCAGAATGGGTGTATTCTGAGGCTATAGTGGCAGAGTCCAGGTAATAAATTCCTACAATAGACTGATCAAAAGGGGCCTGCATCAGACCTCTCCAGACAAATCTCTGTCAATAGAGTGAGCTCTTACATGGATCAAGCTGTCAGCGGGGAAATGAAATACTGTCTGTATCAGCAAAGAGGGGGATAAACTTGCCAGGTGGGGCTTATTCCGGAGCCATAAACATAGGGCAACTACCTAGGGCAATGGACAGGGTTTAACGGGGAATCTGCAGTTGCTGGTTCAAATTCTGCTTGGGGAATTTGCTGTCTGCTCTGTTGTCTTTGTGCAATTGACTACCCCACCCCCCACCCCCGCATATCTCTTATTTATCTTCCTGACTATTTAGTGAGTGGAAATAAAAATGTAACATTAAAAACACTGGCACTGATCTCCGGAGGCCTGAAAGCCCAAGTCTGCCCTGATTGTGCTTGAACTTTCCAAATTAAAAATGGATTGAAAGGTATTGATTTTGAGTAGTGATTGGATGTTTTTTTTAAAAACAAAATATTCAACACCAAGCCAGGAAATAGTAATGTACATAATTTTTAGAAGAAGAGGAGTTTGGATTTATAGCCCACTTTCCTCAAGGAGTCTCAAAGCGGCTCACAAACTCCTGTCCCTTCCCCTCCCCACAGCAGACACCTCGTGAGATAAGTGGGGCTGAGAGAGTTCTGAGAGAACCGTGACTAGCCCAAGGTCACCCAGCAGGAGCGAGGAAACAAACCTCGTTCACCAGATTAGAGCCGGCCGCACATGTGGAGGAGTGGGGAATCAAACCTGGTTCTCCAGATGACAGGCCACTGCTCTTAACAACTATACCACTCTGGCTGTCAGTTAGGTTGGGTTGTGGTTGTTTGATTAATATGGGTGTAAAAGACAATTAATTGAGCTCACTGGTTCCTATCAAGACCAGTGGAGTTCAGAATGTACCGTGGGCAAACAAATTTGCTATTTCACATGGAGCCACAGTGCCAGGAAAAACTTCTTCTGCGCTCTTGTAATATGGGGATGTAACACAGACATGTAGAACAGGGGTGGCCAACCTTTGGTGTTCCAGATGTTCATGGACTACAATTCCCATCAGCCCCTGCCAGCATGGCCAATTGGCTGTAGCCCTGATGGGAATTGTAGTCCATGAACATCTCTGGAACACCAAAGGTTGGCCATCCCTGATGTAGAGCAATAAAGCACGAGCTCTCCTGGGATGATTTGTGACATCTGGGTTCAAGTTTAGCAAAACACATCATCTGATGTTGGGTAGGTGTCTACCTTTTGGGACTAGAGAGAGAGATTTGACTTGATTAATGCTGGCTTCTCTAATTTCTGATGGAAGTTGCCCTGATTTCCTTCATTCCAGAAGGCTAAGAGCCAAACTATGCCATATATTTGGCCCCAAAAGCAACAACAACAAAAAGAAATAAAAAGAAAAGAAAAGAAAAAAAGATTGGTGACATCTTTATTATCATGTTTAGCCTTTCATGTTTTGCTGTAGAAGCTTCGCCAGAGGAATCAGAGTTCTTTTTGCTGATGAAGCTTAAACAGCAAAATGCAGAGGAACATTTTCAATAAAGCCATTCCCAGTTGCCGTGCATCTTTTCTCCTTTGTTGGCTTGCTGACCCGTCGCTTGGTGTAGCCCTGCTTTACTTTTTTGTTTGGCCACGAGTCAGGTTGGTATTCCCCTGTCAGAACTTGATGCCTCTGCAAGGAACTTGTTCCTCAAGTCCCTTAGGGTTGGAACTGGATCAGGACTGTGTCGCCAAGAGAGAAGGGGCTCCAGCCTTCCCCTTCATGCTGTTTTCATAGATTAAAATGGCTCCGAGGGTGACATTATTTGCTCTGTTGTGGGATGATGCACGCACCGAAGACTGCAATCGGGCCAAGAGTGCAACTTGATACCAGCTGCATCCGGCATCACCTAAATTGCCTTGCAAAGCCGATGAGGCCTTAACCCCACATCCAACAGGGTGAAGAGTTCTGTAGAACATAAAAGCTGTGGAATACTGAAATGTAGGTCGAATTCCCACTGGAAAATTTTACGCAGATCAAAACCAGTTTGTAGTGAAACCGTACCTCTTCATCGGAGTTTCTACCTCCTCACCGCAGTGTGCACACAGCAGACACACCCGGTTCCAGAACTCTTAGTAATCCCCACTACCAGGCGATCTCGCTTCGCCGGTCTCCCCTGATTGGCTGGCGTGCCTTGATGGGCCAGGACCGCAAAAAAAAAAGTTAATGTTTTTAAGTTTAACGTTTAACTGTGTGAACAGTTAAGCGTTTAACTGTGTGAACATTTAACGATTCAACAGTTACACGTTTGACCGGTTAACGTCCTTCCGCATCCCCTTCTGCTCTTGCTCACCGACTGCAAAAGCACAAACGAAACTCAGGAAAGGCTGGCTGCGCACACATCGCTTCAGCGCCAGGAGAGTGCTGATTGGTTGCCCGACTTTTGTGTCACACTCCGCAGCAGGAAATGAGTCAGGGTTTCAACTCTTGTCCCTCCCCTCGGATCAGCTCTGAACCGTGCCAATGAGGTTTATCCCACTTGCCAGCAGGTCCTGCTGGGAAGCGGGATAAGGGGGAGAACGAGCGCCAAAAACAGGAAGAGTCCATGTCTGCCGCGCAAGCAATGGGGAGGTTGTCCCTGAAACCTGGTTAGTTTGCGTCCTGAAACCTGGCTAAGAAGGTAGTGGGGATTCGACTGTAGTTGGTCCTCATAAAAGGGTTGAATTGGCTATCATTAGCATGGGGGATTGATGTGACTGTAAATCAAACCCGTGAGCCCTGTTCTCACTGAGACTGAGCTTCACTGACATCTTTCATTGTCCCATATCGTTTAAAGAATCTCAAACAAGGGATGCCGTACTAATGGTGTTCTTTGTACCGCAGTATGCATACACATCTGTGCAGCACTGAAATGCCCTCCAACCTCCCAGTCTCCACTAGGGGGCACTCTGAAAGAGCGTGAATAAATTAATTGGGGGGGGGGGTGTCCTGTGTTAATTATCTCGGTGGAGCCAGTAGGGAAATTAAACTGACAGGAGGTGAAGGGAGAATACATGCATTCTGAATGGAGGAAGAAATTAGGAATAGGTTTCAACTCCAGCAGTGGAATAGTGGCTAAGAGCAGGTGCACTCTGATCTGGAGGAACCGGGTTTGATTCCCAGCTCTGCAGCTTGAGTTGTGGAGGCTTATCTGGGGAATTCAGACTAGCCTGTGCACTCCCACACACGCCAGCTGGGTGACCTTGGGCTAGTCACAGCTTTTCGGAGCTCTCTCAGCCCCACCCACCTCACAGGGTGTTTGTTGTGAGGGGGGAAGGGCAAGGAGAAGGCCATTGCTTTCACCTCCTGCATGTGAGCTCCCAAAGGCACCTGGTGGGCCACTGCGAGAAGCAGAATGCTAGACTAGATGGACTCTGGTCTGATCCAGCAGGCTAGTTCTTATGTTCTTAGATTGTAAGCCCCTTTGAGTCTCCTACAGGAGAGAAACGGGGGATGGCGGTCTATAAACCCAATAAATAATAATAATAATAATAATAATAATAATAATAATAATAATAATAATAATAATAATAATAATAATAATAAAATCCAAACTCTTCTTCTTCTTCCTCTTTAGCAGTGCTGCAGTCCAAGATTAATGCCACTTGCTGGGATTATATTAGTTCAATATTAGTTCAACTAAGAGACTTCTATAGGGTTGGTTCTCGCTGCACCCCTCCGCCACCCATTTTTCATTCAGAAGCCTGGCTGTCTTTTCTGTCAACTGATTAGCATCATCCCTGTGCAGAAAATTAAACTGTATTGAGAACAGTGGTATAAAGGACATTGTAAGGTGCAGCCGATTACTAGGAAACACAGGCCGTTTCTGCACAACCAAAATAAAATACATGGACAAGCACATGGACAATTTCAACAGAAAGGAAGAAACCATGAAAATGAACAAAACTTGGCTACCAGTGTTGAAAAACACTAGAGCCAAGACAGTGACTAATCAGCTCCACACAAACACAGGATGACGATAGACAATAAACAATCAAAGGGAACAAAGGCCAGGCTACTTCTATTCAGTTGTCCTCACCTATTGACCTTGCTATTTTCATTGTTACTCACATGCTAATAGGTGGATCCCACTCAACACGTGTAAATCTAGCTTGCTAATTGCACCCTTTACTTGTTAACAGACAATGGTTCTTTCCCCCACCCTGGACACTCCAACAGGTATATATACTCCACTTGCTTTCCCACTATCAGATCCTCTGAAGATGACAGCCACAGGTGCAGGTGAAACGTCAGGAGAGAATGCTGCTAGAACATGGCCATACAGCCCGGAAACCACACAGCACCCCAGTGATTCCGGCCGTGAAAGCCTTCGACAATACATCAAAACAAAATAGTTTGAAGCAGGCAAGAAACTATTTCTTCAGTGGAGTTATGCATGGTTTATTTCCAGTCTCCAAACATTTTAAAGGCATCCTCTTTTATAACGATTATTTAGCCTGAAAAGTTGCCAAACTGTTTTCGCTTGCGGTGCAATCTCTTTAAAAAGTTTTCCACACCTTTCTGCCGTCCCCAAACTTCCTCCTTGGCGCCATTCTCTATTGTGTCACTTACTCCTTTCCTTCTCATCTGTTTATTTTCATAATTTCTGGTTTAAATTTGGGGGGGGGGGGTATTGTCAAAGGCATTCACGACCGGACTCAACTGGTTGTTGTGGGCTTTCCGGGCTGTGTGGCCAAGGTCTGGTGGATCTTGTTCCTAACATTTCGCCTGCATCTGTGGCTGGCATCTTCAGAGGTGTATCACAGAGAGAAGTGTGTTACAGCCCCGTCCAAACTTGGTGATGATGGCTCGCATGCCGATGTGCTCAGTGGTGGGATCCAAAAATTTTAGTAACAGGTTCCCTCGCCAGCCCCCCCTCAGCAAAGGGGGCAGAGGCGTACCTAGACAAACCTGAGCCCTGGGCCAAACCTGAGTTGGATGCCTCCCCCCATGGGCAGCCACCCCACCACGACCCCAAACATTTTTTGCACCAGGTCATTTCTAAATCATCATCACATTATAGAAAATGCCCCAACTCACAAATCTGAACACAGCAATCGTGAAACACACAGGTTCTTTGATAGAGACTGGTGAGATAAAAGGTATGAAAGGCTGAGAATCAATGAATTGCAGTACCTGAAAGGGATTAACCCAGTTCAGGGAGTTACATTATTAGTCGCAATTGCTATATGGAACCTTCACGTTCAAAGGCAGTATGCCTCTCGGGGAGGCAAGGGCGTGGAGATGGAAAAGCGGACCCAATTAGTAACCCCCTCTCGGCACACACAAATAATTAGTAACCCACTCTCGGGAACTGATGAGAACCTGCTGGATCCCGCCTCTGGATGTGCTCCACCCTGCCACTCCCACGGAGGCTTCCCAGCAGTACGGGGAGGCTTGAACAGAAAAAAGTTGCCCTTCTGCCGAGAAGCCATCACTGGACTGAATGCCTTGTTAGCGGCGTGAATCCAAGGACCAGGGCATACAATTGGCAAAGCCTAGGAGGGGGCTGACTCGACTTCTCCCCTAACCATGCCTCCAGCCCACCCCCGCTACACTAGTGGTGGCAGGGGCCCTGAGGTGAATCTGTTTTACCACACAACCAGCAGATTCCCCCGCCGTCGCCCCCACTGCCGCCCATTTTGATAGGATTGTTATTGTATCGGATTGTACTGTAACTTGTGCACAGCGCTTGTTTTATATGGGGGAATAATCATGGGGGCCCACATATCCTTTTTGAGTTTGGTTTGATCCACTGACTGTTTACTATGGGTTGACTCATGGTGGGAGGGGGTATAAAAACCCTAGGGAATTACCGTCAGTCCGCATCTGCACCCAGTCAGAAACCTGCGGGGGGGAGGCTGACCCTGTTTAATGTTTCTGCCTTGTCTTGTGCTGGTTGACCTATCAGTTTGCCATTTTGGCATCCACATTTGGCCAGGCCAAGCTGCAAACAGTGCAGAGGCAGAGCTACAAGGGGGACGGGGGGGTGTCCGTGTTGCACCGGGTGCATGCCTGGGGGGCAGCAAAAATTTCAGGTTTGTTTTTTGTATTTTAGTGTTTTCCAGTTTTTTGGCCTGCAGGGGGCGCAGCTTTTAGGCTAGCAGTACCAAAATTTTCGGGAGTTTTTGGGAGACTCTCCTAATGATACCACCCAAGTTAGGTGAGGTTTGGTTCAGGGGGTCTAAAGTTATGGACCCACCAAAGGGGTGCCCCATCCCCCATTGTTTCCAATGGGAGTTAATAGGAGATGGGGGCTACACCTTTGAGAGTCCATAACTTTGGACCCCCTGAACCAAACTTCACCAAACCTGGGTGGTGTCATCAGGACAGTCTCTTAAAGATGCCCTGAAATTGTGATGCTGCTAGCCTAAAAACTGCTCCCCCTGCAGGCCAAAAACTGAAAAAACACTAAAAAATTCAAAAAACACAAAAGAACTTTGGGGGGAGCAAAACTCAGATTTTGCACCAGGCTCCATTTTCCCTAGCTATGCCTCTGAAACAGGGTCTAAAGGAGAGAGAGAGAGAGCGGTGTAATGGTTAGATCTTCTAACTAGGAATCGTTTAGAGGAGGTAAGTGCAAACAAGTGGAGGGATTGAAAATGCTTTGCAAACTTTTTGCAAACATTTTCAGTGACTTTTGGGGAAATGGCCACAGGTTTGCATCCCCACTCAGCCCTGCAAGCTTGCCGGAAGACTTTGGGTCGGTCACACATTCCCTGCCTAACCTAAGTCAAATGATTGCTGCAGTGAGGATAAAAGAAAGGAGAAGGGAGTAGTGTGAAGCTGCGTTGGGTCTCCATTGGAGTGAAAGGTGAGGAATAAATCAGTACAGTGGAACCTCGGTTTTCATTGCCTTTGGTTTTCATTGGTTTCGGTTTTCATCGTTTTTTTCAGTTAAAAATTTGTCAGTCTTCAAACGCACATGGTGTACACTCAGTTTTCATCGATTTGAAGTGAGGTGCAGGAGTTTGTGGAGAAAAATCACCCGGACAAAGCTGTTGTGGGCCGTGTCTGCAGCTTGTTTAATGCCAATGTCTTGCCCCATTTCAGACAAATCTTTAAGAGGCGTCAGAAACAGACCACTTTGGACCGCTTTGTGGTGCGACATTGGTCCACTGGCTCTCAAGCTGGTCCTGGTGTTATTGTTTGTTACTGTTTTCAGCATTAAACACCATGTTTGTTCACCCAAAAATGTGTTTTTGGCATGTTTTTTGGAGTGCCTAGAATGGATTAATTGGATTTACATTGATTCCTATGGAAAAGTTTGCCTCGGTTTTCATCAGTTTTGGTTTTTATCGATTCTTTTCGGACAGATTACCAATGAAAACCGAGGTTCCACTGTAATTACAAAAAACCTGTTTACATATTATGTGATGGGAGCGTTTCAAAACCGTGCAGGCAGAGTAGAAGAAGTGAGAATGGCGTAGATGTCAATCATGGAAGAAAAAGAAAGGAAGTTGATGACAGAGCAGGAGAGTAATTTGATAGCCATCTTTAGTAGCCAAGGACTGGACCCTCTGCAGGTGAGCCAGAGGCGTATCTAGGGAAAATGTAGCCTGGTGCAAAATCTGAGTTTTCTGCCCCTTCCCCGCCCCCATATAGGTGGGCTCTCTCTCCCTCCACTACCAATCAACGCAGTGATCCCCCCCACCCCCTGCAGCGGGCGAAGCCAGAGGGAAGCGACTGTTCTGCGCTGGCATTTCTCGGGGGCGGCCAGCGTGCCCCTTCCCAACTGAGCGGGGGGATGAACCCGGTGAAGATCTTCCCATGCCAAGGAAGCCACCTGAGCCCATTTGCATCGGGTCAGAGTATGGACCCGGAGGGAAGGAGGAGGGGTGTGAGGAGTGATTTTCCGGGGGCCCCCACGTGACTAAATGGCCGCATCCCAGGGACATTTGACCCTATATGTCCCCTTGGGCAGTATGCCCCTGAGGTGGGCAAATATGCTCAATAGAGCCAGTCACATCTTCTATTTATTGCTGTTAGATTTATATCCCGCCCTTTCCATTAAGGTTTCTGGAGGAATTCTGAGCTTTGCACCGTTATCTTTTAACAATCCCTATAACTGGATGTTGGGGGGGGGGGAGGGGGACAAACCCCAATAAAGTTAATAGTGACTGCAGATCTCACAACAATATAAAAATGCTGCTGAGTTCAGGCAGCTTTGGGGTATTCTAACAACACACAATCTTGTGTGTATATTGGCGGTGGAGGTAGAAGTGAACAAAAGGAGGCAAGGATGTAGGCAAGCTGGAACTGAACGGGGGGGTGATGAGTGGGAGGGGAGGGGATGTATTATGAGCAGCAGCAGTGGCAGGGTGGCAGAAGGTGAAATTGGGGTTTCCCGCACAAGTCTTCATGCTTCTTTCCCAGGGGTGTTGATGTTCATGGACTATGATTCCCATCAGCCCCTGCCAGCGTGGCCATAGACTGATGGGAATCATAGTCCATGAACATCTGGGCACCCCTGGTCTATCCCCTTGATTTGTTGGGACGTTATCTCTCAGGTATCGGCCCTTTCCTCACAAACCTTTTAAAACATTTTGAGGCAGGAAATAAAATGTTTCCTCCATGGAGTTCTGCACTGTCCTGTCCCGTCCCCTGCCCCATAATTCTGAAAACATTTTATTTCCAACCTCAAAACGTTTTCAGTGGATCCCCTTTAAAAACTATTCTTTAGGCTGAAATGTTTTCAAAACGGCTTCTCTGGTGTGCGATCACTTTAAGAAGTTTTCCACACCTTCTCTGAACTTCCTCCTTGGCATCATTTTCTCAGCTCACTCTCTGTTTGCCCTCGCTTGTTTATTTGCTAATTTCTGTTATGGGAGGCGGGCGGGGGGGGGGGTAATCTTTATGGCATCAGTTATGGGGGTATGGAGAATCACACCACGAAGCTGTGAAGCACTGAAGCATGATTTATCTCAGGAAAAAAAAGGGAAAAATCACGTAATGGCAGCCATGAATCTTTTCGAGGGGGTGAGTACAGACATGCATCGTAGTAAAGGGAGGGGGGATTGAAAACGTTTTCCAAACGTTTTTGCTGATTTGTGTGGAAAGGGCTATCTTACGGTGATTTAAAAGCAGTGCAAATAAAATCTTATTGTCTGGTATTGCTCAGTTGGTTGATAACATTTGGGCCCCATCTGCCACATTTGAACTTGACTAAGAATATGTTTTGTTTGACTGGCTCCTCAGACCTTGAGATATACCTAAGTCTGGTATGGGGCGTGGTGACTTCTGAACCCTGGAAAAGCATTAGAAGAAGAAGAGTTTGGATTTATATCCCCCCTTTCTCTCCTGTAGGAGACTCAAAGGGGCTTACAATCTCCTTGCCCTTCCCCCTCACAACAAACACCCTATGAGGTAGGTGGGGCTGAGAGAGCTCCGAGAAGCTGTGACTAGCCCAAGGTCACCCAGCTAGTGTGTGTGGGAGTGTACAGACTAATCTGAATTCCCCAGATAAGCCTCCACAGCTCAGGCGGCAGAGCTGGGAATCAAACCCGGTTCCTCCAGATTAGATACACGAGCTCTCAACCTTCTACGCCACTGCTGCTCCTTAGAGCAAGAGCAACTCCATGTGCCAACAGTTATGAACTACTGCAAATATCATGGCACTCTGTGTGGGCCCAGAATGGCTAGGGCTGGATGCTGCTTGTGAGGGAGAGCGCCTCCTGCTGATCGGCTAGAGTTTTCCTTGGTGGATTCCTGTCGGACGCGTGAGACAGCTAAGCTTGGATGAGCTGACAGGATCACAGCCTGAGCTGGCGGGGCCATATGCAATGAGGGTGTTTATGACAGAGTGTTGGAGAACAGCACAGTGCTCGGGAATGTATATGTGTTTTAAAAATTACTCTGGAGAGAAGTCGAAAGGAATTGCTGTCTGTTGATGAACTGACTGTAATTCCTGTAGCGTTTTTTTTCCCCGCGCTCTGAGTGAAGGATGTGGACTTTGGAGTGCTCCAGGGGCAGATTTCAATTAGAATTTGACATTTTGGGGAGCTGGAGATGGAGACAGTGGCAAAAATAAAATATACAGAGCAGAAAAGCAGGTTTGGGTATCCGTTTCCTGATGGACAACGTCATTTAGTGTTGAGTATGCAAGACACAAGATGAGCCACTGGGATTCTTGAATTCCAGCATTGAAAGGGGACACGCAAATAAGTAGATTAGGGTACACAGAGAACTCTTTTTGTTAAGTTTAAAGTTGAAATCCAACGTAGGAGAGGACTGGAAGCATGGGTGGATCAGTTGAAGGAGGTTAGAGCAAGATGATTTGGGACCACTGAAGCTTTACTGCAGTTCTGAGAAGGGAAAGGAGTGGGTCACTTAAAGTTACCTTGCGATGAACAAGGAGGAGCTGCTAACAGCCGGGAGCCTGCATGGCCCTACTCCCCATGCTGGTGTTGAGTTGCTACACAGGCTTTGGTGGATTTGCCTGGTGCTTTTTTGGCACCTCCATTTCCTCAGCTATGTTTTTTTTTGGCCCACGAAGCAAAGTTCATATCCTCTGGGAAGACACTCTTACAATAGTGCTGCGAAAATTTGGTTTTTAAAGCATAAATACTCGCATTCTTTTAAAGAATCTTTTTGGTTTTTATTGTGTCTGTGTTTTTTGCCTTCTTTCATTTGTGCATGTAGACACAACCAAATGTTACTGTCAGTGTCCCAGGAGAATGAACTGGGTAGTTTTCATGGTTCAGTAAGATGATCTCTGCTACAGAAGTGGTACACAAGCAATATACTAGTGCTAGTAAGGGGCAAGTTGTAATAGTGGCAATAATAGTATGTTAACACCTGTGGCCATGTAAGTTATCTCTCATTGTAGTTGTCCTAGTGGCAATGCTTGTGAGTTCTCATTTCTGATTCCTAGAAAAAGATTCTATAGACAAAATACTTTAATGTTTGATCACATTATGGGCCCTTTCCCCACTTGCCTTCTGCTGCGCGCTACTCTCCTCAAGTAGCGCGGGGTCCCGGCGCACTCCCCACTACAGGGGCGGCGACAATGCAGCCGCCCCGACGCTGCCGCTCTCACGCCCCCTCAGTGCACGGCATTCCTGGCGCTCCTCAAAACGGCGCTTTTTGATGACCCCGCGCAGAGCGCAGAGCGCGGGGTCATGGGGAAACCCGGGCGCGCGCCAGAGATGACGCGCGCTGAGAGCAGCACGCAGCAAAGGGTGGTCAAAGGTAAGTGGGGAAAGGGCCTTAGTCTCACTGTTAGCTGTAATGAATGGTTCCTGTGAGTTGTAGCGGGGATATCATCAATGTTTTGGTTTGAGTGCTGAATTTGACCACATTTTCATTGGGTGGCCTGAAGTCACACAGTGAGAATTTGAGTCCCGGACTTCTTGGCTAAAACTGTACCTAGTTTTAACACTGGTGGTATCCTGCAGTAACATGAATTCCTGTTAATTCATGTGATTCAGCCATCTGACATAGTGGCTAGAACCATGGACTCCTGTCTGTCTGTCTGTCTGTCTGTCTGTCTGTCGATAATATATATATATATATATATATATATATATATATATATATATATATATATATATATATATATATATATATATATATATAGAGAGAGAGAGAGAGAGAGAGAGAGAGAGAGAGAGAGAGAGAGAGAGAGAGAGAGAGAGAGCGAGCAGGATTTGATGGAATTCCTCCTTACAGTAATGGTTGGCCAAATTATTACCTCATAGAGCTGTTGTGAGAATTAAATGTGGTGTATCCCATGTCCGCCATCCTGACCACTTTGAATAAAAGTAGAAACAGGCATGATGAATATTAATAGGATTTTCTGACTGCCCTTCTGTGCCTTGAAGAACTGTATGACAAAGTAAAATGTCAGCAGATAAAGACGTTCCTGGAACGGAGATGCAATGGAGGGATGGCTTCACCTGATGAATTCCTAACTGGCACACAATCCTAATGGCACAGATATTCAGCAAATAAAGAGATACCTGGTCATATTTCCTGGTTTTCTAAGTGCCTTTGGGGCATTTGTAGGGGTTGTTGGAAGCTATTTTTAGGGGCATATTAAAAAAACCTACTCCCGAATCTGCCATGCTTCTGCAATTTCATCCCCCCCCCTTTAAGAAATAAAAGAGTTCCTAAAGTCAGCGAGGCTTGACTGACAGCTGACTTTCTTCTGTTTACTCACACGACTGACACATCTGTGCAAGCCCCTGACATCTGTGCCCCTGACAGGGGACCTTCTCTGAAGGCCAGTAGAGGGCTAATTCTCCATGGTCTGTTTAATTCCCATCTCCCCTCTGCTGACGTTGCCAATTAATCCTGTCATTGTGGACACCTGTCTTTTGCTAGGGGCGGGCGGGGAACAGGAAGAGTTGGATCCCAGCAAACTCTGCTCTAGCAGACGGCCATTTCAGTCCCCCGTCCAACGACACAGAAGCAAGCCTCTCACCCAGAAGAGAAAGCTGTTTTGTTCTCTTAACCCTGCATGAGACCCTGCCTTGGAGTCGGACAGAATTCTAGATTTGGGAAATTTCCGTTCATTAGCCCCAGCCCAAACAGCGAAGTGTCTTGTAGTCCCTTAAAGACTAACCCATTTATTGTGAGCCGCAGCCTGCTTGGTCAGATTTGGGAAGCACACATTGGGGCTTAATTTGAACTGGGTTTTGCCCTGCAATCTGTCCTCCGAACCACAGCGAGGAAGAGAGTGTGCGGAAGCAGAGGAGCAGAACCGGCTCTCATGTATCTGGGATTAGGAACAAAACCTTGGGAAAGAAAATGAAGTCCGAGAAGACGTGAATGCTAGAAGAGCCTCCTTGGTTGTTCCATTAGTGGTGGCTATGTTGGGATTTTTAAACTACACCCGGCACCGTTTGTTACCTGGTAAACCTCCCATTCAGAGCTTTGAAGAGGTGGATATAGAATTTGAAGCGAGGCTTCACCACTCCACACAACAAAGCCCAGGGATAGAAGCCAAGAATATGTCCCTGTGGTGTGGGGTTTGGGACTGACAAAGTGATGGATATTGAGAGTGACTGGCCAAGAAAGGCAAGAGCCGGTTTGATCTACTTGGGAACGCTCCAGGGTTTACTACGGGGAAAGAGAGAGAGGTGCCACCGTAATTCTCCCAACCAAACAGTGCTAAAGAAAAAAAACAGCTGTCTGAATCTTTCCCAAATGAGAGTGCGTGAGTTGTTTTTAACCCTAATCAAAGTAATGCAAATAGCAAAGCACCTCTGAATTCCAGCCAGGAAGCTTTCTGTGCAACATTTTTGGGCTTTCCATCCTCCATTTCCGGGCTTTCTATGGATCATGTTGTGCTGCTATGGATATCTGAGAAGCATCACTAGGAAGGGTCTAAGGAGGGGGAAATGGGGGCGACTAAAAACAAGTGTTGCAACTCTTCAGGGTATGATTCCTAACAAGATATGTGCTAAAAACCCCAGCCTGAATAAAAGTTATCCCCTCTGGCCTTTGAAATGGCTGCCTCTTATTTCTAGAAGTTGATGTCTGCCTGTTAAAATTCAGTAGTGGGGGAGAGAGAAAAACACTCTGTATATGCCCCAAGGCACTCTTCCTTCCTTTTTTTATATTGCAAGACCGAGCCCTGGTGTTCAAAAACAGGTTATGGGGCTAAATTCTTGTGACCCCCTCATTCCGCTTGCATCCTATTTAACTTCAGGCTAGAAGGTTAAGAACTGAATAAAATCAGGGACCCAGAAAAATAGGTCTATCCCTGTTTTTCTCTTCTTGGCTTTGTTAAAGTGTGTGAGATGGTAATTTCTCTAATCTGTGTGTGTGTTTGCGGGGTTTGCTGTATATTTTTGAATTATATCTGACTGCTGACCACCAAATAAACCTCACACGAGGTTCCTTCCCCCCCTTGCTGTCTGCTGGATTTATAGCAGCGGTTGCAAATTAAACTACAGTTATTTCCCTCCCGTTTTAATTCCCTGCTAAAATAAACTACATAAATTTAGAGGAAAGAATGAAGGAGGGAAAGGTCTCTACTGCACAGGGAATAAAGGTAAAGACATGGGTATTGCTTGCCTCTGATCTCAATTGACAGGAGGTATTTTGGTATTAAAACTAAAAAAAAAAACCCTCGCTGACAAATTGACTGCAAACAGGTCTCAGGGGGAAAGTTGACTGAACCAATATTACCACGTGCCGTGTCAGTTTCTGTCCTTCCTGCTATTTATTATTTAATAAACAGGCAATTGTTCCTGTTCACCAAGCACAAATTGTGAAGGTGTCGGAATCTATTTTAAAGGCTCTCCAGGAAAAAAATATATATTTGTTAACCCTTCCGCTGCAGCTTTCATCACAACCCCCCTTGAAATCTAAGCTTGCTATTTAAGAAAGGGAAAATCGTTATTCTTAGCTGGAAGGCTCGTGGGGGAGAAGGGGGGGGGGACATTTATGAAGCATAAATCATGCCAAACATCACTTAGGTGCCTGGATGCTTTACTGTATATTGTGTGTGTGTGTGCGTGTGTGGAGGGGAGAAACACACTGCCAACTTGATGCAATCAAGCTATGCCAGTTTTATAACATGGAGGCAGAATTTATCTTTAGATAGCACTTTTGATATCCAAATATTGCTAGTAGTTAATTGATTTTGAGGGGAGAGGGAGGCAAGGCTGTGGTATTAATGTTGAAATTATTGAAGGGTTGAAGGGAATTGACTCTGTTGCAGATTTTTTAAAAATAAAGTGTGTGAGATCAATGAACGCAATGAAGGGCGATTAGGATTCCAAACTCCCCTTAATATTTGTGTAGCGATGAAGAGGGGAAGGAGACGCTCCATTCCACTTCAGAACCCAGAACCACAGTAGATTCTTCTGGTCAGTTTTCTAAGGAAACTAATCAAAACATCACCTTAATTAGACAGTATAATTCAATGGATTGGTGAACACAAGGCTTTCGACCACAGGCCCAAAGTAGGCATGGATCCACCGCTTTCTGGTGGGTGAAGTTCTGTGTTAACGTTTTGACCTTGGCTCTTCTTGGTGTGTTAAGGACCAAGAGGTTACCCCGCATATTTGAAGGGGGTGCGCTTGTCTGACTTTGCCTGACTGAGTCCATGTGGTTCCTAACTCTGTCAGTCTTCAAACGCACATGGTGTACACTCTTAATCCATAACACATGAACACATGAAGCATTGTCCTCATTGAAGTACGGAAGAAATGTGCAGTTAAACACGTGTAATATTTACATGACCTTTCGAAGCAAAGGACAGTTGCAAGAAATCCTTTTTGAGTTTGGTTTGATCCACAGCTTAGTATGGCAAGATTACCTTTGGCTCTTAAAATACCTTTTGACATAAAACACACACACTCTCTGTACAATATATTATATAAATGTACTGTTTTAATTTCAGTATCTCCCAGAGCATTTTGTTGGAACTATCAGCTGGCACACGGATATGTATATTGATCTGATGAAAAGAGACAACAGATGTCTTCTCTGGAGATGTGTTTTCATTAGTTCGGGTGGCTCGTTGAAAGATAACAGGGATGCATTTTAAATTTCAGATCAATGACTTATTTATCTTTAACAAATGGGAAGAGTTGAAGCTGAGACTCTGAAACATGCCATTTAACACCACATATTTGATAACTCGATGTCCGAGGTGAAAAGTTTTTTTAAAAAAGAGACTTTAAAAATGCCATATAAAAGTTTTCATCGGGGGAATATCTTTTCTTCCTACCTCTGGGATTCACAAGAGCTCATGCAATAAATTAAGCGATCGGGTTGTATGCCTTTTTTCAAACAATAAAAAGAGGTAAGCTTATTGGAAACTTTCCACCCACCTGCAGCTTCGGAGTGGTTGCTAATAAAAATGTAAAAATAAAGTGTGTGTCATAGAAACTTATTGGAAACTGGTGGATGGCAGAAAATGGTCTATGATGGATAGACACGCTTAGTCATGTGTGTGCTTGTCTGTGTGAAGTCATATACCATGCCACAAAATCTTGAGTGGTTGGTCTGCCCTTGGCATTTTGTCAGCATTTTATTACACATAACTCTTCTTTTTGGACTTGTCATCCTGACACAGATCTTAACCACAGTCTTATTTTTTTCTGTGTTTTGACCTGTTGATCTGTTTCTACATAAACAGTCATTAAATGAATATAAGGCAGTAAATAAGCAAAGTTTTTGTAAGAGGCATGTATGTACATATAAATTGTGGAAATTTGTCATCAGTACTATTTTACAACCATAAATAGGTATAGATGTTTAAAGGTACTACTTTTATATTTATATGTTTAGGTATATTTTTATGACTGCAAATGAAATTAAATCTACAGTATAAGATAGATTAAAACATTTTTTGTCCGGCAACATCTCCACATGCTTAATTTCAGCATTGGCATGATTCATAAAACTGATGGATGGATAGATTTTAATGCATAAAAATATAAGTGACCTCATAATAATCATTTAGATGTGCATATTAATTCAGTAAAATAGTGATAAAATGCTCCTCTTATACGGAATGCCTATTGGACCATCATTACAACGTATTTATATGTGTACATATATCTAGCTTTTAGGCAAACAGATATTTTATCTTTTGGACTTTTTAAAGATACATAAATGTGCAGAGGTAATTTGTACAAATGATTAAATGTACATATATAGTTTGTGTAGCATGCACTTTATAGCTCCATGCTGATGTATGGGCACCCAAGTAATATTCTTAAAACTGAAAGAAGAAAATGATCTTTGACTCTTAGGCACGGCTCACGAGACCAGTTCACACTGTTTCCAAGAATTAAATAAACTGTGCTTCTTCTTCCATTAGTGCTAATCCAGTTAAACTTTAGAATCTTTAGCAGACTTGTGTGATTGTATTCTTGTTCTGATTACTAGAGGTGACCTTTGTGTAAAGTTTTGATTTCTTCTTTCCCTGCATGCAGGCAGAAAATGTGTGTTTGTTTGGTAATAGTTGAAATAACGTTTCATGTTAGATTTTTAAAAAGCAGTGTTTTAAAAAGAATGTCCTCCCTATCCAGTTAAATTAAATATAGGCTCACGTGGAAAACATGTATGTTGTGATTTTCCTTTACATCCTCATTGATCTTCCTTAAGGAACTATGAATGACCAACTCTAGCAACAACAATAATAATTTAAAGTCATAGACCAGTCATAGATACAAATGCAAATTCCATACATTTTTCTCCCTAGATTGCCTATCACTTTATACTTTATAGGTAGAAACTTAATGGGAAGAAGGGGTGGTCAGGTTAGATCACAATGCAGTTTCTGATTTAAGGCGATTTTCAAACTTGACTGACAGCCATATAAGGCTGCACAGCCATAGAGACTTTTTTTTAATGGCAGAGGGAATGTTAAATAAATCTCAATGGAATACAGTGCTTGATATGCACTTTTCATTTGGCAAGCTTTATCTTTTCTTCTCGAAGAGAACCCTTAAAATCAGAATGAACCACCTTCCTTCATAAAGACAAGGATATTTTCAGCATTACCTGTTTCCTCTGAAAAATTACCTGAGGAGAGCTTTGTAATAGTGATGTGATAGTGTCAGTTTTGGATTAAAACTGAACGCCTGCTCAGAAAGCAGTAAGAGTACAAGGTAAACTTGCCCCTGCATGCAATTTCTAATTGATTTTAAAATATTCTACAGTTAGAGAAATTATAACGCCTTTCCCCCTTTCAGCTTTTCCTGGGGAGAAACAAACCCACTGTCCTTCCTGCCAAATTAATAACATATAGTGCAATCCTAAGCAGGTCTACTCAGAATCCTACTTAGGTCTGTTCAGTGGGACTTACTCCTAGGAAAAAAGTTTTTAGGATTGCACTGGAAGTCCCAAGGGCTGAGATGTTGTGCTCCAAGTAGCTGACTGAGAAGTTTCTGTAAGTGAAGTAAAGTTGAGCTTTCAATAAGTTTTGAGGAAATGTCAGTGCAGTGCCTTCAGGGGCAGAAGGTTGGAAGAATTTTTAAGTTGAGTGGGTGGAGCCATTGAGGTCGAGTGGGAGGAGTCAAGACATTGATGGGAACAGCTAAAGAGGGTGGGTGTGGTTAGTCACTGAAGTGGGTTAAAGGTTTGAGCAGGTAGAATTGGGAGAAGGTAAATGGAAATGGATGGCAGGTGAAGTTGGGCCCTCTAATTAGACGGCCTGTCGGTGGAGTGGGAAGGGTATGTAGATGCAGTGGGTGAAGCCATTGTGTTTGCCAATGAAATAGGAGGATACCATAAACTTTGTATGGTGGGTAGGAGGGGTCAATGCATGGTTTCCTGGTAGAGGGGGAGGGGCTTTCAGTTGTGGTGGCAAAAAGAAAGAGGAGCAGAGGGTAACTCTGGGAAGGAAAGGATACAGGCGTAAAGAGTAGGGGGTGTCTCCTTACCTGCCCATTCTTCATCAGGTCTGCCCACATGCTGCTGCCATCGCCCCCACGCATGAGCACATGATAGGTGAAGAAGTAGATACCAGGTAGAGGGCAGGTAAACTTGCCACTCAGTGGTTCGTAGTAGTTTCCCACATTGGTCACCACATCGTCAAATCGCAGGATCTCATACCCTTCGTGTGGCTTCCGCAGTCCTGCATAAAAGGCGATCTTAGGGAACGATGGCATGTAACCCCCGGGCCCTGGACCAGGTGGCCCTGGAGGACCCGGCCTCCCTGGATCTCCAGGTGAGCCAGGGGGACCAGGTGGCCCCGGGGGGCCAGGAGGCCCACGGATTCCAGACTTGCCCTTCCTTCCTTGGTCCCCTTTTTCTCCAGATGCATAAGGAGGCGGTGAGATGACGGCCAACTCCTGGCTTGCCTCTGCCGAAGCCGCCCCGTGGGTTTGTGGCGTGTAAGGGTCACAGACCATACGGCAGCTGCCCAGCATCTCATAGTGGGAGGTGGTCTTGGAGCTGTGCACCAGCAACGGAATGGCCACCAGGAGAACCAACACCATTGCCACCCCGATGGCGGCCCCGATGACCCTCTTTTTGTGGCTCAGCCTGGAGGCAGCCAGGGTTAAGAAATCGTCTTCGCTTTTGGAGGTAATGGTGGAAGGCTTTTGGGAGTCAGCCACCACCCGGACGGAGGTCCCGACTTCGGCGCCCTTTGGATGATGCTCCACTGCGATGCCCTGGCCTTTCCAAGCACTTGTTGACGGCCAACTCTGTCTGAAGTTGCTCAGCTCTGCAGCGTGCGTGCGTCTTCCCAGAGCTCTCTCCTTCCTCCTTGAAATACTTGCTGCCTTTACAGTAGACACTTTTGACTTGCTCACACTTCGCGGAGAACAGCAGTGGTGGCAGCGCAGCCGCAGCAGCAGCAGATGTGTTTGGGGTGGAGATGATCAGCAAGAAAATGTGTGTGCATGCATGTCTGTGTGTGTGTGTGTGTGTATAAAGATTTCCCTTCCCTTCCTCTTCTCCACTTGAGAGAACTCAGCTGGTGACGGCAGTAGCAGCTCCAGGCTCCTCGTGCCAGATCATATGGCCATCAACAGGGAAACCGGAGGAGGAAGAGAGAGATTTCCCAACCACCAGTTCATCCACCACCCCTCCCTAGCACATGCAAAACCCTTTCCATAAACTCAAGAAGAGGAGATCGGACTGAGCTGCCCAAGATGCAAAAAGTAGCTTTAAGCCAACCAGAGCGACCTCTGGTGCTTCGCAAAGGAGGCGAGGCTCAGCCACTGAGATGCATCTGCCCGGAGCCTGGAAGTGTCTCATCCCATTCCATAGCAGCAGCCTGTGTTTCTGCGTGCATTTGCATGAGCCAGGGATGGATTGTCAGGAATGTGGGGGGCCCGGAGGCCTCCATCTTCAGGTGCAGCCGGCGGAGGAGATCCGCGTGGACCAAACCTCCCTGCCACACTTCTGTCAGGGGCAGGAAAAAAAAGGAGACTCGGAGAGATGCACCCCTTCCTTCTTTCACCGTATGTGGGCACTTGCGTTGCTTTGGAATAACAGATGTATTCTGAGCAGCAGCCCCCCCCCCCTTCTCACACCCCTTCCATCTCTTAGGCTGTGCTCACTACTCTGTCTGCATCCCAGCTGTCCCCCAGCCTTGCTGGCATCTAGAGTCATGTTTAAGGATGTGTTTTATATGCTGGGGTTGTATCGTTTCCCTCGCAATTAAGTGCTTTACCTTTGCCTCTCTCTGCGGAGATTGATTAACAGCTGACAGTTCCAGCAGGAATCTCCTAGAGGGGCTGCACGCCATCACATTCATTAATTAATCAATTATTCCCCCCCCCTTCCCCAAACTCCCATCTCTCTCTCTCGCGCGCACACTTACATGCTGTACAGAGCAAGGTGCCATATTCTCCAGTGACTCAGTCTTTGGAGAGCAGGATTGGGGGGCATTTCTGGCACTTGGAAGTTGGACGCCGCAAGAGTGGGTGAAGGCAGCTGGCGAAAGCATGAGGAAGAGAGCGAGCGTGTGTGTGTGTAGTTGTGGGTAAACTGTGTGCGGGTAACGTTAAGAAGTGAGGGGAAGAAAGAAGGAGCTAGCAATTCAAGTGTGCGCATGTAAAAAGAGAGGATAACATTTTGTAGGGCGTGGGCGTGTGTAAATGTGATGATGGGTTTGCATATACATATAGAGACATATAGCTATATATGCACATCTATATACACACATGTATGTGTGTGTTTGTGTGTGTCTGTGCAAACTCATCATCCCATTTCCACTCACATGCTTTACAAAATGCTTGTCTTACACAAAAGGTAGGTAGTAATGGTACAGTGGAACCTCGGCTTTCGTTGGTAATCCTTCCGAAAAGAATCGATGAAAACCGAAACCGATGAAAACCGAGGCAAACTTTTCCATAGGAATCAATGTAAATCCAATTAACCTGTTCTAGGCACTCCAAAAACATACCAAAAACACATTTTTGGGTGAATAAACATGGTGTTTAATGCTGAAAACAGTAACAAACAATAACACTAGGACCAGCTTGAGAGCCAGTGGACCAATGTCCCAGGAAGCTGTCCAAAGAGGCCTGTTTCTGAAGCCTGTTTAAGATTTGTCTGAAATGGGGCAAGACATTGTCATTAAACAAGTTGCAGACACGGCCCGCAACAGCTTTGTCGAGGGTGATTTTTCTCCACAAACCCCTGTACCTTACTGCAAATCGATGAAAACCGAGGCAAATCGATGAAAACCGAGACAAAATTTTCACTGAAAAAATCGATGAAAACCGAAACCGATGAAAACCGAAGGCAATGAAAACCGAGGTTCCACTGTATCGCCCTGTCTTATCAGTCTCAGAAGCTAAGCAGGGTCAGTGTTTGGAACAGAGACCACCATGGAAATCTTCGCAAGGGAAGCCAAATGGCAAACCCTCTGCTTCTCGCTGGAAAACCCCTTGCTGGGGTTACCGCATGCATGTAGGTAAGGGGGGGTTCTCGGGTTTGAACCCCCCCATTCATGTCCGAAGCTCCGCCCACCCGTTTGTGGGTTTTTAAAACATTTTAGTTCTTTTTTGGTTTTTGGACTGCAGGGGGTGCATTGTTTGGGCTAGCAGCACCAAACTTTCAGGGATTGTTTGGGGGTCTCTCCTGATGATACCTGCCAGGTTTGGTGAAGTTTGGTGCAGGGGGTCCAAAGTTATGGACTTCCAAAGGGGGGTGCCCCCCCATCCTCCATTGTTTCCAATGGGAGCTAATAGAAGATGGGGGCTACACTTGGAGGGTCCATAACCTTATACCCTGAACCAAACTTCACCAAACCTGGGATATATTATCAAGTCTCTTCGCAGTACCACCCAGGTTTTGTGAAGTTTGGTCCCAGGGTCCCAACTATGGACTCCCAAAGGGAGTGCCCCATCCTTTATTGTGTTCAATGGGAGCAAATAGAAGATGAAGGCTACATCTTTGAGGGTCCATAACTTTGGACATCCTGAACCAAACTTCACCAAACCTGGGATGTACTATCAGGAGAGTCTCTTATTGATACCACCCAGGTTTTGTGAAGTTTGGTCCCAGGAGTCCAAAGCTATGGACTCCCAAAGTGCCCCATCCCCATTGTTTCCAATGGGAGCTAATAGGAGATGGGGGCTACACCTTTGAGGGTCCATAACTTTGGACTCCCTGGACCAAACTTCACAAAACCTGCGTGGTATCATTAGGAGAGACTCCTAAAGATACCCTGAAAGTTTGGTCTTCTAGTTTAACAACTGCATCCCTGACAGGCACCCCCCAAATTTCCCCAGATTCTCCTTTTAAATCCACTCCCTTTGGCATGGATTTAAAGGGAGAATCTGAGATCCTCAGTTTAGAAGAAGAAGAAGAGTTTGGATTTATATGCCCCCTTTCTCTCCTGCAGGAGACTCAAAGGGGCTTAGAATCTCCTTGCCCTTCCCCCCTTACAACAAACACCCTGTGAGGTGGGCGGGGCTGAGAGAGCTCCGAGAAGCTGTGACTAGCTCAAGGTCACCCAGCTGGCATGTGTGGGAGTGCACAGGCTAATCTGAATTCCCCAGATAAGCCTCCACAGCTCAAGTGGCAGAGCAGGGAATCAAACCCGGTTCCTCCAGATTTTAGAATGCACCTGCTCTTAACCACTACGCCACATTGAAAGTGATGCTGTTTCAGGGTAGGGGATAATCCACCCCAAAACAGCATCACTTTCAATGTTGTTTAACTAGGGACCCCAGATTCTCCCTTTAAGGTGGATTTAAAAGGAGAATTTGGGCTCTCTAGTTTAAACACCATTGAAAGTGATGCTGTTTGGGGGTGGATTCCAGCAACACAGCGGCTGCCCGGGCGGGGGGGGGGGGACAAAACTCAGATTTTGCACCAGGCTCCATTTTCCCTCTATGCCTCTGCCCGACCTCGGAGAGCTGCTTTTATAAGCGCTAAGCCAGGGGCGGGGCTTGGGGAGGCGTGGGTATGCCCTAAGGGCGGGTGGGGTGTGGCCCCACCCCTGAACCCCCCCCATAAAAAATCTATACCTACGTCCCTGGGTTACCGTAAGTTGGCTGAAACTTGGAGGCACTTTCCAGACACATCCTTCTCTCAAGCATGTACGATGCACTGATTTGAAGGGAGTGCACAGATTTACTCAAGAAGTAAATACAAAACATCTGAATGCCTGAGAGAGTTGCGACTGTGATACAGGTGCACATGCATTCACATGTAGAAAACAACATAGGGTTCTGCCCAGGAATCATTCAATTCACTGGAAGAGATATGGGCCCTGCCTTCTCCAGCAAGGGGATAGGTTATTCAGGAGCTGTATTGCTGAAAAAGCCAACTCCATTTCACCTTTCAGCACAGAGCTGTAATGAGCACATATCATTATACTGATATGCAGATATTGAGTAGAGCTTTCTCTCTTTCTAGGTACTAACAGTGCATGCTTGTCATCTTGTCTGTCCATCGGTTCACATTTGTAACCATATGCTTTCCAATAAAGCGCATTACTTTTGTTAGGCATTTGTGCAGGTCGCAGGACATTAATTGAATAGGAAAACAGGCATTTTTTAATGTGCCAGATCTGCGTATTCTGAGGCTGTTGTAAACCTGTGGTTGTATATGATTGACATTTTCCGTGTGTTTCTTAGAAAGATCTTTATTTGCATATATTTCTGAGCATACTCGTAAATATATACTTGTATACGAATACATAATTTTGCATAGATATCATCAAGGATATATTTGAATCTCTGTAAAAGCAGTTGGGGGTGTCTGACCTTTAGATATAATGATTTCTTCAATAAATGAATGCTCTTGTATTGAGAAGCAGTATACAATACCTCTCTGAATAAGGGTTGGGGGATGAGGGAGGGGAGGGAGGCTGTAGTCACAAGAACATTTACCTGGAAGAAAACCCAATTGAATACAGTGGATCTTACATCTAAGTAAACATGCATAGGAATGTGCTTTAAGCACTGAAGGTTATATTCCACTCTGTTCTGATTTTGCCCGTTGCGATAGGCTGCTACTGTGGATCCAGCTTTCACATCAGAGTGTCTGTCATCGATGAGAATTTGAAGCATTCTCTTCTAGAATGCGATTCACTTTGACCTTTGACCCGCAATGCTTTTCCCCCCAAAAAAGGGGAAAAAAATCCTTGCCTTCTATTTAAACTAGATCCGGAAGAGTCTTAAGTAGTTCCGAGAGCACGAGAGACCGGAGTTACTTCGCAGCAGTGGCATAGTGGCTAAGAGCAGTGGCTAAGAGCAGGTGCACTCTGATCTGGAGGAACCGGGTTTGATTCCCAGCTCTGCCGCCTGAGCTGTGGAGGCTTATCTGGGGAATTCAGATTAGCCTGGGCACTCCCACACACGCCAGCTGGGTGACCTTGGGCTAGTCACAGCTTCTCGGAGCTCTCTCAGCCCCACCTACCTCACAGGGTGTTTGTTGTGTGTGTGTGGGGGGGAAGGGCAAGGAGATTGTACGCCCCTTTGAGTCTCCTGCAGGAGAGAAAGGGGGGATATAAATCCAAAACTCTTCTTCTCTACTGGCTTGATGCACCTGTGGAATTTGAAAGAACGATGGAATTTGGGTGCTGTGTGGTTTCCGGGCTGTATGGCCGTGTTCTAGCAGCATTCTCTCCTGACGTTTCGCCTGCATCTGCGGCTGGCATCTTCAGAGGATCTGATAGTAGGAAATACATCACAGATCCTCTGAAGATGCCAGCCACAGATGCAGGCGAAACGTCAGGAGAGAATGCTGCTAGAACACGGCCATACAGCCCGGAAACCACACAGCACCCAAGTGATTCCGGCCGTGAAAGCCTTCGACAATACATTGAATGATGGAATTTTTTAGGGAATTTTGGAAAGAACAAATGGAATGCAAAGATCTCTCTTGACTTTTAGCATCAGTACGACTGCACGGGAAGAACCCTGCTGATCAGCTGGTGCAGACTGGCATTTCATTCCTAAGTCACAGAGCCACATCCTTCTAAACCTGCTGAGGTCAGTTGGTGTAGGTGTAATTCTGATTAGGGCTGCCTTGTGAATTCCCTATAGCTGCTGAAGGGGAGTTAGTGCTGAAGCATGCACTGTATATCTACAGAGCCTTGGGTGCCCGTGCCAATTTTTCAAAAGATGCCACCCTGCATATGTGTATTAGAAGGTTTCCATGTGTATATTGATTTCTGGTTTTGTGTCTTGGAAGTAGGATTGATACTGTCCCTGTGCAGGAAAAAGACCCCAGATCTATAGCGGTCAGCGGGAAATGTGATGTGTAAAAATGTATACCTCTTGGTGTTACCGCTGCTGCTCGGGTAACATTAAGTGATTTCAGCTCAAGCAACATAGTGAGGCACAGGAAGACGGTGTTCTTCAAAGCAAAGTATTTTATTTGGAAGCGGTGGTGACAGCTCGGGCAGGAGAATCGTGCTCTCGTAGCCAAGTGTAACCTCAGCTTGTGGGTTCTGTGGGGCAGTACTTGGAAGGAGTTGCAAAGAACCAAATTTAAACAAAACAGTTTACTTCTCTTTACAAATAACATTAAACATCAACATTTAACATTACAATTCAAGGTCCTGTTCAGGTTGCATTTCAAGTCCTTCTAGTTACAGTCTACTGATACTGCCAAGTCCAATTCTTCTTTGCAAGTGGGTTGGCTCCTGAAGACTCCAAGGGCTTGATGAACAGGATGCAACATGATGAAGGTTTCCAGGAGAACTCTCACCCATTACAACCACAAAAAGAAACCCTTAACAAGGTGTCAAGGGCTTATACAACCAAGGTCCGAGTCTGGTAGCCTTGTCTTCTCCAAAGAGCTCTGCAGCCTTTCTGCTGCTCTGAGTCTCCACCCCTTACTGGGTCAACCCATTCTGGGCATGGGGGTTACATTAGCACAAGAACTTTTATACACACACATCAAAAGAGGCAAAGGGGCAGGTAAGGGGGCAGGTCCCTTACCAAACACCAATAAAGAAACATCAATACAAAAGAAAGATACAGTTACAAATTTTTGTGAATGGGACCACGAAATCTCACTGTCAAGTGTCTTCCCATGAGACTTTACAATGGTGCTGAAATGGAGAGCGGGGAAGGTCCATTCATAGAACTGGGTGGGCCTGCTACCGCACCCAGTTATCTCTGTTATCAGACGGGCAGTTTCCTTGAGTTATGACCTGAGGCTCCCACAACAAAAGAAAGTTCAAACTGTCCAACACGTTTTCCAACGGCTGGGACATCTGGGTGCTGTCATCAGATTCAATTTGCAAAACCAAAGGGGTCTTTGTCTTTGCTGAGGAGTCGGCTGGGTGTTGGTCTAAACTGAATTCCAAGGCTAACTTCCTTGTCCCTTAATATCAGCTGCTATAAGCTATTGCTTTTACTAATAAACACAAAAATAACATTTCTAAACTTAAACATTAGAGAAAACCTTAATATAGTACAAGCACATATACCTATAGGCAAGAATATCCTAAATTAACAGTAACAAAATCTTAAATCAACTGGAGAACCTAACTAAAGTATAATCCTAAACATTGGGCAAATAACACATCCAACGCTGAGGGGCTTACATTACATCTTAAAAGGGACAAAGGCAAGAAGGAAACCATGTAAAACATTGGCACAATCACATATATACGTCCTTTGCAAGCCTTATGGAGGCTTTTGGACCACACTGGTCTCTGTGTCCTGACCTGGAGCCAGTGTAGTCAGGTAACTCGACTCAGGAAAATATTTTGGCTATTTTCCTGGCGGTAACATTGGTTTGGAACTCAGCGCACAACTTTGAAGCGTGGGGTTGGTGTCTGTGTGTGACGAAATGGAGTCATCTTGGAAGTCTCCTCCCCCACGCCCCCCTGGTTTTCATCCAGGAGGCAAAAACCCAGAGAACACAATACATCTCAATAGCAACATGTCTTTGCTCCCACCATCCATCTTTTACTCTCCTATATGCCTCTCCACTGAAAAGCTGGATTGGTGATTAATGGCTGTTCTTTGAGAATTTTTAGTGAATTTTAGATTCCCTGCTGAACACCGTTCCTTTATGCAAAATTTAACTTTTGGCCTCGGAGTTCCCAGGAGCCCAAATATCCTTTGAAAGGGATTAAAATCTGCATTTTCTGAGCAATTAAAAAAAAAAAGATAACCGAAAATACAAGGCTCCGTTCTGCTTCACCGACCTTCTCCTCAAAACTATTGTTCAAACCTGAGCAGGCTGGTTTTGGGGGAAGTGCGGGAGGAGGAAGGGTTTTTCTTTTTATTTGCACCGACAATGTCCAGTTGCTTTGAATGTTTTGTGAAAAGCTCCTCTCCCATTTGTTTCTAAGTGTTTTCTGAAGCCCCTCTCTATAGACGATCTAATTTTTGGCTGTGCACAGTTATACCTGGCTGAACCGTTGCATGTTCCAGCATGTGTAAATTGTATTTTTAGCCCATGTATGCTGATTTTTGTAAAAAGGTGAACATTAAATTATCAGTGCTGGGCTCCTGACTATCCAGGGGTGTGTGTGTGTGTGTGTGTGTGTGTGTATAAAATTGGTGCACATTTTATTTTGTCTTTATGTTTTGTGTGTATATCCAATTGCAAAAATCTTCCTAAGAGTTACTCTTTCACTAAGTCCGTAGATAATTTGTTCTTTCTTGCATGTGCTTGGGCAGGTATCTGGAGATATGCAGGCAGGTTTGCACAAAAATGGTTTCGGCGGGAACCGTTGTTTCACATTTCTCTGTGCTATAAATGCATGCTTCGCAGGCGTCTCTTTGTGCTGTTGCATGTGTCCGCTCATGTGCCCGACACTTTGATGCATTTGAATGGCACATAGCTTTTGCATGCCTCCGTCTGCATATATTGTTCTTGCACTGACGGGTGCCAGCGTATCCGACTTCTGGCACACTGACGCGCCTCTGTGTACGTGTGCGCAGGTTTGTGTCTCTTGCCCCAGTTTGTCTGCAGCTCTCCCGAACTGGCTTCCAGATAACAGCTCCGGTACTCCTACGCTGGCAACGGTCTGTGTAATTTACCCATATCATTAAAAAAATTGCAGGCCTGGACAGAGTCCTTTCAAAGGGCAATAATCAATCAAGTCGGGATATTAGATGGATTTATGGGTTCTTTATGCACCAGGATCAATGCAATTCTTTAAAAAATAGCCAGCCGGCAATGTTTGTGTAGCAAATTACACTTCCCCTGCCCCCCCTCCTCCGCACAACAACTGAGTAGAATATATTCTAAGGGATTGTCACAGGATCGATTCTCTGATCTTCAACTCCACCTTGGCTAAAGAAGATTGCTCTTTCCCTCCCTCCCAGGGCGCTGTGCTTGAAGAGCAGTGAAGGGATGTGCATGCTGTTTGACCAGCCTGTTAAAATGGTAGCCTTCCGGGCAACCGAGGAGCTACATCCCGAGAACATTCTTAAGGCTGATCCTAATGAATCACAACAGCGAATTAATTAGAGGGAAGGAAGCAAGAAAGGAAAAGGCCTCTGGACCTCCAGTTAATTAGCAGGGAGAGCCGTGGGATCATTGGGATGTGGCAGGCACCCAGAGACCCCCAGAAGGAAAGGCCAAAGTGAGCTCAACAGCCTGCAGGAGTCCTTTTGTTTGACCAAAGATTGCAGGAGGATGGTAGACTTTCCTGAGAGATTCCTACAAAAAGGGCTTAACGTGGGTCTCTGTCACCAGCTTCTCTCTTTGGCTGTTTCTTCACAAGTCACTGAAAACATCTGCAAAATGTTTACAAAACATTTCCACACGCACACGCACACACGGTTTGTTCTCACTCACCTCCTTGAAACAATTCCTGTCTGCCATTTGATGATTCTCTGGTTTTATTTTGTCTTCACGTATTTTTTGCTTGAGTGGTTCAATGCTTCGTGCTTTGCCACGGCACGTGTAATCGAAGCTTCAAAGAAAAAACCCTCCAACCTCCCCCCCCCCAACTGATGAAATAAACAGGCAAGACAGCAGTGCGAGCTCAGAAAATGACACTGGGGAAGACGTCCGGGGACTGTGGAGAAATGTTTTAGACAGACACGCACAGCAAGTGAAAACATTGTAAAAACGTTTCCACAAAAGAATAGCTAAAGAAGAGGATGCAAATAAAATGTTTTCAGTCTGAAAATAAGATGTCGGGGGGGGGGGGGGGATGTGGAACTCCACAGAGGAAACATTTTATTTCTGGCCTCAAAAAGTTTGATTTTGGTTGTATAGAAAGGGCCTCTGTGTCCAGGACTCCCATTTTGCAGAGTGAGAGACTGCTGCATACAGAAACACAGGCCCAAATGCAGCATCAGCAAAGCAGAGATGCAGGGACTGATCCACGCAGGGTTTGGTATGCAACACATCTTGCAATAGTTTTAGCAACTCACCGGATTTACCACATTGTGGCTTAACTGTGGCTTACAGGGACCCAATGGCCCTTTCCACACAATCAAAATAAAACATCTTGAGGCCGGAAATAAAACGTTTCCTTTGAAGACTTCTGCATAGTTTTTAGCCCAAGATGTTTTATATCCAGCCTCGATGTGATTTATTTGCATCCTGGTAATTCTTTTACTGAAAACGTTTTCAAAACATTTTCACTTGCTGTCCTAGGCCTTTAAGACATTTCCCACATCTTCCGGATGTCCTCATCGGCATCATTTTCTGAGCTTGTGTGGGCACTTTTTTGATAGATAAGGCCAAAGCAGTAGTTGGTGGTCTATGGGTTTGGTTCTCTTTGGGACTCTTTAGTTTGGAGAGGAGGCGTCTGAGGGGGTATATGATTGAAGTCTATAAAATTATGCATGGGGTAGAAAATGTTGACAGAGAGACATTTTTCTCTCTTTCTCACAATACTAGAACCAGGGGGCATTCATTGAAAATGCTGGGGGGAAGAATTAGGACTAATAAAAGGAAACACTTCTTCACGCAACGTGTGATTGGTGTTTGGAATATGCTGCCACAGGAGGTGGTGATGGCCACTAACCTGGATAGCTTTAAAAGGGGCTTGGACAGATTTATGGAGGAGAAGTCGATTTATGGCTACCAATTTTGATCCTCTTTGATCTGAGATTGCAAATGCCTTAACAGACCAGGTGCTCGGGAGCAACAGCCGCAGAAGGCCATTGCTTTCACCTCCTGCATGTGAGCTCCCAAAGGCACCTGGTGGGCCCCTGCGAGTAGCAGAGAGCTGGACTAGATGGACTCTGGTCTGATCCAGCTGGTTTGTTCTTATGTTCTTATGTTCTTTTCAGGGCCCCACCTGAGGAGCTGATAGTCCTTATGGAGTAACCATTTGGGTTACTTTTTGGAAACGCCTAATTGTGGATCAAATGGCAAAGGCATCATGTCTCTTACCTGTTTTTGCATGCTCAGAGGAAGGAGACATGTTTGTTTCCTCTTACCACAAGCAGGAATAGACATACCACCCCTGGCAACAACAACAACAAGCCTTTATTGGCATACAAAACAGGACAAAATTTCAAAGGCCCTCTCCGCACACGCAAAATAATGCGTTTTCAAACCACTTTCACAACTGTTTACAAGTGGATTTTGCCATTCCGCACAGCTTCAAAAAGCAGTTTGAAAGTGCATTATTCTGCATGTGCGGAATGAGCCATAGTAAAATAAAATTTAAAAACACACAGTTAAAATTACTAATTCCCAGTATAAAATGTGCAACAGTCTCACAAAAGAGCACATCAGAGCTGTTCAGGAGGTTGGGTAACTTGTAACACCCTTGCCACTGAGAACATTGCAAGAAAATGGGATTCATGTATTTCATGCGTATCTTATCATATTTAGGGCATACAAACAGGGAGTGGTCAAGTATTTCCCACCCCTGGCAACAGTTCCCTCTTGCCACCTTGCCAGTTGGTCATCAAAAAAAAAGGGCTGGCAGCTTACAACCCTCTCCTGCTGATGAGGTCTTAATTTTGCCTCCTTATCCTCTCATCTAACTCATGTCACATGATAGCGCTCAACAGGCATTAAAGATGGGTCTGGCATGTGGAAAATGCTGACCATTGCGTTAGGGGGCTGCATCGGCTGTGACGGCATCCATGTGGCCACAACTCGGCTGCTGCTGTTTTGAAACCAGTTAATAAGGCTGTGAGGCCCTGATCCCAATTGGACTCCACAGCACAGCACTTGTGTTTCCCTCCACGTGCCTTTTCAAGATTATCTGCTATGAGGGAGTATCTCTTTCATCGCTTAATAAGACACAGGAGACAGGGAACAAGAGCACATCAGTCTGCTGTGCTGTGGCCTGATCAGAATTGGACCCTTGAGGCATTTTTGGTGATGCCCTTACCTGGATAGCCCAGGTTAGGCCTTACCTGGATAGCCCAGGTTAGCCTAATCTTGTCAGACTTCACCAGCTAAGCAGAGTCGACCCTGGCAAGTATTTGGATGGGAGACCTCCAAGGAACGGCAGGGTCATGACGTAGAGGCAGGCAATGGCAGCGCCCCTCTGACAATCTCTTGCCTTGAAAACTCCATCAGGAGTCACCACAAGTCTAGTTTGACCCTTAGAGGGCTGTGTAAATGGGGAAGTGGGTGTGGAGAGGAATTTCCTTTTTCTTCACCAAATTTGTAATCCCTGTGAATGTGTGGAATTCTCTGCCAACGGATACAAATCATTGAGAAACAGTCTGAGGAGAACCTCTCAGTTTGGAAAGTTATTTTATGACTAGAGTGACATGGGTATGTTTCAGGAAGGAGAAAGGGTACTTCCTGTAAATAGGCCATTTTCTTCTTTTTAGCAATAAATATAAGGAAGAAATTAGTACCTATTAATTCTGCAAGAATCCTAGCCAAATTGTAATGTTTTAATATTCATGGATTGTTCTGGGTTTTTTTTTGTGTAATATGTACTTTTAGCTGTTTGTAATATGCATTATGTTACATGTTTAATGATGTTATGGCCCATGACTACAATAGTAAATAAATGACTGGCTGTAAATAGACAAAATTGTCCCCTGCCCGCCCTATCTTTCAATTGTTGATGTTATGTTTTTGTATATGTATTTCATCTTTGGTTTAAATTGATTTAATAATGCGGGGGGAGGTGTTGTAATAATATTTTAAAATAAATGTATTTGTATTATATTTTAACAGTATTAGCTTCCTTAGTGAGGTCAGAAATAAATTTTCTAAGTAAATAAATTAAACAAGTTAAAACAAACTTTCTTTTTACTTTTTACTTAACAAATCATATATCAACATAGAACATAGGAATACAACAAAACCATGGCCTTATTCAAGTTTAACAGTTAACTTTGCCCTTGTTCACAGCTTGCCATCCCCAAGTCCATTTTTCTCCTCCTGTGGATGGCCCAGGAAGTCTCCAGGTGAGCTCTTGGTGCACTGGCCTCAGAAGATGAAGGTCCCAAGAGAGCTCCCACAAGATACACTGCCTGGAAACAACAAATTCTAAAATTTACAATTCAGAACAAAAGTCCCTTTCCCTTACTAGTTCTGATACAAATATCATAAGGTGTTAGGAGCCTATAATCAGGGATGGAGGGAGAGGGAATTGCTCCCGGGGCATGACCTGCCCGTGCGCCCCCCCGTCCCACCCTTGCCCATTTACGATCTGCCCATGCCCCAATCCGCCCCTGGGAGAGAGTCTGGGGGTGATTTTATGCCTCATGTGATGCCAATTGTGCACGCCCGGGGCACGGCGCCCCCTACCATCCCATTGCAGCTTCGCCACCGCCTAAAATTAAATTTTAAGCTCCCAGCTGGGCAGCCTTGCTTCCTTCTGCTTTCTTTACCTATTTCACCCTTGCCTTCACCTCTTCCTGGCTCCCCTATGTAGGAGTTACATGCTCAAATAAGTTCAGGGCCTCCTATAACCTTCTAGATAGTAAAATTAGCTCTTGAAGAGTTCTAAATATGCTGGCTTAGATTTTAGTTGTTCCCATCACTAGGTGCAATAGTAGCACAAAGTCTACAACAGGTTGCTTTGTGTGAAAACAGACTGGGCATGAATTCTGGAATGCAGGTGAACTAAACAAGGTCTTCTTTACTGGAGAGATACTGGTAGCAGTGCCTCTGTACGACTGAGAGCCTTTTTCTGTCCTTCTTACTTCCCTTTGCCATACGATGTCCCCTGTGTTAGTCCCTGTTCAACTCTGAATTCTTATCACCATAGATGACGAGAATGCAAAGTTTTCAAGGCGGCTGTTCTTTAATTCATGACTAGGATTTGTAATTCATGATTTTATTATTTTGATATTTAAGCCAGTAGGGTTTTCAGACAAGGGGTATATTTTGCAGGCTTGCTCATTAGTGACTGAAATAGCAAACAGTGAATGTTATTGGAATTAGAGTTTTAGGTCTCAGTTGCAAATGAGGCCCTAAAATGTTGAGATCCTAGACAGGTGTAGTTGTAATGATGCATCATATGGGCTTCATGTTGGTCCCGCTTTGGCAGCATCCTAGCAGATGGGTCTGCTGTTCCTGCCAGTTGCTGTCCTGTGAAAAAATATTTCTACCCCAAATGAAGCAGACTGAATTGTGCCAGGGTTAAATTGGCTCATGGCAGCTGAAATGATGTTATGAAGACATCTTTGTGAGTCCAGACTCTCTTCCACCACATTCTTGACTGCATAGAAATAAAGAAGAAGAAGAAGAAGAGGAGGAGGAGGAGGGGTTTGGATTTATATCCCCCTTTCTCTCCTGCAGGAGACTCAAAAGGACTGACAATCTCCTTGCCCTCCCCCCCTCACAACAAACACCCTGTGAGGTAGGTGGGGCTGAGAGAGCTCCGAGAAGCTGTGACTAGCCCAAGGTCACCCAGCTGGCATGTGTGGGAGTGTACAGGCTAATCTGAATTCCCCAGATAAGCCTCCACAGCTCAAGCGGCAGAACGGGGAATCAAACCGGGTTCCTCCAGATTAGATACACGAGCTCTTAACCTCCTACGCCACTGCTGCTCCTATACTGTTGGCAAGCAAGCCCATGGTGAGGCAGGGGGGCCAATTTCTGAACTGTTCCTTACTGGTCATTTCTATTGGTATCATAGACAGTTCAGACTGAGATGGATGCCAAATCTTAATTTGGGGCTTTGATACCAAGAGAGGGGCTTTGCCTGAACATGCTTTCCCACCCCCAATCAATATTCATGGCAGCTACATGTGCCTTTCCTGAAGCTTTGGCCATTGCCATCTGGATAACAAAAGCCCAGCCCTGGAAAAGACACTACTGTTCTCTAACCGCAAAGGATCTGCAAACAGTCTTAACACAATTAGCTATCCTGAGTCTTTTCTTCCCTAGCTGGTTCTATAACACCTTTCCTGTCCAAGCTACCAGAGGACCATAATTTTTTACTCTAAATTGGAATACCCTGAGTTGTACATTCATCAACTCTACCTAAAAATCTAATTAAAAAAGCTGGACTATCCCTGGGCTCTGACTCATCTGAACCGTTGTCCACTGTATTGTTCTCTCCTGAGAACAGGAACTCTGTTTTGTCTAGGAAAATTGCCCCTCTTAGCATCTTGCCTGCCCAAACAAAGGCTTCTTGCCCTGTTTTTTTTCTGAACTACCTTTGATTCAGTTGCACTGTGTGCCTGACATCACTTCCTTCTCTGCATCCAACATGGGCATTGGATTTTGCCTCCTTGGACATTCCTCTCCTGGATTAGGTGAATATCACCCTCCCCCCAACAATGCTATTCCAAATCTATCTTTAAGATCTGTCTAAATCCTAGGCTTCTTGAAACTTTGTATTATTTTTGTTCTTTAATGGAATCATTAAAACTTCTCCAAAATCTGATTTCATGTGGCTTTTTAAAGGGGAAAACCCCTGTATAAATTGGTTAGAAAGTTCTAACCATGGCCCATCCTCTTGCAGTTCTGTGACTAGCCCAAGGTCATCCAGCAGACTTCTTGTGTAGTAGCAGGGAAACAAACTTGGTTCACCAAATTAGAGTCCGCTGCTCATGTGGAGGAGTAGGCAATCAAACCTAGTTCTCCAGATTTGAGTCCACACTGGCTCTCTTGTATGAGCCCTTTCATATGATCTTGGGATATGAATTAATAGCTTTACATGCTGACCTTTCTCATACGCACACATATGTTTCTCATTGACTCATGGTTTCCAGCTACAGTGTGATGCTGAAATGCTAGGCTGCTTATTTTGGTGGTGCCGTAAGACGCATTATCATGTTTTGTGTGTCTGCCAGTTGCAACAAAATTGCTGCCGTGGCAGTTGAAACCAACTACACAATGGTTGCCGCAGCCTAACTTCAGTAACCCAGTGCAGTTCTGTGTGCTGTGGTGGCAGCTCTGCCACCAAAGCAATGTTAAAATCGGCACAGCCAATTGAATCTCCAGTTGTCAATCAGAAGTCTTGCTGAGCAAAGTCCCTACCTGGCTCCACCCACTTCCTAAAACACTTGGCGGGGCCCATAAAAGACGGTAGCAAGAACTATGGCATTTATGGGCACCGTGCTGGTGATCCCTGCATTAGGCCTCTCATAAAACCACACTGGCCATTGCTTATGGCAGGATCAACTATAGTCCAGTGGTGGTGAACCTTTGGCACTCCAGATGTTATGGACTACAATTCCCATCAGCCCCTGCCAGCATGGACAATTGGCCATGCTGGCAGAGGCTGATGGGAATTGTAGTCCATAACATCTGGAGTGCCAAAGGTTCGTCATCACAGAGCTATACTATGATGATGCCCCCACCAGCGACAGATTTAAAACCAAGTTTACTTGTATCCAACCCATATTTGCAGGTGTCACTTAAAAAAAGAATAATGGCGGGTTCCATTTTGACTGTTTGTGTTTAGCACAAAAATGATTGAGGGCACGTTTGGAATTCTGACATAGCTTGGTAGGCACAAAAGAGACGAAGAGAAGAGTTTGGATTTATACCCTGCTTTTCTCAATCATAAGGAATCTCAAAGTGGCTTACAAACTCCTTCCTTCCTCTCCCCACAACAGGCACCTTATGAGGATGGCGGAATCAAGAGAGTTCTGAGAGAACTGTGACTAGTCCAAGATCACCCGCGACTGTTTTATATGAGCGTGGGCCATGAATTAATGGCTTTATATGCTGAGTTTCCTCATATGTACAGACACTGGGGGCAATAGCCCCTCATTCACTCTAAACCGTGTGGCTCTCATAATCGGGGGGTAGTGGGCTGATGTTCCTGTCTTCCCTGACAATCCTTTTGAGCTCCTCATAGAAGGGGCAGGTCATCCTGTTGTTACCTGACACCTTGTTGTGTTGCACAACACGCTTGAATTCTCGTTGCAGTGTCTTGGTCTTGGTGCACCATTCAATGGCAGTCCTGCTATGACCCTGACTCCTCATCTCTGCAGAACCTGAGGACACAGTGCAGCCAGAGTTGGCTGCTCCTGGGGAAGACCAGGCAGCAGAGCCAAAGTCCAGTCCTTCCTTGCCTAATGACCTACAGGTGGAGAAGCCTGCAGATCCTCCTGGGGAACCTAGTGATGAGCCAGCTGTGCATAGGAGGCAGAAGCAGAGGCTGCTACTGCAGAAGCACAGAAGGAGTGCTCGTTTGGCAGCAAGGTATGGGAGATTGGAAGTCTCTGCATCTGATGAGGACTAACTCCTTGCAAAATCCCATCCCCCTGAACAAGGCTCTCTCTCTATATAAGCCTTGCTGTGAGATTGCTTCTGCCTGGGTGCAACGAGTGTGTGACCTGTCGCCGCTGTGTGCCTGGTTCTGCATTGATTCCTAGCCTGCTCCTTGGTTCTCCTTGACCTATTGGACTGTGACCTGACTACGCCTTGCCTGCCGCCTGCCTTGACCTATTGGACTGTGACCTGACTACGCCTTGCCTGCTGCCTGCCTTGACCTATTGGACTGTGACCTGACTATGCCTTGCCTGCTGCCTGCCTTGACCTATTGGACTGTGACCTGACTATGCCTTGCCTGCTGCCTGCCTTGACCTATTGGACTGTGACCTGACTATGCCTTGCCTGCCGCCTGCCTTGACCTATTGGACTGTGACCTGACTATGCCTTGCCTGCTGCTTGCTTTGCCCTGCAGGGTCAGACCCAGCCATGCCCCTGCCTGCTAGCAGCACAACATCAATGTTCCTATGGCGCTTGGTAAGGGCGTGGTCAGGTCCCTGGTTTCCACCTCATTCCAGGTAACACCTCTCCCTGGTCCCTTGGAAGAGCTCCCGCCACAGACCCCAACAACAGCATTGCCACTTGTGCCAATCATTGTCGTCCGTGCCCGCCAATTGCTCATAACCACACCAGCAGTCGCTGCTGACCCCTCCTTGACACTGAACTCAAACTGGCCGTTTCCTGCCCAAGGTCCGTTTCGGACCATAGCCACTCCCACCAAAAGGCTGTGCTTCTGATTGGTCGACCCACAGTGAGCAGGGGAAAACAAGTTCCCCCTTTTCCAGATAGGGCCCGGCGCAGGTCTCAACATGACAAGCAGCAGCAAAAAACAATGGGGCACAGCATCACATCACATTCCTTTCTCGCATGATGCGCACTCGCTGATTCACCTACTTTTGTCTGATACTCAGGCTAATCCATGGTTCTCTCTGATCGAAAGAAAGATTGAATCACTTGGTATATCTCTCGACTCGCTTTTCTTGCTATCTAGTTCAGAATCCTACAACTTGTTAAAACAAAAATTGTTGGAAAGCGAATGGATTAATTTATTTAGGGCTGCTATGAAAACTTGTTCACCCTTACATCTTTCAATACCCCATATCAAAACAGGATGGCTCCCTATTTGTATTTTTTGACTAATCCTATGCAGAGAAGAGCCCTCACACTTGCTCGCTTCAATGTTTTCCCCTCCGCTTTATTGCATGGTAGATTTAACAACTTGGAAATGAGCGAAAGGGTATGCTCTTGTGGTGAACAACAAATTGAAACATTGGCACATCAACTGCTTTGCTGCCCTAAATCTGCTAATATCAGATCAAAATATTCCAATATTCTTTCTAGGATACCTAGTGAAATGGGAGAATCAGGTAGACTTCCTTTCCTTCTGGACAATTCTGACAATGAAACTTGTGAATTGGCAGCACGATTTTTACTGGAGGTGATGCACAATCAATAATGTATATTCTATCTTAAACCTTTGTATTTGTGTACCTTTTATCTCAGGTTTTTTATTGTGTTATGATTATTGTTATGCCAAATAAAGGCTTATTATTATTATACATCACATTCCCACTCACGTTCTTATATTTTTGTGGAAAAAGAGAGAACACCCCCGCCCCCCCGGTGATATGCCCACTAACATTTGGCCCCAAGTGCACATCTCCCTAGCTATGTGCTCCGAGCAACCAGTACATGTACAGAAAACAGGGACATTTGGGAATTCCACTCCTGATTAACCCAGGGGAAATGGCACCCTGTCGATACCAGGAGCAGAAAATGTGCTTGGGGGGAACGTTTTGGGAAGGGCAGGCTGCAACAGCTGGCGGCTCAGCAGAGTTGAAAACTGACATGATGACAGGTGGGGAGATTGGGGGCAGACAGCAGGGCGGGGAGATCAGGTGGCTGGGCGGGAAAAACAAACTGTTTCTGCTCCCACGGGATTTGCATGATAGTGGGTTCACTGTGGGATTTTTTTTGGGGGGGGGGGAAATCACCAAATTGGCAATTTTGGAAAATCCCGGGATGAAGGAAATATCACAGGACGAACCCACTTTAGAACCGGGAACCGTGCGAACTTTTTGCCCAGACCAGGATATTTCCCTTTGCTCAACCCATGATATTTGCACAGTGCAGAAAGACCATTGTGTTTCCAGTTACAGTGTGATGCTGAAATAATAGGCTGCTCTTTTTTGGTGGTGCTGTAAGACGCATTATCATGCTTTGCGTGTCTGCCGGCAGCCTCTCTGCATGCTGGGAGCCCCTCTTCTATGCAAAGTCAGCACAAAATCGAATGGTGGAAAAATTACAGTTAGTAAAGAATCCTTGTAGGATTCCTAAAGGTGAACAGTCAAGGCGGGTTCGTTGTTAGAAGAAATGGATACAACCACAGCCAGGTGGCAAGGGAGAGCTTCGAAATGTTCAAAGAGTCGGAAGGTGGGATATTTGGAAGCAAATCATTGTGGCCATTGAACTAAAATGGGAAGTCTGCGGTCAGTTAGGAAATTGCATGTTCAGATGTCACAGCTTCCTAGCTGAAAATAGTTCTTTTCAGATGTATTGCGATCCCAGCATGCAGTATTTGGAGTCCTTCTGATAAACACAAACTGAATGGAAGGATGTAGGTATTCTGTATGTGTGTACAGCTTCAGTATGTGTGAACCAGATCCCCTGAAAGAAAAGAGCCAAGGCTTATCCCAGAGCATGCATAAATCGGGTTGTATATGCATACTCGGGTTCAGATAATAGGGTGACTGCAAATACTTGAGCTTAATGAAATTCATTAATGTAACACTGGAAAAGGGCTGATGAAAAGCCCCAATAAGGCAAGCTTTAGTATGAATGCGTTGCTACCCGTACCTCACAATACTGCTGGCAGCTCAAATGCTGGCAAGAATTATCACAAGGGGCAGGATTCTAAAGGTGGCAGAGAGAAGGCTGTGCTGCATGGGATGGGGGGAAAAAAGACACGCTGCTACATAAAGATGGAAGCAAGAGATGGGTGGGGGAAGAGGTCAGATCAAAAAAGAAAAATGGTATGAAGAGAAGACTTAGGGAAAATGAAACAGGGCATATTTAAAGCAGATGAACTAAGAGATAAATGAAGTCAAGGAAAGGGGGGGGGGAAGAGAGTATCACCATTGTGGCTGGCTCTGTGAGGCCGCTTCCTGGTCACAGGGATGAGGATACCTTAGATTCCAGGACCTTGGCACTCCAGATAAAGAACCTTATGGCTCAGATGTAATCGCGGACTTCACTCCCCATCATCCCCTGCAAGCATGGCCAATTGGCAGGGGCTGATGGGAATTGTAGTCCATACCATCTGGAGTGCCAAAGGTTTGCCACCACGGCCTTAGATATATTCAGAGAGTGGCTGTTTTGGGGCTTTTATTGAGGGCTTGAAGGATTAGGGGAGCGGGTGGATTCATGCTTAAAAAAACTTTGTTCATAATTGTGGGTGAAGGATGCTGAGTCTTTCTGATCTCTTCCAGAGCTGTTTCGAACCCTGGCTTCAGTGGGAACAGGGCTTTATAGGGACGCCAGCTGGGTCATTCGTCTGCTTGTTTCTTGTGAACCGGGAGATGATCACCGACTGCATTCAGTGTTTGCATTTCTGATATTTCAGTTCATTGTGCTAAACTGGAAAATAATCTACTGCCTGCTTATGATATCAGGGCTAAAGTCTCACTTTGATTCTTTTTGTTCTGGAAGTTCAAAGCTGCTTACCGAGAGAATTATGAGAAGGATTGGATCATATGCTTGGGCTATGGTGAAGAGCTTGACAATGGCACTTTCCACACAGATACTTTAAAACATTTTCAGTCAGGAAAAAAAGTTTCCTTAAGGAGTTCCACAACCGAGGTGCTGTGTGGTTTCTGGGCTGTATGGCCGTGTTCTAGCAGCATTCTCTCCTGACGTCTCTCCTGCATCTGTGGCTGGCATCTTCAGAGGATCTGATAGTAGGAAAGGAGAAGCAAGTGGAGTATATATACCTGTGAGTAAAAGGTCATCGCAATAGGTGAGGACATCTGAATAGGAGTGAGTAACAATGGAGATAGCAAGGTCAACAGGTGAGGGATCTGAATAGAAGTAGTCTGGCCTTTGTTCCCTTTGATTGTCTGTAGTCATCCTGTGTAGTGTGGAGCTGATTAGTCACTGTCTTGACTCTAGTGTTTTTCAAAACTGGCAGCCAAATTCTGTTCATTCTATTCTGTTCGAAGCCTTCGACAATACAGTACTACAACGTTTTTTAGCCCAAAATATTTTATTTCCAGCCTGAAAATGTTTTAAATGCATCCTCAATTTTAGTGATTCTTTTTTTTCTGAAAACATTTTGACTTGCTATGTGATCTCTTTAAGATGTTTCCCACGCCTCTCTGCAGACCCCTGACTTCCTTTTGGTGCCATTTTCCGAGCTCACTCCATTGTTCCGCCTACTTATTTTCTTCTGGTTTTTTAATTTTTATTTTGAGGGGGTGATATTTTTTGAAACTTTGAGTGCATGATCTGTGAAGAATTACAGCACAAGGCTTTGAAGCATCGGATCCATGGAGAGGATTAAAAAAAAACAAGCACAAAATGGTGGTCAGGAATAATTTTTTTGGGAGGTGAGTGCAAATGTAACCCCCATGCTCAGAATGGGTTGACCCAGAAAGGGATGGAGACTCAAAGCAGCAGAAGGCTGCAGAGCTCTTTGGAGGAGACAAGGCTACCAGACTCGGACCTTGATTTTCTATAAGCCCTATAACACCTTGTTAAGGTAACTGCAATATTATTGGGAACTACTGGGAAGGTAGTTGTTGTTTGTTTTGCTATGTTGTAAAATGTTGGAGCTTATTGTTTCAGGATTTCTTTTGTGGTTACCTAATGGGTGAGAGTTCTCCTGGAAACCTTCATCATGTTGAAGATCCTTGGTTCATCAAGCCCTTTGGAGTCTTAAGGAGCCAAACCCACTCTGCATATTAGAAGAATTGGACAGGCAGTATCAGTAGGACTGTAACTATAAGGACCTTGAAAAAAAATGCAACCTAGAACAGGACCTTGAAGTGTGATGTTAAATGTTGATGTTATATGATATATGTTAAGAAAGTACATAAAACCATTTTGTTTTTAAAAATTTGTTGTTGCAAACTCATTTTCAAGTTCTGCCCCACAGAACCCACAGATAGAGGTTACACAAACAAACGGGGGGGTTTGATGTGGGTAAACCGGAATGGGAGGTTGGGTGGAGAATGGGCAATATGGATGCTTTGTTTACACTGTGGGCTTGATCTTAGATTAGATATCTATTTAGCCAGCAAATTTATAAATGATGTCCAGAGACGGGGTTGCCTCCCAGCAGCTGGCAGCCTGTTCCACCCCCTCCTTGTCATAAATGCCAACCCAGGGACTCTGGAGCACCTCACAACTTACAACCCCGGACTTACTTCAAGGCACAGGAGCCTCCAGAAAGCTAGCAGCAAGAGGGAACAGTAGAGAAATGGCATGAGAGTCCACGAGCAGAGCAAGAGCCAAATCTCAGCAGTCTTCCAGGGGGGGAGATGGGTGGAGGCAGCACAGCTTTCTCCCATGCCAAGCTGCAATCATTACTCCTCCTGGATGTGGGATTTGAGGGCGCATCTGGCTGCTACATCTGTCATCCCATTGATTTGCCAGGGTTGAGTCTCGGGCTGTGATCTGGCTGGCTACTGGTCCGGGTTGTCCCCTACCTCCCTCACCGCTCCATGTGCGTCCCTCCAGAAGCTACGCACTCGGTGGAAGAGGGCAACCATCCCAGATAGAAGGAGTGTACCATTCTTTGGCTAAGGGTATACGATAGCTGCGTTCCCCTGCTAGAACCTTCTAACAAGCTCAAGGCACTCCTCTGCTGCCTTAGAGAGTGGGGCAGGGCCAGCACAGCCCCAATCAGGCTGCAATAAAGGAGGAGGGCCAAGAAAGCTGAACAGCCAGTCTCAGGCCAGCAGGGCAAGTCAGACAGCTTGCCAGCCACTAGGAGACTGGTGCAGGGAGCTCCCAGGAGGGAGCGAACCATCTGAGAGGGATAAAATAGAGCCAGGGCAAGGTTGGTTGGTGTGGTGCAGGGGTTCAGGCTTGCAGGAGCACTGTTAATTTCCTTACAAGTAAAGAGCTTATGAACTGATGCTGAAGTTGTGTCTTGTTTGTTCCAAGAGGGTGGCTGAGCTCCTATGAGGCCAAGGTGACCTACCCTGCAGGGAGGGCCAGCAGGGAGGGCACTCACAAAAATTATTTTAAAAGATGCTATTCATTTGGTAAAAATTGACAAGACCTACTATTGCTTAGGGAATGCAGATTGCAATTGGCCATGCCAGCAGGGGCTGATGGGAATTGCAGTCCATGAACATCTGAGGCACCAGAGTTGAACACCCCTCCATTAAGGGGTTTCAAGCCAAGCATCCTCCTGTGATGGAGGCGGTTGCACAGGCCGAAGATGATGCTTCCTCGGCTCCTCTGATGTGCCACCTACTCCGACAAAGTGGAGAAAAGCCACTTTGCTCTGGGAAAAGATGTGGAGACAGAGGCCCCTTCCGCACATGCAAAATAATGCGTTTTCAAACCACTTTCACAACGGTTTGCAAGTGGATTTTGCCATTCCACACAGCTTCAAAGTGCACTGAAAGCAGTTTGAAAGTGCATTATTCTGCATGTGTGGAATGAGCCAGAAATAGATTTCTGCTTGGAAACACATCAATTGATGCCACTATAGCACAACATGTAACAATTTGGCAGCACCCTACAGCTTTGGTACAGATTGCTAGGGTTGAATTGGAATCAGTGTTTGCTAGGGCTGAAACCCAGAAACGAAGCTCAAGGCCAGGGCTCAGTAGTTCTGGACCTGTGTGGAATGCAGCTACCTGAGTTGCCACCACCAAAATCATAACGCTACAGAACTGCTGCCCGTCAGAGCAGACAATACAGAACTAAATAGGCCGATGATGGGAGCAAGGATCATACCTTCATAGGTCAAATCCCCACTTGAAATTTTGCACTCCAGATCCAAACCCACTAAGGCGTAAACCGTCCTTCTTCATCAGAGTTTCTCCCTCCCCACCGCAGCGAAAGACACAGCAGACACAATTCGGTTGCAGAACTCTTTAGCAATTTCACTACCAGGTGCGAGCTTCGCTCACGGGTTCCCCTGATTGGCTGCCGCCTTGATGGGCGGACCTTTTCCCACTGCAGAAACGTACATTGTAGGGCGTGATCAAAAAAACCAGCGTGTAAAAGTTTAATGTTTAACTGTTTAACTGTGCAAACAGTGAATCGTTACCTATGTAAACCATTAACTATTCAAAGTTACACGTTTGACTGTTTAACGTTTGCATCCCCTTCTGCTGGCCAATCGCAAAAGCGGAAACGAAACCAAGGAAAGGCTGCGCATGCATCGCAGCGCTGATTGGATGCCCGAATTCCGCGTCACACTCCAGGGCGGGAAATGAGTCAGGGTTTCAACCCTCATCCCTCCCCTTGGATCAGTTCTGAACTGTGTTAATGGTGTCTATGCCACTTGCAACCAGGTCCTGCCGGAACGCGAATTAACAGGGAGAACGAGCGCCAGAAACGGAATCTGCCACTCAAGCAATGGGGAGGTCGTCCCTCAAACCTGGTTAGTTTGTGTTCTGAAACCTGGCTAAGGCGGTAGTGAGGATTCGATCATAGTTCAAGGTGGTGACAAATTATTGTCAAAGGCTTTCACAGGTTGTGTTGTTGAAGGTTTTCCAAGTTGTGTGGCTGTGGTCTGGTTGCTTTTGCTCCTAATGTTGCACCTGCTTCAATGGCTGGCATCTTCAGAGATATGTCACGGTGAGATGTGTTTCTCTTCACGGCACAGTATGAAGTCATTGTGTGGTGAAGTATATATATTTGTCCACCTCACTGGTGAGAGTGGGGTGAGGTGCCTTTGCATGTGTAAGTCTCCAGATTAGGAACTAATTCCCATCAAATTCTGTCAGCATGGTCAATTGGCCATGCTGGTAGGGGCTGATGGGAATTGTAGTTCCTGAACATCTGGAGAGCCGCAGGTTCCCTACCCCTGGTCTAGGTGGAGTTCAGTTTCAGTTGCAAAGGGGACAAAGGTTTCTAAATCAGCGGGTCTCGCTCCAAGGCAACTTGAGCTGTGACATCTAGAAGAGTTTGGATTTATACCTGCCTTTTCTCTTCTTGAGACTCAAAGGGACTTTCCCTCCTTCTCCCCACAACATAACCTTGTGAGGGAGGTGGGGCTGAGAGAGTTCTGTGAGAACTGTGACTAGCCCAAGGTCATCTAGCAGGAATGTAGGAGTGGAGAAACAAATCCGGCTCACCAGATAAGAGTCCGTCGCTCATGTGGAGGAGTGGAGAATCAAACCTGGTTCTCCAGATTAGAGTCCACCTGCTCTTAACCTCTATACCACACTGGCTCTCGGGATAATAATACACTGTATTATTTCACAAAGGGAGATTCTGCATAGGCCAAATATAATGGGTTCAGGCCCCTTTTTAAAGCATAATGGGGGGGGGGGAATTCCCACAGAACTCACCCCCCCCAAATGCTTCTAATTTGTTATATTTGCCTGAACCAGGGTAGATGCAGGTTGCTAAATTAGCAAGTTTTTTTTTCAACCCAGGTTTCAGATGCTTCCTACTTGCCTGTGCAAGTTACAGCAAGCAGGAAGGGTTCTATTCTCACCCCCTGCCATCCTCCATTATGGTGGATTCCCCAGGCGGCTGCCATTAGAGCAGGGGCGTAACGAGGCAGCCCTGGGCAAACTGTAGCCCTGGGCAAAACCTGAGTTGGATGCCCCCCCTCCCATGGGGGCCACTCCACCACGACCAAATGTTGTTTTCCACCAGGACATTGGTGCCTACAGGGGGTGAAGTTTTTAGACATATCAGGACCAAAATTTCAGCATATCATCAGGAGACTGTCCTTATGCTACTCCCCAAGTTTGGTGAGGTTTGGTTCAGGGAGTTCAAAGTTATGGACTCCCAAAGGGGGTGCCCCATCCCCCATTGTTTCCAATGGGAGCTAATAGGAGATGGGGGCTACAGTTTTGAGGGTCCATAACTTTGGCCCCCCTGAACCAAACTGCACCAAACCTGGGGGGTATCATCAGGGCAGTCTCCTGATGAGACCCTGAAAGTTTTGAGACTGTGCCTTCAGAAATGTTTCCCAGCTTCTGCAATTCCCCCATGGACAGCAATACAGAAAATTCAATCGCAGAACAAAGATTCTTGGGCAAATTTCTGGGATGTTCCTGCAAGGTGTATTTTTGAGATAGGCACTAAAAATCTTCAGTGGGTATCATCTGAAACTGTCCTATGGTACCCCCAAAGTGTGGTACAAAGTTTGGTTTAGGATCCAAAAGTTAATGGACCCTCAAAGGGTGTACCCCATCCAACATCTCTTTGCTAAGGAGATGGGGCTAAATTGGCCTCTTTGAGGTAGTCCATAACTTTGGACCCCCTGAACCAAACTGCACCAAACCTTGGGGGTGCCATCATGACAGTCTCCAGGTGATATCCTGAAATTTTTGGTGCTGATACGTCCAAGAATGCCCTCCCTGCAAGAACATCCCAGAAATTTGCCCAAGAATCTTTGTTCTGCATTGAGTTTTCTGCATTGCTGTCAATGGGAGTTGCAGGCTGGGGGGGGGGCACATTTTTGAAGGCAGGGTCTCATCAGGAGACCACTCTAATGATCCCCCCCAAGTTTGGTGCAGTTTGGTTCAGGGGGGCCAAAGTTATGGACCCTCAAAACTGTACCCCCATCTCCTATTAGCTCCCATTGGAAACAATGGGGGATAAGGTCACCCCTTTTGGGAGTCCATAACTTTGAACTCCCTGAACCAGACCTCACCAAACTTGGGAGGTAGCATAAGGACAGTCACCTAATGATACGCTGAAATTTTGGTGCCGCTAGCCTAAAAACTGCGCCCCCTGCAGGTCAAAAATGGAAAAACACTAAAAATACCCAAAAATGAACCCAGCATTTTGATGCCCCCCACAAGGTGATGCCCTCGGCAGCTGCCCACCTTGCCCAATGGGCATTACGCCAGTGCATTAGAGTTATCTTGTAGGCAGCCGCCATGTTGTGCCGGTAAGCGGGTGGGCGGATTCTCGGGTGGGGGAATTCCTGGTTGCTCTGCATCCCCCACGCAAATTGTGCTGCCTCCTGCCACCAGGATCCCAGCTGGCCCCTGCACCCGCCATGCAAACAGCGGCACAGGTAGCCCAAGTTCATTTAACCCAGAGGTGTCCAACTCTGGTGCTTCAGATGTTCATGGACTACAATTCCCATCAGCCCCTGCTGGCATGGCCATATGAATTGGCCATGGCTGATGGGAATTGTAGTCCATGAACATCTGAAGCGCCAGAGTTGGACACCTCTGAATTTTAACCCTTTAGTGTTGCCTGTGGAGAATCAGCCATAATCCCCACCTCTACTTTCGCTTTGACATGTTCTGTGTTTCCATAAGAAAAGAGAAAAAAACCCTCAGTGTGGCGGAGGCAGTGAAGTTCCTGCTGTATTTACCAGCTGTAGATGCACAGGCCAATCCGCCTTACATTTTGTCAGTGCGAAGATTTAAGCAGAACCACCCACAAATACTGGCCTTGCAGTCTCAAAAAGGGGAGGGGCAGTATAGCATTTAATAGAACTAATAAATAATTCCTTTCAAATGTGCTGGAAAAATTCCGCCATGCGTCAGACCTGGATTCACCTCATGGGTTCTCTTTGGGCAGAAAACACTGCATGTTGACCAAAAGCTGGTGGTGGAAGGCTGGAGTGACAAATGCCTTTCGGCCTCTAACGGCTCCCGCCCCATACATAACCTGTGCTAAAATCTATCTCTCAGTCCTGACAAGAAAGGACAGGCGAAACCCATTTGGGGTCACTGCAAACCCTGTGTAGCAGCAAAACTAATGCATTTTGAAAGAGCTCTCCAGGGAAGAAAAAAACCCAGAGCTTCAAGTCAACCATTTCTTTTGGTTGTAGCCAGTGGTGGCATTCAAATAATTTAACAACCGGTTCTGGTGGTAGGATTCAAATAATTTAACAACTGGTTGTTCACAAGCACCATTTTAACAACCGGTCCTATCGAAGTGGTGCGAACCTGATGAATCCCATCACTGGTTGTAGCTCCCCTAGACTTTGTTGCTGGAAACTGACTTGGACAAGGCCCTCTATGGTGAGGAAAGGGGTATCGGGAAATATGCCTTTATTGTGAAACTATTTGGGCCTGTATACTGCACAAGTTAAGATCTATGGGTGGGGGGAATTAGGTTTTGAGGATTGAGGCTTCGAGGTCAGAAGCCGTGAAGGGAAAGAAGGGTTAGCTTAACAGGAGGACCGTGAATTAAAGATCTGTGGAGGTATCAGATTGTTGGTTAAATTCCCTAGCCCGGGTTACTGAAGTGTTACTGAATATTCTAGCAGCTTTTGCAGAGACTGGTGTATAATTTAGTTACAGCCGGGTGCTATGTTGCTATGTTATAAATCGGCCTGAGAGTGTGTTTTCCTGAGGAATGTGTGGTGTAAAATTAATATGTAAGAAACTCCTGCCTTAGTGTTAATATTTAATGTATTGTAGAAGGCTTTCATGGCTGGAATCACTGGGGTGTTGTGTGGTTTCCGGACTTTATGGCTGTGTTCTAGTAGCATTTTCTCCTGACGTTTCGCCTGTATCTGTGGCTGGTCAGATCAGATCCTCTGAAGATGCCAGCCACAGATGCAGGCGAAACATCAGGAGAAAATGCTGCTACAACATGGCCATACAGCCCAGAAACGACACAACACCCCTGTTGATATTTACCTCAGATGAATATTGCTTCCAGAAAAAAAGTTGTTTTTGTTCACTTTTAAAAGCAAACTGGTTTGTGCCTGGGAAATTTCCGGGAGTTTTCTTAAATTCAGGTTGGGGTGGGATTTATGTCTAGGCCCTGATTTTTTGATTTCTAGCTCCATAGTGAGGTAAGAAGGAAAATGTTTGTGTTATAGGACCACATTTTGTGGTGGAGTGGCTACTACTGAGGAAATCTGACACATATCCTTATTGGAACTATTAGAGTCAAGACCTTGATTTGGAACATCAGCTCTCCGGATAGCTGGACTAAATCGGATTAGTCTCAGATGGAGTCACCTGTATGTGTTGCAATCCTTCTCTGCTATCACTGAAGTGGAGGGTAAAAATGAAAGGAAAAACTACACATTTACCAGCAGTCATCACAGAGATAATATCAGTGAAAGGGGGAAAACAAAGTTCAAATTATGTGTGGAGTTGACTTGGAAACAGCTGGCCCAGAATACAGGAAATAGGCTGGCCACAATGAATATATTTTTTTCTAATATTTAAAAATGTTCACTGGTTTACCAGATTATTTAGTTTAAAATGCCCATTTCACCTATAAAACCTTTAATGTTCTGAGGCAAGAATAGCTGCAGGATTCACTTCTCCCACATAAATCTAAGGCCCCTTCCGCCCACGCAAAATAATGCGTTTTCAAACCACTTTCACAACTGTTTGCAAGTGGATTTTGCCATTCCGCACAGCTTCAAAGAGCACTGAAAGCAGTTTGAAAGTGCATTATTCTGCATGTGTGGAATGAGCCTAGGTCTCAAGTGGCCTTTCCCCACATACCTTAAGCCCCACGCTACTTGAGGAGAAGAAGAAGAAGAAGAAGAAGAAGAAGAAGAAGAAGAAGAAGAAGAAGAAGAAGAAGAAGAAGAAGAAGAAGAAGAAGAAGAAGAAGAAGAAGAGTTGGATTTATATCCCCCTTTCTCTCCTGCAGGAGACTCAAAGGGGCTTACAATCTCCTTGCCCTTCCCCCCTCACAACAAACACCCTGTGAGGTAGGTGGGGCTGAGAGAGCTCCGAGAAGCTGTGACTAGCCCAAGGTCACCCCAGCCATGGCGGGTGTGGGAGGTGTAGCAGGGCCCCTAATCTGGGAATTCCCCAGATAGCCGGCCTCCCACAGCTTCAGGGCTTACAGAGCTGGGAATCCAAACCCGGTTCCTCCAGATTAGATACACTCAGCTCTGCCAACCTCCCTGCATACCCACTGGGTCCCCCGGCACTCCAATGCACGAGAGGCGGCATGACAGCGTATTGTTTCCGCCTCTCGACGCTGCCGCTGTCCGGCTGCCCCTTCATGCTGCAGGTGGCATCCCAGGCGCTCTTCTTAAGGGCGCCTTTTGATGACCCCGCGCATAGGGGGGATCCAAGAAAGTGAGGAAAGGCCCCTGGTTCAAAGTGAGATTTTGATAATTTCCCTGCAGTCTGTACCTGCTGCATTTACTAGAAGAAGAGAAGTTACCAGAAAGGCTTGCGTTTGTGTAAGGTCCACACCACCACTTCCTTAAAAACAAAATGCAGGGCAACTTCCTTCTGAAACACTTTGATCTGGATTCTTATCTTCTGCTTTTCAAGCAGGGAAGCTGGCTGCTTGAATGGTAGGTATGTAGCATCAAACACACCCACATGTTGTCAGTTTCTTGAACCTTTTCCAGTTGACTTTTAACCAACAATATGGCTCTGTGCTTGTGCAGGGTGCCTTGGCTGATGATCTTTGCCTGGAGATCAATAGAGGAAATTGTACCTTATTAAACCTATCAGATCTTGTCATGACCTTTGATACTATGGATTGCTTGGTGCTGGTGTTTTTAATTGCATGGCTAGTATTTATGGGTGGTTCTGCTCATTCCTGGCTTTCAGATTCTAGAGGGATGTAGGAAAGAGTGATGCCTGAGAAATCCCTTTTCTTTTCTCTCCTGCTTAGCCTGTGTTTGAGGCTGCTGGAGGAGAACGTGCCAGATCATTTCTTCAGTACACTGTTAACAACGGCGCTTTCTGCACAAACCTTTTAAAATGTTTTGAGGCAGGAAATACAGTGTTACTTCGGTGAAATCCCACCTTGTTTTTGCCCCCTTTGCTTCCCAGAAAATTTTAATTGCAGCCTCAAACGTTTTTAGTGAATTCCCATTTTAAAACGACTCTTTAAGCTGTGACATTTTCAAGACAGATTTACTTGCTGTGTGATCTCTTTAAGATGTTTCCCAGACCTCTCTGCTGTCCCTGAACTTCTTCCTTGGTGCAATTTTCTCTGCTCACTCTCCATTCCCCCTTGTCTAACTAGACCATTTCTATGAGTTTTTAAATATTTTGAGGGCTAATGTTCAATGGACCAGCATATCTACGGGACCGTCTCTCCCTATATCGCCCTGCTAGGCCCCTCCGCTCCTCGGAGGCGGACCTTCTGGTGATCCCTGGCCCCAAAGTGGTCCGGCTGGCCTCCACAAGGGCCAGGGCTTTTACGGCCCTGGCCCCTACCTGGTGGAACAGGCTCCCAGGTGAGATCAGGGCCCTGCGGGACATACAGAGTTTCGCGCCAAGAGAGACGCAATCAAAACGGACCTGTTCTGCCAGGCATTTGGCCAGCCGGGATAACACCACACTTTTGTGACAAATATCTGGCCTCCGTGGGTGCAAGAATGGGGAAGGGGAAACAATTTTAATCGCCATCTGAATTTTTATAATTTATATATGGTTTTAACTGAAATGAATGTGGAATGGATTTTAACTGTTTTTATATAATTGATGGACACCACCCTGAGCCCTTCGGGGTAGGGCGGTATAGAGGTTTAATAAAATAAATAAATAAATAAAAATAAGTATACAATACACAGAGAAATGTAGCATGGGGCCATGAAGCAACAACGCATCAATATGACAATGAATTTAAAAAGAGGGGGAAATCACGTATTGGCTGCCGTGGATCATTTCAAGGGGATAGATAGGGACATACATCATGGTGAAGGGCGGGGCGGGGGGAATTGAAGATGTTTTAGAAACATTTTTGGTGATTTGTGCAGAGAGGGCTGAAATCAATCTGTCTCCCTCTCTGTTTTATCTTTTCACCTCCAGTTTGGCAATAGTTGGAGATTTGGTGTGCTTTGGTGAATCAATTGCCTTCTGGTAAACATGGGAGTTTTCCAAATGGGGACAGGATTTTGTGGTTTTCCTATTCCAAGTGCGGCATCAAATGAAAGCACAGCAGCAGTGAAGCCCCCACTTGGCAAGTTTTCCTGCAGTTCCCCTGCCCCAACTCCTTAGAAGTGGCTAGTGCCCCTTCATGGTCCATCAGGGCTTTTGCAATTAAACAAAAATTGACACAAGAATATTGTTGCCTCAAGTGGCATAGGAGGTTAAGAGCTCGTGTATCTAATCTGGAGGAACCGGGTTTGATTCCCAGCTCTGCCACCTGAGCTGTGGAGGCTTATCTGGGGAATTCAGATTAGCCTGTACACTCCCACACACGCCAGCTGGTGACCTTGGGCTAGTCACAGCTTCTCGGAGCTCTCTCAGCCCCACCTACCTCACAGGGTGTTTGTTGTGAGGGGGGAAGGGCAAGGAGATTGTAAGCCCCTTTGAGTCTCCTGCAGGAGAGAAAGGGGGGATATAAATCCAAACTCTTCTTCTTCTTCTTCTTCTTTAACGTTTCATTGTATCATAATATACTGTTGTAAGATAGATATATTGGGTTCTCTGAATTCTTACCTTTATAAAAATAAGTCTCCCCTTATGCCCTTTCCCTTAAATCTCCTCAAGAGATGGGACTGGAGCTTCCCTTTTCTTTAATAAAAGTTGAGCATTCATAGAACTTGATACAGTTATTGTTATAACGGTAGATCAATATAATTATTTTTAGTGACGATTTAAAAAAAAAAACACCCTTGGTAAGGGTGAGGGTGAAAAAGGCTTGCCCAGGAACAGGATCAAGGAAAATGGCTACCATGTCAACCAGAAAGTTCTGAATTTACCTACTTACATGGTACTGATTTAGGCTTTACTGTCATCTTTCTCAGCTTTTTGGAGCAAAGGAGATTTGGGAAAGATTGGATTGAAGCTGGAAGAACCTCTGGAGGTGCCAGAATAGGCCACAATGCTGTGGGGAAGCAGGAAAAAACCTGCTTCCTAAAACTGATGTGGAAGACCCCGGCAGGAAGTATCGTTGGCTTCTTTCGGTATTTATTTATTTGTTTGTTTATTAGATTTTTTAAACTGCCCACCCCTGGAGGGCTCTGGGCGGTGTGCAACAAAACGTCAATAAACAACAATATACAGTAAATATCAATTAAAATTCACAAGTTAAAGCTCTGTAAAAACATAGCAGCATTACATATTCAATACACAGTAACAGTCACGGTGGTGGTGCCCGATCCCAAGGTCGAGAGGGGACAGACAATGCTGAATAGATGTCATAACAGCCGTGCCGATGATGATATGGCACACAACAGGAGGGCATCCGGGGGAAGGAATCTGCGGCCGGCCTCCCCAAAAGCCCGGTGGAACAATTCGGTTTTACAGGCCCTGCGGAATTCACTGAGGCCCTGCAGGACCCGTACAGCTGATGGAAGCACGTTCCACCAGGCGGGGGCCAGTGCCGTAAAAGCCCTGGCCCGGGTGGAGGCCAGCCACATCATAGAGGGCTTGGGGTGAGACAGTTTCATGGGGTGAGATGGTCTCGTAGGTATCTTTGAAGATACCAGTCTTGTCACGTGCTTGAATCTTTTTCTGTGCAATGATAGCGAAGCTAAAAACAGTGTTCACCACCATCTGTTGCAATCTTTGATATCTTTTATAAACCCAATCACCACTAACATCTTTGTAATTTCTAGACTAGACTAGTGGAATATATTCTGTGTAAGGCTGCCCTTTAGAAGCATTAACTGGTACAGAAATCAGCGTTGTCGGGGATGTTCTCCAGAAGCACATCATCAGTTTTATTTATTAATTAAAATATTTAAAACCCACATTTCCCTTGTGGCCGAACATAGCTGCAGTTCTAAGCTTGAAAACATACAAAATGTAATAAAACCCCATTAAGAAACTGTCTGCCGCTCAAATCTTATTAGAAGCCCTCACAAATAAAATGATCTGGCCACACCTTGGCCTCCTTTCTGTGCCACTTTCTGCCACCTTTTCCCCCCCTCAAGGGAGATACAAACATTTTGAATGAACTTTGCCATCTAATTGAAGAGATGTTAGTATGGGCAGATTTGTATTTTAATGTTACATTCATGAAATATATCAATGTTATTGTTTTATTTCAATATGTTAACTTTTATTATGTTCATGAAATAAATAAATAAAAGTTGCTAACGATGTAGCCTACTTCACCTCCTGTTTCCTGAAGTTGGAGCTACTATTGAGAAGGAACAGTTGAAGCCAAGCAATTGAGAACTTGTTCTTTTTAGAAATTTGCCCAAATGTATTACAAGACCTTTGTGTGTGTGTGTGTGTGTGTGTGTGTGTGTGTGCCTGCATGCTTGCATGTGCATGCCTGCGAGAGATAGAGTGAGAGCAAATTTATGGAATATTCTTACGTGGATAATAAACTTTGGAAATGTTGTTATTGTCTCTGTATTAAACCATCGTTAAATCCTCATCGCTTAGAATAAGGCTGCCATCATTTGATTGGTAAATATTTGTTTTTAATTGGTTTTAATTGTTAGGGTGTGTGTGTGGAGAAACGGCTTCTATAGTGCAGGGACTTCTTGATACTCTGGTGCCTTTATATGCATAAAGTATTCTTGTTTCTCCCTGTGGGGTTCCTTGTCACTGAGGACTGGACTATTTAATGTTGGTATGGAGGGCAGTTTTTCTACTGGTCCCAACAGTGTCTTCAGTGACAGCCTTTTTACCCCTTGCCCGCACAGGAATGGATGACAACCATTTACGTACATGGGAGAAAGCAGAAAGAGTGCTCAGGAAAATGCTTGGAACAAAACTTGTTTCCTGTTTCCCCAATCGTATGCCTGGTGGAACTCACCTTTGTCTTGCAGGCCCTGTGGAACAGTAACAGGTCCTTCAGAGCCCTGGTCTCACTTTGCCGTGTTCACCATGTGGGGGCCCGGACTGGAAAAGCCCTGCCTGTGGTTGACGCACACTGGAAGATACCCTGGAAAGCCTGTAAACAGATCACAGAGTTCAGTGTCTCTACCTGTTGTCTCCCCGACTAGCATACAAAGAGTTATTGTCTCTGAGCGAGCATGAAGACGTCATTTAAGAACACAAGAACATAAGAACAAGCCAGCTGGATCAGACCAGAGTCCATCTAGTCCAGCTCTCTGCTACTCGCAGTGGCCCACCAGGTGCCTTTGGGCAGGGGCGTACCTAGGCAAACTGGCGCCTGGGGACAAAACCTGAGTTTGGTGCCCCCCCCCCGGCGTAAGGGCTGCCCCCTCCCCCACCATGACCAAACAATGATTTTTTGTACTAGCTCACAAAACACCTCCCACTCCCATCAAAACATACATGGCTCTCTCCCCACCAACTCTTTTCCTAATTTCCTAATCACAACAACCCTATGAGGTAGGTTGTTAGCCTGAGAAACAACTCCAAGCCAGTGCAAGTGGGTATTAAGCATGTAAATCTCTCACAAATCACCCCCAGCAAAACATTTACCAAACAAATGTCAGCATCATCTCTCACAAAGAAGCACCTCCAGTGGAATCCACCCCCAAACAGCATCACTTTCAATCGTGTTTAAACTAGGGAGCTCAGAGTCTTCTTTTAAATCTACCTTAAAGGGAGAACCTGGGGTCCCCGGTTAAAAGAAAATTGAAAGTGATGCTGTTTGGAGATCACACCTGAGGTTGGAGATTCAAGATGGAAGACAAATAGCAGATTCGGCTGGAATCTGGGCAGAATTTGAAGGCACATTCGATGGACAAAATGTCAGATTATGTGTCCTGCCCAAATGATGAACCAAATGTGAATGCAAAGGTATTTGGGTTTTTTGGGGGGGGGTCCCATTTTTTGGTGTTTTTAGAGCCCACGGGGGGCGCATTTTTTAAAGCTAAGTGGCACCATGATTTCAGGGCATCATCCAAAGACTTTGCCCACAGTGATGATACTACCTGAGATTTGACAATGTTTTGGTTCAGGGGGCAGCAAAGTTATGGGACGCCCAAATCGGAATGCCCCATCCCCATTGTTTTCAATGGGGAGCTAACCTGAGATAGAGGGGCTACCCATTTGAGGGAGGGCCATAACTTTGAAGTCCCCCTAGATTTCTCTCTCCTAAACTTGGGTAGCATCATAATAATAGTTAACAGATGATACCCTGAAATTCTGGTGTAACTAAGCTTTTAAATATACCACCCCTTCCAGGCACCCTAAGAAATTTGCCCAAGATTCTTTGTTTTGCAGTGACTTTTGCTCCATTCAGTAGCTAATGAGGAATTTACCTGAGGCAGGCTGCACATTTTTGAAGGTGAGAGGCTCCCAGACTTTCAAGGTGGCTCCAGGAGGGGTCTCCTGGTAATAGCATCAAAGCGGTGAGCTTTGCTTCTAAGAGTGGGGGGGCGAGGTTGAAGAGAGGTTCTGAGAGAACTCAGCCCACAGGCTTTCATGTGCAGGAGGCGGAAACAAATAAGCCTTTTGGGGGCCCATAAAGAATTGAACCCCCAGAAGCAAGGTCCTCCAAACCTGGATGCCTATTACCAGGGAGGAGCCCTCCTGGAGCCACCCTGAAAGAATCTGGTGCACTCTGTCTTTCAAAATACTGTGCAGCCTGCCTACACACTCAGAAATTCCCTATTGGCTACAATGGAGCAAAGTCCCTGCAAAACAAAGAATCTTGGGCAAATTTCTTGGGGTGCCTGGAAGAGGTGTATTTTTAAAGCTAGTGACACCAAATTTCCAGAGTATCATCTGTTAACTATTCCTATGATGCCACCCAAGTTTGGTGAAGTTATGTTCAGGGGGACCAAAGTTATGGTCCCTCAAATGGGTAGTCCCCATCTCAGGTTAGATCCCATTGAAAACAATGGGGTTGGGGGCACCCCCTTTGGGGGTCCATAACTTTGCTTCCCCTAAACCAAACATCACCAAATTTGGGTGGTATCATCAGGACAGTGTCTGGATGATACCCTGACATTTTGGTGTTGCTAGCCGTAAAAATGCGCCCCCTGCAGGCCGGAACGTGAAAAAACACTTAAAATTTAAAAAACCACAAACGACCCTGAAATGTTGCCCCCCCCACGTGACCAAATGGGGGGCGCCCGGGGACATAGGGTACCCCCTGTCCCTAGGCAGGAATGCCACTGCCTTTGGGAGCTCACATGCAGGATGTGAAAGCAATGGCCTTCTGCGGCTGTTGTTCCCGAGCACCTGGTCTGTTAAGGCATTTGCAATCTCAGATCAAAGAGGATCAAGATTGGTAGCCATAAATCGACTTCTCCTCCATAAATCTGTCCAAGCCCCTTTTAAAGCTATCCAGGTTAGTGGCCATCACCACCTCCTGTGGCAGCATATTCCAAACACCAATCACCACCGTTAGCGTGAAGAAGTGTTTCCTTTTATTAGTCCTAATTCTTCCCCAGCATTTTCAATGTGAATGCCCCCTGGTTCTAGTATTGTGAGAAAGAGAGAAAAATTTCTCTCTGTCAACATTTTCTACCCCATGCATAATTTTATAGACTTCAATCATATCCCCCCTCAGACGTCTCCTCTCCAAACTGAAGAGTCCCAAACGCTGCAGCCTCTCCTCATAGTGAAGGTGCTCCAGACACTATTCATCAAGTGTCAGGAGGCTTGTTATTAATGGGGATTTTGCTATTGCTGCTTTATCTCTTTATTGCTGTTATCTGTTTCACAGTTCCTTTTGGGCGCGTTTTCCCAGGATGGGGTGGGGTGCAAGCTGCTTTAACTACTGGGTTTTGCGCGGACAAACCTCAGTTCTGGCATGACCAGAAAAGATCCTCAATACTCAATAAACCATTGTTCTTACACATGAATTTGTTTCAGTTTTTGGGATTCTGACATTATGCCACCGTTTCCACACCGTGGCCAGTAAGGTTCCAGATTGGGATGACCCTGTGAAAGTCTTCGCTTTCCAGAAAGCCTTACACCCGGACTTGTTAAACTGGGCTCTTGTTTGGGACAGCCCTCAGACCCTGATGGAGTGGATTGTACTCGCGGGTACTGCAGACGCCTGGATGCGTGAAGCAGCCACATTGGGAGTTCAAGTCGGGCGGTCCCCACTTGCCCAGCCATGCCGAGGGGGTGCACCAAGTCCTAAACCTACACGCCCTGCTCCTCCGAAGCGCCAGATCTCAGCAGAAGAAAATTCTCACTGCCACCGCCTGAATCTCTGCCTGTATTGCGGCGGGGAGGGCCATATTGCTGCAATTTGTGCCGCCAAGCGCACCCCCACTCCAGCCACTTCTACTCCAATGGCCAAGCCGGCCAAGACATCCAAACCGCTGCCGAAAGGAGGCGTCCATGCAGCGGCTCCCCACACTTGGGGGAGGGGAAACAGCCGATTCTTTGGGAACCTCCCAAGCCGGAGCTGGTGAGTGAAGCCATAATTCTGCCCCTTGTTCTTACTAACGGGCCCGGCTGCCCAAAGCTAGTGGTCCAGGCCCTTGTAGATACCGGCTTCTCTTACTGTTTGATACATCCCCGTTTGGTGGAAGCGCTTGGGTTGCAGCCTGTTCTGTTGAAAGAGACTATCTGGTTTGACCAAATGGATGGCAGTCCAATGGGCGGAGGTCCCATTACCTCTCGCACCTCAAAGATTCTGGCCAATTGTGAGGGACACTGGGAACGCCGTAGCTTCATTATTGCTCCCATCTCTCAATACCCTGTGATATTAGGACTGTCTTGGCTCGTGGATCATGACCCGTCTGTGAAATGGTCTCAATGTGTTTTGACTTTTACTGATCCACCTTGTGGAGACCACATGAGCCCTGATCCCCCCGAATACTTGCTGCATCCACCGGAGGGCCTCGCTTGCGCTCTGTCACAACCTTCTGTTAACCCTGAAATTCCCTCTCCACACCGGGACTTATGGCAAGTGTTTGAAAAGACTGAATGTAATTCCTTGCCACCCCATCGTGATACTGACTGTAAAATAGAACTGGTCCCTGGAGCTAAGCTGCCCAAGGGATGGCTATAAACCATCAGTTCTGCTGAAGATGCTGAGTTGCAGGCGTTCCTGGATAAGAATTTGGCACGCGGGTTCATTCAGAGGGCGCACAGCAGTTTTGCAGCCCTGGTTTTGATTGTAAAGAAAAAAGACGGTTCCCTGCGCCTTTGTACTGACTACAGGGGTTTGAACGCTGTATCTGCCTGTAATAAATACCCGCTACCCCTGACTAAGGACTTACTTGCGAATCTCGGCTCAGGACGCATTTTCACCAAGTTGGATTTACGTGAAGCTTATTACTGGGTGCGAATGGCCGAGGGCCATGAACATTTGACTGCTTTTAATACTTGATACGGACAGTATGAGTATTTAATTATGCCTTTTGGGCTCTCCGGAGCTCCCACTGTGTTTCAGAGTCTGATCAATGGGATTCTAGATGACTTGTTGTTCAAAGGAGTGGTTGTTTATTTGGATGATGTTTTGATTTACTCCAAGGATGAGAAATCTCATATTGCGTTGGTTCACGAAGTGTTGTCCCGTTCATTGGCGAATTCCCTGTTCGTGAAACTTTCTAAATGTGAATTTCATAAGCCTTAGCTGGATTTTTTGGGCTACCGCATCTCTGCCGCTGGTTTAGAAATGGACCCCGCCAAGGTTGCTGATGTTATGGCATGCCCCCCCCCCCCGCAGACTCGTAAGCAACTCCAGTCTTTCCTGGGCTTTGCCAATTTCTACCATGATTTTATTCCTCACTTTTCCTCATTGGCTCTCTCTTTGACTGACCTCTTACGTACCAAGGAGAAAGGTCCTGTGGCTTCTTGCCCCTGTGCTCCTTTGGTGTGGAGCCCCGCTTGCCAGACTGCTTTTGATTCCCTGAAAGCTGCCTTCACTTCTGAACCTGTTCTCGTCCACCCCGACCCCTCTTTGCCTTTTGTTGTTCATGTCGATGCTTCGGACAAGGCTTTGGGGGCTGCCTTGCTTCAGCGGGGTTCGAATCGTCATCTCCACCCCTGCGTGTACCACTCCTGCAAGTTTTCGGGTGCTGAACTTAATTGGACTGTCAGTGATAAGGAAACCTGTGCTATCAAGGTGGCTCACACTGTGTGGAGGCATTTCTTAGAGGGTGCGGAGCACCCCTTCGAGGTCTGGACTGATCATAAAAACCTAGCAACTCTCTACTCCCCGGGCCAGCTTTCCGCCAAACAGATTCGCTGGGTGGACTTTTTCGCGCGCTTTCGTTCCACAGTTTATTTCTTCCTGGGCAAGACCAACCGTTTAGCTGATGCCCTTTCCCGCTTGCCAGAGGGGGAGGAGCGCAAGGTGGATCCTTCGCTTTCCTGCACTATTATCTCCCCCACCCACTTGGGCTTGGCTGTTACCTGGTCGCAGGTGAAGGCGGAGCCCCCGCCATCGGTATCTCCTCCCGGACACCTCCTCTCCGCCTTCTTGGAGGCGGGAAAGTCCCCGGTACCTCTTGCGGAGGGCGATGATGGTTTAATTTTACGTGACGGTGTTTGGTGTCATGGCTCGCTGTTGTATGTGCCGCCCCATCTGCATTCTCAAATCCTCCACCAGGGGCATGATTCCAAGTCGGCGGGTCATTTTGGCTTTGTGAAAACTTTGCATTTGCTTCGCAGGCAGTTTTGGTGGGAAACCATACATAAGGACATTGAGACTTATATCAAGGGGTGCCCTATCTGTGCTATGGCAAAAACCATTCCGGGCAGGCCCCAAGGATTATTGCAGGACATTGAACTGCCCAGTGGGTCCTGGCAGGTGATTTCCATGGATTTTATTACAGACTTGCCTTTGAGTCATGGCAAAATGGTGATCTGGACTGTAGTTGATCTGTTCTCTAAGCAGGCTCATTTTATCCCTTGTGCCTCCATTCCCACTGCTCAGAAACTAGCTGAACTGTTTATGCTGCATATTTACAGGTTGCATTCTGCCCCCAAGAAAATAATTCTGGGCAGGGGCTCGCAATTTGTCTCGTGCTTTTGGAGGACCTTTATGAAGTCGTTGGGCATTGAACAGGGGTTGTCTTCAGCCTACCACCCCCAATCTGATGGGGAGTCCGAGAGGTCCAACCAGACAGTACCTGAGATGTTATGTGAACTATTGGCAAGATAACTGGGTCGACCTGTTGCCCTACGCGGAATACGCTTACAATAACTCAGTTCATAGTAGTACAGGCAAGACTCCTTTTGAAGTGGTCCGTGGTCATTCGGCTCCCCCTCTGCCCATGCTTCAGTCAGGGGATGCCCCTGGACCCGAGGTTAAGGAATGGATGCAATCCTTTGCTGATCAATGGCCCCCTATCTTCAAAGCGCTTCAGGATGCTAGAGACTCATACAAGCGACAGGCCAATAAGCGCAGGCGTGACTTCCCCCTAGTGGTGGGAGATATGGTCTACCTCTTTACCAAGAATCTCCAGGACATACATCGGCCCTCAAAACTGAGTGTGAAATATATTGGGCCCTTTAAGATTGTCAGGGTGATAAACAAAGTGACTGCTGAACTGGAATTGCCTAATGCTTTGCATAAAATACACCCTGTGTTTCATTGCAGCCTACTGAAGAAGACGTGTTCCCCGGATGTCCGGCATCCAGAGAAGAAGATTCCTCCTCCGGTTCTGATTAATGGAACTAAACATTATGAACTTTCTGATATTCTTGATTCTTGTATCTGTCGAAACCGCTTGCAGTATTTGGTCTGTTGGAAAGGTTGTTTACCTGGGCAGAATCAGTGGATATTTGCTGAGAATGTTAAAGCCCCCCGCCTCATTAAAGCTTTTCATCAAAACTGCCCAAGCAAGCCGGGGGGAGGGCCCTAGAGGGAGCGGAATGTCAAGAGGCCTGTTATTATGGGGATTTTGCTGTTGCTGCTTTCTGTATGCTGGGGATGGTGGAATGGGTTAATTGCATTTCTAACTGACTTTCAACTGTCTTCTGTATGATGTTATACTGTACCAGGTGCCGCTCAAGGTCAGTGCCTGGCCATCTCTACTGTTATCCCTTTCACAGTTCCTTTTGGGTGCACTTTACCAGGATGGGGGGTGCAAGCTACTTTAACTACTGGGTTTTGCGCGGGCAAACCTCAGTTCTGGCATGACCAGAGAAGATCCTCAATACTCAATAAACCGCTGTTCTTATACATGAGTTTGTTTCAGTTTTTGGGATTCTGACATCAAGGCCTGCACGCAGTGATGAGGGGAGGGGAGGGGAAACTATGCCTGGCACATGAACTGCCTGCACGCCCGGTGGTAGGATTCAAATAATTTAACAATTGGTTGCTTACAAGCACCATTGGTTGCTTACAAGCACCGAAGCAGAAGTGCATCTAGGCAAACTGGAGCCCGGGGACAAAAACTGAGTTTGGTGCCCCCCGCCCTTCTCCCCGGTATGGGCAGCCACCTTCCCCCACCACAATTATTTAGATCATATCACCCCTGTGCTATGCCGTCTGCACTGGCTCCCAGTGGAGTTCCGGATCGTCTTCAAGGTGTTGGTAATAACCTTTAAGGCCTTACGCTGCATGGGGCCCTCATACCTCTGGGACGCATCACTTGCCCTATAATGTCCCGCGTAGGCCACTTTCACGTTCAGCGGTGGCCCAGAACTGCTGGTGACCCCCAGCCCACGGCGATGCGGCTGGCCTCGACCCAGGGCCAGGGCGCTGACTCTGGCCTGCCTGGTGGAATGCTCTACCTCCATCGAGGATTCGGGCCCTCGCGGGACCTATGAGTGAGTTCCGCAGGGCCTGCAAAACAAGAGCTATTCCACCGGGCCTTTGGAGAGGCTGGCAGCGATTTTTTACTGAAACATCGGAATAAAAACTGAGGCTGCCGCTCTCCATCCCGTGTTAATTCGGCCGGGCCCACTGTTGATTCCATCTGGGGCCCGCCGTTATGCCCCCCTCTTCTTTCCTTTTTATCCCTTATTTCCCCCTTTCCGCCTTGTGATTGCGCCCCCGCTTTTTACTGTTTTATTATTGGTTCGCACTGTTTTTTAGAATTATGTATATATGATTGCTGCTGGATTTTAAATGTGTTGACTTATATTGTTGGAGCTGCTGTCTGAGAACAGCCATGTTGGAAGCCGCCTCGAGCCCCTTGGGGAAGAGGCGGCCTATAAGTTTGAAATATAAATAAAATAAATAAACCAAACAATAACTTTTTGCACCAGCTCACAAAACACCTCCCACTCCCAGCAAAACATAGATGACTTTCTCCCCACCAATGCTTTTTCCTAATTTTGTCCTCACAGCAACCCTATGAGGTAGGTTGTTAGCCTGAGAAACAGCTCCAAGCCATTGCAAGTGGGTATTGAGCATGTAAATCTCTCACAAATCACCCCCAGCAAAACATTTACCAAACAAATGTCAGCATCATCTCTCACAAAACACCTCCAGTGGAATCCACCCCCAAACAGCATCACTTTCAATGGTGTTTAAACTAGGGAGGCCAGATTCTTCTCTTAAATCCACCTTAAAGGGAGAATCTGGGGTCCCCAGTTAAAAGAAAATTGAAAGTGATGCTGTTTTGGGGTGGATTCTCCCCTGCCCTGAAACAGCATCACTTTTAATGTTTAAACTGGGGACATCACATTCTCCCTTTAAGTCCATGCCGAAAGGGGGTGGATTTAAAAGGAGAATCTGGGGAAATTTGGGGGGTGCCTGATGTCAGGGGTGCAATTGTTAAGCTAACAGCACCAAAATTTCAGGGTATCTTTAGGAGACTCTCCTGATGATACCACCCTCAAAGGTGTAGCCCCCATCTCCTTTTAGCTCCCATTGGAAACAATTGGGGGATGGGGCACCCCCTTTGGGAGCCCATAACGTTGGACCCCCTGAACCAAACCTCACCAAGCCTGGGTGGCATCATCAGGAGAGTCTCCTGAAAAATACCTGAAATTTTGGTGCTGCTAGTCCAGGGGTCGGGAACCTTTTCCCCACAAAGAGCCATTTGGCTCACCACCAAATTTGGCTCACCACCAAAGAGCCATTTGGCTCACCCCCCACCCCCACCCACTCGCTCGCCCCCCCCGTCCGCTCCCCGGCCGACTTGCTCGCTCGCTCGCTCGCCCTCCCTCCCCCCGCCCGCTCACCCCCCCCGCGGGCTAGAGATGTGCAGGGCGGGCGAAGAGGGGCCGGCGGCTCGGCCTGCCCGGCCGCCAGGAGAGCGCCCGCCCCACAAGCAGCGGGGCAGGCAGGAGCCAGAGCCCGCGGCGCAGCCTCGCCAGCCGCGGGCTAGAGATGTGCCCGCCCTGCTTCTACTGTTTCTTCTCCCCCTCCTCTGTGGGCTGCTTGTTGTTTCGCCTCTTTTTCCGGGCCGGTTTCTCTCTCACCGGCCAGGGCGGCTTCTGTGACTGCTACTGCTCCCCCTCCTTCTGCTCGTTTGGACTCTTTTTTCAGCTTCTGTTCCGGGCCGGTTTCATTTCCACCGGCCCGGGCTGCTGCTGCGGCTACTATTGCTCCCCCTCCTCCTCCTCCTCCTCCTCCTCTGTGGGTTTCTGCTCGTTCCCGCCTCTCTCTCCTCCATTGTTTTCGCCTGATAAGCAACAGCTGGTGCTGACTTCCGCTTTTGGCAGCCGCAAAAATCCCCTGCGTTGCCAACTCCAGTTTTCGGCTGGGGAATCCTGGACTGTTTTGGGGATTTCTGGGCTGACGGATGGTGCTGGGGGCCCCAAACTCGCGCGGTGGGCTGTTGGGCTGGGTCTCCCCCTCCTCCCGACGCTGGCCGCGGGCTAGAGATGTGCCCGCCCTGCTTCCTGCAGGGCGGGCGAAGAGGGGGCCGGCGGCTCCGCTCATGGAGCCGCAGAACAGCGGCGGAAGAGCCGCATGCGGCTCGCGAGCCGCGGGTTCCCGACCCCTGTGCTAGTCTAAAAACTGCACCCCCTGCTGGCCATAAACAGAAAAAACACTATCCTCTATTGATAGACTGCCATGGTCCGACCACTATGCCCTGAAGCTGCGGCTGGACATGCCGCGCCACCCCTGTCTAGGCAACGGGCCGATTTATGCCTGCCCACAGAGACTTATGGATCCAATTGGTTTCCTGAATGCTCTGCGGGACCCTGAACCCGCTGGCACACTCAATGAGCAGGTGGAGGATTGGAACTCCCGCCTCTCCGATGCCATCGAGATTGTTGCTCCCCGGCGTCCTCTGTGCCCCCGTTCACGGCAGGCTCCGTGGTATACAGAGGAGCTGCGCCATATGAAATGGGTGCTCAGACGTCTAGAGCGAGTGTGGAGGAAATCTCGTGATGAAGCTGCGCGAATATCCTATAGGACGTTTATGAAAGCCTATGAGATGGCTACGAAGGAGGCGAAGAGGGTCTACTTCTCCTCCTCTCTCGCATCTGCTAGCTCTCGCCCGGCACAATTATTTCGGATAATTCAATCCTTGACCTCCTTGTCAGAGGGCTCTACAAATCGTGAATTGGCTATTAGCTGTGAGGCATTTATGAGCTTCTTTGCAGATAAAGTCGCGTCGCTCCCCCAGGACCTTCCTGCCACCTTAACTACAATTAGCGAACTGGAGGCTCCCTTGCCGCCTTCTGGCCCTTGTTTGGCCCAGTTTTCCCTGCTCTCCGGAGCCGCTGTTGACAGGGCCTTGGCTGCTGTTAGACCTACTACCTGTCCTCTGGATCCGTGCCCTTCCTGGCTGATTAAAACCTGCCGGGAGGAGCTACGACCCCACCTGTTGAAAATCATCAATGACTCTCTTGAGCAAGGAGACTTTCCAGATGGGTTGAAGGAGGCAGTGGTCCGCCCACTCTTGAAAAGACCATCGTTAGATCCTGGAGATCTGGCCAATTACTGCCCCATCTCGAATCTTTTGTTTCTGGGGAAGGTAATTGAGAGAGTGGTGTTGGAGCAGCTTCAGGGCTTCCTGGATGACACATCGGCTTTTGACCCCTTCCAGTCCAGCTTCCGTGCTGGGCATGGGACGGAGACGGTCCTCGTCGCTGTCACAGATACGCTCCGTATGCAACTAGACTGAGGTGGATCGACGCTGTTGGTGATGTTAGATCTCACCGCAGCTTCTGATGTGGTCGATCACGACCTTTTGACCCACCGCCTGGCCGCTTCCGGGGTCCGGGGCACTGTCCTTCAATGGATTGTCTACCGTTCCTCGAGTGCGGAGTCAGCTTAAAGATGTGGTGTGGGGACAAAGCTTCCGGAGGTGCCTGCTCCATTAGCGGTGTGCCTCAGGGGGGCATTGTTGTCCCCATTTGTTATTTAACATCTACATCGCGACCCTTGCTCCAGTTGGTGCCGGAGCTTTTGGGCTGATCTGCCATCCAGTATGCTGATGATGACACTCCAGCTCATTCTGTTGATGGAGGGAGCTGCAGCGCCCCTGCAGCTCTACAGCATTGTTTGGAGGCGGTCGCTGGTTGGTTACAACAGAGCAGGTTAAAACTGAATCCATCGAAGACGGAGATCCTTTGGCTTGGTCGGGGGGGAGAGATTGGGGATTTCCAGGCGCCGGTGTGGGAGGGGGTCACATTGGCACCAACCTCCTCCGTCCGCAGCCTGGGGGTCCACCTGGATTCGTCTCTTTCAATGGAGACCCAGGTGGCCCATATAACCCGGGTTGCGTTTTTCCACCTTCGACAGGCCCGTCGGTTGGCTCCCTTCCTCTCCAAAGCCGATCTAGCCACTGTGATCCATGCAACGGTCACCTCCAGGTTAGACTATTGTAACTCGCTCTACGTGGGCCTTCCCTTGCGTCTGATCCGGAAACTGAAACTGGTCCAACATGCGGCGGCTCGTCTGCTCACAGGGGGCGCCTTTCGAGAACATATTTCCCCTGTGTTGCGCCACCTGCATTGGTTACCGGTTGAATTCTGAATCATCTTCAAGGTGTGGGTATTGACCTTTAAGGCCTTATGTGGCCTGGGACCCTCGTACCTTCGGGACCGCATTACCCCATATGTCCCAGCTCAACCTCTGCGTTCAGCAGAGGCCAATCTACTGGAGATGCCTGGCCCCTCAATGACACAGCTGGCCTCCACTCGGGCCAGGGCCTTTACAGCTCTGGCGCCGGCCTGGTGGAACACTCTACCACCAGCTGTTCAAGCCCTGCTGGACCTTGGAGAGTTCCGCAGGGCCTGCAAAACTGAGTTGTTCCACCGGGCCTTTGGAGAGGCCAGCCACTGACGGTGCCTCTGCCCCCCCCCCCCCTCTGCTTCTAGGGGTCCTAACACCATCGGGACCCATTATTCCTTTCTGGGGAGAGTTGTATATGGGTTTCGTGGGACATTGTTTTAGAACTGTTTTAAATTGTATGTAAGTTTTTCTATATTATATTTATATTGTTCACCGCCCTGAGCCCTTTGGGGATAGGGCGGTATATTAAATCCAATAAATAATAATAAGAAATAATAATAAGAAATACAAAAAACACATAAATGAACCTGAATTTTTTGTCCCCCTCATGTGACCAATGGGGGAACCCGGAGACATTTGACTCCCCGTGTTCCCATGGCAGATATGCCCCTGTGCCAAAGTGGTGTGAATCCCACCACTGGGCACATGGCATATATACCCTTAACGTCATAGAGGTATAAATTATGTGTTGCTCAACCCTGTCCTCTTTGTCACATTCTTGATCCCTTTCTTTTGATCATTACAAGTATATTTATTTTTGTGCAGCATGGATAACGCCTCTGATTTCAACTTCGCCTTTGCCGGAATGAACCTTCTCCTGACAAAACTTAAAATACGCTTCCCCCCCCCTCCCCCTAATTGGAATAAATAGTATTTATTCCTATCCAAATGTATTATCCTTGAACCAGCAAGAAAAGCTTGTTCTTTTGGCAAACAAGTTTGGGCCACTTTCTTCTGTGAAAGATCTATATTTTTGTTTCTGCCAGAGTAGAAATTGATTAATGAGGTGTTCTGTTTCTTTAACCTTAGCAATGTATCTAAATTTTCTCATATCTACGCATGGTTCCGTGTGTGTGTGTGTGTGTGTGTGTGTGTGTGTGTGTGTGTGTGTGTGTGTGTGTGTATGTGTGTGTGTGTGTGTGTGTGTGTGTGTGTGTGTGTGTGTGTGTGTGTGTGGGATCCTTTGTTTCCCCTCCATAGGAATAAAGCCGTCTTCCTGACCTTTTGTGAGTGCGTTTGAATAAGAACACTCTGTTCCCCTTAGAATGCCAGGTAAAAAGGGAATTAATACCGTGTCAGGGTTTGGGTTTGGGTAGGCTGCAGTCCATGAATAAATTCATAAACTTTTCTCCTCTGTCTCTCAGTCCTCTCTTTCCCAAATGTGAACCTTCCTTCTGACCAGTAATTCCCACATCTCTGCCACGTGGATTGTGCGTCTGTGTGGGGGGGAAGTCTCCTCATGCAGCAGCTCAGAGGAGACCCACTGGGCTTCGGAAATGAGATGAGGGACATGCAAAGAAGGGAACGGGTTAGTGACGCAACCTTTTGCCACCTGAGCTTCTGATCCATCCATCACGGACGCCCCAGAGGCAGCCGTCCAGCAATTAGGCATTCTCTGTCTGAAACATCACCACCGTCCCTCCTTTGAAAAGCTGATGGTGGCAAAGACCTTGAATAAAATTTGTATTTATGGCGTGAAGTTCCCTCCTTCACCCCCGCTAGCCAGGCACCGAAGTCACACTTGGCATGTCAATGTCCTTATATAGACTGTGTCCATCTGCCCCCTCCCCCCCTGCTCCACATTTCCAGTTTCTTATTTGAAATTATTATTTTATATTACATTAAGAGAGCCCAGTTTCTCTGTGGCTTGGAAAAGAGAGCTAATTAGGGTGTCCCCCCCCCTTTAAAGTCAGTTTCCTGAGAGCAGACTGAATGCTTTCAAGCTTGGTTTGGGTCAGCTCCGTTTGGGGTTCTGTTTTGATCCCTAATAAATCCTTGAATTTGGGAGTGGGATATAAAGCTTCTAGACCAGGGGTCGGCAACCTTTACCACCTAAAGAGCCATTTGGACCCGTTTTTCACGACCCCAAAGATCTACCGAGCCGGAGAGGCGGCTCTGCATGGAGCCACCTTCAGTTTGGCCCCTCCACTCACCTTTCCTGGAGGAACATGCCCACGCTACCCTCCGACCTCCAGGCCATGTGGAGCCGCAGTATAAGGCTGAAAGAGCCGCATGTGGCTCCGGAGCCGCAGGTTGCAGACCCCTGTTCTAGACATAGTCCATCCATACAGGGCCCAATTTTTCCCCTGTAAAGTCACAGCTGACTGATAGAGACCCTGTAGGGTTTTCAAAGAAAGAAATATTCAGCAGTGGTTTGCCATTGCTTGCCTCTGCATCGTGACCCTGGTATTTTCTTTAGAGGTCTCCCATCCAAATACTAACCAGGGTCAGGGTACGAGTGTGTCACCAAGCGAACTTTCAAGGCACAAGTGGGGATTTGAAGCTGGGTTTCTCAGCTGCTTAACCTCTATACCGCACTGGCTCTCCATTCATACTTTGCCTGAATTAATTTTCCAATCAAAGCATAGCCAGCCCAATCCAAGGAGGGGTGGGGCGGATGCATGGTGGGGATGGTGCAGCCACGCTGCCTCCAGCAAGGTGTTTGGCGGCATGGCCTCTCGGAAAACAAAGGGAAACTCCTGCCGGCTGTGAAAAGCCCCGTTCAGGGCAATCAATGGCTTACACCACTTTCTTGGTGGCAGAAGTCTGTGCCTGGAAAAGGGGGCATTCCTGGGTCAAAAAGTTGGCCCTGCCCCAGGCATGCTCCCATCCATGCCAGTACAGCTTCCTGTGGCAGACGGCGAGTGACACAAGAGCAAACTTCTGCATTTGGCCGCCACGGAGCCATGCGGCACCCCGACGCTACTGTAATCGCCCCTGTGTCAGTGTGCATGTCCGTTTGGGCAGCACAAGTGGCAGTGACCCCGGGTGGGGGTCACTCTGCTTCCAATTCAGCTTCCCCCCCCTTGGATTATATCCTAATACATATACATATACCATCTTTTGGGCGTTGTTTGCTGTGCCTGGTTCCCTCCCAGGGAGTTAGAGATTTTCCAGGTTGCCATCCAATACTAGGTTTTCTGCTTTTTGCTGGTTTCTTGTTGTTTGCATTTTAAATTAATTCTGTTTGAATTGTTAATTATGATTTTTAATTGTTCTATCTTTTGTACACTGCCCAGAGTCCTTCGGGGGTGGGCAGTATAGCCAGCCAGCCAGCCAGCCAGCCAGCCAGCCAATCAATCTATTTTATTTTATTATTTTATTTTATTTATTATTGTGGCGACAACCTATTTCCCTCTCCCTACTTTAAGTTTGCACACTATGAAAGTTGAAGCTTTCTTTACGGAAGAACTTGAAGGATAAATTCCTGTGCTCTGTTGACAGCTGGAAATGGAGTCCTGGATTAGTGGGCTTCTAGCAACTTTAGGATCATCAGTATTGAACTCTAGGGTCAAGTAATCTAAAAATCTGCCTACGGAGCTGTGGTCACGGCATGGTGTGTTGAATATGTATTCTAATTCTGAATACAACTCCTGAGAATCTGAGGCTGTTTCCGCACGGCCACGATGGAGGTTGGGTCGGCGTACACGACGCCGACCCAACCCCCCTGGAACCGTTCGCACGAACCGTCCCAGAAATAACCGGGAAGACGGCGCCGCGGAGCGCTGTCGCCCGGTTGACCTGCTGTTTCTGTGGCCGTCCGGCACGTCGCCGAGGCCTGGGGACATGCCCCCCTGCCCTGTGTGACTGCTCCGGCGTCACAGGGCAGGGGGGCGTGTCCCCAGGCCTCAGCGATGCGCTGGACGGCCACAGAAACGGTAGGTGGACAGTGAAAAGGGAGGGCGCCTTTGAAGCGAGGTTGGAAAATGGCAGCTTCGCAGCAGCTGCGCCCCCTGTGCAAACAGCTCCCTGGGGACGGTGTTTTTGCCGTCCCCAGGGCGCTGTTTCCGGCCCGTGCGGAAAGGGCCCGAGTTTGTAGTAGCAGTTTATAGCTAGTCTTCACAGCTGTGCAGTGAAGTGGGCGCGCTATCCCAGCGGGCACAGGATATAGAAATATTTGCTTGTTGTAGATCTTACTTCCTTCTTTTGCTTCCCTGCCTTTTGCTACTCCTTTACTACACCCCACTTTGAATATTATGGCTCCCGATTCTGATTGGACAGCACAAAAAACAAGTGTGTGGTTGTGGGGAGGGATATTCCACACAAGAGACCTAAAATTAATTGAACAACCCAGATGAAAATTCAAACTAAATCTGAGGCTCACTCTGTGAGAATCGTAGCTGAGCCTGGGCTTTCCTGTGGCCTGGACCACACTCAATGCCCCTGAATAATGGCTGTTTCTTACCCTCAGTCGTCCATCTTTAAAATGGGAATATTAATTTAATCTTCCCAGGGCTGTTACAAAGATGACTGGGAAAGGGATGGCAAAACATTTAACATGCTGAAAATGCTATGGAAATGATTTATAGCGATAATGAGGGTATGCAAATGGAGCAATTTGCATAATGTGTTCCCAAAAAATGGCAAATTAGCATAATTTTATTTGCGGGTCAAGGAATTTGTAACACAGGAATTGCAGACTTCGTTCCCAAGATCGTACACGGTACAGCAGTTGCTTTTGTGCATTAATTTGTGTTCAATACATTAATCTATGTTAATCGACTGCATTGGTATTCCCCACACTTTCTCCAAAGAGCTCGTGGAGGTTGTTGTATTTTGCCCCGACAACAACCTTTTGAGGTGGTTAGACAAACAGTAATGATCGCTCCGAGTGTATTCAGCAACTTGCACAGCTGGAACAGAGATTCGAACCTGGGTCTGCCTGCAAGTTTAATTCTCTGCCCACGACTCACAATTCAGAAAGGAAAAATATGGCTTTAGGATAGAAGCAGTAGATGCTTCAGATGGCTGCTGGGGTCAGGCTAAGCAACTCTGAGTTTTATCAGTGTCCAGAAACCTCCTGGAAAGTCTTGGTAGGCAGGCTTGGGGTTCATGATGGAGATTTCTCAAGCTGGAGTTGGCAACCTTACAATGCTGTTGTGTTGCTGCTGGACTGGGGCTAGCAAAGGCTAGGGGGAAAGACAGTCATGTTTAAAAATGGTGTAGAATGTCATTATATATATATATATATATATATATATGCTATATATGCTCTCCTATATATATATATATATATATGTATGGCATATGTATATATGCTGCTGCTAACTATATGCTCAACTGTATATATATATATATATATATATATATATATATATATATATATGATAGGTTCACAAAAGGTTCATCTTCTAATCAGCAGAAGTTTGCCCAACAAAGAGGCCGGAGACAGTCAGTCTCTAGGGCCAGGAAGCTACAGTTAACCTTTAACATGATTGGTGAGTTCAACTGTGACTCTAGACCAATGAGAGGCTGTTGTCGGGGCAGGGGAGAAGTATCCTTGTTGGATAAGAAGCATTGCGTTGTATATGCTAAGTTCAGTTGATTCTGAGTTCAGAGTGTTAAGTTCAGCATTCAACTTTGTTCTTGCTGAAGAGTTCTGTATAGCTTTATAGTCTTGTATAGCATAGACTTGTGTAACCTTGAAACTGCTAAAGTGAAACCTTCCTATGGAAAGAACATCTTGCGTGGAGACTATTCTTTTCCAAAGTGCTAGGAAGCTGCAGAGAGTGCAAGAAGACTACTAGACCTTCTCAACTTACCAGAGTAGCTTCGCTTTAATCTCTGCTGGTATAGAAAAGTCCCTAAACGTTTTTGAATAAAGCAACACAATCTGCACGATGCAGAAAGGATTGTACTTCCTCCAAGATGGCTCAGTGTGGAGTGTGAGGCTTTCGTTGTGGAAGATGGTGAGTTCGAGATTGCTTCTGATGTGTCTGTATTGGGTGGTGAGCCAGCACGGTGCAGTGGTTAAGAGTGGCAGACTCTGATCTGGAGAACAGGGTTCAATTCCCCTTTCTTCCACATGAAGCCTCCTGGGTGACCTTGGGCCAGGGACAGTTCTGTCAGAACTCTTCCAGCCCACGTGGAGGCAGGCAATGGCAAGCTACCTCGGAACGTCTCTTGCCTAGAAAGCGGGGTTGCCATAAGGCAGCTGTGACTCAGCTGTGACTTGACGCTTTTCACCCTTTCTGCACATGAAGAGTAATGCACTTTCAACCCTCTTTCAATGCACTTTGCAGCTGGATTTTGCTGTGCAGAACAGCAAAATTCACTTGCAAACTATTGTGAAAGTGGATTGAAAGTGCATTATTCTGCATGTGTGGAAGGGGCCTACATGTGTTAAGAAGAAGAGAAGAAGAAGAGCTTGGATTTATATCCCCCCTTTCTCTCCTGTAGGAGACTCAAGGGGGCTGACAATCTCCTTGCCCTTCCCCCCTCATAACAAACACCCTGTGAGGTAGGTGGGGCTGAGAGAGCTCCGAAAAGCTGAGACTAGCCCAAGTCACCCAGCTGGCGTGTGTGGGAGTGCACAGGCTAATCTGAATTCCCCAGATAAGCCTCCACAGCTCAGGTGGCAGAGCGGGGAATCAAACCCGGCTCCTCCAGATTAGAGTGCACCTGCTCTTAACCACGGCTGCTCTGACTGAATGCCAATGGTGGGGGCTAACAAAAAATTAGTGGATACTGTGTGAAATGAGTTGGTCCGATCTAGAATGACTGCATTTAAGTTCTGAATCTTACCATAATCTAGAAATATAAATTGGATCTGTTTAGTGTGTATGCATTTCTGGCGGCAGGAGAAGAGTTCTGAGAACAGGCTGTTGCAGGTTTGAGTGATTTATGCTGTTTTGGTTTGGAGACATTTGCCTGAGGTGATGAAAAGAAGTGTTTTGCAATGGCTCATTGACATGAAAACTCAGCAATGGGAAAAAAAATGGGGACGACAAAAAATACCCCCCCCCCAAAAAAAATGGAAAAAAGCAAACTTGACACGAGTGACAAAGGATAATTTATTTACACATGAGTTTCAATAAGAATCTTCATCAGAGAGAATGGTGGTCAATAGGCAAAAAGGTTTAAAATTAAAATATAAGAGCAAAAACATTCTGAAAGTGGTTTGAACAACTCATGGCACAAAACGGATGTACCCAGAATTATGTTTATGTTTCACAACTTCCGGTTTCATGTATTTCATTCCCTGTACACTTATACTAGGAAGGGCAGCCATGAAGGAGCTAGAAAAGATTCTTAAGTGAAAGAATGTCTCACTGGTGCCCATAGGCGTAGCTATAATGCGGACATCCAGGGACAACTGCCCCGGACGGCCCCTGTTGAGTCACAAGGTGGGGCGAAAAATTGCCCCACACACTTCTGCCAGGCACAGCGTGGCGTGGAGCAGAACCAGGTGCCACCAGGGCAGGCCTCGGCCAGCTCGGCTGCTGCTCGAGGGGTGGGCCGAGGCGAGCCAGAGAGGGCCTCCTCTTTTTTTCTCCCTGCCGCCGGCCAAGGTAAATAGGGTGCGGGGGGCAGGGGCAGCACAGGGGGCCGGAAAACTGGGAGTCTTCCCCAGGCTCCATTTTCCCTGGTTACGCCACTGCTGGCACCCAAGATCAAGTTAATTCACGCCACAGTATTCCCCATTATTATATATGGGTGTGAAAACTGGACAGTGAAGAAAGCTGAGAAGAAAACTGATTCATTTGAAATGTGTTGGAGAAGAGTTTTATGGATACTGTGGACTGCCAAAAAGACAGATTAATGCGTTCTAGATCAAATTAACCTTGAACTCTTTGTAGAAGCTAATGTAACCTCAGCTTGTGGGTTCTGTGGGGCAGAACTTGGAATGAGTTTGCAACAACAATTTTTTAAAAACAAAATGGTTCTTAACATATTAACATATGTGTTAAGATATGTTAACATATTAAGGTCCTGTTCAGGTTGCATTTTCAAGTCCTTAATTTACAGTCTACTGATACTGCCAAGTCCAATTCTTCTTTGTAAGTGGGTTGGCTCCTGAAGACTCCAAGGGCTTGATGAACAGGCTTCAACATGATGAAGGTTTCCAGGAGAACTCTCACCCATTACAACCACAAAAAGAAACCCTGAAACAATAAACTCCAACATTTACAACATAGCAAAAATAAACAACTATCTTCCCAGTAGTTCCCAACAATATTGCAGTTACCTTAACAAGGTGTTAAGGGCTTAAACAACCAAGGTCCGAGTCTGGTAGCCTTGTCTCCTCCAAACTACATGAGGTCTGCTGCAGCCTCTTGCTGCTTTGAGTCTCCACCCCTTACTGGGTCAACCCATTCTGAGCACGGGGGTTACACTAACTCTTCCTAGGACAAAATTGAAGCTGTTGTTGTTTCTTTGGTCAGATGAGGATAAGGCAGAGTCACTGGAAAAGACAATAATGCCAGGAAAAGTTGAAGGCAGCAGCAGATTTGTTTCCCCACTTCTACGTTCCTGCTGGGTGACCTCTTGGGCTACTCTCAGTTCGTTCAGAACTCTCTCAGCCCCACCTACCTCACTGGTGTCTGTTGTGGAGAGAGAAAGGGAAAGGAATTTATAAGTTACCTTGAGACAAGGGAGAAAGGCAGGGTGTACAACCAAACTCTTCAACTCTTCTTCAGAAACATTTCACTGATTTCAAAGAAAAATATTTGAAATTTGTCTTTCTCAGAGCTCCCAAAAATGTTTTTTTCCCCGTTTTCTTCCCAAGGCCTTCCCATCTCTAGGAATGCCTCTGATTGTCAGACGCTGGGAGGGCTGTTACAAGTCCCCTTTCCGGGGGCTTCTGTCTGGCATCTGTCTGGCTATTGTTGGACACAGGATACTAGACTAAATGGACCATAGGTCTAACCCAGCATGGCAACTGTTATGTTAAGTTATCGCATGGCAGACCAGAGACGTTGCGTGTCGCGCATAGCAGAAATGCGCAAAGCTCCACATGACAGGGGTTCCACGGCTTCTTGTCCTTTTGATTTCATGCTAAACTGTTGAAAGATCAGGCGGCGAGACCTTCCGTACAGATTCACTAACTCTTTTAGCTTGTCAGGTGATCTGTTTGCTTGCCACATGCTAATGTAATGTATGAATTCTCTCCACAGCCTTGCACTTGACAGGTTGATGGGGCTTAGGGACCCTGTCTAAATGAGGGGCCAGATTGATTTCAGAAGCCTTTCTGCCTCCGGTGTGTTAGTGCCTGAGGCCCCACTTATCAGTGACCCTGCAGCGATTTGCCTTTTTTGTCTTCCCCTTGGTCCATTATTGCAAGGCATGAGAATGACATGTTGTAGGATTCTGAGAGAAAGGCTTGTATGTCTATGAGTGGGAGAACCTCATTATGCCACTGGTTGTGGTGGGTTTTCTGGGCTGTGTGGCCATGGTCTGGTAGATCTTGTTCCTAACGTTTTGCCTGCATCTGTGGCTGGTATCTTCAGGGGTGTATCACAGAGGGAAGTCTGTTACACACTGTGATACACCTCTGAAGATGCCAGCCACAGATGCAGGCGAAACATTAGGAACAGGATCTACCAGACCACGGCCACGCAGCCCGGAAACAACCAGTTGAATCCGGCCGTGAAAGCCTTCGACAACTCATTATTCCAGTTTGGGCTCATACCACCTCTATACCCTGTTTTCCCGAAATTAAGACCTACTCTGAAAATAAGCCCTAGTTACAGATTCCCCGGCATAGCCGATCTGATCAAGTGGGGGGCACAAAATCATGGGAAAAAAGACATCCCCTGAAAATAAGCCCTAACACATCTTTTGGAAGAAAAATTAATATAAGACCCTGTCTTATTTTCAGGGAAACACGATAGTTCCCCCCTCCCCCCCAAAGTCTTTTGATTTCTCTTCCTTTTAGAGAAAACCAAAGTGTTTTTATAACACTTTACAGGGGATTCTAGTCCCACTTAATGAGAAGTGAGTGGAATCTAGTGGCAGTATGGGCACTTTCGCCCATACAGTTTGGATCCTGGATTCCATCTTATGCTCTTTGAGGCAGCTTGGTCAGTATGAATGTCATGCAGTGGAGGGATTCAAATAATTTAACAACTGGTTGTTTACAAGCACCATTTTAACAACCAGTTCTGCTGAATCCCACCACTGGTGACATGTAGTTAACAACGTGTTCTTTATGTTTATGACAAAGTGGGATTGTTCTCTTTGGCCTGGAGTTCATGTTCAGGAGGGACAAATGCTGGACAGTTCCCCTGTGAGATGGCAATGCAAGAAGGCTGTTTCCCCACTTTTGAAATGACGTCAGTATCGTCTGGTCCAGGACCTTTTTAGCGTGAAGGTCGTGTTCCCGGGCTTCCTCACTGCCTCGCGCTCCGTGCGGAGTCATCGGAAGGCGCCGTTTTGAGCAGCGCCAGAATGACCCGCGCTGAGGGGGCGCAAGAGCAGCAGAGTCGGGGGGGCTGCGTTGTTGCTGCCCCTGTATTGGGGAGTGCAGGTGGACCCCGCGCTACTCGGGGAGATTAGCGTGCAGCAAACGGTGAGTGAGGAAAGGGCCGAAGAAGAAGGAGGAGGAGGAGTTTAGATTTATATCCCCCCTTTCTCTCCTGTAAGGAGACTCAAAGGGGCTTACAATCTCCTTTCCCTTCCCCTCTCACAACAAATACCCTGTGAGGTGGGTGGGGCTGAGAGAGCTCTGAAGTACTGTGACTAGCCCAAGGTCACCCAGCTGGCATGTGTTGAAAGTGCACAAGCTAATGTAGTTCACCAGATAAGCCTCCACAGCTCAAGTGGCAGAGCGGGGAATCAAACCCGGATCCCTAGATTAGAGTGCACCTGCTCTTAACCACTATGCCACTGGGGCACTGGATCTCTCTGGCCCTTTCTGCACCAGTGTCCTAAAACGTTTGTAAAATGTTTTTAATCCCCTCCCTTTTGTTCGCACTCTCCCCCTTGAAATGATTCCTGGTCGCCATTTTGTGATTTGCCCCCTTTTTAAAACTTAGTTCTGAGTTGAATCTGCTTCAGTGCTTCACAGTCTCGTCGGGCTGCATTCTCAACTCCTTGTATACTTGATGTTTCAAAGACTTCCCCCTCCCCCAATAAAGAAATGAACAGAGAAATGCTGCAAATAAACAGGCAAGGGGGAACGGAGTGAGCTCAGAAAATGGCGCTGAGGAGGACGTTCAGGGAAGCAGAGAAGTGTGGGAATAGATTGCATAGTGACTGAAGACGTTTTCAAAACATTTCTGCCAGAGAACCGTGTTAAAAGGGGATTAACTTCAAACGTTTTGAGGCTGCAAATAAAATGTGTGGGGATAGAAGCTAATGTGGAGGCCCATAGAAGAAACATTTTATTTCCTGCCTCCAAAACATTTTAGATGTGGAAAAACCCTCTCTGAGGCTACCCCGGATCCCGGCTAACAGCTATTGTCTGTTTCCTGCTGTAGAGGAGCTTCGCATCTAATTAGCAAATGCTGGAACACATAAAAAAGATTTTTGTTTTGTTTTCAGACCCCATTTGTAACATTTCCAGAAGGGGCTTGCAGGTCACTTCTAAAGACGGGACAAGACGGACTTTTGTTCTGAGCCAGTAAAGCAATTATTCTTATCTTCCTCAGGAGAAAAATAGATGTGAAGTATCACAGGAGAATCCCATGCTGACCTTAACTTTGCCCCCCTCAAATCTCAGTGCTGTGGGCCTAATGAAAAAATAATTATAGCGGGAAAGATCTGAAAACTGAACTACACATCATAGACTCCCATATGTTCTTCTGTCAGTAAGCGGGGAATGTAGATCGGGGTGTCCAACTCTGGTACTTCAGATGTTCATGGACTACAATTCCCATCATCCCCTGCTGGCATGGCAGGGGCTGATGGGAATTTTAGTCCATGAACATCTGAAACGCTAGAGTTGGACACCACTGATGTAGGTGGTTTTTAGACTCAGGAATATGGGTGCTATGGGGAAAAGCCAATGCATTGAATGAATGTGACACCTTTCATAAAAGATCTGTACATGTGGAATGGAAGCTTCCTGGATCCTGGCCTTTTCCAAGGCATATGGATGCTGAGGCTGGACATTTGCCGTGATCTGTACTGTCAAAAATGTCTGCTACCATCAATTCCTACTTCGGCTGGACCACTAAAGAAGCAATGTGAAAATACTGGTTTCTGTCAAACCACACAAAGGCCCTTTCCGCGCTGCGGAAAGGACGCCCCTGCACCGGCAGGAATCTTGCCGGTGGAGGGGTGGGGGCCGTTCACACGGGAGCGTGCGAGCGGCCCCTGCAGAGGCTGGCGCGGGAGAGGCGGCTCCGCACAGAGCCACCTCTTCCCCGTCCCCCCCCCACTCACCTCGTCGCCCTGCGTCGCCCTGCTGGACTACTAAGACCCGCCCACGCTGCCCTCCGACCTCCAGGGGTCGGAGGACAGCGAGGGAGGGTCTCAGCAGTCCGGTAGAGTGACGCAGGATGACGAGGTGAGGGTGGGGAGACAGGGAAAACAGCGTGTTCCCGGCGGTGCCGTTCGCACCGCGCCGGCGGGAACACGCTGTTTTTAAAAAACCTCCCTCCAGGAGGGAGGTTTTTTGGGGCGGCCTGACGCCGCTCTGGGGGAGGTGGAGGGAAGCCAGGTCGGCGCTGCTGCATTTCAGCAGCGCCGCCTGTGCGGATGGCACCTTAGGGACGGCATTTTTGCAGTCCCTAAGGCATCATATTTGGGCCGTGTGGAAACGGCCTAAGATTTAAGGGGTTTTTTTAAAGAGGAAAGGCAACCTTGGCTGATTCCCACCCACCCAGTGGTGGGATTCAAATAATTTAACAACCGGTTCCAATGGGGGGATTCAAATCATTTAACAACTGGTTGTTTACAAGCACTATTTTAACAACTGGTTCTGCCGAAGTGGTGCGAACCGGTGAATCCCACCACTGCACCCACCCCGTTGCAAACCTCAGAGAGTCCTGAAATCTTTTTCCTGAAGATCAAGAAAATGGGGGTTGTAGAGGGTTGGCGACTCAGCTGAAATCAGCACCTCCTCTTAAGAAAAAAAAATGAGCATCCTCTTTTGCTTTTGGAACTGTGTTAGATACATGCCACTTGATTTGTATACTTGCTGGGGTAGTAGGTAAAGAATGTTAGACTCTAATTTGGAGAATTGGGTTTGATTCCCCACTCCTACTCATGAAGCCTGCTGGGTGACCTTGGACCAATTACAGTTCTCTCAGAACTCTCTCAGCCCCACCTACCTCACAAGGTGTCTGTTATGAAGAGCAGAAGGAGTTTGTAAGCTGTGATGAGACTCCTTATGCTTGAGAAAAGTGGGGTATAAATCCAAACTCTTCTTCTTGTTCTAGAATGCTTCGCTTGGGTCCTAGTGCCTTGGGGACAGAAGTAGGTCAGCAGTAGGGCCCAAGCAGAGCTTTCTAGAACAAAAACAATCCAGGAAATGGTGGATGAATTCACAAATCTCCTGTCATCTTTATTCTGAACAGGCGAATGGGTCTTGTTCAAGTGTCCCCAAAATCTGCTCATGCTGGCAGGAGCTGATGGGAATCGTAGTCCATGAACATCTGGGGTGCCAGAGTTGGATTTCCCTGATCCTGACCGTGGACTGCTTCGAAATACAGCTGGAGAGTCGGAGCAGTGAGCCTATCTTCCGGGCTTTCAAGGCAGAAGGGAGAACAAAGGAGACACAGTGATTCTGTAAATATACCCTTTACCTTCTTCTTTGTGGCTTTGTATGAATCAGGGCTGAGAGATCAAGTTATCTTCTGCTCCTTCTTCCCCCCAGCGTTGTGGGAATGGAGAATACAGATTGGCAAAGAACCGTCCTGAATATTATTAATAAAAACCCCTTGCCTACTTTGTCACATATGGCTTCTGATTCCTGATCTATTGCTCTCTTCTTAAGAGACGGCTAGTTTAAAAACCTGGAGGCTGGAAGTAAAATTTGTCACAGATTTAGGAAAAGCACCGCTTGCCTTTTATCGAAGTATTTCAGTTCTCTTTTGAAGTCTGTATCTCTGTGATAACATGCTGGTGGAATCTCGCTATTACTGCCGAACGTAGAGCTGCTATCAGATTACATTTTTAGGTAAGTTGCCTCCCATATTTTAATCAGAAGATTAAATGTATATGTTCATTTGGAATGTTAGCCCATTTTTCAGCCAGCAAAAATGGGCTTTCCAAAGCTGCTTGAAGCAATTACAAACCAAAACAAATATCAACTAACAGAATAGTTTGAGAGGTATTCAGCGACGAGGTTCTAAGCCTCTTTTAGAACCATGACCCAGAATGACCCAAAACAGCGTGCAACTTTTTCAGGTCTCCAGAGGACTTCATCCGGCTGGGTTAAAAAGCAAATAAAGGGGTGGGGCATGGCCGAAAACGAGGTCACCACCCTGTTCTTCAGAAAGAGAACCCAAAATGAAGCTGTACATTAAAGAGCACAGAGAAAAATCCTATGAATTAAAACCGTTTGCTTGTTTGGATTGGATTGGATTTATATGCTGACCTTCCTCATGTTGGGCTCAGGGTGGCTTACAAAAAAATTTAAAATCCCAGTTTCAATTTCCAACAGTGCCTTGAAATTTCCTATACCAGTGGTGGCAAACCTATGGCACGGGTGTCAGAGGTGGCACTCCGAGCCCTCTCTGTGGGCACGTGCAAACAGAGTGTCCTCCCCCACATCTAGGCTGGCCTGGGCCGCTGGGCTCGATTATTAGCATTAAACCTAAGACCTAGTTTTGGGGAAGCAGTGTAGGTAACCCTGTGGCGCTTCTTCAAGCCACTGATTTTCATCACCCGAAGAACTAAAAGCGCGATCCTTTACCTGGAAGATGGCTCAGGATTGCAGCAATGGGTTTTGCTTATCATTAAAACCCTCCTAGGGTCATGATTCACCCGTTCCAGGAAGAGTTACCTGGGGATTTGCTTTAAAGACTGACCACCACCACAAAGCACCTCTGGGGTAACTCACACCCTCAAAGAGCCAGGCAGTTTTTCTAAACTAAAACCTCAGTATTCAGGTTAAATTGCCGTGTTGGCACTTTGCAATAAATAAATGGGTTTTGGGTTGCAATTTGGGCACTCGGTCCCGAAAAGGTTCGCCATCACTGTCCTATACTCTGTCTTGCCAAAAGATCTCAGGAGATCTCAGGCGCTGCTTTCCCGCAGGGCCTGGCAGACCTAGCCTTGACACCACTACTCCCAGGGTAACACCAGGCATGGGCCATCTCGCCTCCTAACTGGCAACTCACACCGCCCGCCTTGCTCGCTCTACATTTGCTCATAGTTCTTTGAGTTCTTTTCTTCTTCTGAAGCTTGTCTGATTCCCACCCACAGAACAACCGCACTTTGATTCTGTGAGACAGAATATAACTAAAGGGGATGAAAGAAAATTGAATAAGATAAAATAAAAGAAAAAAGGACACGAAGACCGGTTACGCTGGAAAAATACCATTTCTATTCTCAACTGTAGGTCTGGCAGAATTGCTCCATCTTGCAAGCCCTGCAGACGTGAGACCTCCACTAGGGCCAAGACTTTTACGGCCCTGGCCCCTGCCTGGTGGAATGCTCTCCCTCCAGCTGTCTGGGCCCTGCGGGACCTTAACGAGTTCCGCAGGGCCTGCAAGACTGAGCTATTCCATGGGCTTTTGCAGGAGGCCAGGCTGCTTTGTCCGTCAGTACATTAACAACAGCTTCAAGGCCCACTGACCCCCTCTTAGAGGAGTTTGAACAGCGGGCCTTACGCCATCTGTGTTTAAAATGACTGCGATAATTTGAGCGCTGGAGGGTATTTTATCTATCCACTTGTTTTCTGTTAGTGTTGTGAACCGCCCTGAGCCCTCCGGGGGAGGGCGGTATATAAGTGGAACAATAAATAAAATAAAAATAAAATAAAGATCCGTCCGCAGGGCCTGTGTCTCATTCAGCACAGTAGTCTGCTAGGCTGGGGCCACAGCCGAAAAAGCTCTGGCGCTGGTAGAAGACAGCCAGATATCCCTTGGGCCAGTGATCACCAGCATGTGATCCATGGAGCAAAGTGCTCTCCTGGGGAATGGGCGGAATAAGAGACCATGCGACAGTTGCTGTGGTTATATAAAAAAAGTTTACTTACTAATAAGGGAAAGGGGTTACATGGAATAAAACAAAGAACAACTTTCTATTCTAGCTCTAACTTGGTTACATTGCCTAGGACCATGTGAGTGTAATCTCAGCTTGTGGGTTCTGTGGGGCAGACGTGGGACAGTTTGCAACGTAGAATTTTGAAACAAAATGGTGGGCATGTGACAGGCAACATATAACATCAACATTTAACATCACACTTCAAGGTCCTGTTCAGGTTACATTTTCAAGTCCTTATATTTACAGTCTACTGAATCTGCCAAGTCCAATTCTTCTTTGCAAGTGGGTTGGCTCCTGAAGACTCCAAGGACTTGACGAACAGGATTCAACATGATGAAGGTTTCCAGGAGAACTCTCACCCATTACAACCACAAAAAGAAACCCTTAACAAGGTGTTAAGGGCTTATACAAGCCAAGGTCCGAGTCTGGTAGCCTTGTCTCCTCCAAACTACATGAGCTCTGCAGCCTCTTGCTGCTTTGAGTCTCCACCCCTTACTGGGTCAACCCATTCTGAGCATGGGGGTTACATGAGCACACATGGTACCTATGCAGCAAGGCATAGATTCACCTCTTAAGATGAATCTTGTTGCAGCATCTTAGAAATGTGCTCGACTGAGTGAGACAGAGAAACATAGGTAACTTTATAACCTCTGACCTACGTGACTTGTCCCACATAAGCAATGCCGGGGTTAGCTAACCAATAGCTTAATCAGTGAGCTGGTCATAAAACTCTGACCTCAGAAACTAATTAGCATGCACACAGTTAACCCCTTAGTATCTGAATTGTGACAGACCCTTGCAAATCCCAACAGGGAGACAAGAAGAGAAAAAGGAATGGAAAGAACAGAAATGAGAAATGAAAAGCAACCTACAGCAGATCTTTTTTGCAATCGTGTCTCCAGTCTTCTGGGGAATAAATTACTGTTCAGTAGCAGGGAAGCGACTGGTATCTCATGAGTTGTTGATGGCAACCCCCTGGCTTGAAATCTGTCCCTCTGCCCTTCCCACCTGATGAAGAGTTCTGGAGAACCTGAAAGCTTGCCCACTATTTTGGTTTTTCCCCAAACAAAAGTATTGGGGGCTTTAAAAAAAAAATTACACCTCAAGGGGAGTACTGTATATGCTGGAAGCTTGCTTCTGGCATTTTGAAACTGTCTGCAAGGGGAAGCGATGCCTTTGTGCGAGCCACTAAGTCCTTCACAAGCACCCTGAGTATGTTGAGACAGCGTTGCTCGAATCAGACGTTACAAATGGATTGTTTACAGCACTAACACCGAAACCCTCTCGCAGGGCGGGCCATTTCTATTCAAAATACACATTTTACATTTGTGAATTATTAACCAGCGAATGAATAATGTATAAAAATGACATCACGACCCTTTAGAGCATTTTGTAAGCAAAGGAAGACAGATCCCTGATTCCCAAGGAGCTTACAACCTAAATGTTGACAGTGTTGGGAAAACAACAGACAGTGGAGAGACAATTTAGCTAAGGATTAAGATGAGCAAATGCTGCCGCGCAGATATAGATGGGGACTGAAGGGTCTCAGTCAAACCATTTGTGGAAAACCTGAGTTTTGAGGAAGGATCTCGAGGAAGGATTGGGTATAAGGCTGCTCAGGGGTATAAGGGGCAGAAAGAAAGGGTGGCCGAGAGTGATGGAATTATGTGAGTAGAGGTCACAGGCAAGGGCATCTAGAAAATCCAGTCACATCCCTGATAACAAGAAGTGAAGTCTTTACGGCGACGCAATGAAGAGACGAGACGCAGCGATATCAGGAAACTGGTGGAGAGAGGCCAGCGGCAGGTCTGGCTGATCTGGCCAATCTGCCGAGCTGGGGTCCCTGGCACCTTTATTAAGGGTTTGGGGAAGGCGGGAGAGTGGGAGAAAGTTGCGCAATTCATGACTCATCGGAGGGCTGCGTACATGCAGGGAGAAACGTTCCTGTCTGGGTCGAATCCACATTCAGGTGTCTTGTGACCAGGGTGTGTGGGGGATCTCGTGATGTGTGTACGTGTGAGCCCAGGAGGGAACAGATGGCGCAGGCATTCCTGTGCACTTTCTGAGGCTCTACTGGGTTCGCTAACGCACCCCTACAAAGAAGAGAGTGAATTGGACAGACTGGTTGTGATCAGGGAAACCTGAGGTTAGATTTCCACTTTGCCATGCAATTCATTTGGTGACCTTGGGCAGCCATTTTCTTGGCCTAATCTACCTCACAGGATCGCTGTGGGGGATAAAATGGCAGAGGGGCCCTGTATACCAACCTGAGAACTCTTTGGAGAAAGGATTCCATAAAAATATAATTAATAAAAAATGAATCTTAAGACAATCCCTCATAACTGCCGTTCAATTTCTTGTAATGTGATAAAACGAGAAATGTGTTTTCTACTAGGAATGAGGAGATGAGTCATAAGGGAGGATACTTGTGGCAGGACAAGATGAGACCGCAGGATGACTAGGCTGAAGGGCAAGACTTGTATCAGAGGTATGTATCGATCATGCTTAATAGGCTAATACGTATTAACTTCTCCTCCTGCTCTGACGACAAACTGTATTATAATGAACATACAGGAAGAATATGGGAGGGGGCCACATATTAAGGAGGAACATGTAAATAGGCGGACTGGAAAGTTGTGACTCTAGGTACCCTTAGACAATGGGGGAACAGAGAGGGTGTGGCAAATTCGGGAGAAGGGAATAAACATGCTGTGGATATACTGTTCGGCGGAGTCTGCCCATGTGAAGACGGCTCCCCTTTCTGTGCAAATAAAGCTACTTAAAGCCCTCTTCTGTTGGCTTGATATTTGGTGAAGAATTATGGGGCACCACAGCAACTGTCCTGTCAACGTGTCAACTTAATGGGAATATTTCTAAGGGATGTTGTCAGGATAACCAGTGGGCAGTGGCCAACGGAGCGGGGAGGGGGGGGTGATGCCCCAGGTGGAGCTGTGGTTGAGGTGCGGCTGGGCCATTGAGGGGGCCTGGCAGAGGTGTTCTGGGCTGGGGGCGAGCGGCGCTGCGGTAGAGGCTTCGCCTCTGTTACTTTGCCTCTGTGTCTGGTTCACAGAAGGAGTAGATCATTTCCAAGGTCTGGTAATAGTTCCTGGCCAATACAGGCCTCCCTAATCTTGCTCCAGTTTATAAAATGGTATGGGGGGTGGGGGTGGGGAAGCAAGACACCAGATTTCTTGAATAGGTCAGTTAGATGCATTTTGTTGGCAAAGCAATTCCTCCATAGTTTTTTCTTATTTCTTATTTTCTTATTTACTAATTTAAATAACAAGATATTTAGAATACAGACTATTCTGTTTTACAGAATGGTCTATTTCTGAATTTCAAGTCCACCCTCCATGTTTTTTGGGCCCAGTAACTGCAAATCAGTGAATAGGAGCAGCAGTGGCGTAGGAGGTTAAGAGCTCGTGTATCTAATCTGGAGGAACCGGGTTTGATTCCCAGCTCTGCTGCCTGAGCTGTGGAGGCTTATCTGGGGAATTCAGATTAGCCTATACACTCCCACACACACCAGCTGGGTGACCTTGGGCTAGTCACAGCTTCTCGGAGCTCTCTCAGCCCCACCTTCCTCACAGGGTGTTTGTTGTGAGGGTGGAAGGGCAAGGAGATTGTCAGCCCCTTTGAGTTTCCTGCAGGAGAGAAAGGGGGGATATAAATCCAAACTTTTCTTCTTCTTCTACTTTGGAAAGAGTTAGAGCTCTTGACTGCAACTGCCTTTGGGCAGGCTGTCTAATTCCCTGGGATTTTGCTCCTAGTGTTGTTACTTTAAAAACTTCTGACCTCTTCATGTTTCACTCTGAAGAAAATGGATGCCTGCTTCCTGGCTGCGGAATTTGTGTGACCTGCATATGTTGCTTAGAATTTATTCACAGCGTAGAATTTGAGCTTAGGGTGTACATTACAGGGACTGTGTTTTTTTTATGGCTGTGTTTTAATATTGTAATCCCAGCTTTTATGGGTGTGTTTTAGTGGCTTTGTTTTTAATGGGTGTGCGTTAATGATTTTGTAGTATTCTCTTAGCTGTAGGACACCTTCAGGAAATCCCCAGAGTAGAGGAATAAACGTTTTCTAAATAAATATATAAATAAAAATAAATGTCACTCCCTGATTGTTTTTTCCCCAATTTTTTTTAAATAGCCATAGAGCAGCGATAGCTAACCTTTTTGAGACCGAGTGCCAAAATTGCAACCCAAAACCCACTTATTTATCGCAAAGTTCCAACACGGCAATTTAACCTGAATGCTGAGGTTTCAGTTTAGAAAAAACAGTTGGCTCCAAGGCGTGCATTACTCAGGAGTAAGCTTGGTGGTAGTCGGTGGCTTTGCATTGAAGCAACCGTGCAACTCTTCCAATGGGTGAATAACAACCCTAGGAGGGTTTACTCAGAAGCAAGCCCCATTGCCAGCAACCGAGCTTACTCCCAGGTAAAGGATCACGCTTTGGTTCTTGACATGAAAATCAGTGTGGTTTAACAGCGCTTATCAGGGTTACCTACACTGCTTCCCCAAAACTAGGTCTTAGGTTTAATGCTAATAATTGAACCCAGCGGCCCAGGCCACCTTAGATGTGGGGGGGATGGGCACTCTATTTGCGTGTACCCACAGAGAGGGCTCTGAGTGCCACCTCTGGCACCCGTGCCATAGGTTCGCCACCACTGCCATAGAGGTTGAGATTTAAATAGGGTTGACAACTGGCTAAAGAAGAAAAAAAGTTCTGCTTTTGCATAGGGGCTCGACTGGATGTTATTTATCAGGTGATGTTATTCACCCCTAGGCTGTGAAAAAACTTCATCTGCCCAACTGGTTCTGGTGGGTTTTCCGGGCTGTGTGGCCGTGGTCTGGTGGATCTTTTTCCTAACGTTTCACCTGCATCTGTGGCTGGCATCTTCAGAGGTGTATCACAGAGGGAAGCCCTTTTAAAGCGATTCTCTGGCCGAAGGGTTTTGAAAACGTCTTCAGTTGCTGTACGATCTACGTTTCCCACACTTCTCTGCTTCCCTGAACTCCTTCCTCAGTGCCATCTTCTGAACTCATGCAGTTCCCCCTCACCTGTTTGTTTGCAACATTTAGTTGTTTTTCCTTTTATTTGGGGGGGCAACCTTCAAAACATCAAGTATACAAGGAGTAGAGAATGCAGCACGAGTCTGTAAAGCATCGAAGCATCGATTCAACACAGAACTTCTTTAAAAAGGGGGAAATCACAAAATGGTGACCAGAAATTGTTTCCAGGGGTGAGTGTGAACACAAAGGAGGGGCGGGGGGTTGAAAACATTGTACAAATGTTTCACAAACGTTTTAGGAGACTTGTGTGTAAAGGGCCAGTGTCTTACTTCACCCAGCAGTGCATTCTAGAATTCCAAAGGTGTCCGCAGGCTCATAGTTTGGGGTGCCCTGGTGCCCATTCTCTGTGTTGTATCTCCCGTGTTTCCCCGAAAAAAAGGTAGGGTCTTATATTAATTTTTGCTCCAAAAGATGCGTTAGGGCTTATTTTCAGGGGATGTCTTATTTTTTCCCCATGATTTTGCGTCCCCCAACTTGATCAGATCAGCTGCCCCGAGGAATCTGTAACTAGGGCTTATTTTTGGAGTAGGGCTTATATTCCAAGCATCCTCCAAAAATCCCGAAACATCATGCCAGGGCTTATTTTCGGGGTAGGTCTTCTTTTCAGGGGAAAAGGGCACCTGTATCAAAATATTTGAAAATATGTGCTTGTCTCATGCGAGAATAGGATATGTAAAGATAAACAAAACAACGCATGCCGTTTGCCTTCAGTGTGTTGATATTTATTTGTTGTAAGTGATGCTTGCTTGATGTGCATACATTTTGTGCAACTCTGCCACCTCCTCTTGCATTTTATGGGGTAGCAAGAAAAAGACGATGACTGTGCGCACACATGTGCACGATCATCTCACTGATGCAGATTTTTTTGAAACTCTAACAGGGACTGCATTTTTCGCACCTTCCCACTTGTCAGATGAGATATGTTCAAAGGATCTGTATATTCTGGCAGGGTGTGTTTAGTGCTGGTAAAGCAGACTAAGGGGAGGTCGCAAACTGTCGCCTCTGCTCCTTGCTAGCAAAGAGAAGTGGTCATGTCTCATCCTTAGCAGAGCTGGTATCATGTCTTTAACATTTCTCTCCGATGTCTATCAGAGAAAGTGTGAGAAGGTCAGACAGACCCGTAGGGGTTGCTTCTTGTTAGCCTGCCTGGTCCGTAGAGGATCCTCTTTGTTAGCCTGCCTGTCCTTAGGAATTAGGGACCTTAGGGTGCCTGTTGTCACTGGGCAGAAATCAAATGCTTGCTCCCCTGCCCCGGAAGAGAGAGGTCAAAGGAGCGGCTAACTCCCTAGTGGCATTGGCACAGAGAAAGGGCAAGGTTGCCCAGCTGGTGCTCAGTAGTGACAGAGTGGTGAGAGTCAGGGAGAAATATCTGGCAGCATCTGGTCCCTTCGACACGCACACCTGGGGAAGAATCTTTGAGCAAGCACCTGTGCTTTTTGCACACAGCTGTTCTCTTGTTCATCTTTAGGCTTATTTTCCCAGCTCTGGGGAGAGGCATGTTCTTTCTCAGACTGCCCCTTATTGAGAAGGACACCCTGTAATGCTCAAATTGCTTCTGCACGGTCAAGACATGCATCCCATCTGGTTTACTGGAGGATGCGTGTTTCTAGATCTGAGCCTGGGAATTGCACTTGTCAAATACTGTGGGGCTCAGTACCGTCTGAGTTGGGCGCAGAGTCGGCGATTGTCTGGCACCTGCCTTCGTATCCGTGTGGGCTCATGGATGGGAGATGCTGCCATGCTAGCCCTTGGACATCACCTGCCTGTTTGTGATTGGTCTACCAGCCTGCCAACCCCTTGAAACATTCCAAGGGAGGAAAAGAAGATGCCGCCAAGATAACTTCCACTATGCCATTTGCCCGCTTCTTTCTCCCACCGTCTAGTTCAGGGGTCTGCAACCTGTGGCTCTCCAGATGTTCATGGACTACAATAGTCCATGAACATCTGGAGAGCCACAGGTTGCAGACCCCTGATCTACTTGTTGGGGCCAAACTGGGTTCCTGCTTGTGACTGTTAATTGGGGAAAAAAGGTGGGTGAAGGGGCTCAGAGAGGAACAATATGACTAGCTGCATTCTTGTCTCCTTCCAGGCAGGTAGTCTGTATGTAGAATTAATAGCACCAAGCTTTTAATTACAATAGCACTGTGTTCCTGCTGCATGCGTGCAGAAGCGTTTCCACGGGAGGGATTGTCATGCTGTTTTCACCTTTCTTTTTATATTTCACATAGACAAAGGCTGAATCCCTACTGACGATTAAATGTGTGATACTCATGCGAAATATCCAGGTTCCGGGCAAAATTCCCCACCGTTTTCCTGCCGATCACGGCTCTGGTGCTCCTTGTCTGCCTTATGCCAGGTTTTTCCCGGACCTGGGTGGATATACACCTTTCTAAAAAAGTCGTGATGGATCCGGATTGGAGTGGTGGGGAGGATCAGGGGGTTGAATGTCCCGCCTTTGAGAGTGACATGTAGCCTCCCATCCAATCAGGGCGCAGTGGGCTGTGTGCAATGCGCGCGCAGCCCTTTAAAAAAAATTTTCATCTGTGGAGGCAACGTGGACATGGAGCAATGTGGGACCGTTTTGTTGACTTCTATACCAAGTATAAGGCAGAACTAAACATTGTGGAGCCACGCGGAAACAGAGCTTTGCTTAAACAAGCCGCTCCACCGTTTCCGCTCCAAGTCAACCCATGCATGTGCATGCCAACGTGGTTCCGCAAAAAAAATTATTTTTAAAAAGTTTCTGCCCCAACACAATGCAGCAGCCAATCAGGATAGCCGCTGAGCGGATCGCGTGATAGTGGGGATTCCTGCATTGCTGCTGTGTTGCTTAAAACCAGGATAATTTGCTCGACAGATGCTGCGGTGGGGAGCACGAAACCGTGATGAAAAGGTGCCAATTCTTTTGAAGCCTGGTTGTATCTAGATTCGTTTTCTCAGTGGGGATTCGGCCAAAGACTCCAGATCAGTAGCCTGCCTCCAAATAACAACCAAACCCAATTGAAAAGAGGGCAGATGTTGGATCACCAGCTGAGGTCAGCCACAAACATACCTGCCTCCACCCCACAATTAGGTTCCATGCAGTAATCATAATATTTCCCCATCTATATTTGTAGTCTATTCTGTGGTCGAAGCAAATAACACCGCTGCAGTATGAAAAGACACCAAAGTAAGACGAACTGTGTGGAAGAGACCAGATAAGTCTTTAGAGCATGACCATTCACTATTGGGGAAGGTATACAGTCGCTCTTAAGCCCGTTATTCAGGCATCACTCCTTCTGCGACAGCTCGCTTCACTTGGGCCCCTCCCACACATGCAGAATAAGGCACTTTCAATCCACTTTCACAATTGTTTGCAAGTGGGTTTTGCTTTTCCGCACAGTAAAATCCAGCTGCAAAGTGCATTCAAAGTGGATTGAAAGTGCATTATTCTGCACATCTGGAAGGGGTCTTTGGGGTTTCCATGCGGCCAGCCATATTCACCAGCTCCTTCCCCAGGAAGGAGGAAGTGCAGGAATAGAGAATGGATCGCCAATCACCCTTCCTTCGCCGGCTGTTGCTCTTGCTGCCATTGGAGGAGAGAGAGGCTTGCCCCCCTCGGTCCCCCTTTCTTCAGGAAACGTCGCCCTTCTCATCTCTGCCTGTAGGAAAAACCCTTTACTGAGTTGAGCCGATCCCTATTTGGCCATTTTGCCACGCCTTGGTTTTTTTCTTTAAAGTATGAACCCGTGTTTCCCCATTAGAGCTATCATTCTTTTGATACTAGGATATGTTGATATTCCTCCATTAGATCCTATCATTATTTCAATAGATCTAACATGGTGCAAGGGTTCAAAGTTGAAAGAAAAGTTTTTTAAAGCCCTTCTGATAATCAGGGGAGGTAGAAGTCGAGTAGGAGAGGCAGGCTGGAGCCAAAAAGCCCGAAGGACAGAATAACTGTTGTTAGAAATATACTTATAAAACAGAGTTAGTGCAATAAGGAGGCAGAGACAGTTGCTTTACTGAAATAAAGTTTACTTACTAACAGGGAAGGGTGACTTGGAAGAAAACAAGAAACATCTTTCAAACTAGCTAGCTCCAACAGCCAGTTTACTGCTTAGACTATCACATGGCTACTACTCACACAGAGAGCGAGACTGAGACTGCGACTAAGACTGACTGACTGACTGAGCACGTGCAGAGTGTAACAAAGAATATATATCTAAAGCCAGAGGTGGGATCCAGCAGGTTCTCACAGGTTCCCGAGAATAGGTTACTAATTATTTGTGTGTGCCGAGAGGGGGTTACTAATTGGTGATTTTGCCACGTGATTTTTGCCTTAGTTTCACCCCTCCTCTCAGCAGTAGTGCGCAGAACTTGAAGCAGTCTAGGAGGAGGTGTACTGGCATGCGTGGCAGCCTGCGCCTGCGTGCATTCGTTTCCCGCCCAAGAACCTGCGCAGCAGCTGCGTCCTTGCCACAGCCCCGCCCAGGAATGCCCCGCCCCCAGAATGCCCAGCCATGCCCCGTTGTGCCCCGCCCAGCCCCATTGGCGCTACGCCACAGTTTGAATCCCACCACCATGGGAACCTGTTACTAAAATTTTTGGATCCCACCACTGTCTAAAGCCTATGTGCAGACTGGCATGTAGTCATGCCAGGTCTACTTGACCAATAGGAAAAACCCTCCGTTGTGAGTGTGAGGTTGACTGACTTCTGACCTCACTAACGGATTAGCATGCAACAATTAACTCCTTCATTACTGGATTGTGTGACTGGCACTTGCCAAATCTCAGCAATAACGAAGGGCCATTTGCTCTTTGCCTGCTCTCACAAACAGCAGAGATTATTGGACCTCCTCCATTGTGAGTGTGAGGTTTGGGGCAGGGGGAGGCATCCATAACAGAAACTCTGCCTCGAAGGGAATCTACCTTCAGTGTGGAGCAGAGAACCAGTATATAATCGGCCTTGGATGGCTGGCAAGGCATTTTTGTCTGTCTGCACTCATTCTGTCTGTCCAAGGATGTAGGTAAGGGGGGGTTTCTCGAGTTCAACCCCCCATTGCATGTCTGAAGCTCTGCCCCCGTTTGTGGTTTTTTTGGTATTTTAGTGTTTTTTTGGTTTTTGGCCTGTAGGGGACGCAGTTTTTAGTCTAACAGCACCAAAATTTCAGGGATTGTTTGGGAGACTCTTCTGATGACTTCTACCCAGGTTTGGTGAGGTTTGGTTCAGGGGGTCCAAAGTTATGGACTCCCAAAGGGGGTGCCCCTATCCCCCATTGTTTCCAATGGGAGCTAATAGAAGATGGGGCTACAGGTTTGAGGGTCCATAACTTTGGACCCCATGAATAAAAAGTCACCCATTCTGGCTGGTATCATTAGGGGAGTCTCTCACTGACACCACCCAGGTTTTGTGAAGTTTGGTCAAGGGGGTCCAAAGTTATGGACTTTCAAAGCGGGTGCCCCATCCCCCATTGTTTCCAATGGGAGCTAATAGAAGATGGGAGCTACACCTTTGAGAATCCATAACTTTGGACCCCCTGAACCAAACTTCACCAAACCTGGGTGGTATCTAGGAGAGTCTTCTAAAGATACCCTGAAAGTTTGGTGCTCCTAGCTTAACAATTGCACCCCTGACAGCAGGCACCCCGCAAATTTCCCCAGATTCCCCAGATTTTCCTTTTAAATCCCCCCTCCTTTGGCATGGCCTTAAAGGGAGAATCTGAGGTCCCCAGTTTAAACATTGAAAGTGATGCTGTTTCAGGGTGGGGGAGAATCCACCCCAAAACAGCATCACTTTCAATGTTGTTTTAACTGGGGACCCAGATTCTTCCTTTAAGGTGGATTTAAAAGGAAGAGGAGGAGGAGTTTGGATTTATATCCCCCCTTTCTCTCCTGTAGGAGGCTCAAGGGGGCTTACCATCTCCTTTCCCTTCCCTCCTCACAACAAACACCCTGTGAGATGGGTGGGGCTGAGAGAGCTCCGAAAAGCTGTGACTAGCCCAAGGTCACCCAGCTGGCGTGTGTGGGAGTGCACAGGCTAATCTGAATTCCCCAGATAAGCCTTCACAGCTCAAGCGGTAGAGCAGGGAATCAAACCTGATTCCTTTAGATTAGAATGCACCTGCTCTTAACCACTATGCCACTGCTGCTCCTATATATAACACCAAACAAAAAGGAGAATTTGGGCTCTCTAGTTTAAACACCATTGAAAGTGATGCTGTTTGGGGTGAATTCCAGCATCACAGCAGCCGCCCAAGGGGGGGGGGGCAAAACTCAGATTTTTCACTGGGCTCCATTTTCCCTAGCTACACCTTTGCCCCCAGAGGGGAGGGCAGAAGGGGCTGCTGGCTGGGAGTCCAGTTGGTGGGGGGGGCAAGGGAGGGGGGGCAGGGGGGGTCTGCTGTCCCCGGCCTCGGAGAGCTGTTTTTATAAACACTGAGGCTGGGGGCGGAGCTTGTGGAGGTGTGCCCAGGGGCGGGTAGGGGCGTGGCCCCACCCCGAACCCCCCATAACAAATTCTATACCTACATCCCTGTGTCTGTCTGTCCTAGAGCTGAATTAATGACCCTTGGCAAATTTCAAAGAAAACTCACAGGCCGTTTTCTGGAGGTCAGCCCTTCTCACCTGGTCTAGGTTGAAGCCAGCATCTAATAGGTAAGAAGGAACTTCTTTGACATGTTCCCTGCTGCAGTGATGACAGGTAGCACCCTTAACTAAAGCGCCACCCATCCTTTTCCTGGGGTGTGAACCTGCCTTCTCAACTTTCCTTACATTGGGGTATGCATGCATGACAAATGATGGATTTTTATTTATTTACTTTGAAGCATTTCTGTCCTACATTGCTGGCAACCACTCCCAGTCCCCATGGATAACATAAATCAGCAAAACAACACAAAACAAATCAAGCAATCAGCCCCATAAAAATCACCCCTCTCCCTTTCTCTTCCCTTTACAGACCCAAGTAGATTGTTCCTCTTGAAGTAAAGAAATAATAAATAAACCTTACCAATTTTTTTTTCAAAACTGATCTGGGGTGCGCAGATAGGTGTGTTGATGTGTCAGGTGCTAACCAATAGGTTCCTGTCCCAGCTCACTTTCCCCAGCTGCCCTGCCCTGCTCACTCTGGGATGCATACCCCCAGCCTGGTAGGCTCCAGAGTGCTTGGGGGTGTGTGAAAAAAAATTCCGTAATGGGTTTGCTAATATGGGGGGTACAATTTTAGGGAAATAGGTTGCCAAGGGGTGCCTGAGTGGAAAAAAAGGTTGGGAACCATTGAAGAAGAAGAAAAAGAGTTTGGATTGATATCCCCCCTTTCTCTCCTGCAGGAGACTCAAAGGGGCTTAAAATCTCCTTGCCCTTCCCCCCTCACAACAAACACCCTGTGAGGTAGGTGGGGCTGAGAGAGCTCCGAGAAGCTGTGACTAGCCCAAGGTCACCCAGCTGGCGTGTGTGGGAGTGCACAGGCTAACCTGAATTCCCCAGATAAGCCTCCACAGCTCAGGCGGCAGAGCTGGGAATCAAACCCGGTTCCTCCAGATTAGATACACGAGCTCTTAACCTCCTACGCCACTGCTGCTCCTAGGACAGCTGCTCTCTAGGACAGTGGTTCTCAACCTTCCTAATGCTGCGACCCTTTAATACAGTTCCTCATGTTGTGGTGACCCCCAACCCTAACATTTATCCATTAGGCAACTCCTGTGAAAGGGTCATTCGACCCACAGGTTGAGAACCACTACTCTAGGACATCAGAATGTATGGAAGTGTTAACAGCAGCAAATCTATTTCGCGACTGTTGACGTCTTCCTCTGCACGCCCTAGGACGGGAGAAAGGCCCGGCTCTCCCTCCCTCCCTCCCTCCCTCCTGCAGTCCGGCAAACCTCCGTTTGGCACGGGTGCCCCCTAGAGCCGCCAGGGCCCCTGCGATGCGCTCCCATCCCCCCACCCCCCGGGCCTGAGAAGAAGCAAAGTGGCGGAACTTTCCCATTCGGCGGGCTAAGCGGTGTCTCTTCCCTCGCAATTATTTTGTTGTGACGGGACCTGGAGACAAATTGGCATGTCAGAGGCAGCTGGAGTGGGTTGGGAAGGAGCACGGTGCAAATGAATACAGATGGGCTGCAGGCGGCTGGGCCGACTCGCCATTTAATCCGGGGCATGTTTGCAATAAAACAAGCGCTTCCACGCCAGGTCCTAAATTGGATGAAAATTGTCCTTGAATGGCTACATAAACTAGGAACCGGAGGGGGGAGGGGAGAAGACACAAGGAAAGCTGTTTCTTCCCTCCCACCTTCCTTTAATCAGGGAAGGGCTCCAGCTTGGGTGTTTTGTTGGAGGGGGAGGGGAGGAATCGTGTCTGTCGGAAATCCATCTGTCTCAACAAATGTAAGCAAAGCAAGGCGAGGCCCCGGCAGGGCTTTATTGAAATGAAAATTGACTTGATTGTTGGGGATTACGGAGCGTGGCACAGAACTGCGCGGAGGATAATAGATTTGTTAGCATAATAGAGCCCGTCCCCGGAGCTGTTAGGCTTCACGCCTGGGTGGAGGCCACGTTTTTGCAGGCAGCTCTGGCCTCGCAAAATTGAGCCCCGGGAGGGCACGCTGTCAACAAGGCGCCCGGCAGCTCTCTCCCCCCTTTTCCCTGCCCGCAAGGAAGGGGTCTTGGGGAGGGGTCAGCCCTGAGCTGGGTGAGGGGCTGGCTGGAGGGCAGGAAGGTGCGGCTGTCAAGCTTTTCTCGGCAGATCCCCTGTGAAGTTTCCTGGGAGCAGCAGAAGCTCGGAGGCTGCAAGAAACGGGAATGCCTTGGACGCCAAGCAAAAGCCTCCTCTGCCTTTTTTGCATGGGCACATTGGTGCCAAACAGCTACGAACTGCACCGAGCAGGTGGAAAGAATGGCATGCCTGTTGCGGAATATGCAAAATGGACCCTCAAGAGGTAAAAGGGCACCTGTGTGTCCGAATTCGAGACTGCTCTCTGCAGGATCTGAGGAAAGGTGTTTTTTTCAAAACTCTAATGGCTTCTAGCCAAAGGCCGTTACGATGTACACATTTTATAAAATAAAACGGAAGCAAACAAATACAACATGAAATCAAATGACAAGAGGGCATGCTAATCAGATTTGCAGAGGACACCAAATGAGAAGCTGTAGCTAATACCCCAAAGGACAGGGTTGTTATCGGCCACCCCGGGTAACTTTTATGGTGGCTCTTTCCCCACTTACTGTTTGCTGCGCTCTACTCTGCCCAAATAGCGCTGGGTCCAGCGGCGCTCCCCACGGGTCCGGGCAGCGACAACGCAGCCACCCCGACTCTGCCGCTCTCCCGCCCCTCAGCACGAGTCATTTCTGGCGCTGATAAAACAGCACCTTTCATGACCCCGCGCAGAGCGCGGGGCAGTGGGGAACACGACCCCGCGCCAGAAATGACCCGCGCTGCAGGTAGCGCGCCGCAAACAGTAAGTGGGGAAAGGACCAGTGATTTCAGAGTGATTTCAGCTTTGGCGGCAATGAGCGAATGCAGAGGCAGGCTGCCTTTAGAGCAGAGGTTCTTTATCGTGATTTCAAGCTCTTTCCAGGCCAGACAGAACTGCACAGAGCAAAGCCCTTTATACAGTTTTTCACCCAATCAGAGGGGAAAGGGAGCAGTCCCCATCCCCATAGTACAAACAAGGAAGGGGGCAGTCCCTTGCCACATAATACAGAAACAATCTAAAACAAAGAGGAGGAAGACAGTCTTTTGCTTTTGCTGATGGGATGAAGTCCCAAAAGAAAAGGCGGCACCGTCTTGCCTGAGGCTAGGTACTTGGGATTCTGTCAAAGGAAAATTCAAATTGTCCAATGGGTCTTGAGATCCTGTTAGTGGAAAGTTCAAATAATCCAATAGGTCTTGAGATTCTGTCAGTGGAAAGTTCAAATAGTCCAATGGGAAGTAGGGTGACATCTTCCAAACGGCCAAGGCACACTTGTAAGTACAAAAAGTCTTTTGTTTATGTTGATGGGTTTACCTACCAGGCAGGAGGGTGTTGTCCAGTCCTGGCTGACTTCTAAAACTCTGTCTCAAGCAAGGTAATATTACAAGCAAAGCAATATCAATTTGATGCCAAGGGATCTGCAGCGTACCTAAAGAAGAGAAGAAGAAGAGTTTGGATTTATATCCCCCCTTTCTCTCCTGTAGGAGACTCAAAGGGGCTGACAATCTCCTTGCCCTTCCCCCCTCACAACAAACACCCTGTGGGTAGGTGGGGCTGAGAGAGCTCCGAGAAGCTGTGACTAGCCCAAGGTCACCCAGATGGCGTGTGTGGGAGTGCACAGGCTAATCTGAATTGCCCAGATAAGCCTCCACAGCTCAGGCGGCAGAGCTGGGAATCAAACCCGGTTCCTCCAGATTAGATACACGAGCTCTTAACCTCCTACGCCACTGCTGCTCCTAAAGGTATACATATAAAGGTATACATATATCAAAAATAAAGACAAGAAAAAAATTAAATAAGTAATATTCTTATTTTCTATACCTATCTCAGCACTTACATTCTCCCTGGCAAATGTGTGGGGTTGGCTGCATGGGGAACTTAAACAAACCCTTTATTAAATACAAAATGCCTATACATTTATATATACGTGAGAAGGGTCAGGGTCAACGAAAATACATTTTAATAAATCCTGGGGGTTCACCGGATACACTGTCAGAATTCAAAATTACCTGGACAGATTAGAGAACTGGGCCAAACCTTACAAAATGAATTTCAAAAGAGATAAATGTAAGATACTTTTTAAAAAAATGAAATGCGCAGGTATAGGATAGGTGACACCTGGCTTGACAACAGTACATGTAAAAAGGACCTGGAGGTTTCAGTAGACCACAAACTGAACATGAGTCAGCAGTGTGATGCAGCAGCCAACAAAGCCAATACAATTTTGGGCGGCATCAGTAGGAGTAGAGTATTTTGTTTCCATTCTCCTCCACATGAGACCTTGGGCCAGTCACAATTCTCTCAGAACTCTCTCAGCCCCAACTACCTCACAAGGTGTCTGTTGTGGGGAGAGGAAGGGAAAGGAGTTTGTAAGCCATCTTGAGTCTCCTCCAAACTCTTCTTTTTCTACAACCCACCCCCCATTGTAATTGATGCTGTTTTGGACTCTCGCTTGCTTCGCAAACGACTGCAATATTTAGTATCTTGGGTGGGGTATCCCTCCGGCCATAACCAGTGGGTGTATTCAGAAAACGTTTTAGTCCCCCACCTTGTAGCTGCTTTTCATAAGGCTTTCCCTCACAAACCGGGAGGAGAAGGGGCTTTCTTTGGGGAGGCAGAGTGTAAGGTTGTTTCGGTTTGCTAACAGTCGGAAGTCAACCTTGAGTCTACATTCCTTCATCTGGGCGTTGTGCCCAGACCAGTTCGTATCTCCTTCTTAACCTGGCTGCGTGCTTGCCATCTCTGGCTTCTATACTGTGTGAATTTCTGTCTTGGTGGGAATAGTGGGGTGGGAAAGCAGGGTTGTTTTGGGCTGGGATTTCCGTGGGAAAACATTCGCCTGTAAAAGCGGCAGCTGGGGAGAGTCTGATCAGATTCTGCATTGTCTGTAGAAGATCATGAATGCCAGTCAATAAAGAGCTTTTAAAGTTACTGTTGGCCTGGACTTTTCTGGTTCCTTACACCCATCCCCCAAATGGACCTGGACATCTTTTCAGGTGGAAGGGCTGGCAAGTTCCCTGCTTGGTGCTATGCCAATCCTTTGTCTGTGGATAAGGTGTTGGGGCTAGGTGAACCAATTCTCTGCTGGTATACAGTGGTTGATTATACTTGTCTGTGTACACAAGCCCCTTTCTGCAGGTGGTAATGTACCATTGTGCATCTGTGGCCAGCGAACTGAAAGCCCACAACCTGAACCCTGCTTGACATTTCTAGACACACGGTTGCTCCATCCCTCTGCTCTTTCACACACAGACACATGCATGGATTTATGCTGTATAATATAGTATCAATTAAAGTGTTTGGCCCTAATTGGTCATAATGAGCCACTCTTCCCCAGAGATGCTTAGGGCAATTAGCAGTACCTGCCCCACCCCCTCCCGGGCCATTCATTGTGCCGGCTGGCGGCAGGCCCGGCGCTCTGCCTGTCGGCTGCTCGGCAAGGCTGCTCTTTATTAAGGGCTCCCGAGGTGCAGGCAGGTCCCCGAGCTGTCAGCCCGGCCCGCTTTGCAGTCTCGTCACGCTGCTTAAATTGGGCTCAGCAGAAAGCAATTTAAAGAGTGTCAGGGCAGGCGGCTGACTCCAGTGGCAAAGGGCCCCCACGCTGGCGGCTTGATAAACGAGATCCAGCCTGCCATGGCGAGGTCGATAACCAGCTGAGCAGATCTGGGGAAGGGCTGCCCCCCACACACAACTGATGTCTGGCCAGCTTGGTCAGTTCCCACCAGTGTCCCCTACTGAAAATGGGAGCCCGCCTGATCTGAGATGGAATGGTATTGCTAACAGTTAGCATTTACCTTGTACTTTTCATGTTTTCGATAGTGCTCTGTGTATGTTATCTTTTTTGGTATGTATTACAACAACCTTTTATTGTAGATCAATATGATCTCCGTATTACAGATGGAGGACTGAGACTGAAGAAGAAGAAGAAGAAGGAGAGTTTGGATTGATATCCCCCCCCCCCCTTTCTCTCCTGTAGGAGACTCAAAGGGGCTTACAATCTCCTTGCCCTTCCCCCTCACAACAAACACCCTGTGAGGTGGGTGGGGCTGAGAGATCTCAGAAAAGCTGTGACTAGCCCAAGGTCACAGTAACTGTATCAGTGCGCACGAAACTAGACCAGTATAGCTATGGACCAAATGAAAACGCAACGCACGTTTGCTGCAAAGTGGCTTTTCCTATTGTCTTATTGCTGAACACCCCCTTAGTCTAATGTACAAAGCACATTAAAATGCAATATTGCTGTACATGTATCAACCTCTCATTTTACATTGGCAGATATCGCAGCATTACCCCAGATCACTTCTCAAAGCTCCAACATCACCTGTTGTCAGTTACAGACCATACATTTGTTTATAACAGTTCAACTTGATGACACATTTTCCTCTTGCAACAGTCAATGAACTTTCAAATCGTTGTCTATTTGTTGTAATTCTTCTGTATGCAATATGACTGCCAAATATATACTTAGGTTTGTTGCTTAAATGTCTGTTCCTGTCTGCCTTAAAGAGGTATCGCCTTTTTCTTCAATGAACGTAATGTTACCATAGAAAAGATATCTTGCAATACCGATACATCCAAGGAAACTTCATATCTCCATAGGAATGATAGTAGCAAAAGCAGCATGCGTTATTTTGGCTTTTCGTTGCCCTTCATCAGTGCCTCATTCCTTTTTAATCATGTTGTGTAATCGAGGTTCTATAATTAAAGACAATAGTATGAAATACCCATATATAAAAGTATAACTTCTATATAGTGTAATTAACATCTTTCCAATTTTTGTTACATTAATTATATAGATAACAGTGAAACAGTGAAATGATACTTCACTATCATTCTCTTAATATTTGCCCTTACAAATCACTACTCACATTGCATCCTTTTTGTAAGGGTTCTTGCAATCCTCTCCTAATATCCACGTGACTTCTGCTTCAATATATCCTAACTCTTGGAGTTCTAACACCTGTGCTACTGAAGTCAATGTTGGTAGCTAGTTAAAGCTACATAGTTATCAATACATCACATTCCCTTATCTATTGCCATCATCATGCATTATTGTATGCAGGAATATATGACTTGCCCACAGCTATTGTTATTAACCCAAATTGACAAGCATTTATATATATTAATAACTGTAGATTGTACATCAATAATCCCTTCAAATACAATTGCCTTGTATGTAACCACAATTATAAAACCTAGCATTCAAAGGTAACAAACTAAATCCAAATCTCTATTTAAACCTGTTACATGTGAATTTAACAAATATGTCCATCTCGCTTCTTGCTGCAATAACACCTTCTTAATATTAATACTTTTGTGACTGGCAGTATTATGATAGGGGACCAAAAATTGAAAATCATTGGCTCTGAGAAGTGATCTGGGGTAACGCTGCGATATCTGCAAATGTAAAATGAGAGGTTGATACATGTTCAGCAATATTGCTTTTTAATGTGTTTTGTACATTAGACTAAGGGGGTGTTCAGCAATAAGACAATAGGAAAAGCCACTTTGCAGCAAACATGCATTGCGTTTTCATTCGGTCCATAGCTATACTGGACTAGCCCAAGATCACCCAGCTGGCGTGTGTGGGAGTGCACAGGCTAATCTGAATTCCCCAGATAAGCCTCCACAGCTCAAGTGGCAGAGTGGAGAATCAAACCCGATTCCTCCAGATTAGAGTGCACCTGCTCTTAACCACTACGCCACTGCTGCTCCTGAGAGGGTGGGGGCTGGCTAAAGGCATTTTCAGTGGTGTCTTAAGCAAAGTCCACACAAATCACTCCCATTGCCCTGGTCAAGTCACAACTGACTTGACCCCGTATGGCAGAGGTGTCCAACTCTGGTGCTTCAGATGTTCATGGACTACAGTTCCCATCAGCCCCTGCTGGCATGGCCAGGGGCTGATGGGAATTGTAATCCATGAACATCTGAAACGCCAGAGTTCCAGGCAACAGACAGTCAGAGGTGGTTTGCTACTGGTTCCATCATGACCCTGGTATCCCGTGGTGGTCCTCCATCCAAATGCTTGCCAGGGCCAGCCATGCTTAGCTTCTGAGATCTGACAAGATCAGGCTATTCTGGGCTATCCAGGTCATTTGGTTCAGGTCAATACCGGTAAGCTTTAAAATATGTGATTCTGCTTAAGAAGATACTAGTTATGCTCCACGGGCAAATTATCCCATGATAATCATGTTTTGGGCAAGGACTCCCCATGGCTTAAGTGCCCAACTCAGCTTCATCCTGGTTCTGGCGCACGCTCTCCCCCTTATCACGTGTTTTTCAGAAACATGCATGGAAGTGCAGCTGTTTGAAAAACACGTGCCAAAGCCGGTTCGGTGGGAAGATACAGGGGACAGAGTCGGTTGGTTTTTCCCGCCCTAGGGAGTGACGTGGAGCCTTCCAGCCAATCAGAGCGCAGTGGGCTGTGCGCAGAGTATGCACAGCCTTTTTTTGTGCGGTGGTCGTGGCTATGGAGAAATGCTTCTGCAAAGAGGGGAACAGCAAACGTGCATGTGTGCGCAGCGACTGGTTTAGAATGATGAAGCTGCGGATCTACAAAGCTGCACACAAAAAACAAGCCAAGGGCAGAGTATTGTTCTTGCTTCAACCCAATAGCCAATCAAAAGAAAGCAGCTCAAATGCAGAGGCGGGAAAATTCTGCCTACGTAGCTGCGTGTAAAAATTTTTTTTTAAAAAAAGTTCCCGCCCCGCACAACACAACAGCCAATCAGGATGAGGAAGAAGTGATCTGTTCAACTGCTCTGTTCTTCAGAGCTGCCGTCACGAATGGCTGTTGACCCGTGTTGGAAGAGCTTTGAAAAATTTCAACGCGCAGCTTCACGTCACTGCGTCAGGCAGCATGGGTAGAATCTCCCCCACTTTATGCGTTGAGCAGCTTTCTTCTGATTGGCTATTGTGTTGGAGCAGGAACGATACTCCACCCTCGTCTTCTTTTTTGCGTGCAGCAACGTATGTGCGTGGCTTCAACATTTTCTAAACTTTTCACCCACGCAGCTTCATTGGCACAAAGGGCTAATTTCAGTTCACAGTTTACAGTCAGTTCGCACAGAAGTCAAAACACGTTTCCACGTAGCCACGTTTCAATGTAGCCGCCACAGCGCAAAACAAAAAAGGACTGCACGTGCTTTGCGACAGCCCACTGCGCTCTGATTGGCTGGAAGGCTCCACGTCACTCCCTATGGCGGGAAAATAAACCTACATTCTGTCCCCTGAACCTCCCCGCCGAACCGGCTTCGGCGCAAATTTTTTAAAAAGCTGCACTTCCATGCAGGTTTTCAAAAAACGCGTGATAAGGGGGAGAGGGACTGCCAGAACTGGGATGAATCCATGTTCGGCACTTAAGTGGTGGGGAGTCCTCGCTTAATCCGTGATTTTTTCACGTGTTATCACGCGATTAATTGACCGTGGGAAATCGATCTTTGATAGCACCCAAATTGCTTGATACGTTTCTGCCTCTTAGCTTTTTCTTTCTCCCGAGTGTTCTCAGAATTTCATTAGTTCAAGGATCAAATGCTAAAAGGGACCCATTCCAAACCACGTGTAAAGAGGAGAATGGAATTTGACGGTTTGAGTTCCGACACCTGTTTTTACTATTGCAGTTTGTGCTATCTCTTGCTTGGCGCTATTCCCAGACTTGCCTAGCCTTGAGTGTGTGAAAGTGTTTATCAGTATCTGAAAAGGCGGGCAAAAGTTTTCTTTAGTTTTCACTGTTCTCTTGCTGTTTAGTTCTCTCAAGAACTATGTTTCATCAAGACATATAATAAAGATCTTTCTGCTCTCATGAAGGTATTTTTGTATGGACTCTGTTACACCATGTCTTCTTGGAAGGTGAGAACAAATTACTTGGTCTTTTAGAAACAGAGGGTAACAGGAATGTCTTGTATTTGATCTTCAGTTAGTGAACAAAGCAAGGTCAAATTCTCTCCCATATCTCCTTCTTATCTACCTTATTAGTTACCATGTGACAGTACCTCTAAGAAGAACATTTTTAAATATTGTGGGGGGTTTTGTGTGTGAAGTGCGGTCAAGTTGCAGCTGACTTCTGGCGACCCCGGCAAGGGGCATGATCAAGGAGAGGCGGTTTGCCATTGCTTTCCTCTGCAGAGTCTTTCTTGAAGATCTCCCTTTCAGGAATCTACCCTGCTTAGCTTCTGAGATCTGACCAGAGTGGGCTATACTGTGCTTCTTGTTTAAAAATATTTAAAACCTGCCTTTCCACTGTGCCCACATTACAGTGTATAAACACACATGATTAAAAACATAATTAAATGCATTAATTAAAACACATTTAGTTAAAACTGGAACATTGTCACTAATAGCTGCTGGAGACGTTCATTAGGGGTTTTTTCTGCTAAAGCCGGGTTGAAATAATTCTTCTTTGCATCTTTTATAGAAGGAGGAGAATACAGGGGCTTTCCTTACTGTTTCAGAAAGTCCCCTCCATAGTATGGGCACAGCCCCTGCACAGACTGTAGCTGAATAAGACTTCTCAAATAGAGGGGGCCGTCAGAAGTGAGGCACCTGGTTACCTTAATCAGTGCACAGGGAAAAGATGTTCCGTTAGATATTTGGAAACTGACGTTAATGCTATTTTAAAAGCAGGAAGCGTTTTTTTAAAAGTGCGTGTGAAAAGATGCCTGCAGCCAAGGATAGCTTTAATCAGACCCCACAAGACTCACTGCATAACCCGTGCCATAAGAAAAGGCAGTGAGATAACATGATGGAACTCCAATATGAAATTCACGCACTGCTTTTGTTGCCAGTTGGATTTATGTTCGGCCTGTATGAAACAAAATCGCTGGGGCTCAGAAGGAAAGCTGGCGGGTTGCTTAGAATGAAGCCAATAACATGCCTGCAACTGTATTGCTCTGTGAAAGGGAAACTAGGACAGGTTCACGGTCACTCCAAAATCAAATAATGACCACTTTAAAAAGTGTTATTCAACCGGTTATTCCACAGGGACTTCCCTTCTGTAGGTGCTGTTTCGAAATTCCTGAGGAAGACATTCCTGCTAGCTTTAAACAAGCACTGTTAGGAATTTCTGGCAGCTCCTCTAAAAGATTCTGAGATTGCAACAACAATCAAAAGCAGAAAAGGGGGTAAGGCTCCCTGGCCAGACAGGCAACCTATGGAATGGCATAATGCTGTTGGCAGGAGTACCCTTCTTGGTTCAGATTGTGAGTCACAAAATCCCATTCTGCCAGAATTGAGGTATGAAGCACCCATTACATTTCCGCCAAAGTCAGGGAAAGATCCACTTCTGTGGTCTAACTACAGGGCGGCATCCCTCATAAGTGTTGATTAACAAATCCTTACAACAGCACTTCTAATACGCTTAAAACGTGTGCTGCCTAGGTCGCTCCATCCAGATCCAGTAGGTTTTGCCAAAGCACTAACTATATAAGACACTTGACTGATAATTATTGCTGCTACAGAATTCAGCGATGCCCCTTTTCTGACCCTGTTGCTGGAAGCAGAAAAGGCCTCTGACAGCTTGAAACGAGAGTTCCTGTATCTCGTGATGCTATCCTTTCTCATCCCTTGAGAATTTATTAATTGTGCAACAGTCCTTTATAAAGAGACCTGTTCTCTTGGAGGCGGAGAACTTCTCGGTGGGTGATTTCCACCCCATCTCAGGGAGGCAGGATCAAAAACGTCACTTCCTGTTCAGGCTAGGTCTCCAATTATCCCCAGTTCTATTTCCTGCCTGATCAGGGAGTGCACGGATCCTTTGGACTCCTTAGCTTTGTACCAAAAAATTCTTTCTCCTGTCTTCTTTCATGAGTTTTTCTTTCTCCCTTTTGTTATCCTTGTATTTCCGTTACTCTCTCTCTCTCTCTCTCTCTCTCTCTCTCTCTCTCTCTCTCTCTCTGTGTGTGTGTGTGTGTGTGTGTGTGTGTGTGTGTGTGTGGGCTTGGTGAGTTTCTTACTCCCCCCGCTCCTCCCTTCCCGCCCAATTTCTCTCGTTCCCGCCAAAATGGCGGACCAAAACTTCTCCCCTCCTAGGGAGACCTTCCATGGGGCCCCCGCAGAAGCCATTAGGGCTTCTTCAAAGAGGAAGCAGTATTTCCCCCCCAGCGGCCGCGCCTCCTCCTCTGGAGCTTCAGCCACGGTCGGCAAGTCTGCCTTGGAGGCAACCAACAGTTTGGCGTGCCGCATCCGCTCAGCAGCCGGCAGAAAACACACAGGTGCCAACATCCAGAGCCTTCCGCGAAGCAGGGGAGGCTAGTGCCTTCACATGCGCTGCCAGAAGACTCTCATGCGAGCGCAGAGGGACACTCCTCAGCGAATCGCCTAGCAGGGAACTTTCGGAGCGGCAGTCCCGACGCACATTCGTCCTCCTCTTCACGCAGGCAAGTCCGTTCAGGCGGAGGAGGAAGGAATTCCCCCAACTCAGAGAGACGACTGACCCATCCTTCTTCTACTAGAAAATGGCAGTCCTTCCCTCCCCTGAAATTCCAACATCCCAGAGGGTCATTGAGGAACACACTGAGTGCCACTGGTAGTCCACCTCCCTCTATTGCACCAACTCTGCCTGCTCTGCTCCAAGGGCATACTAGGGGTTACCTAGGTCCCCAGAGCATGCGCTCCCTCACTCCTCAGCAGGAGGAGAAGACAGCCTAGCGGAAGGGCTGGACCTCAATTCCTTTGAGCGCCTCCTAACAATGAGGAACTATGAAACCCAGGGCAGGGGATCCAGGGTTACTGGTAGTCCACCTCCCTCTAGCACACCAACTCTGACTGCTTCGCTCCAAGGGCACACTAGGGGTTACTTAGGTCCCCTGAGCATGCGCTCCCTCACTCCTCAGCAGGAGGAGAGAGACCAACCACACTGCCGCTCCTTAGATGCCGCCTTTCTGATTGCCTTGAGGAGATGCTATGACCTCTTCCTCTCATCAGCCCTTAGGAGTTTTCAACTAAGAGGACCTGGAACTCCTCTTCGCCAAAACTGTGGCAGCTCTGGAGTCACAGGAGTCCAAGACTCCTCTACCCTCCGGCAGAGGTGCGGCAACTAACACCTTAGGCTGTCCTAAGGCAGCAAGACCTTCTTCCCACAGGGTGAGCCTTCCAAGCCCACCCTGCTCTTGCTGGAATATTTTATTAAGTGGTTTAGGAAGGAATGGGAGACTCCGGCCTTCAACAAACGCCTCTGGTCTAATGCACGCAAGCACCTCCACACCCCACAGGGGTGCACGCCCGGTGTGTCATGCCCCCATCCCGCCCCTTTGGCACTACGCCACTGCTCTTAACCACTACACCTCGCTGGCTTTGAACAAACAAACAAAATAACCCATCAGGTTTTCTTTCCCACACGTAGGCAGTGTAAACTGAAACTCAAATAATCCCCCTCACAAGTCTCCATTTCAATTTGGAATAATGGTTCATGGGAAGGTCCGTTGTTCCTTCCCTTTCAAGGTCCCCTTCCTCTGCGCACCATGGACCCCATCCGAATTGGCCTCCTTCACACCTAGGAACTCAAAATGTCCCTCTCCATTTGCCCTGGGGACATCCCAAAGAAAAAGGTTTTGCGTTATCGAGCCCAAGTGGTGGAAAAATATTTTAGATTCGATTTCAAATACCTTTAATGGCATATAAATAGTTTAAGATTAACTTAGCAAGATAATAACAGCCTTTACAACTTCTGACGAGTTAAAATAACACCATTTAAAAATTTAGCCACCGCTTCCAACAGCTCGTAGTTGTGGCTGTTTAAAAGATATATAACCTTCTGTTTATCTGTAATGCCTTCACTTCCATGCAGGAAGGGGATTATGTGCTTCTTCCTACCTATCTCATAAAAAGGACAATTCAACAGCATATGAAATACTGTTTCCACAGAACCCGTGCCACACGGGCATTTCCATTCTTTATGTGGGATTCCAAGGTGGTGTCCAAGGCTAAAGGAAGAAGGCAGGAGGCATTGCGCACCTAGCTAAGGTGATTGCTCCTACGCCCACCCGGGCCTCCAACCAGGAGATAAAAGGTACTGGGCTACCTGAATTGAAATCTATCCACAGGTCTTCCCAGAGAGATCGAGGGAACAGGTTTTATTAGCTTCCTCTAGCATCTGTTGAAACTCTCTATCAAAAAGTCTCTTCTTGTTAGCCCCATAGACCCTCCTGCTCTGTTAACATTGGCTTGGGTCCTCCAAGGAAATGCCCAACTCATTAAGTTTGGCTTCGATTTTAACCCACCACTGGGTTGTGTGGAGGATGGAGTGACCCTGGGATGTATAGTCCAGTTCATCTCGATTAAAACAAATCCTGGCCCAAAACTTGAATGTACGGCACCAGGCCAGAGTTTCCAGCCGATGCTGGCCTGTTTCTAAGCACAGGGCCTATTTTAGATTCATCACATAAACATTCTACTGTACTATCCCTTTAAAAATGGAGTCGGATGATGAAATCTCAGGAGGCCTTGCATTCCATCACTTAGGCCCCTTCCGCACATGCAGAATAATACGCTTTCAATCCATTTCAATGCACTTTGCAGCTGGATTTTACTGTGTGGAATAGCAAAATCCACTTGCAAACAGTGGATTGAAAGTGCATTATTCTGCTTGTGCAGAAGGGGCCTTACTTTGGATTAGGAAGGTTATTTCCCCCGACTCGTACCCCCCCCCCCCGACTTGTACATTATCTTACTGTTTTGGCTTGCCACTCATCGTTTCTCTGATCTCAATTCAGTGGCATAGGAGGTTAAGAGCTCATGTATCTAATCTGGAGGAACCGGGTTTGATTCCCAGCTCTGCCGCCTGAGCTGTGGAGGCTTATCTGGGGAATTCAGATTAGCCTGTACACTCCCACACACGCCAGCTGGGTGACCTTGGGCTAGTCACAGCTTCTCGGAGCTCTCTCAGCCCCACCTACCTCACAGGGTGTTTGTTGTGAGGGGGGGAGGGCAAGGAGATTGTAAGCTCCTTTGAGTCGCCTGCAGGAGAGAAAGGGGGGATATAAATCCAAAACTCTTCTTCTTCTTCTTCTTCTTCTTCTTCTTCTTCTTCTTCTTCTTCTTCTTCTTCTTCTTCTTCTTCTTCTTCTTCTTCTTCTTCTTTTTCTTCTTCTTCTTCTTTTTCTTCTTCTTCTTCTTCTTCTTCTTCTTCTTCTTCTTCTTCTTCTTCTTCTTCTTCTTCTTCTTCTTCTTCTTCTTCTTTCTTCTTCTTCTTCTTCTTCTTCTTCTTCTTCTTCCTGCTCTGATTCCTGGCCCAGTATGGCCACCATCTGCCTTTATGACATTTTTGCTGAATAGAAGTACAGTTTATATGTTTAAGGTAGTAACTTACTTACCTGTTATACTGGGACAAACCCATATCTTTCAATGACAGCCCCAGCATATGTGGCCATAGAGCTTTACCCAAACTGTTTTGGTAGCAGTCTATGTTGGCTGGGATGACCAGGCATTCAGGTAGCAAACAGAAGAAGAAGAGTTGGATTTATATCTTGCTTTTCTCTACCACAAGTAGTCTCAAAGGGGCTTACATCTCCTTCCCTTTTCCTTCCCTCAACGGACATCTTGTGAGGTAGATGGAGCCGAGAGCCTTCTGAGAGAACTGTGACTACCCCAAGGTCACCCAGCAGACGTCATGTGTGTCAGGACCATGCCTGTCAGTATCTTGATGTCTTGCTGTGTGTGATTTGCAATTGTTTTCCTGTTTCCCTCTTCCCTTCCTGGCAATCTCCTGTTGGCAATCTCCTGGCGCCAGCCCATCTTCAAGGAGGTGTGAAAGGTTCCCAGGTCCTTTGTAGCTTTGCAGTAGAAACTGTAGTGGACATTTGGTGTGGGGCGAAACAGGGTTAAAAGATATAAGTCCTGGATCTGAGCTCTCTAGCTCAGATCCTGCTTTACATTGTTACTCTTCGCAAGGAATAAACTGCTTTTGGACTTTCCTACGGTCTCTGTTATTTCCACGTTTGAGAGTCTGACAATGTGTAGGAGTGATGACACAAATCCAGTTCACCAGTCCACAGCTCATGTGGTGAAGTGGGGAATCAAACCTGGTTCTCCAGATTAGAGTCCACTACTCATGCGGTGAAGTGGGGAATCAAACCTGATTCTCCAGATTAGCGTCCACTATTCATTTTGTGAAATGGGGAATCAAACCTGGTTCTCCAGATTAGCGTCCACTATTCATTTGGTGAAGTGGGGAATCAAACCTGGTTCTCCAGATTAGCGTCCATTGCTCATGTGGTGAAGTGGGGAATCAAACCTGGTTCTCCAGATTAGCGTCCACTATTCATTTGGTGAAGTGGGGAATCAAACCTGGTTCTCCAGATTAGCGTCCACTATTCATTTGGTGAAATGGGGAATCAAACCTGGTTCTCCAGATTAGAGTCCACTATTCATTTGGTGAAATGGGGAATCAAACCTGGTTCTCCAGATTAGAGTCCACTACTCATGTGGTTAAGTGGGGAATCAAACCTGGTTCTCCAGATTAGCGTCCACTATTCATTTGGTGAAATGGGGAATCAAACCTGGTTCTCCAGATTAGAGTCCACTACTCATGCGGTTAAGTGGGGAATCAAACCTGGTTCTCCAGATTAGTGTCCACTATTCATTTGGTGAAATGGGGAATCAAACCTGGTTCTCCAGATTAGCGTCCACTATTCATTTGGTGAAATGGGGAATCAAACCTGGTTCTCCAGATTAGCGTCCACTATTCATTTGGTGAAATGGGGAATCAAACCTGGTTCTCCAGATTAGAGCCCACCGCTCTTAATCACTATACTACACTGGCTCCCAGAATGACTTCTAGAGTAGAGTAGAATCCGCTGGCCATGGCAGCAGCTGTTCACTGAGTGCCACACGTTGATCTCTTGTTTCCTGACAAGAATGTTGGCCTGAAGATATGAACGGGTCGGTAATTTCACCTGTCACTCAGCAGGCAATATGCTATTGAGCTATGGCAAGTGAGATTACAAAGCTAGGGACACAAAGGGCTGCTATTCAGCTCCCTGGGGAGTCCGAAGGAGAGTCTGTGTGAGTCCAGACAATACCCCTCAATGCTACTGTTCTTAAGGGCTATTAAGAAGCTCATTCCAGAGGCCACAGGTGTTCTGGGAGAACCTGGGGCACCCCTTATGGGGGAGATTAGAACAGCTACCCGTGTGCTCCCGTCTAATGGTTCAGGAGGTTAGTGTTAGAATCCTAATTCTTCGGTGGAACTCTGAATGCCAACATTTCCCTGTTGGGCTCTCCCTTTGAGCCCCCTGTCTGTCTGCTCTCTGACAGAGGCTTGGCGGGGCTTCGGGAAGCTCCACAGGATGGTTCCTTGTGTTGTGGCACATGTCAGGTTGGAGGCCGTCTGTCAAGAGGAGCCTTTTCCCTGGGCAGTCACGCCTGTTGCCTTGATGGGCTGGCAGCGACACAGAGCTGGACACCTGCCGGCTTTCGAACACAAACAAGGAGGGGGGCATTTCCCGTCCCTCTCCCGACCAGAGTCACCTCTTGCCCATGCTTAATGAAATATTGAAGCCGGTCACCAGTGACAGACAGCTGCCTGCTAAAGGCTGCAGGCAGGAGGGGGCATGGGGGGAGAAGCATGGATATTAGATCTGGAGACTGACAGGGCCTAATTTATGGGTGCAATTAAGTGCGCCAAACCCTCCTGAGAGCAGATGCAATGTCCCACAAGGCAGTTCATCCGGGGAAGGGTTCGCTAGCGGAGGATTACCAAGCACTGGGCTGTTGCAGTGGGAATGCTGCTGACCGAGATGTGGTTTTCAGGAGGGAAAGCACTCTGTTCCCCCCGGGCCCCCATGTGTTTTCAGGTTGTGGGGATCTGCTGGGGAACAGAGCAAAGGACAGAAGTTATAAGCATGCCAAGTGGAGGGGGGATAGGGGCAAGGCAGCTGGCTAGCGGCGGGCCCATCCACGTGTTTTCAAACACGTATGTAGTTGCTTTTATTTATGACTATACTCTGTCTCAGAAAGAGATGTTAGTAGAAGAAGAAGAGTTTGGATTTATATCCCCCCTTTCTCTCCTGCAGGAGACTCAAAGGGGCTGACAATCTCCTTGCCCTTCCCCCCTCGCAACAAACACCCTGTGAGGTAGGTGGGGCTGAGAGAGCTCCGAGAAGCTGTGACTAGCCCAAGGTCACCCAGCTGGCGTGTGTGGGAGTGTACAGGCTAATCTGAATTCCCCAGAAAAGCCTCCACAGCTCAGGCGGCAGAGCTGGGAATCAAACCTGGTTTCCTCCAGATTAGGTACATGAGCTCTTAACCTCCTACGCCACTGCTGCTCCTGAGGTGAGGTGCAGCTGAGGTGCAGCGGTCAAGGAAATTGTATGCTTCCACATTAGAATATGGTCCCAAACGAATATGAGAATTATCGTTCATTTTTATGCACCGTCTTTTGTCAAAACCATTATTTTGTGCATTATTGGACATGGTGCTTTGATACAAGAGCACGAATGCCAAAATGTATTTTTACTTTCAAAGGGGGGGGGGGGGGGGAGGGCAGAGCAGGGCTAGGTAGGCACGAGGACCCAAGTGGAGCATTCTACAACAAAAAAGGTCCGGCATGTTGAGTTCTGTGGCGGAGGAATATACAACCCCACTAACATCTTTTTTTGAGACAGATTATAAAGGGTGTTATTCTAGAGCTGTAACAGCAAACCTATTGGGTTTGGCGTGCCAAAAATTCAGAAAATGCCTAACTTGACTCTGCTGGCATGTCCTCCCCCACCCCTGAACAAAACAGAAAAGATTCCTTACATATTCATTTATTTTTTTTAAATGCAGTCCAATCATGCATGGTGGTATGTATTATATACAGAGGCGTTCCTCCCATTGGGCAAAGTGGGCAGTTGCCCTGGGCGCAGCCCTGTGAGGGGCACAGATTTGTTTGTGGGATTTTTTGTATTTTCAGTGTTTTTCCATTTTTGGCCTGCAGAGGGCACAGTTTTTAGGCTAGCAGCACCAAAATTTCAGGGATGTTTTGGGAGACTCTCTTGATGCTATCATCCAGGTTTGGTGAGGTTTGGTTCAGGGAGTCCAGAGTTATGGACTCCCAAAGGGGGTGCCCCATCCCCCATTGTTTCCAATGGGAGCTAATAGGAGATGAGGCTACACCTTTGAGGGTCGATAACTTTGGACCCCCTGAACCAAACTTCACACCAAACTTCTAAGGAAGTATCATCAGGAGAATCTTTTACTGATACCCCCCAGGTTTTTTTTTTGTGAAGTTTGGTCCAGGGGGGTCCCAAAGCTATGGACTCCCAAAGGGGGTGCCCCATCATCCATTGTTTCCAATGAGGGAGCTAACAGAAGATGGGGGCTAAACCTTTGAGGGGTCCATGGCTGGACCCCCTGAATGCTTCACCAAAGCTCGAGTGAGTATCTGATAGGGAGAATCTCCTAAAGGTTATCTGAAACCCTGAAAGTTTGGTACTGCTAACTAACTAATTACACCCTGCCAGCCTTTGACTTATGGATTTAAGAAGGAGAAATCTGAGGTCCCCAGTTTTAAACATTTGCAAGTGATGCTGTTTCAGGGGGAGAATCAACCCCAAAATAGCATCACTTCCAATGTTGTTTAAACTGGGAACCCCAGATTCTCCCTTTAAGGTGGATTTAAAAGGAGAATCTGGGCTCCCTAGTTTAAACACCATTGAAAATGATGCTGTTTGGGGGTGGATTCCAGCATCACTTGTTTAAACTAGGGAGCCCAGATTCTCCTTTGAAACATTGAAAGTGATGCTGTTTCCCCCAATTTCCCCCAATTGGGGGTACTAAAAATCATTGCTTGGTCACAGTGGGGGAGGGTGGCTGCCCATGGGGGGGCGCCAAACTCCAGTTTGCCTAGATATGCCATTGGGTGTAGCTACAGGGGGGGTGCGCGTTGCATTGGGCACGTGCCTGGGGGGGGCATCAAACTCAGGTTTTGCCCAGGGCTCCAGTCTGCCTAGTTATGCCACTGATTATATAAAGAAACATAAACTAATTCCAAAAATGACTCAGACTAACAGGGAGAATAGCTGCTGTTGGGTATTAAGAACATAAGAAATAGCCTGCTGGATCAAACCAGAGTCCATCTAGTCCAGCATTCTGCTACTCGCAGTGGCCCACCAGGTGCCTTTGGGAGCTCACGTGCAGGATGTGAAAGCAATGGCCTTCTGCTGCTGCTGCTGCTCCTGAGCACCTGGTCTGCTAAGGCATTTGCAACCTCAGATCAAGGAGGATCAAGATTGGTAGCCATAGATCGACTTCTCCATAAATCTGCCCAGGCCCTTTGAAAGCTATCCAGGTTAGTGGCCATCACCACCTTCTATGGCAGCATATTCCAAACACCAGGGATTTGGGTATTAGTGAATGCTGGTGTGTTACCCAAAACGTTGTGACGTATCACCTTTGACACGCATGTTTGCCATCACTGTCCTGGAGGAATAACAAAGTACTGGCCGTGTGCCTTTGGTAAGAAATGGAAGCCCAGATCATGTGGATCCTCTTCCTGATGTGACAGAAAGTATACAGAAAGGCACTTATGCTGGGGACTGCTAACAAGGTAATTACTACTCTTACTTTCAAACAGAGGCATAGCTAGGGAAAATGGAGCCCAGTGCAAAATCTGAGTTTTGCTCCCCCTCCAGTGCAAAATCTGAGTTTCGCTCCCCCTCCCATGTTTGTTTGTGTTTTTTGTATTTTTTAGTGTTTTTTCAGTTTTCGGCCTGCAGGGGGGGCAGTTTTAGACTAGCAGCATCAACATTTCAGGATATCTTTAGAAGACTATCCTGATGATACCAGCCAGGTTTGGTGAAGTTTGGTTCAGGGGGTCCAAAGTTATGGACTCTCAAAAGAGTAGCCCCCATCTCCTATTAGCTCCCACTGGAAACTCCCTTTGGGAGTCCATAACTTTGGACTCCCTGAACCAAACCTCACCTAACTTGGGTGGTACAATCAGGAGAGTCCCCTGAAAACTCCCTGAAATTTTGGTGCTGCTAGCCTAAAAAATGCGCCTCCTGCAGGCCAAAATCTGAAAAAACACTAAAAATACATAAAACAAACCTGAAATTTTTGTTCCCCCCCCCCCAGGCGCACGCCCAGTGCAACGTGCACCCCCGGTCCCCTTGTAGCTCTGCCTCTGCTTTCAAATACAATGCTGGACTGTGGGATTCTTCCGAGTGGCCTTTTCTCATCCTGCTCTAACTTCTCAGGAGGAGACTGGGCTATCAATGGTGTTCAGTGTATTTACAGGTCAGTCTGGCTGTGGGAGGTGGAGTCCATCATGTCCCCTTCCCCACTCCACTGTCTTCTTTTCCTTCTTTCCTACACCCTTCTCCTCCTCAGCTTCCAATGGTCAGCTACTCCGTTTGTCTCCTAGCCTTTCTTTCCTCCCCTATCTGGCAAGCTCTCCCTCTGGCACTGCACCCTTACTGACACTGGCTTGTAGCCTTCTTCTACTCTCCTGTTCCTAGTTCCAGGGGAGCCACTTGGTGCCACTGCTGGGTGAACAACATCTAGATGGGGCTTGGAGTTCTCTTGAGAGAGAACTGTAGGTTTGTGGTTATTGCAGCTGTATTTTGTTGCAACTGGGGAAGTTTTCTGTTAACTGGCTGAGAGCCAGCAGTATCTGATATTTAAGAGCGGGAGGCTCTCATCTGGGGAACTAGTTTTGTTTCCCCTCTCCTCTGCGTGAAGTCTGCTGGGTGACCTTGGGCTAGTCCAGGGGTCTGCAACCTGCGGCTCTCCAGATGTTCATGGACTACAAATCCCATCAGCCCATTGGCCATGCTGGCAGGGGCTGATGGAAATTGTAGTCCATGAACATCTGGAGAGCCGCAGGGTGCAGACCCCTGGGCTAGTCAGACCTCCCTCAGCCCCACCTGCTTCACAATGTAGCTGTTGTGGGGAGAGGAAGGGAAGGAGTTTGTAAGCTGCTTTGAGACTCCTTACAATGGAGAAAAGCAAACTATAAATCCAAACTCTGGCATAGTGGCTAAGAGCAGTGGCTAAGAGCAGGTGCACTCTGATCTGGAGGAACTGGGTTTGATTTCCAGCTCTGCCACTTGAGTTGTGGAGGCTTATCTGGGGAATTCAGATTAGCCTGTACACTCCCACACATGCCAGCTGGGTGACCTTGGGCTAGTCACAGCTTCTCTGAACTCTCTCCGCCCCACCCACCTCACAGGGTGTTTGTTGTGAGGGGGGAAGGGCAAGGTGATTGTAAGCCCCTTTGAGTCTCCTGCAGGAGAGAAAGGGGGGATATAAATCCAAACTCCTCCTCCTCCTCCTCCTCCTCCTCCTCCTCCTCCTCCTCCTCCTCTTCTTCTTCTTCTTCTTCTTCTTCTTCTACAACAGGAGGAGGAACCGTTGAATATGTAAGGAGGCGGCAGCATTTACCGTTACAGCTGAATCCAGTCATTTTTACCATCTCTGAAGCATGGCTTTTTTGCCATCAAATTACAGCTGATTTATGGCAACCCAGTGGGGTTTTCAAGGCAAGAGACATTCAGAGATGGTTTGCCGTTGCCTTCCTCCATATCACTAACTTGGTATTTCTTAGATGTCTCCCATCCAAATACGAGCCAGGGCTGACCTTGCTTCGCTGCTGAGATCTGAGATCTGGTTAGCCTGGAGCTATCAGGAAGTCAGGAAGAGCATAGTTAGCCTTTCTCAAAATAGTTGCTGTTATAATTTCAAGGGAAATAAGATTTTCCTGTCCTCTTTAGTCCTTCTTTTCCATTGTTCCCGAAGAATGCTGGTATTTAAGTCTCAGCAACAAATTTGTCTGGCACAGAATACTTTACATGGAGCAGCAGAAATGAGGAAATATATCCCCCAAACACGGTTTCAATGTGGTAAAACAGCTGCAAGGAGGGCAGTGGCATAGCGCCAATGGGGCAGGGGGGGCAATGCCCCAGGTGCATGCCGGTGCAGGGGCATGGCGGGGGCATTCTGGGGGCTGGTGCCGCAGCAGGGGCGCAGGGCACACGCGTGCCCCGGGCACAGTTCCCCCTTGTTCCGCCACTGAGGGCGGGAGGAGTCCTTCCTCCCCCTCCCCACCGTGGCAATATTCTGAGCCATTTTGGGCTCTCCCCCACTTAAAAAAAAAACATACTCCCCCCTTTTAAAGAAGCCATTTCTTTCACCATGTAGTAGTTACTGAGGATTTTAATACCCATATTGGTACAGATGAATCTAATATGATTTTAGAAGTCTACTGTGGAGCAGCAGTGGCGTAGGAGGTTAAGCGCTCGTGTATCTAATCTGGAGGAACCGGGTTTGATTCCCAGCTCTGCCGCCGGAGCTGTGGAGGCTTATCTGGGGAGTTCAGATTAGCCTGTATGCTCCCACACATGCCAGCTGGGTGACCTTGGGCTAGTCACAGCTTCTCAGAGCTCTCTCAGCCCCACCTACCTCACAGGGTGTTTGTTGTGAGGGGGGAAGGGCAAGGAGATTGTCAGCCCTTGCCCAGGTCCTCCTGCAGGAGAGAAAGGGGGGATATAAATCAAGCCTCCCTCTCCTCCTCCTCCTCCGTCCTCCTCCTCCTCCTCCTCCTCCTCCTCCTCCTCCTCCTCCTCTTCTTCTTCTTCTTCTTCTTCTTCTTCTTCTTCTTCTTCTTCTTCTTCTTCTTCTTCTTCTTCTTCTTCTTCTTCTTCTTGTGGGGAGCTAAAGGGAGGTCAGGGGAACCCATACTGAACTCTTTAACCATGTAGTTTGGTCCTTCGACAAGAAATACGGGGGGAAAACCCATTCTTTCCATTCCCTACAATATTAGACAGTTGACCTACAGGCACACCAAAATGGGGTTTTCCTAATCACTATTGATTAGCTAGGAGGAAAATGTCACAGTAAATACTAATTATAAGACACTGTCTTTCCAGACAGAAGCTTTTATTATCTTTCCCACAAAGAGACTGGAACAAAATGCATATAATTGGCTTTGAAAGTGACCAGATTCGGTCTTCAAGCAAACAGGAAAACAAGGATCATGTTTCAGTTGAATTACAAATGAGTGGAAGCAAAAGAAAGGAACGTAAAAAATCCCCGCTTATAAATATGTAGAGATAAGAAGTATGTAGATCCTCACTTTGACGCACTCCCTTCTTGCCCGGCTGTTCATACTGTTTAATGTTCCTCCTTCCCTGAGCGGTGGAAAGTTCAGGACTGTCTTTATATCTGTTCCCAGCAGCAAGGTTTATTGAGGGCTCATCTCTTATAATGAAGGAATAATAAGGCCATTTTCCTGCCGGAGGCAAAATTGAATTTTCCTGCTTCCTCCCTGCCCCTCCCCCATCTCTTGCTTTAGACTGGACAGCATAATGCCGGCAAATTAAGTGATAAAGAGCTCGCCCAGATACTGATTTGAAAGTTCAGATTCATTACAACAATGTTAACAGTGAGAGAAGAGCAAAAACCCAAAGAATCCGAGGTACTGAGAAGTCCAGCCTCCCAGAATTTGCTGTAGCCTCCAGAAAGGGTTCAGAAGCCATGAACCTCAGGTGACCCACTGAATGTGTGCATTGCATCCGAGATTAACTTTTCTGCTCATGCGAGGCACTTCAGTGGGTGGAACAGAACATTCCTGCCTTCCCCCTCTCCTGTTGCAGCCCAAGAGGCTTTCGGGGTAAGTGAAAAGCGGAGGTGGTTTGCCATTACCTTCCTGAGAGCCAGCATGATGCAGTGGTTAAGAGCAGGTGGATTCTAATCTGGAGAACCGGGTTTGATTTCCCACTCCTCCACCTGAGTGTCAGAGGCTTATCTGGTGAACCAGATGTGTTTCCGCACTCCTACATTCCTGCTGGGTGACCTTGTGTTAGTCACAGTTCTCTCAGAGCTCTCTCAGCCCCACCTACCTCACAAGGTGTCTGTTGTGGGGAGAGGAAGGGAAAGGAGTTTGTAAGCCACCTTGACTCTCCTTATAAGGAGTGGGGTGTAAACAGAGGCGTATCTTGGCAAACTGGAGCCTGGGAACAAAAACTGAGTTTGGTGCGCCCCCCCCCACATATGGGCGGCTACCCTCCCCCACCATGACCAAACAATGATTTTTGCACCTGCTCACAAAACACCTCCCCACCCCAGCAAAACATACATGGCTCTCTCCCCACCAATTCTCTTCCTAATTTTGTCCTCACACCAACCTATGAGGTAGGTTGTTAGCCTGAGAAACAGCTCCAAGCCAGTGCAAGTGGGCATTAAGCATGTAAATCTCTCACAAATCACCCCCAGCAAAACATTTACCAAACAAATGTCAGCATCATCTCTCACAAAACACCTCCAGTGGAATCCACCCCCAAACAGCATCACTTTCAATGGTGTTTAAACTAGGGAGCCCAAATTCTTCTTTTAAATCCACCTTAAAGGGAGAATCTGGGGTCCCCAGTTAAAACAACATTGAAAGTGTTTTGGGGTGGATTTTCCCCCACCCTGAAACAGCATCACTTTCAATGTTTAAACTGGGGACCTCACATTCTTCCTTTAAGTCCATGGCAAAGGGAGTGGATTTAAAAGGAGAATCTGGGGAAATTTGGAGGGTGCCTGCTGTCTGGGGTGCAATTGTTAAACTAACAGCACCAAACTTTCAGGGTATCTTTAGGAGACTCTACTGATGATATCACCCAGGTTTGGTGAAGTTTGGTTCAGGGGGTCCAAAGTTATGGACCCTCAAAGGTGTACCCCCATCTCCTATTAGCATTGGAAACAATGGGGGATGGAGGCACCTCTTTTGGGAATCCATAACTTTGGGCCCCCTGAACCAAACCTCACCTAACTTGGATGGTATCATCAGGAGGGTCTCCTGAAAAATCCCTGAAATTTTGGTACTGCTAGCCCAGGGGTCTGCAACCTGCGGCTCTCCAGATGTTCATAGATTACAAATCCCATCGGCCCCTGCCATCATGGCCAATTGGTCATGCTGGCAGGGGCTGATGGGATTTGCAGTCTATGAACATCTGGAGAGCTGCAGGTTGCAGACCTCTGTGCTAGCCTAAAAACTGCGCCCCCTGCAGGCCAAAAACTAAAAAACACTAAAAAACACACTAAAAACACACAAGGGGGCGCCTGGAGACATAGGATACCCCATGTTCCCTAGGCAAATACGCCACTGGGTATAAATCCAAATTCTTCTTCTGCTGCTTCTGCTTCTTCCTCTGCAGAGCCTTCTTTGGTCGTCTTCCTCCCAAGATCTGACAAGATCGGGTTATACCAGTGGTGGCGAACCTTTGGCACTCCAGATGGTATGGACTACAATTCCCATCAGCCCCTGCCAGCATGGACTACAATTCCCATCAGCCCCTGCCAGCATGGCCAATTGGCAGGGGCTAATGGGAATTGTAGTCCATAACATCTGGAGTGCCAAAGGTTCGCCACCACGGGGTTATACCATGCCACATTCCCTCCCAGCAGCTCGGTAATCTCCCCCAAATGCTGCTGTTGTGGGACAGGGGACCCTCAGGAACCCCATGAAAAGCAATTTGGGGGTCAGTACAGAGGGAACTGGTGAAAGTTACCCCACCCCCTTCCTGTAGCTGAAAATGTCGTTTGGACCCAGCCATATGTTTCAGAGCACGGGTTGCACGATAGAGACAGAGACCCTAGGTAAAGGACGAGAACTCATCCAGTGCATTTCATAGGCCCTTTCTGCACAAATCTTCTAAAATGTTTTCAACCCCCCCCCCCCGCAACAACGATATATGTTTGCACTCACTCGCCCGCCTCGAAATAATTCATGGCTGCCATTACATCATTCCCCCCCTCTTTTTTTTAGTTCTGTGTTGAATCAGTTTTTCAGTGCTTCAAAGCTTCGTGCTGCAATTCTCTACTCCTCATATACTGAATGCTTCGAAGATTGTCCCCCAAGTAAAAAAAAATCCCAACCAAACAGAAATGCTGCAGGTAAACAGGCGAGGGGGAACTGAGTGAGGTCAGATAATGGCACCCAAGAGGAAGCTCAGGGAAGCAGAGAAACAAGGAAACGTAGTCAATAGAGCATTGTGCAATAACTGAAGACGTTTTCAAAATGTTTCAACCAGAGAATCACTTTAAAAGGGGATTCCTTTAAAGCTTTTCAGGCTGGAAATAAAATGTTTTGGGGTAAAAACAATGCGAAACTCCACGGAGGAAATGTTTTATTTCCTGCCTTAAAACATTTTGAAAGGTTTGTGTGGAAAGGGCCACTGTTATGTAAAACACTCTGTGGCCCTTTCCACACAAACTTTCCACACAAACAGCAGAGCATCATGAGTTGGGGCTCCTGAAGTTCTTTCTCAGTAAGGAGAAATTCAGAAAATGGATTATCCATTGGGTGGTTGGGGGTTAAAGATGGATTCTGATTTATTATAGCTTAAGATTAAATGAATGACCAGCTATGTAATCAAGTTCAGCAAGGGAGAAGCGGTGCTCATAACATTTTTTCTGTTTTAGAGGCTCTGTTAGGAACAATAGATGTTCCCAGCTGTGCATCTGGATCAGGGGTCTGCAACCTATGGCTCTCCAGATGTTCATGGACTACAAATCCCATCAGCCCCTGCCAGCATGGCCAATATCCCTGATCTGGATAGTCATTCATTGAATTTCATACAGTTGTCCGAAGCCATGATCCTGTACAACTGAGAATGAAAGACAGAAATATTTTCCCTGTATATAAAATACCCTTATACCATAGAGCAGGGGTGGTCATGGACTACAATTCCCATCAGCCCCTGTCAGCAGGTTGACCTTGCTGGCAGGGGCTGATGGGAGTTGTAGTCCATGAACATCTGGAGCACCATAGGTTGGCCACCCCTGCCAAAGAGGGCTTAGGTCAGTGGTGGCGATGCCATGCCATGCTGGCAGGGGCTGATGGGAATTGTAGTCCATAACATCTGGAGTGCCAAAGGTTCGCCACCACGGGCTTAGGTGAATAGAAGGTGCTTTCTTCCAACCGCACAATGGCCTCCGCTTTCTTTGCAGTCAGGATGAAGAAGCATCCCCACAACAATTTTCCTTGATAATACTACGAATTCTACGAAAAATACCAGTTTTCCTTTCTTCCTCTATTCTCCTATTCTTTGGGCAATAAATATTGGAAGGAAAAATCTGGACTATAGTTGCCAACTTTCTTTACTGGTGCTGCTCCTGTGCCCTTGGCAGCAACCTCAACAGAGGTATTACACAGGTGAAGCTTTTCTCTGACATGGAGATACTTGCCCAGTTACGGTTGGAAATCAAGCCACAGTACCCAGCTGCCTATGTTATGTTATGTTTAATTTCTATACCGCCCTCCACCGTAGGGCTCAGAGTGGTATACAACAGGCAAGTCTCAAAGCCCTTGTGCAAATATTCATTGAAGTGCAATTGTGAACAGCGTGAAAAGGTGCAAACTGCGCACGTCTTCCTACACAACATATACAGCATTAATGCAATTGAGACATAACTGGGAAGACTTTGTAGACATCAAGTCCAATAAAGGCAAAATAGCCAGTTCTGGGATGCAGTTTCGAGCTGTTAGTCCTGTCATTTAAAGTAGCAAGAAAAAAATTCACTTGCGTATTCCGCCACTCCCATAGCATATACTCGAAGTCATTAATTTCATAAATGGTTGGGAGTCCAACCAGCTGCAACCTTTAGCTTTGGTTGCTAACATGCCTGGAGGAAAAAAAATGACCTGTCTCTTTAATAGGCTTAAGGTGATGTGATTTATCTCCATGTCAGGAAGAACTTCATCTGTCCCTCCTCACTCATTAAGCTACTGCTAAAGATGCAGGGCCCTGATTGGTTGTGGCCCAGGCTAGCATGATCTTGTCAGATCTCAGAAGTGAAGCAGTGTTGACCCTGGTCAATATTTGGATGGGAAACCAAGGAATTCTAACATTTATTATTTTAATGATCTTTGTCAGAAAGTAACAACAACAACCACCACCTTTATTTGGCATTTAAAAATAGGTTCTAGAGCATTGCCAGACATTTTTGAAATACAAATCAAGAGTACATTCAAAGTGCAGACAGGAGGACTATATAGCAGTATACATTACTTAGAAAGTTCTGTCACTTGTAAAAGAAATTTTGCTACTTTCCCCAAGAGCATGACATCTGTATTGTTTAACAGAAGCTCCACAACAGAAAAGTCAGAGTTTCCTTCAGATTTGTCTAGGGCCAGCCTGGGAGAGAAATTCCTAATGCCCACATATCTCGGACAGTCAAGAATAATGTGAGCAAGAGTCTCCGCTTGATTTTTACAGTGTGGACAAACCCGATCCTGGAGAGGTATGGATAAGTAGCGACCCTTTGTAATGGCGGATGGGAAGGTATTGGATCTGGCCCTTGTGTTAATCCATCTCTGTTGGGGTTCAGTTAATAATTCAAGATATTTGGCTATGTGCTCCTGTTCCGGTATTATTCCGACAGAGAGGGGTGAGCATGATTTATTTGCTTGCCCCAACAAGATATGATATTCCTGATCTAGAAGTTTACTTTTCAAGGTTTGGAAAATTTCTCTGGGTGTAACATTTATTTATTTGGAGTGTTGTGGGGTTTCCGGGCTGTATGGCCATGTTGCAGTAGCATTTTCTCCTGACGTTTCGCCTGCATCTTTTGCTTTTCTCAGATGCCAGCCACAGATGCAGGTGAAACGTCAGGAGAAAATGCTACTAACCATCAACCGAAACCTAACACTCAACTCGACTCCGGCTTGCGGTGGAAGCCTTCGACAATACAGTTATTTATTTATGTTTATACCTCTCCTCGTGCTAGCATCTCTAGGCAGCTTATAAAAGTTAAAATAAAAATTAAAACCACAATAAAACATCGTAAATAAAAGATAACAATTAAAACAGCAATAAAAACCCTATTAAAATATCCTCCTACTCCTCTCCCGTCACCCAGACCAGCAGCGGTTGAGAGGGTTTCCAGAGAGGCTAATCAAATGCCTGGGTGAAGAGGAAGATCTTCGCCCTGCATCTAAATCCATAAAGTATAGGTGCACAACAAATCTCCTATTCCAGAGCCTGGGGGCAATCATGAAAAAAGCCCTTCCACGTGCCCCCGTCCCCCATCCCTCAGTGGTGCAGGTACCACCCGCAGCACCTCCCCCCATGATCTCAGTCCTTGGGAGGTACACACAGGCACGGGAGCTCCTTCAGGTAGGCAAGATCGAAGCCATTTAAGGTGGCAGAGTAGAAGGGGTGGTAGCATACAAGCATCTAGGACCCCTTCTCTGCAACCTATCTCTCTATGCCTTGAAAACCCTATGAGGCCGCCATGAGTCATCTGGTGCTTGATGCTATTTTACATGCCCAAAGGGACAGGACATTTTCCTCCCAGCCTCATGGCAACCTTATCCTTAACATACATGATAACAACAGACATTCCTTAATAGGTTTCAGAGCTGGGGGAAATGCCCGTGGCCAGATTCCAAGGCTGCTGTTAAAAATACGCTGTGAGGAGTCAGCCGAAGTTCAGAGCCGCGGAGGAATCCTTTCTGCTGCTGAATGACCTTGGCTCCCGGTCGCATGGCTTCTGCCCACATGCACGCAAAAGGAGACAAGGAGCAAGGCTCTCGGTCTGTCTACGCATGCGCATTAGCAGCCGGTCATGCCAAAAAGCAGCAGAAGCATTTTTTATTGTCATTGTACACGCACAACGAAATTTACAGCAGCATTCCTCAATGCACACAATTTCAGACTCATACCCCATCCTCATGTTCTCCTTCCTCCACCCATCCCTACACAGCCCCAAACACATCAACACGAAGTCGCGGAGTTTAGCATAGCCACAGCTCTAGAGTAGAAGCTGTCTCTAAGCCTCTTTGTCCTAGTTTTGATAGACCTGTATCGTCTGCCGGATGGTAACAGTTCAAAAAGAGAGTGTGCTGGATGAGACGGGTCTCTCAGAATATTTTGGGCTTTTTTTAGGATTCGGGAATTATAGAGTTCTTCCAAGGAGGGGAGAGGGCAGCCGATAATCCTCTGTGCAGTAGTGATCACCCTTTGGAGCGCCTTCCTATCCGCCACTGTGCAACTGGAGAACCATACACAGATGCAGTAGGTTAAGACACTCTCTATAGCACAGCGGTAAAAGGACACCAGGAGTTTTCCATTCAGTTGTTGTTTCCTTAAAAGTCTCAGATAGCACAGTCTTTGCTGGGCCTTCTTAACCATCGCGGCAGTCTGTACGCCCCAGCAGTTCTGTAGTTGCCCATGGGAGGGTCCCGAGTCATGGCTTCAAAACCACTGCTTTAAACGTTTGATGCCAAATGTGTGGTGATGCTGACTGAGGAGGGGAGGAATAGTATCCTGCACATTCTCATTAACAGACTTGTTTTTTCACATGCTCCCATGCTGAGGCATGGCACTGAGGAGAAATCTGAAGCTCCAAGCCCCGCATAAAATTTATTTAGCACCAAAGAGAGAATAGACTGTGGTGTATTTTTTTCCCCTGTAGTAACTTAGATATTGGCATTTAACCCTGATTGGACCTAGTGCCCTTATAGGTCTCTGTTTCAAACAGTGGAAGACTTGGCTGCTCTGGAATGAGAAACAGTCAATATTAGAGTGGCACGGAAGGTGAGAGCAAAAGACAGAAGGGAGGGTGAGGAGACAATGTTGGCGAGTGTGCGCGTGTGTGACAGAGGAGATGGCGGATCAAAACTTGGGGCTGGTTTCGTTGAGATGCAGCTCAGAGAATTAAAGAGGAAGGGAGGATAATTTTTACCCCATCTGAATTGTAATAAAATTGAAAAACAGTGTTGTGAGAACAAGTACCTTGTGTGTTCCAAGGGTAAATGGGATAGGCAGAAGAGAAGGGTGACGAGGGTAGAGACCTGTATGCTACCTGAGAAAGGGGCCTCAGCCAGGATCGCCATGCAAAAGTGCCTCCCAGCTTCTGCAAGAACATATCTGTCAGAATCCCAAAGACCGAGACGAATTCTTGTGTAAAACAGCAGTTTAATCAACAGCTTGTGAATCTTCCCTGGACAAAGCCAGAACTGATTTATGCGCACAAAGATCCAGTAATTAAAATGGCTTGCACCCCCCCCCCCCCGATCCAGGGAAAGAGCGCCTAAAACAATGGCAAACAGTGAAGATGCCCAGCCACTGACCTTGAGCAGCACCTGGGGAATGAAATCATTCTCAAGAAACAGAGCAGAGACAGACAGTATTGCAATTAACCCATTCCACCACCACCACCACCCCCATTATACAGAAAGCAGCAAAAGCAACCCCAATATGAGCAGGCCTCCTGACAATATCTAATTCAGAACTTGCTCGGCAAGCGGATCAAAAAACCCGGTAAATGGGGCCAAGCACAAACAGGGGATATTTCTCTAGAGACTTATAATGCCCTCCAAATATTGAAAAATACAAAAAAGATTTTTGTAAAAGAAAATCAACATTTTTAACAGAAATATTGATATTTTGTGCCTCTACACCACATGATCTCAGCTGCCATTTTTGAAAAGGTAGGAGCGGCTGCCCCTTGCTGCCTGAGCTGGGTAGGAGCGGAGGAGCAGGAGCTGCCACCAAGCAAGCTAGCTAGGCAGGTGGATGGGTGGCCAGTGAGCAGGAGTAGGCAGGCTGGTGAGGAGGAGCTGGAACCGCCGCACCCCCCTCTGCCACTATTGCTGCAGGCAAAGGTGTACCGTCTATGGAGACATGGGGCTACCCATGTCGCCAGGCGCATGCCTGTGGGGTGCTCAGCAGGCTCCTGTCCATCCCTCGTCCACCGACCAACTTAAAAGAAATCATAGAGACAGGCTGCCCGAGTGGCAGCTTCCCTGAAGCCGGGCCTCAGAGCCTACGGGGAAAATAAATAGTGAGTGCTGCATGCTTACTCACGACTAAGCGGGGCTCTGCTGGGGGCGGGGCACCCGGAGGGTTTTTAGTCTCCGGGCACCATTTAGACCCGGTACACCACTGGCTGCAGGCAGGCAAGTGGGGGAGGAGAAGCACTCCATGTGAATGAACTAGGCAGAGATAGTGTTGCTGTGAACAGACAGGGGAGTGGCAGTCCCTTATGCTGCAGCAGCAGCTGTGTAAGCCAGACCGGCAGAGGTAGTGGCACCATCACTGGATGGGTGAGCTGGCTGGCAAGTGGTCGAGGAAGCAGGTGAAGGGAACCTGGGATCCCTCCCGCCCTGTGAGTCTTAGAGATTCCCCACTTGTACATACAGTTTCCTCCTGGGGAGCTCTGTTTTTACATGATATGATAGGACAGTGGTGGCGAACCTATGACATGGGTGCCAGAGGTGGCACTCAGAGCCCTCTCTCTGGGCACATGAAAAGAGTGGCCCCCCCACATATCTAGGCTGGTCTGGGCTGCTGGGCTCGATTATTAACATTAAACCTAAGACCTAGTTTTGGGGAAGCCGTGTAGGTAACCCTGTTAAGCGCTGTTAAACCCCACTGATTTTCATGTGAAGAACTAAAGTGCGATCCTGTAATGTATTGTATTGATGTGAGGTACTGTATTGTTTTAAGAGTCTGCAGCTGCTGCATACTGATGGTGGTAATGGTATTATTTGTGTTATATTGAGCGCTACAGCTACATGGTGATTTTTTACCGGCTTTATGTGTGAGTAGCAGCCATGAAAGAAAGTGTTGTATTTTGTTCCACCAACTCCTGATTCCTGAGACATAACAGATCCTTTACCTGGGAGTAAGCTCGGTTTGCTAGCAATGGGGCTTGCTTCTGAGCAAACCCTCCTAGGGTCATGATTCACCCATTGGAAGAGTTGCATGGTTGCTTCAAAGCAAAGCCACCGACTACCACCAAGCTTACTCCTGAATAACACACACCTCAGAGCCAACCGTTTTTTCTAAACTAAAACCTCAGTATTCAGGTTAAATTGTTGTGTTGGCACTTTGCAATAAATAAGTGGGTTTTGGGTTGCAATTTGGGCACTCGGTCTTGAAAAGGTTCGCTAGCACTGCAATAGGATATGATGATAGTCAAGCAGTATGATTTGATGATAATATTGTGTACTTAGTGGATGATAGCCGTGACATGGATAGCCTCTTGTAGCCCAGTCTTGTCAAATCTTGGAAGCTAAGCAGGGTTGGCTCTGGTTAGTACTTGGATGGGAGACCACCAAGGAAGTCCTTGTTTGCTATGCAGTGACAGGCAAGGCCAATCACCTCTGAACATCTTTTCCCTTGAAAATCCCACAAGGTTGCTGTAAGACACCTGCCACATGAGAAAAAAAAAGGAGGGGGGAGGTTAAAGGGGAAGAACTGGTGCTCTCAAGCAAGGACACAAAGTGACTGCTGTGATCCAGGAAGGCAAGTGTATTTTGTCTTACAAAATTGCCTCGCTGACACGTGGGCAGGTTTTGTAGTGAAGCTGACCTCATTTAGTAATGGACAGTCTCTGTGTTGGGTTTCTTAACTTAATATTTAGCAGAGTAGCAGAAGAAGAGAACATCAGACAGTTGCTGGTTTTATAATTGAGTTTACTTTCTCTTAGGAAGGGTTTACATGGAAGAAAACAAAGAACAGCTTTCTATCCTAATACTAACTTGGTTACGTAGCTCAGCACCATGTGGTCCCATGTAGCCTCGTGTTTGTGTGAGACAGAGAAACATACAGTGGAACCTCAGTTTTCATTACCTTCGGTTTTCATTGGTTTCGGTTTTCATCAATTTTTTCAGTGAAAAATTTGTCTCGGTTTTCATCGATTTGCAGTCAGGTGCGGGGGTTTGTGGAGAAAAATCACCCGGACAAAGCTGTTGCAGGCCGTCTCTGCAACTTGTTTAATGACAATGCCTTGCCCCATTTCAGACAAATCTTCAAGAGGAGACAGGAACAGACCTCTTTGGACAGCTTTCTGGAGTGACATTGGTCCACTGGCTCTGAAGCTGGTCCCAGTGTTATTGTTTGTTACAGTTTACAGCATTAAACAGTATGTTTATTCACCCCCAAAAATGTGTTTTTGGCATGTTTTTTGGAGTGCCTAGAATGGATTAATTGGATTTACATTGATTCCTATGGAAAAGTTTGCCTCCGTTTTCATCGATTTCGGTTTTCATCGATTCTTTTCGGACGGATTACCAACGAAAACCGAGGTTCCACTGTACTTTATAACTTCTGTCAACGTGACTAGTCTCACATAAGCAATGCTGGGGTTAGCTGACCAATAGCTTGATCAATGAACTGCCCCATAAAACTCTGACCTCAGTAGCTAATTAGCAGGCACATAGTTAACCCCTTCATGCCTGTATTTGTGACAGACACTTGCAAATACCAACAATCTGTGATAGTTCTGTATTCATTTTTGAAAATCAATCAATTTTTGCCTGATGCTGGAACTTCGCTGCTCTCTGTATCTGTCCAGTGACCTCACCGCTGTCTGTCTATCTCAGGGGGGAAAAAGACCCATCCCAGACATTATGATGTGTTCTGAACTTTTATATGTTGCAGTTGAGATGTATGGCTAGATGGGTTACCATGCATATTTTTTAACATTATACCTATGCCAGTGGAGTCACTTTCCCTTGGAAACCTCGGTTTTCATTGCCTTCGGTCATTATCAGTTTCGGTTTTCATCGATTACTGTTTTCAGCATTAAACACTATGTTTATTCACCCAAAAATGTGTTTTTGGTATGTTTTTTGGAGTGCCTAGAACGGATTAATTGGATTTACATTGATTCCTATGGAAACGTTTGCCTCGGTTTTCATCGATTCTTTTCGGATTACCAATGAAAACTGAGGTTCCACTGTAGTGGGGCAGCTGCCACACTCAAAGGGCAGAAGCCACAGTGTCAGGGCAGTTACGTTGAACTTTGACATACAACTATTTTGCCAGTCTCTGCTGAGCAGCAGTGGTGTGCTAAGGACCTGGGCATCTGGCCCTGCCCACATTTTGGGAGTTTTTCAGTGTTGTATGCACCCTTTGATGCTGATGTGATGCGAAATTTTAACTTCTGCAGCGCAAGACATTTTATGCACTTCTGCAGCGCAAGACATTTTATGCACCAATTAATTCTTTAGCAGAAAAGTACCATCAGATCTCAGGTACGTTCTTTAATGTTAATTCCTACAAAGAACCCAGCCCTAATCTGTTTACCTAAACCCCAGATACCTACTTTTCATTATCAAAAGTTGGAGAATATGAAAGGGGGAAAAGAGCAGGTATCGCACCGGGAACGTTTGTCTTATAATTTCCCTTTCTTTGGTGTCTCCTGACATATATCCTATGGGGGTGGGGGATAGACTCCATCTATTTAGAGCTTCTTTATCCCTCTGTTTCATTTCTACAGGTGTTGGGAAGGGAAGCCGGCAAAGGCATCTGCAGAAATAATTCTAGGTTGAGAGTATATTAATTGTGGCCCCTTCCGCACACGCAAAATAATGCATTTTCAAACCACTTTCACAACTGTTTGCAAGTGGATTTTGCCATTCCGCACAGCTTCAAAGAGCACTGAAAGCAGTTTGAAAGTGCACTATTCTGCATGTGCGGATTGAGCCTGTAAGGGCAGGTCATCTGATGTGGATCAGTTGAAGTTGGACTGGGAAAGGTAACTAACCCTTCCCCCCCCCCCCCCCAAGACATACATGGAAGCAGGTAGATTTGGGCTGTGGAAATGGAGCATGTCCAGAATGTTCCTCCTTATGCTCTAGCTCCCTTCTTTTTATGGGTATAGTAAGAACTTTCCAGTGCATTAATGTTTACAAGGCCGAGAGGACGCTTGGCAATGTCTGTCCCATGAATGAAATATTTTGTATTGCCTATTTTTTAAAACCTCAGGAAAAAAATGCTTTTGCTCCTAGGAATTATTGCCCTAAGATGGGGTTAGAATCCAGAAGACGTACCTCCAAGAACCTTTCTTCTCCTTTGTGTTTTCTTCCACCATTCTGACGCACGCTTTCTGTTCCCCTTCCAGGAGAAGAAGAGTTCTTAGTGTTAGAATGTAAGAAAAGATAATCCTTCCCCCCCCCCGCCCCCTGCTCACATCTTTTTAGCTGGGATTTACTGTCCAAGGAGATGCACTGCACTCTAGACCATATAAAATTAGTCATTTCCTAAATCTACCAGTCCTGTGCTAATAAATGGCAGCCGGGCCGTATATCACCTGCATGCCAGTACACGCTGAGATTGATATCTGCAGGGCAGCCCAAATTAATTCCTTGGACAAGCGACATTTATTAAGCATTCTGAGGATGTCAGATGAAGAAATCCATCCTGCCCTCGCTGGCAATTAGGCGGGCAGCGAAAGATCAGGGTGGATAGATAGGGCTCCCAGGGGTATGGATGCCAAGGGTCACAGACTGTCCTGGCTGTAACAAGCGCTCCGATGCCAGTAAACAGGATCTCCCTCCCTCTCAGTTCCCGGGCAGCACCCAGACACCATTCTGCGTTGCCTTTTGCTCAGACACAGGGTAGAAAGATGCAGAACTGTTGGATTTTATACCCCGCTTTTTTCTACTTTAAGCAATCTCATAGCAGCTTACAATCATCTTTCTTCCCCCCCCCCCACAGAAAACAGACACCTTGTGAGGTGGGGGGGGGCTGAGAGAGTTCTGGGAGAACAGTAACTAGCCCAAGGTCACCCAGCAGCCTTCATGCGGAGGAGCAAGGGAAGGAGAAGACAAAGTGTTTGGATTTATACCCCACTTTTCTCAACCAAAAGGAGTCTCAAAGTGGATTACAAACGCTTTCCCTGCCTCTCCAAACAACAGACACCTTGTGAGGTAGGTGGGGCTGAGAGAAGTCAATTCTCCACTGAGAGAGGTCGATTCCCCACTGCTGAGGCTGCTGATTGGTGGGGGCTGCTGAGGCTGCTGATTGGTGGGGCTGAGAGGTGGGGCTTTTCAAATTTTTAAATCTTTTCAGTTAGTCTCTGGAACCAGCAGAGAAGAGCAGCAGTGGAGAAGAGGAGTGGGCCAGAAAGGGCTGAGTGAGCTCTGGTTTTCTTTTCAGAGGGCTTTTCTCAAAGCCACATCTTTTAAACAGTGCATTTTTAACAGGGGTTTTCTCTCTTTTTTCTCCTTGTCCTGGGGCTGCTGATTGGTGGGGGCTGCTGAGGCTGCTGATTGGTGGGACGGCTGAGAGGTGGGGCTATTCACATTTTTAAATCTTTTCAGTTAGTCTCTGGAACCAGCGGTGTTTTACTAAATAAGAACATATTTTAAGGGATAATAGAAGGTATAGAAACCTTAAGAGGGAGGCACTAATTAAAATCAGTATTTGAATATCTAAACAAAATTAGATATGAAGGCAGGAAGCCAGCAGGGGGGTGGGGGCTTTCCAGTGATTTGCACTGAGTGTCACATGTATGATTATCTGCCACTAGGACAGAAGTTGTGGGTGTGCCCTCGCTACAATGAGCTCCTGGCACTTGAAGCCAAGGTGGCAGACCTGGAGAAGCTTGACACAAGAGAGCAGAGAGAGTGGGCGACAGGCAGAAGGCTTTCAAGGAGAGCTAACAGCCAGAGTCCCACTTCTCCCTTCAAGGTGACATCTCTCTTCAGATGTCATGGAGAATGCAGAGTCTGGGGGGCCGGATGGTGCCAGTCTGAAGGAGTGGTGGAAAGATGCTCCCTTAGATGGGACCCCTTCCTTAGCTGGTGATCAGATATCCTCTCACACTAAGGATACCCCTTGGGGAGGTGGGGGCTGCTTGTAGTGGGTGATTCGATCATTAGAAATCTCGCATAGAGAGTTTGGGTTTGTGAGGAGGCGTGATGACCGCGATGGTGACTCTGCTTGCCTGGTCGCGAAAGCGTTACTTGCCATGGATGTATCCACGTTTTGTCCAGATAGGCTGTTAGACAGTGCTGGGGTGGAATCATGCAAAGTTGTGGTCCCAGCATTGGCATCAATGACACATTTGGGAAATGTAGCCAGGAGGGTTCTGGAGAGTTAAATTCCTAGGCTGCTAGGGAAACAAGGTTAAAAATCCAGGACCCCCAAGGTGGCATTCTCCGAGAATGCTACCTTGTTCTGCATCGCGAGGCGCGAAGCTAGGCAAGCGGAGATACAGGAGTCTGAATGCGTGGATGAGAGAAGAGGTGGGTGTAAGGCATGAGGGTTTCAGATTTGTCAGGAACTGGGGAACCTTTGGGACGCAAAGGCAGGCCTGTACAAAAGGTTGACGGAAGCTTCATCTGGGTAACCAAAAGAGGAACCAGGCTACTGGCGCTCAACATTAAAAGGTGGCAGAACAGCTTTTAGAAACTGATCCTTGGGGGAAAGCCGACAGGGAGCTGAAAGGGTGACTTTGGTTTGAATACAGTGTCCATGGGGATGCAGACAGAGAGGGAGGTTTTTCTCAAATCAACCCCCATACAAGCAAGGAGCATAGCAATGTGATAAGTGATAGTGTCTACCACAAAAGGCTAGAGGGCAAAACACCACATGAAATCCCAGGTTAGGGACAGAGACAAGAGTATGTACAAAGTGTCTCTATGCTAATATGAGTAGAAGCCTTCGACCTAAAATGAGGGAGCTGGAGTAGAGCTTTTGAAGCGAGGGACATTGGGATATAAGTGGGCATCACAGAGAACATTGGTGGAATAGAGGGGAGAACCAGTGGGATGCTGTTATCCCAGGTTACAGGCTCTACAGGAAGGAGATAGGACAGAAGGGTGTATTGGGGTGGGGTTGCCCTCTCACATCAAAAAAGAGAGCATAGTGTCACATAAAATAGACAATGCAGGGGGAGCTGATTCCTCTACAGGAAGCACTGTGGATATCAATACCAGGGTGAAGGATAGTTTAACATTAGGAATATATTATTGTCCCCTGACCAGAAGTGCACAAAGAGTGATTCTGGAGATGGAAAAAGAAATTAGAGAGGAGCCAGCTAAAGCAAAAGAAACATAGTGGTAATGGGCGATTTTAACTTATCACCACATAATCTAGGAAAAATGCACATTCAGGTCCAAGGCAGTAAGCGAGAGAACATTCCTGGATATGCTGAATGACTAGTAACCCACAGCAGATGGTTTGTAGAACCAACCAAGGAGGTGATCCTAGATCTAATTCTATGTGGGACCAAGGACCTGGTGCGGGAAGTCCAGTGTTGTTGAGACACGATAGGGAACAGCGATCCCACAACAATTCCTGTCAGATTCCAGGTATCTCTGCATTCGAACAAAATGACAACTACTAATGTAGTTACATTAAGCCTTCAGAAAGGGGAAATTTCTCAAAGATCAGGGGGGATGAGTGTGCAGGAAGCTGAAAGGGAAAATCCAAGAGAGTCAAAAGGAAACTGTCCAAGATGCTTGGAGGTTATTTAAAAAACTACAGTTATAAAAGCTCAGCTGGAATGTGTTCCACTCAGGTTAGGAAAGGCAGCACCCAGTCCAAAAGAAAGCCACCATATTGGTTAACAAGGGGAGGTTGAGGGAAATTATTAGGGAAAAAAGATGTCTTTTTAAGAAAATGGAAGTCCAACTTAACTGATGAAGAATACCAGAGAGAACACAAGTGGTGGCAAAAGAGAAGCAAGAGTTAGCTGTAAAGGGGAGGCAAAAAAGGATTATGAGGGAACGCGATGGCTGCAGAACATCAAGACCTAGCAACAAACAGTCTCTTCAGAAGTACATCAAAGAAGCAAGGGAAGCCAGCTAGAGGGAAGCTGTAGGTCCAAGTTAGATTGGATGAAGGAACAAAAGGTGTGCTAAAGAAGATGACGGGGGAGATTGCAGAGAAGCTGAATGTGAATTCTTTGCATCTGTCTTCACCCAAGAGGAGATCAGAGGAAAATTCCCTTTGCACCTGGAACCAAGCTGTCTTAGGAGGTGAAGATCAGGAACTAAGCGAGAGATAGTGGTAGACAAGGGAAAGAAGTTCTGGCAGCCATTGATAAACTAAACATGCTACCAAATCCCCTTGGCCCAGATTGCGCATTCATCCAAGAGTTCTTAAAGAGAGCTCCAAGCATGCAGAAATTGCTGGTGTTCCTCACTTTAATATGCAACCTTATTCCCTGAAATCTGCCTCCATCCCTGAGAGACTGGAGAGATATGGCCAATGTTACACTAATCTTTAAAGAAGAAGAAGGGTCTAGGGGACCCAGGAAATTACAGGCCAGTCAGTTTGACATCTGTTCCTGGTAAATTAAGTAGAATCTATCATTAAAGATAAAATTATTAAACATGTACAGAAAAGCAAGAGAGACCTGCTGAGGAAGAGTCAGCATGGCTTTTGCAGAGGCAAGTCCTGTCTTTACAAACTTACTTCAGGAGGTTCTTTTGAGGGGTGTAAACAGGGCATGTGGATAAGGGGGGACCAGTGGACATTGTCTACTTGGATTTCCAAAAGGCTTTTGACAAAGTTCCTCACCAGAGACTGTTGAGAAAACTCAGCAAATGAAGGAATAAGAGGGGAAGTCCTCCTATGGATTAAAAACTGGTTGAGGAACAGGAAACAAAGGGTGGGTATAAATGGGAAGTTCTCACAATGGAGTGATGTAGGGAGTGGTGTCCCCCAAAGATCCATTTTGGGACCAGTGCTCTTTAACCTATTCATAAATGACCTGAAAGTACGGGTGGGTAACATGGTGGCCAAGTTTGCAGATGATACCAAATTATGTAGGGTGGTAAGAACCACAAAGGATTGTGAAGAGCTCCAAGCGGACCTTGATAGAATTAGATGAGTGGGCTAAGAAATGGCAAATGCAGTTCAATGTAGCAAAATGTGTAAAGAGTGATGCACATAGGGGCAAAAAAATCCAAACTTCACATACACACACTACAAGGGGTCAGTGCTATCAGTCACAGACCAGGAAAGGGATTTAAGGCGTCTTAGCTTGATAGTTCCATGGGAATGTCAACTCAATGCATGGCAGCTGTGAAAAAAAGGCAAACTCTTAAGTGCTGGGGATAATTAGGAAAAGGAGTTGATAATAAAACTGCAAGGGAGTTGTCATGCCCTTATATAAAGGAAGCCATGGTGCGACCGCACATGCAGTACTGTAGTTCAGTTCTGAGTCGCCACATCTCAAAAAAGGATATTGAAAGGATAGAAAAAGTGCAGAGAAGGGCAACGAGGATGATTGCAGGATTGGAGCACCTTCCTTATTAGGAGAGGCTGCAGCCGTTTTGGGGCTCTCTTTTTTTTTTTTTTTTTTTTTTTAGTTTGGAGGAGAGAGACGTCTGAGGGGGGGATATGATTTCGAAGTCTATAAAATTATGCATGGGGTAGAAAATGTTGACAGAGGAGAAATTTTTCTCTCTTTCTCACAATACTAGAACCAGGGGGCATCCATTGAAAATGCTGGGGGGAAGAATTAGGACTAATAAAAGGAAACACTTCTTCACGCAGCGTGTGATTGGTGTTTGGAATGTGCTGCCGCGGGAGGTGGTGATGGCCACTAACCTGGATAGCTTTAAAAATGGCTTGGACAGATTTATGGAGGAGAAGTCGATCTATGGCTACCAATCTTGATCCTCCTTGATCTCAGATTGCAAATGCCTTAGAAGACCAGGTGCATGGGAGCAGCAGCAGCAGCAGAAGCCCATTGCTTTCACATCCTGCATGTGAGCTCCCAAAGGCACCTGGTGGGCCACTGCGAGTGCAGAGTGCTGGACTGGATGGACTCTGGTCTGATCCAGCAGGCTAGTTTTTATGTTCTTAGGATTAGATGCGTGCTCGTCACACAAAATATCCAGGTTTCTAGCAGAACTCCCCACCGCACCAGCGCCAAACATGTTTTCATTCTGTTTCTGGCGCTCCCTCCCCCCCCCCCACCCCCGCGCCTGTTATTTTAGAACCTGGAAGAAAGTAGACCTTTTCAAAAAACACGTGGGCAATCTGGAGTGGTGGGGAAGTTGTGGGGGTGAATCCGGATTCATTTTTCCCGCCGCTGGTAGTGACATGGAGCCTCCCATCCAATGAGAATGCAGTAGCATTTTTTTTTAATTTTGTGGACCAGAGATCCACGTGGATACGAAGCAACATGGGGCCGTTTTTGACTGATTGGCTGAGTAGAAGGCAATACAAAGCAGTGCTACATGTCGTATCCACGTGGATCCGACTACATGGAGGTGTGCAGAAACAGGGCTTTGCTTTAATTGCCCGGTTGTTCGTCTCCGTGTAGAGTTGTTCTGCACATGCTCATGCAGACGTGGATCCGCAAGGTTAAAAATAAAAATAAACATTCCCGCCCCAACACAACGCAGCAGCCAATCAGGGTAGCCCCTGAGCGGATCACATGTTCAATTCGCCTCAGTGGGGAATCCTTCGTTGCTGCTGCGTTTCTGGGAACCAGGATCATTTGTGGGGCAGAAGCTTCAGTGGGGATGCTGAAACTGTGCTCAAAAGGTCCCGTTTTTCCCCAAACCGGTTAGTATCTACATTCATTTTTCTGGTGGGGAATTGACCAGAGTTCTGAGAGAAGTGTGGCTAACCCAAGGTCATCCAGCAGGCTTCATGTGGTGAGCAGGGGAAGAAGACAAAGTGTTTGGATTTATACCCCACTTTTTCCAGCCGTAAGGACTCTCAAAGTGGCTTACAAACGCCTTCCCTTCCTCTCCCCACAACAGACTCCTTGTGAGTTAGTTGGAGCTGAGAGAGTTCTGAACAAACTGAGAGTAGCCCAAGATTACCCAGCAGGCTTCATGTGGAGGAGTAGGGAAACAAACCCTGTTCACCCCATCAGAGTTTGCTGGTCTTAACTAATATACCACATGGCCTAGAGGAGGGAAGCTCACATTGTTCTCTTCTTCTTCTCCTTCTCCTCATTTGCAGGCCATCCTTCCCCTCGCTTCTGAGCATGTGAATGAATTCTTTCATTTGCCATCAAGAGACTGCAATTATCACCTGTCAATTATGCACAAGGCATCTGCTGTGCGATGGGGGCAAATGTGCATCGCCGCAAGATTTCTTGTACGGGTGTATTTTCTCAAGCCCCACTTTCACATTCTATTCTCCCTGCAGCAAGCCAGACCATTACGCAGCCAGAGCAGGCAGAGCTGCCAATGACCCCTTCCGCACATGCAGGATAATGCACATTCAATCCACTTTCACAATTGTTTGCAAGTGGATTTTGCTATTCCACACAGTAAAATCCAGCTTCAAAGTGCTTTGAAAGTGGATTGAAAGCGCAGTATTCTGCATGTGCGGAAGGGGCCAATGCCACAGTTTTGCTCTGGGCATCTTCCATCTACGCACAGCAAGCCTGCCTAGTCTCACCCCCCACCCCCACCCCCACCCCCACCCCCACCCCCACCTTTGAGCTGCTTTGCATGCTTCCCCCTCGCCCTCCTCCTTGTTGCAGACTCCTTCCCGCTTCTCTAAATGCTTGTATTGTTAAATCGATAGGAACAACAGAAGCTGGGGCTCTTTTTGTCTTTGCCCCACCTTCCCTGCTCTGCTTCCACTTTCCCTGATAAGCGGAAGGGCTTTTTACAATTTTATTTCAAACAAGACTATATTTAATAACAATTTTCCTGGCTGCAGCAGCCACAGTAAGAGAAAGTGTGTGTGAGAGTGGAAGGGAAGTGGGGGGGGGGGATCTAGTACATGGTCCCCTTCTTCATTTGTCCAAGGAAATGAATGGCTTTACTTCTTTCTTTGTGGGGGGGGGGGGTTATGTTGGGAAAGGGATTACAATATCAATATACTTGCTATCACAGGTATATCGATATAAATGCAATTTAAAGGAGTTTAACAAAGCCTTTATCTGGGAATTACAGGTGTGATGAGATCTGTGCCTTTAAGAGGAGTTGATGGGTGGAGTTGAGAGAACCAGGAAAAGCTGCAGAAGCCCATTGAGACCAGCATTCTAGCTTCAGGAAAGGCAGCAAATGGTTCCTCGTGTGTAAACAAAAAAAACAAGAGGAGACCCCTTTCAAGCCACTGTGCACTGAAAAGCCCTGAGGTAAGTGTTCTATGTGGGCCATTGTAAACTCTTTATTTCAAATATTTCCATGCCACCTTTCCACCCAACTTCGGGTTCTTAAGATGCCAGACATTTCAAACATTAAAACACCAATAAGAATACAGATACATATAAAACACGTAAAACAGTTCAGACAAGACAGAACAACACACAAACACAACCCGGGAGGAGGCCTAATAAGTTACTGAGGAAACGCCGAACCAAACTAAAAGTCATCACCCAGTGGTGGAAGACAGTCGTAAAAGAAAACAGATGGATTCCCCTGGGGAGGGAATTCCAAGGAGCACAATTTCCACAAATTGGATTTGGCACTTTTTCCTGCCATACCACGGGCTGTTCTGCCCATCATGTTGTACACACAAGAGGTTTTAGGAGTACAATCTTAATGGAACAAGACGGGTTTGCAGGCTCATATACCAAATGGGGGCTCTGATGACCAGGACTGGCAAATTATACCTCAATGTTGGATGTATATTTCACAGCAAATTGGGGGAGTGTGTAAAAGGGCCCTGGGTGGGAACAGCTTTGTTCTCTCATTCAGTTTTCCAACCAATGCTATGTGTTAGAAGAAGAAGAAGAAGAGTTTGGATTTATATCCCCCCTTTCTCTCCTGTAGGAGACTCAAAGGGGCTTACAATCTCCTTGCTCTTCCCCCCTCACAACAAACACCTTGTGAGGTAGGCGGGGCTGAGAGAGCTCCGAAAAGCTGTGACTAGCCCAAGGTCACCCAGCTGGCGTGTGTGGGGGTGTACAGGCTAATCTGAATTCCCCAGATAAGCCTCCACAGCTCAAGCGACAGAGCGGGGAATCAAACCCGGTTCCTCCAGATCAGAGTGCTCTTAACCACTACGCCACTGCTACTAGGACTGTGCTGAATGTATGTGTGTGTGTGTTTGTGCGCAAAGTGTAGTCAAGTCACAGTTTACTGACGTTAACCCCAACAAGGGGCTTTCAAGACAAGTGAGAAGAGGGGCTTGGTGTTGCCTTCCTCTGCAGACTCTTCCTTGGTGGTCTTCCCTTTAAATATTGCCCCTGCTTCAGTGGTGGGATCCAAAGATTTTAGTAACAGGTTCCCATGGTGGTGGGATTCAAACTGTGCAGGCAGTGGGGAGAGCCAGTGGTGGGGCTGGGTGGGGGGGCACCCACAGGCGTGGCTGGAGCATTCGAGGGGAGTGCAGGGCATTCCCTGGGGGGGGCTGTGGCAAGGACGCAGCCGCTGCGCCGGTCCTTGGGCAGGAAACAAATGCAGGCAGGCGCAGGCTGCCACGCACGCCGGTGCACCTCCTGCTAGACTGCTTCAAGTTCTGGGCGCTACTGCTGAGAGGAGGGGCGTAACTAAGGCAAAAATCACATGGCAAAATCACCAATTAGTCACCCCCTCTCGGCACACACAAATAATTAGTAACCTACTCTCGGGAACCTGTGAGAACCTGCTGGATCCCACCTCTGCCCTGCTTACTTTCCAAAATCTGACGAGATTGAGCAATACTGTGCCGCCTTCCCTTTCTCACTGAATGTTTGCAAGCTAGTAATTTCTGCCCAAATTGGGGGGAGGGGGATTCTAGGGTACCAGAGAGAGCGTGTCAGCCTATCCCTGCCTGGACGCTGAGATCGGAGAGGGAGGCCTGCCTAGCTGACCTGCCCCCTTCAGACACAAGGAGGCTGGGGGCTGCCTGGAGGGCCTTCTCTACAGTGGCCCCTACATTGTGGAATGCCCGCCCTTCAAAGTTTTGCTAGGCCTACTCTCTATAGGGGTGGCCAACCTATGGTGCTCCAGATGTTTGTGGACTACAATTCCCATCAGCCCCTGCCAGCATGATCAACCATAGGTTGACCACCCCGCAGGAATTTTGGAACCTGGCAAAGACCATCCTCTTCATTCAAGCGTTTGGCTGACTCCCCCCATTGGGAGGGGGCCCTCAAGATGGCCGTACCCCCCTCCCTTTTTGGTAGATGGGGCAGGTACTGGAGATTTTAGACAGTGTTTGAGTTTTTACGATGGGATTTATTGTGATTTTACCACTGTGATTTTATTGCTTTATGTTTCTTATTGCAACTGGCCCTGAGACCACAGTAAAGGGCGGAGAAAAAGGTCAATAAATACAAATGGGTCCTCAAAAGCCCCTACTTTTGCTCACCTTGCTTGTACCTGTGAACAGAGTGCTTTTTCTGCATTGTTTTGCCCTCGTCCTGGAAGAAGAAGAAGAAGAAGAAGAAGAAGAAGAAGAAGAAGAAGAAGAAGAAGAAGAAGAAGAAGAAGAAGAAGAAGAAGAAGAAGAAGAAGAAGAAGAAGAAGAAGAAGAGGGAAGAGGGAGGGAGGGAGGAGGAGGAGGAGGAGGAGGAGTTTGGATTTATATCCCCCCTTTCTCTCCTGCAGGAGACTCAAAGGGGCTTACAATCTCCTTGCCCTTCCCCCCTCACAACAAACACCCTGTGAGGTAGGTGGAGCTGAGAGAACTCCGAGAAGCTGTGACTAGCCCAAGGCCACCCAGCTGGCGTATGTGGGAGTGTACAGGCTAATCTGAATTCCCCAGATAAGCCTCCACAGCTCAGGCAGCAGAGCTGGGAATCAAACCCGGTTCCTCCAGATTAGATACATGAGCTCTTAACCTCCTACGCCACTGGTGCTCCTGAATAGAGGTCATCATGTGCTAATAGGAAAGGGTGTCCACTAGGGTTATATAGCATGTTCATTGTAAATATTTCTGTACTCTTGCATGCTCCTGAAAAATTGACAAAGGGAGCGCTTTTCATATAGGGGGGACGTCCAAGAAATCTTCCTCTCATTCACCAGTGTGCTTTAGTAGTTAAGAGTGCCTGACTAGGATCTGGGAGACAAAGGTTCAAATCCCTGCTCTGCCATGGAAACTCACTAGGACCCATTATGCATAGAATGCTCACCTCGGGGCTCTTTGCTGCACAGTGGGCTTGGAGTGGGCTTTCCTTGTGTTTCGCTGTTTATCTGCAAGGAGGCGACCCATACCCAGCAGCGTAGCTTGCCTGTCGGCCTCTGTTTCTCCTGGTTCTCTTAACTCAGCCCATCAACAGCCTTAAAGGCACAGATCTCATCACGCTGGGTAGTCCCAAACTAGAGCTGATCCTCTGAAGATGCCAGCCACAGATGCAGGTGAAACGTCAGGAGAAAATGCTACTAGAACATGGCCATACAGCCTGGAAACCACCCAATACCCTAGAGCTGATAATCCCTCCCTTCCCTTCCCCCCACACCCACACTCTCTGGCCCTGATGGTGGGGTGGAGGTTTCTCTAGTTGGCACCCCCTTTTCCCACACATCTTTGCCACTCTGCAGTGCGCTGCTCATCTGACTCCTGCCGGTCCTTGAAGTGGTTCTTCAGTTTAAGAGTGCTGGGCTACCTGCCCAAGGAGATGGGGCAAGGGCACAAGGGCTTCTGAAGAGGCGATGGATGCCTGGACACCTTAAAAGGGGATTGGAGAGATTCATGGAGGAGAGGTCTATCAGTGGCTACTAGTCATGGTGACTAAAGGGAACCTCCACATGCAGAGACAGTCAACTTCAATACCTGTGCCAGGATGCAATAGGAGGGGAACCTATTGGGGTGCAATAGGAGGGGAACCAGGATGCAATAGGAGGGGAATCCTCCTATAGCCTCTGAGCCCTAGTGTTAGCCCTCTGGTAGAACTGGTTGGCCGCTGGGTGAGGCAGGATGATGGACTAGATCAGGGGTAGGGAACCTTTAACACTCAAAGAGCCATTTGGACCCGTTTTCCACGGGAAAAGAAAACACTTGGAGCCGCAAATAATTTTTGACATTTAAGATAAAGATAACACTATATATATATATTTTTTACCTTTTACTCCGCTCATTCTGAGAAGCGCATGGATGCGCCTGCCCTGCTGCCTACAGGGCGGGCAAGGATGGGGCCGGTGGCTCGGCTCGTGGAGCCATAGTGCAAGGGCAGAAGAGCCGCATGTGGCTCTCGAGCCGCAGGTTCCCTACCCCTGGACTAGATGGACTATTGGCCTGATCTGCAAACTTGGCTCTCCTGATGTTCATGGACTAGATGCTCATGGACTAGATGGACCATTGGCCTGATCCAGAGGTCTGCAAACTTGGCTCTCCAGATGTTCATGGACTATAATTCCCATCAGCCCTGCCACTTGGCCATTCTGGCAGGGGCTGATGGGAATTGTAGTCCATGAACATTTGGAGAGCCACGTTTGCAACCTCCTGCAGGGCACTTCTTATGATGTCTGGCTCGCCCCCCCCCCCCCCCCAATGTTTAGGTGCTTCGGAAATTCTTTGCAGAATCACCTCCCTATGATGAGATGCTGGGTGCGGGGCGGGGGGGGGGGAATAATAAGCTTCCTGCAGACAGTGCCTCTGTCCTTCTCTACACAGCACAACTTCAAACTTCATCCCAGCCAGACTTCCTGCCTTCTGTGGTGAACAGCTGGGTTTGAAGAAGCCAGTGCCCCCACACATACAGGAGAGTTTCCTGCCTTCATGAAATCAGCTTCACTGTCCCCCTCCCCTCCTCCCCTCCCATGTGCAGAGGCAGCCAAGAAGGAACGCAAACATTTTGGACTGTGCGTCTCTACCATCGATCACCCCCACCCCAGTGAGACCCACTCCCAGTTCCAAGACAGGCTCCGTGCCTCATTCCTGATTCGCCTCATGCCCACCTGAGCTACGCACTGACAAATAGACATTTAAATCAGACAATTAGCTGGCCTCCACCACTGACATTTTTAATGTATTAATGTGCATCAACAGCTAATACATAGAAAATTCCCCTAATAACAGTGCTTGGGTAAAAGGGGTTGCTTTGCCGCGCCAGCGCTGGCAGTGATATATGACTCCAATGGGGCGCTGGATCTGCAGTTCGCATTAATTACCAGCCGACTGACAGGCCGACGTGACAGCGCAGAATAGTCAGTGGGCCCTTTATAATATCTTTAGCCACTCTATCTATGTGCATGCGTGCGTGTGTGTTAGTAAGAGGAAAGGATTTATATTGGGCACATGTGAAGAAATGCACGCTTGCCTGAGTTTAGCCTCGAGGAATGTAAACAGTATAAGGGAATGCGTATGGGCGCAATGAGCAAAACACCTGCGTGTGAGAACAGCTGAAGTGTGAATGTGTATCTATGGGCTGCATGTGTGTATATTACAGCCATTTGAGGCATATCGACTAAAGATGGCACCCAGGGCAAATACTGCCCAGCGTTGAGCTACACACACACATACACACACACACACACACACACCCCAACCCAACTTCACATGGAGTTTATGGGAGCAGTTTAAAGCTGGAGCTATACCCTTTCCAACAAAAAGAACTAAGTAGAATTGTCACTTCATCCACCATGTGCTGGCTGGACCACCTTTGATTCTGGTGCCTACAACAGAGCATTCTAAAACAAAGGCGGTCCAGCACATGGCGGATGAAGAGACAATTCTACTTACCTTACATACTCACGTATAAGTCTACTTTTTCAGCACACTTTTTGTGCTAAAAAAGCCCCCCCCCCCTCGACTCTTATGTGAGTGAGGGGGTCCCACTTAATTCTTGTGTGGTGTTCCTCACTCTCTCCTGCCTTCTTCTCTGCCTCCCCCCTTTCAGCCTCTTTCTCTTTCTCAGCCTCTGCTTCGCTCTCCTCTGCCTTCTTCTCTGCCTCCCCCCTTTCAGCCACTTTCTCTGCCTCTGCCTTCTTCTCGGCGGCAGCCAGACCCTGGCTCTTGGCGGGTGACAGCCAGTCGACCTGGGTGAGCTGGACAAGCTGCGGATGGAGAGGTCAGTGGCAGACACCTTGGGATTGGTGAGATGGGAGGTCAGTGGCAGAGACCCCCAAATAGCACCCGACCGTATCTATTTTTATTTTTGAAATGTATCATTAGCTGCTGCATTGCCCACCCTAGACTTATACTCGAGTCAATAAGTTTAAATTGATGTGGTTAATTGTGTAATTGATAACCTGATATCGGATACTGTTGAGAAGCTATTATTGCTATGTACTTTGTTTTTGATGCATTGTATTTGCTTCGTATTATTGCTTTTCTTATTGTTTGCTGTTGTTCACCGCCCTGAGCCCTTCGGGGGAGGGCGGTATACAAATTAAATTCAACATAACATAACACTACCAGGAAAAAGCTCCTCCTGCCCTCCCCCACTTTCTAAAAAACACTTGGTGGGCATCAGGAAAGTTGTCAGCTGTCCATAGTACCCATGGGTACAATTTGGGGGGGCCTCTGGCTTACAGCATCAGACTAGAATATAGGGGACCCACCCAGGTTCATATCCCCACCCTGCCAAGAAAGCTTGCTGGGTGACCTTGAACAAGACCTTGACAGCCAGTGTGGTATAGGCCCCTTCCACACAAGCAAAATAATGCGTTTTCAAACCACTTTCACAACTGTTTGCAAGTGGATTTTGCTATTCCGCACAGCTTCAAAGAGCGCTGAAAGCAGTTTGGAAGTGCATTATTCTGCATGTGAGGAATGAGCCATAGTGATTAAGAGTAGTGGACTTTGATCTGGATAACTGAGTTTGATCCCCCATTCCTCCTCAAGGCTCTTATC